>NW_026047140.1:2930822-3530822 GCF_023864275.1 Schistocerca cancellata | reverse complement strand
GGTCGAAGGGTAACAGTAAACCTCCTGTGGTGCATCGGAGTCTAACTCTGGGCCCCCAGGGAAGAGCCAAAGTACATACTCTTCGAAATGGTACTCCTGTGTTCAGAAATCGGCACTGTGAATTTTGTAATGATCCGGATGCACTTTCTTAGTTTCATCGTCATTATCATGGTCGAAGGGTAACAGTAAACCTGCTGTGGTGCATCCGAGTCTCACACTGAGCCCCCAGGGAAGAGCCATAAAACAGACTCACCGAAACGTTACTTTCGCCAATATAAATCGGCATTGCGAATTTTGTATTGAAACCGGATGCAATTTCTGTGTTTCATCGTCAATGTGGTGGTCTAAGGGTAACATTAATCCTGCTGTGGTGTATCGGGGTCTCACACAGAGCCACCAGGGAAGAACCAGAAAACAGACTCCCCGAAACGTTACATTCGTCAATATAAATCGGCATTGCGAATTTTGTATTGAAACCGGATGCAATTTCTGTGTGTCATCGGCAAAGTGATGGTCGAAGTGTAACAGTAAACCTGCTGTGGTGCATCGGAGTCTAACACTGGGCCACCAGGGAAGAGCCAAAGTACATAATCTTCGAAACGGTACTCCTGTGGACAGAAGCCGGCATTGTGAATTTTGTAATGATCCGGATGCAATATCTAAGTTTCGTCGTCAATATCATGGTCGAAGGGTAACAGTAAACCTGCTGTGGTGCATCGGAGTCTCACACTGACGCCCCAGGGAAGAGCCATAAAACAGTCTCCCCGAAACTTTACTCTCGTCAATATAAATCGGGATTGCGAATTTTGTATTGAAACCGGATGCAAATTCTGTGTTTCATCGTCTATGTGATGGTCGAAGGGTAACAGTAATCCTGCTGTGGTGCATCGGAGTCTCACACTGAGCCCCCAAGGAAGAGCCAAAGAACAGACTCCCCGAAACGTTACTCTCGTCAATATAAATCGGCATTGCGAATTTTGTATTGAAACCGGATGCAATTTCTGTGTTTCATCGTCAATGGGATGGTCGAAGGGTAACAGTAAACCTGCTGTGGTGCATCGGAGTCTCACACTGAGCCCCCAAGGAAGAGCCAAAAAACAGACTCCCCGAAACGTTACTCTCGTCAATATAAATCGGCATTGCGAATTTTGTATTGAAACCGGATGCAAATTCTGTGTTTCATCGTCTATGTGATGGTCGAAGGGTAACAGTAATCCTGCTGTGGTGCATCGGAGTCTCACACTGAGCCCCCAGGGAAGAGCCATAAAACAGACTCCACGAAACGTTACTCTCGTCAATATAAATCGGCATTGCGAATTTTCTATTGAAACCGGATGCAATCTCTGTGTTTCTTCGTCAATGTGATGATCGAAGGGTAACAGTTAACCTGCTATTTTGCCTCGGAGTCTAACACTGAGCCCCCAGGGAAGACCCACAAAAACAGACTTCCCGAAACGTTATTCTCGTCAATATAATTCGGCATTGAGAATTTTGTATTGAAACCTGATGCAATTTCTGTGTTTCATCGTCAATGTGATGGTCGAAGGGTAACATTAAACCTGCTGTTTTTCAGTGGAGTCAAACACTGAGCCCCTAGGGAAGACCCACAAATACAGACTCCCCGAAACGTTATTCTCGTCAATATAAATCTGCATTGCGAATTTTGTATTGAAACCGGATGCAATTTCTGTGTTTCATCGTCAATGTGATGGTCGAAGGGTAACAGTAAACCTGCCGTGTTGCTTCGGATTCTCACACTGAGCCCCCAGGGAAGAGCCATAAAACAGACTCCCCGAAACGTTACTCGCGTCAATATAAATCAGCATTGCGATTTTTGTATTGAAACCGGATACAATTTCTGTGTTTCATCGTCAATGTGATGGTCGAAGGGTAACAGTACACCTGCTGTGGTGCATTCTAGTCTCACACTGAGCCCCCAGGGAAGAGCCATAAGACAGGCTCCCCGAAACTTTACTCTCGTCAATATAACTCGGCATTGCGAATTTTGAATTGAAACCAGATGCAATTTATGTGTTTCATCGTCAATGTGATGGTCGAAGGGTAACAGTAAACCTGCTGTGGTGCATCGGAGCCTCACACTGAGCCCCCAGGTAAGAGCCATAAAACAGACTCCCCGAAACGTTACTCTCGCCAATATAAATCGGCATTGCGAATTTTGTATTGAAACCGGATGCAATTTCTGTGTTTCATCGTCAATGTGGTGGTCGAAGGGTAACAGTAATCCTGCTGTGGTGTATCGGGGTCTCACACAGAGCCACCACGGGAGAACCAAAAAACAGGCTCCCCGAAACGTTACTTTCGTCAATATAAATCAGTATTGCGAATTTTGTATTGAAACCGGATGCAATTTCTGTGTGTAATCGTCAATGTGATGGTCGAAGGGTAACAGTAAACCTGCTGTGGTGCATCGGAGTCTAACACTGGGCCCCCAGGGACGAGCCAAAGTACATACTCTTCGAAATGGTACTCCTGAGGACAGAAATCTGCACTGTGAATTTTGTAATGATCCGGATGCACTTTCTAAGTTTCATCGTCAATATCATGGTCGAAGGGTGACAGTAAACCTGCTGTGGTGCATCGGAGCCTCACACTGAGCCCCCAGGGAAGAGCCAAAAAACAGACTTCCGAAACGTAACTCTCGTCAATATAAATCGGCATTGCGAATTTTGTATTGAAACCGGATGCAATTTCTGTATTTCATCGTCAATGGGATGGTCGAGGGGTAACAGTAAACCTGCTGTGGTGCATTGGAGTCTAACACTGGGCCCCCAGGGAAGAGCCAAAGTACATACTCTTCGAAATGGTACTCCTGTGGACAGAAATCGGCACTGTGAATTTTGTAATTATCCGGATGCACTTTCTAAGTTTCATCGTCAATATTATGGTCGAAGGGTAACAGTAAACCTGCTGTGGTGCATCGGAGCCTCACACTGAGCCCCCAGGTAAGAGCCATAAAACAGACTCCCCGAAACGTTACTCTCGCCAATATAAATCGGCATTGCGAATTTTGTATTGAAACCGGATGCAATTTCTGTGTTTCATCGTCAATGTGGTGGTCGAAGGGTAACAGTAATCCTGCTGTGGTGTATCGGGGTCTCACACAGAGCCACCACGGGAGAACCAAAAAACAGGCTCCCCGAAACGTTACTTTCGTCAATATAAATCAGTATTGCGAATTTTGTATTGAAACCGGATGCAATTTCTGTGTGTAATCGTCAATGTGATGGTCGAAGGGTAACAGTAAACCTGCTGTGGTGCATCGGAGTCTAACACTGGGCCCCCAGGGACGAGCCAAAGTACATACTCTTCGAAATGGTACTCCTGAGGACAGAAATCTGCACTGTGAATTTTGTAATGATCCGGATGCACTTTCTAAGTTTCATCGTCAATATCATGGTCGAAGGGTGACAGTAAACCTGCTGTGGTGCATCGGAGCCTCACACTGAGCCCTCAGGGAAGAGCCAAAAAACAGACTCCCCGAAACGTAACTCTCGTCAATATAAATCGGCATTGCGAATTTTGTATTGAAACCGGATGCAATTTCTGTGTTTCATCGTGTATGTGATGGTTGAAGGGTAACAGTAATCCTGCTGTGGTGCATCGGAGACTCACACTGAGCCCCCAAGGAAGAGCCAAAAAACAGACTCCCCGAAACGTTACTCTCGTCAATATAAATCGGCATTGCGAATTTTGTATTGAAACCTGATGCAATTTCTGTGTTTCATCGTCAATGTTATGGTCGAAGGGTAAACCTGCTTTGGTGCATCGGAGTCTAACACTTGGCCCCCAGGGAAGAGCCAAAGTACATAATCTTCGAAATGGTACTCCTGTGGACAAAATTTGGCACTGTGAATTTTGTAATGATCTGGATGCACTTTCTAAGTTTCATCGTCAATATCATGGTCGAAGGGTAACAGTAAACCTGCTGTGGTGCATCGGAGACTCACACTGAGCCCCCAGGGAAGAGCTATGTAACAGACTCCCTGAAACGCTACTCTCGTCAATATAAATCGGCATTGCGAATTTTGTATTGAAATCGGATGCAATTTCTGTGTTTCATCGTCAATGTGATGGTCGAAGGGTAACTGTAAACCTGCTGTTTTGCATCGGAGCCTAACACTGAGCCCCCAGGGAAGAGCATCAAAAACAGACTCCCCGAAACGTTAAACTCGTCAATATAAATCGGCATTGCGAATTTTGTATTGAAACCGGATGCAATTTCTGTGTTTCATCGTCAATGTGATGGTCGAAGGGTAACAGTAAACCTGCTGTGGTGCATTCTAGTCTCACACTGTGCTCCCAGGGAAGAGCAATAAGACAGGCTCCCCGAAACGTTACTCTCGTCAATATAACTCGGCATTGCGAATTTTGTATTGAAACCTGATGCAATTTCTGTGTTTCATCGTCAATGTGATGGTCGAAGGGTAAACCTTCTGTGGTGCATCGGAGTCTAACACTGGGCCCCCAGGGAAGAGCCAAAGTACATACTCTTCGAAACGGTACTCCTGTGGACAGAAATTGGCATTGAGAATTTGGTAATGATCCGGATACAATTTCTAAGTTTCATCGTCAATATAATGGTCTAAGGGTAACAGTAAACCTGCTGTGGTGCATCAGAGTCTCACACTGAGCCCCCAGGGAAGAGCCTTAAAACAGATTCCGCAAAACGTTATTCTCCTCAATATAAATCGGCATTGTGAATTTTGTATTGAAACCGGATGCAATTTCTGTGTTTCATCGTCAATGTGGTGGTCGAAGGGTAACAGTAATCCTGCTTTGGTGCATCAGAGTCTCACACTTTGCCCCCAGGGAAGAGCCATAAGACAGGCTCCCTGAAACGTTACTCTCGTCAATATAAATCGGCATTGCGAATTTTGTATTGAAACCGGATGCAATTTCTGTGTGTCATCGGCAATGTGATGGTCGAAGGGTAACAGTTAACCTGCTGTGGTGCATCGGAGTCTAACACTGGGCCACCAGGGAAGAGCCAAAGTACATACTCTTCGAAACGGTACTCCTGTGGACAGAAGCCGGCATTGTGAATTTTGTAATGAACCGGATGCAGTATCTAAGTTTCGTCGTCAATATCATGGTCGAAGGGTAACAGTAAACCTGCTGTGGTGCATCGGAGTCTCACACTGAGCCCCCAGGGAAGAGCCATAAAACATACTCCCCGAATCGTTACTCTCGTCAATATAAATCGGCATTGCGAATTTTGTATTGAAACCGGATGCAAATTCTGTGTTTCATCGCCTATGTGATGGTCGAAGGGTAACAGTAATCCTGCTGTGGTGCATTGTAGTCTCACACTGAGCCCCCTAGGAAGAGCCAAAAAACAGACTCTCCGAATCGTTACTCTCGTCAATATAAATCGGCATTGCGAATTTTGTATTGAAACCGGATGCAATTTCTGTGTTTCATCGTCAATGGGATGGTCGAAGGGTAACAGTAAACCTGCTGTGGTGCATCGGAGTCTAACACTGGGCCCCCAGGGAAGAGGCAAAGAACATACTCTTCGAAATGGTACTCCTGTGGACAGAAATCGGCACTGTGAATTTTGTAATGATACGGATGCACTTTCTAAGTTTCATCGTCAATATCATGGTCGAAGGGTAACAGTAAACCTGCTGTGGTGCATCGGAGTCTAACACTGAGCCCCCAGGGAAGAGTCATATAACAGACTCCACGAAACGTTACTCTCGTCAATATAAATCGGCATTGCGAATTTTGTATTGAAACCGGATGCAATTTCTGTGTTTTATCGTCAATGTGATGATCGAAGGGTAACAGTTAACCTGCTGTTTTGCATCGGAGTCTAACACTGATCCCCCAGGGAAGACCCACAAAAAGAGACTTCCCGAAACGTTATTCTCGTCAATATAAATCGGCATTGCGAATTTTGTATTGAAACCGGATGTAATTTCTGTGTTTCATCGTCAATGTGATGGTCGAAGAGTAACATTAAACCTACTGTTTTTCATCGGAATCAAACACTGAGCCCCCAGGGAAGTCCCACAAATACAGACTCCCCGAAACGTTATTCTCGTCAATATAAATCTGGATTGCAGATTTTGTATTGAAACCGGATGCAATTTCTGTGTTTCATCGTCAATGTGATGGTCGAAGGGTAACAGTAAAACCTGCCGTGTTGCATCGGAGTCTAACACTGAGCCCCCAGGGAAGAGCCTAAAAACAGACTCCCCGAAACGTTACTCGCGTCAATATAAATCGGCATTGCGAATTTTGTATTGAAACCGGATGCAATTTCTGTGTTTCATCGTCAATGTGATGGTCGAAGGTATAAAGGCACATTTGCATGCCGAGCGTGAGTTTCCTCGGAAACGCGAAATATTAATTAAATAAATAATCAGTGACAAATAAATAAAGGCTATGGCACACAACTGCAGCGCTGTGTCGCTGATAAAACAAAAGCACAATTACGTTACTCTTATGTTTGATTAAGAAAAGGTGAGAGCTCTGGTAGAAGTGGTGCGAGAAGCACGTATTTTATTCTTTTGTCTAGCACACCGCCATATTTCATGTTATAGAAGAATACTGCGAGTTGCAACCAGACTAGGCACTCGATTCTGTAAAGAATTTATATTTACAAAAGTAAGTAGGATTATGAACTGTAGGCTTATTCATTGAATATATCTGATTTAACTAACTGTGTAACTTTTTTATGTTTAGTAGACAATCGCCTCTGTACGACGTATTGGCATGGCTGGCAAATTATTGAAATATTGAGATTTAGATTATGAGTCCGCACCTACCGCCGCAGTCTTTGGAAACGATTTAATTACGAAGTCCGATTATTTCAGTTTTATTTCACGGTCAACTACGAGTAACATTGCCTTTACGAAAAAGCCATTGTCAAGCGTCTGATACCGAATAATTAAACGTCCACGTTCCAGATAAGCAAATATTAATTACAATTACAATCACAATCACCGTCATACAGATAGAATAATTAATATTTAAACAATATTTGTTATTTTATTTATTTTATATTGGCGACTGCGTGTCGGACTTGTTATTTTGTCATTTGTTACATTGTTCTCTTTGTTTCATGTGAAAAATCAACTTTCTGGACCTGGACGTGAATGTATGAGAGATAACAAAAAAATCTGAAGATATTTTCCAATTCTAAAATTTTGCGGGAAGACGCAATGAAACTTCCAGCAAAATAAGGTAAGACGCAGCATCTTTGCATTAGCAGGCTTGACCAGACGTATAATTCAGTGTATTAGCTTTTCAGTAGATTCTGTAGTGTTTCTTTCGTGCATAACAGTTTTCAGTGATAAATTTCGTTCTCAGTACTTTTCCTTAAACAATAACGTATGCAACAATACCAATACACGAGTGTACAATATGGCCGACTTCTGTACGATACGTAGTAACATGGACAGCAGCCATTACCAATAATCTCAAATTCAGTTTATATTTTTAAATTAACAGACAGCCATTGTTACTACGAGCGATTCATGCTCAACTGCACTTTATTTTAAAATCAGTGTCAAATATTTTCTTGAAACATATATCACGTGTGGCATGGTAATAACTAGAAATCAATACGCAAAAATGGAACAGCAAAGACGTACTATTCAGACGCAATCCGACTTCGACGAGAGACAAATGTTAGAAAATGACTTTACGACAGCAACCGGTAGTGACGATTTATCAAACATTGACGCAGGTGTTGACGGAAATTTTGGCAATAGGCCGTCCACTACAAAAATTTCAAAGTCTCAGTCAGAGCCCATGTTGATGCATGGCGTCACGTCTAATGACGCGACGGGGGCACAGACCTTGCAAACAGTAAACATTGCCGACATGTTACAAATGCTAATGAAACAAAACGCAGAAAATATGGCATACATAAGGAAACAGAACGCCGAAAACATGGCAACCTTACAGACACAAAATGACGCAATTAAATCTGGCCTCATAGCACTCAAGACAGGTAATGACACTTTATGTAAACGTGTGGAACTTATAGACGCCACACTGACCAAACAGATGACTGAACTCAGTACTAAATTTTCCCAGCTTAATACGAGACAAGAAAAGACTACAACTGACGTAGCACTTTTACAGACACAAGTAAAAAACCTTAATGTCACGTGTGAAGTTCTTACTGAACAAATTCAAACATATCCTTCAGTACATGACAACCTTGAAAAACGAATTACTGACGTACAGAATAAATTTGACAATGTTGAACAACACCTGACTGACATCTTACAATCTGATGCCACAGCTCATTTAAGAATTTCATGATTGGGTAGTGAACAAAGACAAACATTTTGATAGATGCTTACGTGAAAATTTACCAACAATTGTGCACGACTCCGTAGCGCAATACATTACTAATAACAAACAGCTGATCAGTGACGCAGTACAATCCGTCACTGCACCCATGAGACAATTCACCGATCGACCACAGTCTGAATGTAACGAAAATATCAGTCAAAACGCACAGTTCAGGAACCAATATACATTCGAGTATGACACACACATACCGCACACGACAAACACACAAGAACAAAACACACCACGACTACAACACATACCACGATGTGCAAACACAAACACAAGCTATTATCATGGTAAACCACAGCAACATTATCGTAATTACTCGCCAGCTGAACATACCAGTAATTACAGTGGAATAAATCCATATCACAATGCGAAGGAAGAAGAAAGCTTAATGAAACACAGGCAATTTCAGATTTTTATCCCAGAAAAACGAACCATTCATCCGGTGATATTTCTTAAATCTTTTAGTAACGCATTTCCACGCACTTGGAGTGACCGGAAAAAGATTTCATATATTGTCGGATACATCCAAGGCGATGCAGCTGTCTGGGCATACAGTCAAGCTGACGTATGTACCACGTACAGTGAGTTTGAGCGTGCTTTTCTGAACAAATTCTGGTCGCAATCCGTCCAGGAGCGACTCAGAAGACAAATTTTAGAACCTGAAACTTTTAACAGTAAAAATGGCAACTTACGCAGATATTTTGAAAAATACTTGAACATGGGACACTTTTTAGACGAACCAGTCGCAACGCGTGATATACTCCGTGCGTTGAAGGCCAAATTGCTTTTCAACATTAAAGAAAAACTCCTACATATCCCGGATGACGATTCAGATTATTTTTTAACAGCCTTAGATTCGGTTGACATGTTACTTGAAGATCAGCGCTTCGCGCGGCAAAACAGCAGCCACAATGTTTACACTAGTGGTATGCAAAACATGCAGGCTTGCCAACTCAATTCTGGCGCGCCCACAGTTGGATACGCGGTACAGCAAAAACAGCAAACTCACATGCCGTCTCAATACGAAAATCAAAATCAACACGCGTATTCCAATACAAACAATAGTTACAACAGTAATAACACTTCATGCGGCAATCCATACAAAAGGCACCGCGGTAATAACTACAACGGTAACAACGGATACAAAGGCAACAACAAAAACACAAACAGAAATAGAAATAATAATAACTACGAGCCAAGACAGCATCAAGGTTGGACTCGTAACGATCAGTACTTTCATTCAAACTCTGCTTTACCACAGCAGCCACCAGGACAAAATTGGAGCATACCTTACGACCGACAGGTAAGTTATAATGCGCAACAGCAACAACAACCGCAAAAGTTTGGAGATCATAATAGGCAATATCCGAATGTGAATATAATAGAAATGACACCTGATGCACAACCTCAATCTGTGTCAGTACCTAGTACAAATGCTAATCCAACAAACTAGAAACAGTCACTTCTATGCCCCAGGTCGTGGCTGAAGAATTCTTGGGGGGCGACTTCAATGTTAATCAGTTATTTGACACCACACTTGAACAACAGAATAATGATATGCCGAATAATTCTAAACAAAAATTACCTGTTTTATTTATAAGATACAACTACAATAACAATATATCAGATGAACTTTTACAAGACAGTACACAATGTCGTTCAAACACGAATGAAATTGTTTTAGCATCTACTACTGGTGTAGTAGGTGGGATTCCAACTACTATTATCCTAGATACAGGTGCAGCTGTGAGCGTTTTGTCTTTTAATTTCTATAAAAAAATGTTTGAATTGGAACCTGTGCCTGAGTTTCCTGCCCAAAACTGTAAAATAACTACTGCACTAGGTAATAAGTCATGTAGGATTACGAAGCAATTTTTTGTAAACGTTAAAATAGGTAATGGAACCGTACAATGGCCATTCCTGGTTGTACAAAACCTTGTGACTAATTGCATATTAGGAATAGATATTATGAGCGAGAAGGACTGCATTATAGACTTCTCAAAAGGTAAATGTATTTTAAATGATAAAGGCAGTGTAATTATTATTGATTTGGACAGGAGAACTCTAAAGCATGACAAACACTGTACAGGGTACAAGGTTCAGTTAGTACTTGACAATGACATTCAAGATATGCAAACACACTCATCTGACACAGAGATAATGGACTTGAAAACATTGCTTGATCATAAGATAAGTGAAGCTACAGCTCTCAGTGTACATGAACGTATAAAACTACAGGAAGTGTTATCCAAATATTTACAAGTTTTTACCAAACGATTAGGTGTTATCAACACGTATGTATACAAGATTGAAGTTAAGCCTCACAAGATATTCTACCACAAGACATATAACGTACCGTTATCTCAACGACCTGCTGTGTGGCAAGAATTAAAACAAATGTTAGACTGGAAGGTCATTGAACCATCCACCTCACCTTATTGTAGTCCTCTACTTGTTGTCAAAAAATCAAATGGAAGCATTAGGTTAGTGTTAGACGCTCGAGCAATTAATGAAATAATTTTACCGGTTCACACAAAACCCGAAAATTTAGAAGAGCAATTACAGAAATTTCTAGATGCAAAATATTTTTCCACAATAGATCTCGCTAATTCGTTTTGGCAGGTGGGTATCACTCCTGATTCACGGAAATATACTGCATTTATGTTCAGGGGGCGAACCTATCAGTTTTGTGTTCTACCTTTCGGACTGAATGTCAGCTCTGGGTTATTCATTACAGCCCTGGATACCGTGCTTGGCGACGATTTAGTTGAGACAGTCACACACTATGTAGATGATATACTGATAGCTACACAGTCTTGGAAGGAACACGTTGGCACACTTCAAAGAATTTTAGAAAAATACGCACACCGAGATCTTAGAGCATTTCATGCTGAATAGTGTCAAAGTCATACCCATCAAAATATTGCTAAGCAACTCGAAAAACTCTGTTGTTACAACACAGATAATAAGTGGTGTAGAAATTTTCATTTCAGCGGTTCCAGAGTCGCAGTTGAAGGCAGAAGAACTCTTCTTTCAGCGCGCGCCACCACCTGGAAGACGGAATATCAAAATGAAATTTATGATTACGTAGCAGTGAATGATATATTAATTTTTCACGGAACATTTGTTATTGTAGGTACCACTGACTTGGTATGACACCTGACGAACTGACAGACGTCATCTGTGAAGCGATCTTTTACTTTGAGAAATAGATTAGACGCACATCTCTCAACACGAAAAGCATCTATCAGTAGTCAAGGCCACACAGACACTCTACACACACGCACAAAACAAGAGGAATCGAACATTTTCTCTCTCTTACTATTTTGAATATTTATTGAGTAGTGAAAACGCCTGGTCTTGCCTACTGATGTAATGAATGTTGTGTCTACCCTATCTTAATTTCAGATGACATCACGTGACACAATGTAATAACCTATAGCTATGTAATGATGATGCAAACATGTTTATGTGCAACTGTATTATGTTTATGCTAAGAAAATATGTGACGTGTGTATGTATAATTACTTTTTTTTTTTTAACTGATGTATCATGTAACTGTTACTATGTAAAAATTTGAACAAAACGAGTGCCAAAAAGACATTGCATAGTGAACCTCTGTTCACGGACATTAACGAACATTACTAACTCTGCAACTACGCAGAAACCTATGTGAAGGAAACGGTTAATGCCATTCATTATGCATCGTACCTATGTAAACGCGATGAACGATTTCTTTGATTAATAACTACGAACATTTAGGTGAGCTATATTCAGCAAAAAACTGAAAATGTGAAGGGCATAATTCGTGCATCGTCTAGTGACATTACTACAGTACCTAACTTCAAGATGTTAACTGGATTAAATGGACACAAAGTGCCTGTCCAGAAAACAACACGACGGGTGGAAGAATTTTGGTTGGAACTTCAGGTAATGAAATGTTCTCGAAATGTGACGGACACTCTTACCTGGACTGTCCAAGGATCGACGCCAGCTATGTGCCGTCCGAGGTTCTGCAACCAAGCTTCCACGGAATGTAAAAAACGAACTGCACGTGGACCAAGTACTCGACGGGTCACGTCTGATCTGTAATAAGCAATGCTTTTAGTCACAACGAACTGCATCACAACGACTATAATGGAAATGGGAAATGGACACGCTTATGTATTAATCACGTTGTTATACAACGATGTTACTGTGATCAAAAAAAAAACTTTACCACGACGATACTAACCTGTAAAAAATTATTGTGCAGCAGATGAATATGAACTGTAATAACGACACGATGTGTATAGGTCAACGCACCTGAAACATACGGACATTTTTCTTTGAAGTATTTCAAAACAATACTATGTAACTAAGAACATTCAACAATCTAAGTTGTATTGTGTTATAACAAATATTGTAAATTTAAAACTAAGTTACCTGTCATAGAATGTAGTCTTCATATGAAATCTTGGTTGAATATTTTCTTTGTGCAACGACTGACAAACGCGCGCACACGAACAATATGAACTGCAATACTGTGCCGCGTGATCTAACTGTACGATATAACGGCAGTGCCGGAGTCACACAGACGCTTCTGCGCATGCGCGCACTCTATCTGCCAACATAAGAACTTTTACGGCGCACCCGCGTCATTCAAATTTTGTATATAATGTGTATAATGTGTATAATGTAGGTCATGTAAATAGTTGTAGATAACTTAGATTTTCTTGTGCCTTTAGGTGAATTGCTCGCCTGCAGGTGTGTCCTTTCGCCTCGCAATTCAGGGGGCAATATAAAGGCACATTTGCATGCCGAGCGTGAGTTTCCTCGGAAACGCGAAATATTAATTAAATAAATAATCAGTGACAAATAAATAAAGCCTATGGCACACAACTGCAGCGCTGTGTCGCTGATAAAACAAAAGCACAATTACGTTACTCTTATGTTTGATTAAGAAAAGGGGAGAGCTCTGGTAGAAGTGGTGCGAGAAGCACGTATTTTATTCTATTGTCTGGCACACCGCCATATTTCATGTTATAGAAGAATACTGCGAGTTGCAACCAGACTAGGCACTCGATTCTGTAAAGAATTTATATTTATAAAAGTAAGTAGGATTATGAACTGTAGGCTTATTCATTGAATATATCTGATTTAACTAACTGTGTAACTTTTTTATGTTTAGTAGACAATCGCCTCTGTACGATGTATTGGCATGGCTGGCAAATGATTGAAATATTGAAATTTAGATTATGAGTCCGCACCTACCGCAGCAGTCTTTGGAAACGATTTAATTACGAAGTCCGATTATTTCAGTTTTATTTCATGGTCAACTACGAGTAACATTGCCTTTACGAAAAAGCCATTGTCAAGCGTCTGATACCGAATAATTAAATATCCAAGTTCCAGATAAGCAAATATTAATTACAATTACAATCACAATCACCATCATACAGATAGAATAATTAATATTTAAATAATATTTTTATTTTATTTATTTTATAAAGGGTAACAGTAAACCAGCTGTGGTGCATTCTAGTCTCACACTGAGCCCCCAGGGAAGAGACATAAGACAGGCTCCCCGAAACGTTACTCTCGTCAATATAACTCGGCATTGCGAATTTTGTATTGAAACCAGATGCAATTTCTGTGTTTCATCGTCAATGTGATGGTCGAAGGGTAAACCTGCTGTGGTGCATCGGAGTCTAACACTGGGCTCCCAGGGAAGAGCCAAAGTACATACTCTTCGAAACGGTACTCCTGTGGACAGAAATCGGCATTGTGATTTTGGTAATGATCCGGATGCAATTTCTAAGTTTCATCGTCAATATCATGGTCGAAGGGTAACAGTAAACCTGCTGTGGTGCATCGGAGTCTCACACTGAGCCCCCAGGGAAGAGCCATAAAACAGACTCCCCGAAAAGTTACTCTCGTCAATATAAATCGGCATTGCGAATTTTGTATTGAAACCGGATGCAATTCCTGTGTTTCATCGTGTATGTGATGGTCGAAGGGTAACAGTAATCCTGCTGTGGTGCATCGGAGCCTCACACTGAGCCCCCAAGGAAGAGCCAAAAAACAGACTCCCCGAAACGTTACTCTCGTCAATATAAATCGGCATTGCGAATTTTGTATTGAAACCGGATGCAATTTCTGTGTTTAATCGTCAATGTGATGGTCGAAGGGTAACAGTAAACCTGCTGTGTTGCATCGGAGTCTTACACTGAGCCCCCAGGGAAGAGCCAAAAAACAGACTCCCCGAAACGTTACTGTCGTCAATATAAATCGGCATTGCGAATTTTGTATTGAAACCTGATGCAATTTCCGTGTTTCATCGTCAATGTTATGGTCGAAGGGTAAACCTGCTGTGGTGCATCGGAGTCTAACACTGGGCCCCCAGGGAAGAGCCAAAGTGCATACTCTTCGAAACGGTACTCCTGTGGACAGAAATCGGCATTGTGAATTTTGTAATGATCCGGATGCAATATCTAAGTTTCATCGTCAATATCATGGTCGAAGGGTAACAGTAAACCTTCTGTGGTGCAATGGAGACTCACACTGAGCCCCCAGGGAAGGGCTATATAACAGACTACCCGCAACGTTACTCTCGTCAATATAAATCGGCATTGCGAATTTTGTATTGAAACCGGATGCAATTTCTGTGTTTCATCGTGAATGTGATGGTCGAAGGGTAACAGTAATCCTGCTGTGGTGCATCGGAGTCTCACACTGAGCCCCCAGGGAAGAGCCAAAAAACAGACTCCCCGAAACGTTACTCTCGTCAATATAGATCGGCATTGCGAATTTTGTATTGAAACCGGATGCAATTTCTGTGTTTCATCGCCAATGTGATGGTCGAAGGGTAACAGTAAACCTGCTGTGGTGCATCGGAGTCTAACACTGGGCCTCCAGGAAAGAGCCAAAGTATATACTCTTAGGAACGGTACTCCTGTGGACAGAAATCGGCATTGTGAATTTTGTAATGATCCGGATGTAATTTCTAAGTTTCATCGTCAATATCATGGTCGAAGGGTAACAGTAATCCTGCTGTGGTGCATCGGAGACTCACACTTAGCCCCCAGGGAAGAGCTATATAACGGACTCCCTGAAACGTTACTCTCGTCAATATAAATCGGCATTGCGAATTTTGTATTGAAACCGGATGCAATTTCTGTGTTTCAACGTCAATGTGATGGTCGAACGGTAACAGTAAACCTGCTGTAGTGCATCGGAGTCTAACACTGGGCCCCCAGGGAAGAGCCAAAGTACAACCTCTTCGAAATGGTACTCCTGTGGACGGAAATCGGCATTGTGAATTTTGTAATGATCCGGATTCAATTTCTAAGTTTCATCGTAAATATCATGGTCGAAGGGTAACAGTAAACCTGCTGTGGTGCATCGGAGTCTCACACTGAGCCCTGAGGGAAGAGCCATAAAAGCGACTTCCCGAAAAGTTACTCTCGTCAATATAAATCGGCTTTGCGAATTTTGTATTGAAACCGGATGCATTTCTGTGTTTCATCGTCAATGTGATGGACGAAGGGTAACAATAAACATGCTGTTTTGCATCGGAGTCTAACACTGAGCCCCCAGGGAAGAGCCAAATTAACAGACTCCCCGAAACGTTACTCTCATCAATATAAATCGGCATTGCGAATTTTGTATTGAAACCGGATGCAATATCTATGTATCATCGCCAATGTGATGGTCGAAGGGTAACCGTAAACCTGCTGTGGTGCATCGGAGTCTAACACAGGGCCCCCAGGGAAGAGCCAAATTACATACTATTCGAAACGGTACTCCTGTGGACAGATATAGGCATTGTGAATTTTGTAATTATCCGGATGCAATTTCTAAGTCTCATCGTCGATATCATGATCGAAGGGTAACAGTAAACCTGCTGTGGTGCATCGGAGTGTCACAATGAGCCAACAGGGAAATGCCATAAAACAGACTCCCCGAAACGTAACTCTCGTCAATGTAAGTCGGCATTGCGAATTTTGTATTGAAACCGGAAGCAATTTCTGTGCTTCATCGTCAATGTGATGGTCGAAGGGTAACAGTAAACCTCCCATGTTGCATCGGAGTCTAATACTGAGTCCCCACGGAAGAGCCAAAGAAAAGACTCCCGAAAAGTTACTCTCGTCAAAATAAGTCGGCATTGCGAATTTTGTATTGAGACCGGATGCAATTTTTGTTATTCATCGTCAATGTGATGGTCGAAGGGTAACAGTAAACCTGATGTAGTGCATCGGAGTCTAACAATGGGCACCCAGGGAAGAGCCAAAGTACATACCCTTCGAAATGGTACTTCTGTGGAAAGAAATCGGCATTGTGAATTTTGTAATGATCCGGATGCAGCTTCTAAGTTTCATCGTCAATATCATGGTCGAAGGGTAACAGTAAACCTGCTGTGGTGCATCGGAGTCTCACACTGAGCCCCCAGGTAAGAGCCATAATAGAGACTCCCCGAGACGTTACTCTCGTCAATATAAATCGGCATTGCGAATTTTGTATTGAAACCGGATGCATTTCTGTGTTTCATCGTCAATGTGATGGTCCAAGGGAAACAGTAAACCTGCTGTTTTGCATCGTACTCTAACACTGAGCCCCCAGGGAAGAGCCACGAAAACAGACTCACCGAAACGTTACTCTCGTCAATATAAATCGGCATTGCGAATTTTGTATGGAAACCGGATGCAATTTCTGTGTTTCATCGTTAATGTGATGGTCGAAGACTAACAGTGAACCTGCCGTGTTGCATCGGAGTCTAACACTGAGCCCCCAGGGAAGAGCCAAAATTAAGTCTCCCCAAAAGGTTACTCTCGTCAATATAAGTCGGCATTGCGAATTTTGTATTGAAACCGGATGCAATTTCTGTGTTTCATCGTCAATGTGATGGTGGAAAGGTAATAGTAAACCTACTGTGGTGCATCGGAGTCTCACACTGAGCCCCCAGGGAAGTGCCAAAAAACAGACTCCCTGAAACGTTTCTCCCGTCAATATATATCGGCGTTTCGAATTTTGTATTGAAACCGGATGCAATTTCTGTGTTTCATCGTCAATGTGATGGTCGAAGGGTTACAGTAAACCTGCCGTGTTGCATCAGAGACTAACACTGAGCCATCAGGGAAGGGCCAAAGCAGACTCCCCGAAAAGTTACTCATGTCAATATAAATCGGCATTGCGAATTATGTATTGAAACCGGATGCAATTTTTGTGTTTCATCGTCAATGTGATGGTCGAAGGGTAACAGTAAACCTGCTGTGGTGCATCGGAGTCAAACACTGGTCCCCCAGGGGAGAGCCAAAGTACATACTCTTTGAAACGGTACTACTGTGGACAGAAATCGGCATTATGAATTTTGTATTGATCCGGATGCAATTTCTGTGTTTCATCGTCAATGTGATGGTCGAAGGGTAACAGTAAACCTGCTGTGGTGCTTTGGAGTCTCACACTGAGCCCAACGGGAAGAGCCAAAAAACAGGCTCCCAGAAACTTTGCTGTCGTCAATATAAATCGGCATTGCGAATTTTGTATTGAAACCAGATGCAATTTCTGTGGTTCATTGTCAATGTGATGGTCGAAAGGTAACAGTAAACCTGCTGTGGTGCATCGGAGTCTCACACTGAGCCCCGAGGGAAGAGCCAAAAAACAGACTCCCTGAAACGTTACTCTCGTCAATATAAATCGGCGTTACGAATTTTGTATTGAAACCGGATGCAATTTCTGTGTTTCATCGTCAATGTGATCGTCGAAGGGTAACAGTAAACCTGCCATGTTGCATCGGAGTCTAACACTGAGCCCCCAGGGAAGGGCCAAAGACAGACTCCCCGAAACTTTACTCTCGTCAATATAAATCGGCATTGCGATTTTTGTATTGAAACCGGATGTAATTTCTGTGTTTCATCGTCAATGTGATGGTCGAAGGGTAACAGTAATCCTGCCGTGTTGCATCGGAGTCTAACACTGAGCTCCCAGGGAAGAGCCAAATAACAGACTCCCCGAAACGTTACTCTCGTCAATATAAATCTGCATTGCGAATTTTGTATTGAAACCGGGTGCAATTTCTGTGTTTCATCGTCAATGTGATGGTCGATGAGTAACAGTAAACCTGCTGTGGTGCATCGGAGTCTAACCCTGGGCACCCAGGGAAGTGCCAAAGTACATACTCTTCGAAACGGTAGTATAGTGGACTGAAATCGGCATTGCGAATTTTGTATTGAAACCGGATGCAATATCTATGTATCATCGCCAATGTGATGGTCGAAGGGTAACCGTAAACCTGCTGTGGTGCATCGGAGTCTAACACAGGGCCCCCAGGGAAGAGCCAAATTACATACTATTCGAAACGGTACTCCTGTGGACAGATATAGGCATTGTGAATTTTGTAATTATCCGGATGCAATTTCTAAGTCTCATCGTCAATATCATGATCGAAGGGTAACAGTAAACCTGCTGTGGTGCATCGGAGTGTCACAATGAGCCAACAGGGAAATGCCATAAAACAGACTCCCCGAAACGTAACTCTCGTCAATGTAAGTCGGCATTGCGAATTTTGTATTGAAACCAGATGCAATTTCTGTTCTTCATCGTCAATGTGATGGTCGAAGGGTAACAGTAAACCTCCCATGTTGCATCGGAGTCTAATACTGAGTCCCCAGGGAAGAGCCAAAGAAAAGACTCCCGAAAAGTTACTCTCGTCAAAATAAGTCGGCATTGCGAATTTTGTATTGAGACCGGATGCAATTTCTGTTATTCATCGTCAATGTGATGGTCGAAGGGTAACAGTAAACCTGATGTAGTGCATCGGAGTCTAACAATGGGCACCCAGGGAAGAGCCAAAGTACATACCCTTCGAAATGGTACTTCTGTGGAAAGAAATCGGCATTGTGAATTTTGTAATGATCCGGATGCAGCTTCTAAGTTTCATCGTCAATATCATGGTCGAAGGGTAACAGTAAACCTGCTGTGGTTCATCGGAGTCTCACGCTGAGCCCCCAGGTAAGAGCCATAATAGAGACTCCCCGAGACGTTACTCTCGTCAATATAAATCGGCATTGCGAATTTTGTATTGAAACCGGATGCATTTCTGTGTTTCATCGTCAATGTGATGGTCCAAGGGAAACAGTAAACCTGCTGTTTTGCATCGTACTCTAACACTGAGCCCCCAGGGAAGAGCCACGAAAACAGACTCACCGAAACGTTACTCTCGTCAATATAAATCGGCATTGCGAATTTTGTATGGAAACCGGATGCAATTTCTGTGTTTCATCGTTAATGTGATGGTCGAAGACTAACAGTGAACCTGCCGTGTTGCATCGGAGTCTAACACTGAGCCCCCAGGGAAGGGCCAAAGACAGACTCCCCGAAACTTTACTCTCGTCAATATAAATCGGCATTGCGATTTTTGTATTGAAACCGGATGTAATTTCTGTGTTTCATCGTCAATGTGATGGTCGAAGGGTAACAGTAATCCTGCCGTGTTGCATCGGAGTCTAACACTGAGCTCCCAGGGAAGAGCCAAATAACAGACTCCCCGAAACGTTACTCTCGTCAATATAAATCTGCATTGCGAATTTTGTATTGAAACCGGGTGCAATTTCTGTGTTTCATCGTCAATGTGATGGTCGATGAGTAACAGTAAACCTGCTGTGGTGCATCGGAGTCTAACCCTGGGCACCCAGGGAAGTGCCAAGGTACATACTCTTCGAAACGGTAGTATAGTGGACTGAAATCGGCATTGTGAATTTTGTATTGATCCGGATGCAATTCCTAAGTTTCATCGTCAGTGTCATGGTCGAAGGGTAACAGTAAACCTGCTGTGGTGCATCAAAGTCTCACACTGAGCCCCCAGGGAAGAGCCGTAAAACAGGCTCTCCGAAACGTTACTCACGTCAATATAAATCGGCATTGCGAATTTTGTATTGAAACCGGATGCAATTTCTGTGTTTCATCGTCATTGTGATGGTCGAAGGGTTACAGTATACGTGCCGTGTTACATCGGAGTCTAACACTGAGTCCCCAAGGGAAGAGCCAAAAAACACATTCCCCGAAACGTTACTCTCGTCAATATAGGTCGGCATTGCGAATTTTGTATTGAAACCGGATGCAATTTCTGCGTTTCAACGTCAATGTGCTGGTCGAACGGTAACAGTAAACCTGCTGTAGTGCATCGGAGTCTAACACTGGGCCCCCAGGGAAGAGCCAAAGTACAACCTCTTCGAAATGGTACTCCTGTGGACGGAAATCGGCATTGTGAATTTTGTAATGATCCGGATTCAATTTCTAAGTTTCATCGTCAATATCATGGTCGAAGGGTAACAGTAAACCTGCTGTGGTGCATCGGAGTCTCACACTGAGCCCCGAGGGAAGAGCCATAAAAGAGACTTCCCGAAAAGTTACTCTCGTCAATATAAATCGGCTTTGCGAATTTTGTATTGAAACCGGATGCATTTCTGTGTTTCATCGTCAATGTGATGGACGAAGGGTAACAGTAAACATGCTGTTTTGCATCGGAGTCTAACACTGAGCCCCCAGGGAAGAGCCAAATTAACAGACTCCCCGAAACGTTACTCTCATCAATATAAATCGGCATTGCGAATTTTGTATTGAAACCGGATGCAATATCTATGTTTCATCGTCAATGTGATGGTCGAAGGGTAACCGTAAACCTGCTGTGGTGCATCGGAGTCTAACACAGGGCCCCCAGGGAAGAGCCAAATTACATACTATTCGAAACGGTACTCCTGTGGACAGATATAGGCATTGTGAATTTTGTAATTATCCGGATGCAATTTCTAAGTTTCATCGTCAATATCATGATCGAAGGGTAACAGTAAACCTGCTGTGGTGCATCGGAGTGTCACAATGAGCCCCCAGGGAAATGCCATAAAACAGACTCCCCGAAACGTAACTCTCGTCAATGTAAGTCGGCATTGCGAATTTTGTATTGAAACCGGATGCAATTTCTGTGTTTCATCGTCAATGTGATGGTCGAAGGGTAGCAGTAAACCTGCCGTGTTGCATCGGAGTCTAACACTAAGCCCCCATAGAAGAGCCAAATGACAGTCCCCCTGAAACGTTACTCTCGTCAATATAAATCGGCATTGCGAATTTTGTATTGAAACCGGATGCAATATCTGTGCTTCATCGTCAATGTGATGGTCGAAGGGTAACAGTAAACCTGCTGTGGTGCATTGGAGTCTCACACTGAGCCCCCAGGGAAGAACCATAAAACAGGCTCCCCGAAACGTTACTCTCGTCAATATAAATCAGCATTGCGAATTTTGTATTGAAACCGGATGCAATTTTTGTGTTTCATCGTCAATGTGATGGTCGAAGGGTAACAGTAAACCTGCTGTGGTGCATCGGAGTCTAACACTGGTCCCCCAGGGGAGAGCCAAAGTACATACTCTTTGAAACGGTACTACTGTGGACAGAAATTGGCATTGTGAATTTTGTATTGATCCGGATGCAATTTCTGTGTTTCATCGTCAATGTGATGGTCGAAGGGTAACAGTAAACCTGCTGTGGTGCTTTGGAGTCTCACACTGAGCCCAACGGGAAGAGCCAAAAAACAGACTCCCAGAAACTTTGCTGTCGTCAATATAAATCGGCATTGCGAATTTTGTATTGAAACCGGATGCAATTTCTGTGGTTCATCGTCAATGTGATGGTCGAAAGGTAACAGTAAACCTGCTGTGGTGCATCGGAGTCTCACACTGAGCCCCGAGGGAAGAGCCAAAAAACAGACTCCCTGAAAAGTTACTCTCGTCAATATAAATCGGCGTTGCGAATTTTGTATTGAAACCGGATGCAATTTCTGTGTTTCATCGTCAATGTGATCGTCGAAGGGTAACAGTAAACCTGCTGTGGTGCATCGGAGTCTAACCCTGGGCACCCAGGGAAGAGCCAAAGTACATACTCTTCGAAACGGTACTATAGTGGACTGAAATCGGCATTGTGAATTTTGTATTGATCCGGATGCAATTCCTAAGTTTCATCGTCAGTGTCATGGTCGAAGGGTAACAGTAAACCTGCTGTGGTGCATCAAAGTCTCACACTGAGCCCCCAGGGAAGAGCCATAAAACAGACTCCCGAAACGTTGCTCTCGTCAATATAAATCGGCATTGCGAATTTTGTATTGAAACCAGATGCATTTCTGTGTTTCATCGTCAATGTGATGGTGGAAGGGTAACAGTAAACTTGCTGTTGTGCATCGGAGTCTAACACTGAGCCCCCAGGGGAGAGACAAAAAACAGACTCCCCACAACGTGAATCTCGTCAATATAAGTGGGCATTGCGAATTTTGTATTGAAACCGGATGCAATTTCTGTGTTTCATCGTCAATGTGATGGTCGATGAGTAACAGTAAACCTGCTGTGGTGCATCGGAGTCTAGCCCTGGGCACCCAGGGAAGGGCCAAAGTACATACTCTTCGAAACGGTACTCCAGTGGACTGAAATCGGCATTGTTAATTTTGTATTGATCCGGATGCAATTCCTAAGTTTCATCGTCAGTGTCATGGTCGAAGGGTAACAGTAAACCTGCTGTGGTGCATCAAAATCTCACACTGAGCCCCCAGGGAAGACCCAAAGACAGGTTCCCCGAAACGTTACTCTCGTCAATATAAATCGGCATTGCGAATTTTGTATTGAAACCAGATGCAATATCTGTGTTTCATCGTCAATGTGATGGACGAAGGGTAACAGTAAACATGCTGTAGTGCATCGGAGTCTAACACTGGGCCCCCAGGGAAGAGCCGTAAAACAGTCTCTCCGAAACGTTACTCACGTCAATATAAATCGGCATTGCGAATTTTGTATTGAAACCGGATGCAATTTCTGTGTTTCATCGTCAATGTGTTGGACGAAGGGTAACAGTAAACCTGCTGTGGTGCATTGGAGTCTCACACTGAGCCCCCAGGGAATGCCATAAAACAGACTCCCCGAAACGTAACTCTCGTCAATGTAAGTCGGCATTGCGAATTTTGTATTGAAACCGGATGCAATTTCTGTGTTTCATCGTCAATGTGATGGTCGAAGGGTAACAGTAAACCTCCCATGTTGCATCGGAGTCTAATACTGGGTCCTTAGGGAAGAGCCAAAGAAAAGTCTCCAGAAAAGTTACTCTCGTCAAAATAAGTCGGCATTGCGAAATTTGTATTGAGACCGGATGCAATTTCTGTGATTCATCGTCAATGTGATGGTCGAAGGGTAACAGTAAACCTGCTGTAGTGCATCGGAGTCTAACAATGGGCACCCAGGGAAGAGCCAAAGTACATACTCTTCGAAATGGTACTTCTGTGGAAAGAAATCGGCATTGTGAATTTTGTAATGATCCGAATGCAGTTTCTAAGTTTCATCGTCAATATCATGGTCGAAGGGTAACAGTAAACCTGCTGTGGTGCATCGGAGTCTCACACTGAGCCCCCAGGTAAGAGCCACAATAGAGACTCCCCAAGACGTTACTATCGTCAATATAAATCGGCATTGCGAATTTTGTATTGAAACCGGATGCATTTCTGTGTTTCATCGTCAATGTGATGGTCGAAGGGAAACAGTAAACCTGCTGATTTGCATCGGACTCTAACACTGAGCCCCCAGGGAAGAGCCACGAAAACAGACTCCCCGAAACGTTACTCTCGTCAATATAAATCGGCATTGCGAATTTTGTATGGAAACCGGATGCAATTTCTGTGTTTCATCGTTAATGTGATGGTCGAAGACTAACTGTGAACCTGCCGTGTTGCATCGGAGTCTAACACTGAGCCCCCAGGGAAGAGCCAAAATTAAGACTCCCTAAAAGGTTACTCTCGTCAATATAAGTCGGCATTGCGAATTTTGTATTGAAACCGGATGCAATTTCTGTGTTTCATCGTCAATGTGATGGTGGAAAGGTAATAGTAAACCTACTGTGGTGCATCGGAATCTCACACTGAGCCCCCAGGGAAGAGCCAAAAAACAGACTCCCTGAAACGTTTCTCCCGTCAATATATATCGGCGTTTCGAATTTTGTATTGAAACCGGATGCAATTTCTGTGTTTCATCGTCAATGTGATGGTCGAAGGGTAACAGTAAACCTGCCGTGTTGCATCAGAGTCTAACACTGAGCCATCAGGGAAGGGCCAAAGCAGACTCCCCGAAAAGTTACTCATGTCAATATAAATCGGCATTGCGAATTTTGTATTGAAACCGGACGCAATTTCTGTGTTTCATCGTCAATGTGATGGTCGAAGGGTAACAGTAAACCTGCCGTCTTGCATCGGTGTCTAACACTGAGCCCCCAGGGAAGAGCCAAAAAACAACCTCTCCGAAACGTTACTCTCGTCAATATAAAACGGCATATCGAATTTTGTATTGAAACCGGATGCAATTTCTGTGTTTCATCGTCAATGTGATGGTCGAACGGTAACAGTAAACCTGCTGTGGTGCATCGGAGTCTAACACTGGGCCCCCCGGAAAGACCCAAAGTACATACTCTTCGAAATGGTACTCCTGTGGACACAAATCGGCATTGTGAACTTTGTAATGAACCGGATGCAACTTCTTAGTTTCATCGTCAATATCATGGTCGAAGGGTAACAGTAAACCTGCCGTGGTGCATCGGAATCTCACACTGAGCCCCCAGGGAAGAGCCACAAAAACAGACTCCCCGAAACGATACTCTCGTCAATATAAATCGCCATTGCGAATTCTACAATGAAACCGGATGCAATTTCTGTGTTTCATCGTCAATGTGTTGGTCGAAGGGTAACAGTAAACCTGCCGTGTTGCATCGGAGTCTAACACTGAGTCCCCAGGGAAGAGCCATAAAACAGACTCCCCGAAACGTTACTCTCGTCAATATAAATCGGCATTGCAAATTTTGTATTGAAACCGGATGCAATTTCTGTGTTTCTTCGTCAATGTGATGGTCGAAGGGTAACAGTAAACCTGCTGTTTGGCATCGGAGTCTAACACTGAGCCCCCAGGGAAGAGCCACAAAAACAGACTCCCCGAAACGATACTCTCGTCAATATAAATCGCCATTGCGAATTCTACAATGAAACCGGATGCAATTTCTGTGTTTCATCGTCAATGTGTTGGTCGAAGGGTAACAGTAAACCTGCCGTGTTGCATCGGAGTCTAACACTGAGTCCCCAGGGAAGAGCCAAAAAACCGACTCCCTGAAACGTTACTCTCGTCAATATAAATCGGCATTGCGAATTTTGTATTGAAACCGGATGCAATTTCTGTGTTTCATCGTCAATCTGATGGCCGAAGGGTAACAGTAAACCTGCTGTGGTGCATTGGAGTCTTACACTGAGCCCCCAGGGAAGACCAATAAAACAGATTCCCCGAAACGTTACTCTAGTCAATATAAATCGGCTTTGCGAATTTTGTTTTGAAACCGGATGCAATTTCTGTGTTTCATCGTCAATGTGATGGTCGAAGGGTAACAGTAAACCTGCCGTGTTGCATCGGAGTCTAACACTGAGTCCCCAGGGAAGAGCCAAAGGAACAGACTCCCCGAAACATTACTCTTGTCAATATAACTCGGCATTGCGAATATTGTATTGAAACCGGATGCAATTTCTGTGTTTCATCGTCAATGTAATGGTCGAAGGGTAACAGTAAACCTTCTGTGGTGCATCGGAGTCTAACTCTAGGCCCCCAGGGAAGAGCCAAAGTACATACTCTTCGAAACGGTACTCCTGTGGACTGAAATCGGCATTGTGAATTTTGTATTGTTCCGGATGCAATTACTAAGTTTCATCGTCAATGTCATGGTCGAAGGGTAACAGTAAACCTGCTATGGTGCATCGGAGTCTCACACTGAGCCCCAAGGAAAGAGCCAAAAAACATACTCCCCGAAACGTTACCCTCGTCAATATGAGTCGGCATTGCGAATTTTGTATTGAATCCGGATGCAATTTCTGTGTTTCATCGTCAATGTGATGGTCGAAGGGTAACAGAAAACCTTCTGTGGGGCATCGGAGACTCACACTTAGCCCCCAGGGAAGAGACAAAAAACAGACTCCCCTAAACGTTACTCCCGTCAATATAAATCGGCATTTCGAATTTTGTATTGAAACAGGATGCAATTTCTGTGTTTCATCGTCAATGTGAAGGTCGAAGGGTAACAGTAAACCAGCTGTGGTGCATCGGACTCTAACACTGGGCCCCCAGGGAAGAGCCAACGAACATATTCTTCGAAACGGTACTCCTGTGGACAGAAATCGGCATTGTGAATTTAGTATTGCTCCGGATGCAATTTCTAAGTTTCATCGTTAATGTCATGGTCGAAGGGTAACAATAAACCTGCTGTGGTGCATCGGAGTCACACACTGAGCCCCCAGGGAAAAGCCATAAAAGAGACTCCCCGAAACGTTACACTCGTCAATATAAATCGGCATTGAGAATTGTGTGTAGAAACCGGATGCAATTTCTGTGTTTCATCGTCAATGTGATGGTCGAAGGGTAACAGTAAACCTGCTGTGGTGCATCGGAGTCTAACACTGGGACTCCAGGGAAGAGCCAAAGTACATACTCTTCGAAACGGTACTCCTGTGGACAGAAATCGGCATTGTGAATTTTGTAGTGATCCGGATGCAATTTCTAAGTTTCATCGTCAATATCATAGTCGAAGGGTAACAGTAAACCTGCTGTGTTGCATCGGAGTCTCACACTGAGCCCCCAGGGAAGAGCCATAAAACAGACTCCCCGAAACATTACGCTCGTCAATATAAATCGGCATTGCGAATTTTGTATTGAAACCGGATGCAATTTCTGTGTTTCATCGTCAATGTGATGGTCAAAGGGTAACAGTAATCCTGCTGTGGTTCATCGGAGTCTCACACTAAGGCCCCAGGGAAGAGCCAAAAAACAGTTTTCCCGAAACGTTACTCTCGTCAATATAAATCGGCATTTCGAATTTTGTATTGAAACCGTATGCAATTTCTGTGTTTCATCGTCAATGTGATGGTCGAAGGGTAACAGTAAACCTGCTGTGGTGCATCGGAGTCTAACACTGGGCCCCCAGGGTAGAGCCAAAGTACATACTCTTCGAAATGGTACTCATGTGGACACAAATCGGAATTGCGAATTTTGTAATGACCCGGATGCAACTTCTTTGTTTCATCGTCAAATCATGGTCTAAGGGTAACAGTAAACCTGCTGTGGTGTATCGGAGTCTTACACTGAGCCCCCAGAGAAGAGCCATAAAACAGACTCCCCGAAACGTTACTCTCGTCAATATAAATCGGCATTGCAAATTTTGTATTGAAACCGGATGCAATTTCTGTGTTTCATCGTCAATGTGATGGTCGAAGGGTGACAGTAAACCTGCCGTGTTGCATCGGAGTCTAACACTGGGTCCCCAGGGAAGAGCCAAAAACAGACTCCCCAATACGTTACTCTCTCCAGTATAAATCGGCATTGCGAATTTTGTATTGAAACCGGATGCAATTTCTGTGTTTCATCGTCAATGTGATGGCCGAAGGGTAACGGTAAACCTGCTGTGGTGCATTGGAGTCTCATACTGAGCCCCCAGGGAAGAGCCATAAAACAGATTCCCCGAAATGTTACTCTCGTCAATATAAATCGGCATTGCGAATTTTGTATTGAAACCGGATACAATTTCTGTGTTTCATTGTCAATGTGATGGTCGAAGGGTAACAGTAAACCTGCCGTGTTAAATCGGAGTCTAACACTGAGTCCCCAGGGAGAAGCCAAAAAACAGACTCCCCGAAACATTACTCTCGTCAATATAAGTCGGCATTGCGAATATTGTATTGAAACCGAATGCAATTACTGTGTTTCATCGTCAATGTAATGGTCGAAGGATAACAGTAAACCTTCTGTGGAGCATCGGAGTCTAACTCTTGGCCCCCAGGGAAGAGCCCAAGTACATACTCTTCGAAACGGTACTCCTGTGGACTGAAATCGGCATTGTAAATTTTGTAGTGATCCGGATGCACTTTCGGTGTTTCATCGTCAATGTGATGGTCGAAGGGTAACAGTAAACCTGCCGTGTTAAATCGGAGTCTCACACTCAGCCCCCAGGGAACAGCCATAAAACAGACTCCCCAAAACGTTATTCTCGTCAATATAAATCGGCATTGCGAATTTTGGGTTGAAACCGGATGCAATTTCTGTGTTTCATCGTCAATGTGATGGTCGAAGTGTAACAGTAAACCTGCAGTGTTAAATCGGAGTCTAACACTGAGTCCCCAGGGAGAAGCCAAAAAACAGGCTCCCCGAAACATTACTCTCGTCAATATAAGTCTGCATTGCGAATATTGTATTGAAACCGGATGCAATTTCTGTGTTTCATCGTCAATGTAATGGTCGAAGGGTATCGGTAAACCTTCTGTGGTGCATCGGAGTCTAACTCTTGGCCCCCAGGGATGAGCCAAAGTACATACTCTTCGAAACGGTACTCCTGTGGACTGAAATCGGCATTGTGAATTTTGTAGTGATCCGGATGCACTTTCGGTGTTTCATCGTCAATGTGATGGTCGAAGGGTAACAGTAAACCTCCTGTGGTGCATTGGAGTCTCACAGTGAGCCCCTGGGGAAAAGCCATAGAACAGACTCCCCGACACGTTACTCTCGTCAATATAAATCGGCATTGCGAATTTTGTATTGAAAGCGGATGCAATTTCTGTGTTTCATCGTCAATGTGATGGTTGAAGGGTAGCAGTAAACCTGCCGTGTTGCATCGGAGTCTAACGCTGAGTCCCCAGGGAAGAGCCAAAGAACAGACTCCACGAAACGTTACTATCGTCAATATAAATCGGCATTGCGAATTTTGTATTGAAACCAGATGCAATTTCTGTGTTTCATCGTCAATGTGATTCTCGAAGGGTAACAGTAAACCTGCTGTGGGGCATCGGAGACTCACACTGAGCCCCCAGGGAACAGTCAAAAAACAGACTCCCCGAAACGTTACTCCCGTCAATATAAATCGGCATTGCGAATTTTGTGTTAAAACCGGATGCAATTTCTCTGTTCCATCATCAATGTGAAGGTCTAAGGGTAACAGTAAACCAGCTGTGGTGCATCGGAGTCTAACACTGGGCCCCCAGGGTAGAGCCAAAGTACATACTCTTCGAAATGGTACTCATGTGGACACAAATCGGAATTGCGAATTTTGTAATGACCCGGATGCAACTTCTTTGTTTCATCGTCAAATCATGGTCTAAGGGTAACAGTAAACCTGCTGTGGTGTATCGGAGTCTTACACTGAGCCCCCAGAGAAGAGCCATAAAACAGACTCCCCGAAACGTTACTCTCGTCAATATAAATCGGCATTGCAAATTTTGTATTGAAACCGGATGCAATTTCTGTGTTTCATCGTCAATGTGATGGTCGAAGGGTGACAGTAAACCTGCCGTGTTGCATCGGAGTCTAACACTGGGTCCCCAGGGAAGAGCCAAAAACAGACTCCCCAATACGTTACTCTCTCCAGTATAAATCGGCATTGCGAATTTTGTATTGAAACCGGATGCAATTTCTGTGTTTCATCGTCAATGTGATGGCCGAAGGGTAACGGTAAACCTGCTGTGGTGCATTGGAGTCTCATACTGAGCCCCCAGGGAAGAGCCATAAAACAGATTCCCCGAAATGTTACTCTCGTCAATATAAATCGGCATTGCGAATTTTGTATTGAAACCGGATACAATTTCTGTGTTTCATTGTCAATGTGATGGTCGAAGGGTAACAGTAAACCTGCCGTGTTAAATCGGAGTCTAACACTGAGTCCCCAGGGAGAAGCCAAAAAACAGACTCCCCGAAACATTACTCTCGTCAATATAAGTCGGCATTGCGAATATTGTATTGAAACCGAATGCAATTACTGTGTTTCATCGTCAATGTAATGGTCGAAGGATAACAGTAAACCTTCTGTGGAGCATCGGAGTCTAACTCTTGGCCCCCAGGGAAGAGCCCAAGTACATACTCTTCGAAACGGTACTCCTGTGGACTGAAATCGGCATTGTAAATTTTGTAGTGATCCGGATGCACTTTCGGTGTTTCATCGTCAATGTGATGGTCGAAGGGTAACAGTAAACCTGCCGTGTTAAATCGGAGTCTCACACTCAGCCCCCAGGGAACAGCCATAAAACAGACTCCCCGAAACGTTATTCTCGTCAATATAAATCGGCATTGCGAATTTTGGGTTGAAACCGGATGCAATTTCTGTGTTTCATCGTCAATGTGATGGTCGAAGGGTAACAGTAAACCTGCAGTGTTAAATCGGAGTCTAACACTGAGTCCCCAGGGAGAAGCCAAAAAACAGGCTCCCCGAAACATTACTCTCGTCAATATAAGTCTGCATTGCGAATATTGTATTGAAACCGGATGCAATTTCTGTGTTTCATCGTCAATGTAATGGTCGAAGGGTATCGGTAAACCTTCTGTGGTGCATCGGAGTCTAACTCTTGGCCCCCAGGGATGAGCCAAAGTACATACTCTTCGAAACGGTACTCCTGTGGACTGAAATCGGCATTGTGAATTTTGTAGTGATCCGGATGCACTTTCGGTGTTTCATCGTCAATGTGATGGTCGAAGGGTAACAGTAAACCTCCTGTGGTGCATTGGAGTCTCACAGTGAGCCCCTGGGGAAAAGCCATAGAACAGACTCCCCGACACGTTACTCTCGTCAATATAAATCGGCATTGCGAATTTTGTATTGAAAGCGGATGCAATTTCTGTGTTTCATCGTCAATGTGATGGTTGAAGGGTAGCAGTAAACCTGCCGTGTTGCATCGGAGTCTAACGCTGAGTCCCCAGGGAAGAGCCAAAGAACAGACTCCACGAAACGTTACTATCGTCAATATAAATCGGCATTGCGAATTTTGTATTGAAACCAGATGCAATTTCTGTGTTTCATCGTCAATGTGATTCTCGAAGGGTAACAGTAAACCTGCTGTGGGGCATCGGAGACTCACACTGAGCCCCCAGGGAACAGTCAAAAAACAGACTCCCCGAAACGTTACTCCCGTCAATATAAATCGGCATTGCGAATTTTGTGTTAAAACCGGATGCAATTTCTCTGTTCCATCATCAATGTGAAGGTCTAAGGGTAACAGTAAACCAGCTGTGGTGCATCGGAGTCTAACACTGGGCCCCCAGGGAAGAGCCAAAGTATATACTCTTCGAAACGGTACTCCTGTGGACTGAAATCGGCATTGTAAATTTTGTAGTGATCCGGATGCACTTTCGGTGTTTCATCGTCAATGTGATGGTCGAAGGGTAACAGTAAACCTGCCGTGTTAAATCGGAGTCTTACACTCAGCCCCCTGGGAACAGCCATAAAACAGACTCCCCGAAACGTTATTCTCGTCAACATAAATCGGCATTGCGAATTTTCTGTTAAAACCGGATGCAATTTCTGTGTTCCATCATCAATGTGAAGGTCTAAGGGTAACACTAAACCAGCTGTGGTGCATTGGAGTCTAACACTGGGCCCCCAGGGAAGAGCCAAAGTACATACTCTTCGAAACGGTACTCCTGTGGACAGAAATCGGCATTGTGAATTTTGTATTGATCCGGATGCAATTTCTAAGTTTCATCGTCAATGTGATGGTCGAAGGGTAGCAGTAAACCTGCTGTGGTGCATCGGAGTCTCACACTGAGCCCCCAGGGAAGAGCCGAAGAACAGACGCCCCGAAACGTCCCTCTCGTCAATATAAATCGTCATTGCGAATTTTGTATTGAAAGCGGATGCAATTTCTGTGTTTCATCGTCAATGTGATGGTAGAAGGGTAACAGTAAACCTGCCGTGTTGCATCGGAGTCTAACACTGATTCCCAAGGGAAGAGCGAAAAACAGACTCCCCGAAACGTAACTCTCGTCAATATAAATCGGCATTGCGAATTTTGTATTGAAACCGGATGCAATTTCTGTGTTTCATCGTCAATGTGATGGTCGAAAGGTAACAGTAAACCTCTTGTGGTGCATTGGAGTCTCACACTGAGCCCCCAGGGAAGAGCCTTAAAACAGGCTCCACGAAACGTTACTCTCGTCAATATAAATCGGCATTGCGAATTTTGTATTGAAACCGGATGTAATTTCAGTGTTTCATCGTCAATGTGATGGTCGAAGGGTAACAGTAGACCTGCTGTGGTGCATCGGAGTCTTACACTGGGCCCCCAGGGAAGAGCCAAAGTACATACTCTTCGAAATGGTACTTCTGTGGAAAGAAATCGGCATTGTGAATTTTGTAATGATCCGGATGCAATTTCTAAGTGTCATCGTCAATATCATGGTCGAAGGGTAACAGTAAACCAGCTGTGGTGCATCGGAGTCTAACACTGAGCCCCCAGGGAAGAGCCAAAAAACAACCTCCCCGAAACGTTCCTCTCGTCAATATAAATCGGCATATCGAATTTTGTATTGAAACCGGATGCAATTTCTGTGTTTCATCGTCAATGTGATGGTCGAAGGGTAACAGTAAACCTGCTGTGGTGCATCGGAGTTTAACACTGGGCCCCCAGGGAAGAGCCAAAGTACATACTCTTCGAAATGGTACTCCTGTGGACACAAATCGGCATTGTGAATTTTGTAATGACCCGGATGCAACTTGTCAGTTTCATCGTCAATATCATGATTGAAGGGTAATAGTAAACCTGCCGTGGTGCATCGGAGTCTGACACTGAGCCCCCAGGGAAGAGCCATAAAACATACTCCCCGAACCGTTACTCTCGTCAATATAAATCGGCATTGCAAAATTTGTATTGAAAATGGATGCAATTTCTGTGTTTCATCGTCAATGTGATGGTCGAAGGGTAACAGTAAACCTGCTGTTTGGCATTTGAGTCTAACACTGAGCCCCCAGGGAAGAGCCACAAAAACAGACTCCCCGAAACGATACTCTCGTCAATATAAATCGCCATTGCGAATTCTGCAATGAAACCGGATGCAATTTCTGTGTTTCATCGTCAATGTGTTGGTCGAAGGGTAACAGTAAACCTGCCGTGTTGCATCGGAGTCTAACACTGAGTCCCCAGGGAAGAGCCAAAAAACAGACTCCCCGAAACGTTACTCTCGTCAATATAAATCGGCATTGCGAATTTTGTATTGAAACCGGATGCAATTTCTGTGTTTCATCGTCAATCTGATGGCCGAAGGGTAACAGTAAAACTGCTGTGGTGCATTGGAGTCTCACACTGAGTCTCCAGGGAAGACCAATAAAACAGATTCCCCGAAACGTTACTCTCGTCAATATAAGTCGGCATTGCGAATTTTGTATTGAAACCGGATGCAATTTCTGTGTTTCATCGTCAATGTGATAGTCGAAGGGTAACAGTAAACATGCCGTGTTGCATCGGAGTCTAACACTGAGTCCCCAGGGAAGAGCAAAAAAACAGACTCCCCGAAACATTGGTCTTGTCAATATAAGTCGGATTGCGAATATTGTATTGAAACCGGATGCAATTTCTGTGTTTCATCGTCAGTGTAATGGTCGAAGGGTAACAGTAAACCTTCTGTGGTGCATCGGAGTCTAACTCTGGGCCCCGAGGGAAGAGCCAAATACATACTCTTAGAAACGGTACTCCTGAGGCCTGAAATCGGCATTGTGAATTTAGTATTGCTCCGGATGCAATTTCTAAGTTTCATCGTCAATGTCATGGTGGAAGGGTAACAATAAACCTGCTGTGGTGCATCGGAGTCACACACTGAGCCCCCAGGGAAAAGCCATAAAAGAGACTCCCCGAAACGTTACACTCGTCAATATAAATCGGCATTGAGAATTGTGTGTAGAAACCGGATGCAATATCTGTGTTTCATCGTCAATGTGATGGTCGAAGCGTAACAGTAAACCTGCTGTTTTTAATCGAAGTCTAACACTGAGCCCCCAGGGAAGAGCCACGAAAACAGACACCTGAAACGTTACTCTCGTCAATTTAAACCGGCATTGCGAATTTTGTATTGAAACCGGATGCAATATCTGTGTTTCATCGTCAATGAGATGGTCGAAGGGTAACAGTAAACCTGCTGTGGTGCATCGGAGTCTAACACTGGGCCTCCAGGGAAGAGCCAAAGTACATACTCTTCGAAACGGTACACCTGTGGACAGAAATCGGCATTGTGAATTTTGTAGTGATCCGGATGCAATTTCTAAGTTTCATCGTCAATATCATAGTCGAAGGGTAACAGTAAACCTGCTGTGGTGCATCGGAGTCTCACACTGAGCCCCCAGGGAAGAGCCATAAAACAGACTCCCCGAAACGTTACTCTCGTCAATATAAATCGGCATTGCAAATTTTGTATTGAAACCGGATGCAATATCTGTGTTTCATCGTCAGTGTGATGGTCGAAGGGTAACAGTAAACCTGCTGTGGTGCATCGGAGTCTAACACTGGGCCCCCAGGGTGGAGCCAAAGTACATACTCTTCGAAATGGTACTCCTGTGGACACAAATCGGAATTGTGAATTTTGTAATGACCCGGATGCAACTTCTTTGTTTCATCGTCAATTCATGGTCGATGGGTAACAGTAAACCTGCCGTGTTGCATCGGAGTCTAACGCTGAGTCCCCAGGGAAGAGCCAAAAAACAGACTCCACGAAACGTTACTCTCGTCAATATAAATCGGCATTGCGAATTTAGTACTGAAACCGGATGCAATTTCTGTGTTTCATCGTCGATGTGATGGTCGAAGGGTAACAGTAAACCTGCCGTTTTGCATCGGAGTCTAACTCTGAGCCTCTAGGGAAGAGCCAAAAAACAGACTCCCCCTAAAGTTACTCTCGTCAATATAGGTCGGCATTGCGAATTTTGTATTGAAACCGGATGCAATTTCTGTGTTTCATCGTCAATGGGATGGTCCAAGGGTAACAGTAAACCTGCCGTGTTGCATCGGAGTCTAACACTGAATCCCCAGGGCAGAGCCAAAAAATAGACTCCCCGAAACTTTACTCTCGTCAATATAAATCGGCATTGCGAATTGAGTACTGAAACCGGATGCAATTTCCGTGTTTCATCGTCAATGTGATTGTCGAAGGGTAACAGTAAACCTGCTGTGGGGCATCGGAGACTCACACTGAGCCCCCAGGGAACAGTCAAAAAACAGACGCCCCGAAACGTTACTCCCGTCAATATAAATCGGCATTGCGAATTTTGTGTTAAAACCGGATGCAATTTCTGTGTTCCATCATCAATGTGAAGGTCTAAGGGTAACAGTAAACCAGCTGTGGTGCATCGGAGTCTAACACTGCGCCCCCAGGGAAGAGCCAAAGTACATACTCTTCAAAACGGTACTCCTGTGGACAGAAATCGGCATTGTGAATTTTGTATTGATCCGGATGCAATTTCTAAGTTTCATCGTCAATGTGATGGTTGAAGGGTAACAGTAAACCTGCTGTGGTGCATCGGAGTCTCACACTGAGCCCCCAGGTAGGTGCCAAGAAACAGAGTCCCCGAAACATTACTCTCGTCAATATAAGTCGGCATTGCGAGTTTTGTATTGAAACCGGATGCAATTACTGTGTTTCATCGTCAATGTGATGGTCGAAGGGTAGCAGTAAACCTGCTGTGCTGCATCGGAGTTTCACACTGAGCCCCCAGGGAAGAGCCAAAGAACAGACGCCCCGAAACGTCCCTCTCGTCAATATAAATCGACATTGCGAATTTTGTATTGAAAGCGGATGCAATTTCTGAGTTTCATCGTCAATGTGATGGTCGAAAGGTAACAGTAAACCTGCCGTGTTGCATCGGAGTCTAACACTGAGCCCCTAGGGAAGAGCCAAAGAACAGTCTCCCCGAAACGTTACTCTCGTCAATATAAATCGGCATTGCGAATTTTGTATTGAAACCAGATGCAATTTCTGTGTATTATCGCCAATGTGATGGTCGAAGGGTAGCAGTAAACCTGCTGTGGTGCATCGGAGTCTAACACTGGGCCCCCAGGGAAGAGCCAAAGTACATACTCTTCGAAACGGTACTCCTGTTGACAGAAATCGGCATTGTGAATATTATATTGACCCGGATGCAATTTCTAAGTTTCATCGTCAATGTCATGGTCGAAGGGTGACAGTAAACCTGCTGTGGTGCATCGGAGCCTCACACTGAGCCCCCAGGGAAGAGCCATAAAACAGGCTCCCCGAAACGTTACTCACGTCAATATAAATCGGCATTGCGAATTTTGTATTGAAACCGGATGCAATTTCTGTGTTACATCGTCAATGTGATGGTCGAAGGGTAGCAGTAAACCTGCCGTGTTGCATCGGAAACTAACACTGAGTCCCAAGGGAAGAGCCAAAGAACAGACGCCCCGAAACGTAACTCTCGTCAATATAAATCGGCATTGCGAATTTTGTATTGAAACCTGATGCAATTTCTGTGTTTCATCGTCAATGTGATGGTCGAAAGGTAACAGTAAACATCTTGTGGTGCATTGGAGTCTCACACTGAGCCCCCAGGGAAGAGCCTTAAAACAGGCTCCCCGAAACGTTTCTCTCGTCAATATAAATCGGCATTGCGAATTTTGTATTGAAACCGGATGTAATTTCAGTGTTTCATCGTCAATGTGATGGTCGAAGGGTAATAGTAGACCTGCTGTGGTGCATCGGAGTCTAACACTGGGCCCCCAGGGAAGAGCCAAAGTACATACTCTTCGAAATGGTACTTCTGTGGAAAGAAATCGGCATTGTGAATTTTGTAATGATCCGGATGCAATTTCTAAGTTTCATCGTTAATATCATGGTCGAAGGGTAACAGTAAACCTGCTGTGGTGCATCGGAGTCTAACACTGAGCCCGCAGGGAAGAGCCAAAAAACATCCTCCCCGAAACGTTACTCTCGTCAATATAAATCGGCATATCGAATATTGTATTGAAACCGGATGCAATTTCTGTGTTTCATCGTTAATGTGATGGTCGAAGGATAACAGTAAACCTGCTGTGGTGAATCGGAGTTTACTACTGGTCCCCCAGGGAAGAGCCAAAGTACATACTCTTCGAAATGGTACCCCTGTGGACACAAATCGGCATTGTGAATTTTGTAATGACCCGGATGCAACTTCTTAGTTTCATCGTCAATATCATGGTTGAAGGGTAACAGTAAACCTGCCGTGGTGCATCGGAGTCTCACACTGAGCCCCCAGGGAAGAGCCATAAAACATACTCCCTGAAACGTTACTCTCGTCAATATAAATCGGCATTGCAAAATTTGTATTGAAACCGGATGCAATTTCTGTGTTTCATCGTCAATGTGATGGTCGAAGGGTGACAGTAAACCTGCTGTTTGGCATTTGAGTCTAACACTGAGCCCCCAGGGAAGAGCAACAAAAACAGACTCCCCAAAACGATACTCTCGTCAATATAAATCGCCATTGCGAATTCTGCAGTGAAACCGGATGCAATTTCTGTGTTTGATCGTCAATGTGTTGGTCGAAGGGTAACAGTAAACCTGCCGTGTTGCATCGGAGTCTAACACTGAGTCCCCAGGAAAGAGCCAAAAAACAGACTCCCCGAAACATTGCTCTTGTCAATTCAAGTCGGATTGCGAATATTGTATTGAAACCGGATGCAATTTCTGTGTTTCATCGTCAGTGTAATGGTCGCAGGGTAACAGTAAACCTTCTGTGGTGCATCGGAGTCTAACTCTGTGCCCCGAGGGAAGAGCCAAATACATACTCTTAGATACGGTACTCCTGAGGCCTGAAATCGGCATTGTGAATTTTGTAGTGATCCGGATTCAATTTCGGTGTTTCATCGTCAATGTGATGGTCGAAGGGTAACAGCAAACCTGCTGTGGTGCATTGGAGTCTCACACTGAGCCCCCAGGGAAGAGTCAAAAAACAGACTCCCCGAAATGTTGCTCTTGTCAATATGAATCGGCATTGCGAATTTTGTATTGACAACGGATGCAATTTCTGTGTTTCATCGTCAATGTGATGGTCGAAGGGTAAACCTTCTGTGGTGCATCGGAGTCTATCACTGGGCCCCCAGGGAAGAGCCAACGTACATATTCTTCGAAACGGTACTCCTGTGGACAGAAATCGTCATTGTGAATTTTGTATTGCTCCGGATGCAATTTCTAAGTTTCATCGTCAATGTCATGGTCGAAGGGTAACAGTAAACGTGCTGTGGTGCATCGGAGTCACACTCTGAGCCCCCAGGGAAGAGCCATAAAAGAGACTCCCCGAAACGTTACTCTCGTCAATATAAATCGGCATTGCGAAGTGTGTGTAGAAACCGGATGCAATTTCTGTGTTTCATCGTCAATGTGATGGTCGAAGCGTAACAGTAAACCTGCTGTTTTGCATCGGAGTCTAACACTGAGCCCCCAGGGATAAGTCACGAAAACAGACCCCAGAAACGTTACTCCGTCAATATAAACCGGCATTGCGAATTTTGTATTGAAACCGGATGCAATATCTGTGTTCCAACGTCAATGTGATTGTCGAAGGGTAACAGTAAACCTGCCGTGTTGCATCGGAGTGTAACACTGAGCCCCCAGGGAAGACCCAAAAAACAGACTCCCCGAAACGTTAATGTCGTCAATATAAATCTGCATATCGAATTTTGTATTGAAACCGGATGCAATTTCTGTGTTTCATCGTCAATGTGATGGTCGAAGGGTAGCAGTAAACCTGCTGTGCTGCATCGGAGTCTCACACTGAGCCCCCAGGGAAGAGCCAAAGAACAGACGCCCCGAAACGTCCCTCTCGTCAATATAAATCGTCATTACGAATTTTGTATTTAAACCAGATGCAATTTCTGTGTTTCATCGTCAATGTGATGGTCGAAGGGTAACAGTAAACCTGCTGTGGTGCATCGGAGTCTAACACTGGGCCCCCAGGGAAGAGCCAAAGTACATCCTCTTCGAAACGGTATTCCTGTTGACAGAAATCGGCATTGTGAATATTGTATTGACCCGGATGCAATTTCTAAGTTTCATCGTCAATGTCATGGTCGAAGAGTGACAGTAAACCTGCTGTGGTGCATCGGAGTCTCACACTGAGCCCCCAGGGAAGAGCCATAAAACAGGCTCCCCGAAACGTTACTCACGTCAATATAAATCGGCATTGCGAATTTTGTATTGAAACTGGATGCAATTTCTGTGTTTCATCGTCAATGTGATGGTCGAAGGGTAGCAGTAAACCTGCCGTGTTGCATCGGAGTCTAACACTGAGTCCCAAGGGAAGAGCCTAAAAACAGACTCCCCGAAACGTAACTCTCGTCAATATAAATCGGCATTGCGAATTTTGTATTGAAACCGGATGCAATTTCTGTGTTTCATCGCAATGTGATGGTCGAAAGGTAACAGTAAACATCTTGTGGTGCATTGGAGTCTCACACTGAGCCCCCAGGGAAGAGCCTTAAAACAGGCTCCCCGAAACGTTACTCTCGTCAATATAAATCGGCATTGCGAATTTTGTATTGAAACCGGATGTAATTTCAGTGTTTCATCGTCAATGTGATGGTCGAAGGGTAACAGTAGACCTGCTGTGGTGCATCGGAGTCTAACACTGGGCCCCCAGGGAAGAGCCAAAGTACATTCTCTTCGAAATGGTACTTCTGTGGAAAGAAATCGGCATTGTGAATTTTGTAATGATCCGGATGCAATTTCTAAGTTTCATCGTCAATATCATGGTCGAAGGGTAACAGTAAACCTGCTGTGGTGCATCGGAGTCTAACACTGAGCCCGCAGGGAAGAGCCAAAAAACAACCTCCCCGAAACGTTACTCTCGTCAATATAAATCGGCATATCGAATTTTGTATTGAAACCGGATGCAATTTCTGTGTTTCATCGTCAATGTGATGGTCGAAGGGTAACAGTAAACCTGCTGTGGTGAATCGGAGTTTAACACTGGGCCCCCAGGGAAGAGCCAAAGTACATACTCTTCGAAATGGTACTCCTGTGGACACAAATCGGCATTGTGAATTTTGTAATGACCCGGATGCAACTTCTTAGTTTCATCGTCAATATCATGGTTGAAGGGTAACAGTAAACCTGCCGTGGTGCATCGGAGCCTCACACTGAGCCCCCAGGGAAGAGCCATAAAACATACACCCTGAAACGTTACTCTCTTCAATATAAATCGGCATTGCAAAATTTGTATTGAAACCAGATGCAATTTCTGTGTTTCATCGTCAATGTGATGGTCGAAGGGTGACAGTAAACCTGCTGTTTGGCATTTGAGTCTAACACTGAGCCCCCAGGGAAGAGCCACACAAACAGACTCCCCGAAACGATACTCTCGTCATCATAAATCGCCATTGCGAATTCTGCAATGAAACCGGATGCAATTTCTGTGTTTCATCGTCAATGTGTTGGTCGAAGGGTAACAGTAAACCTGCCGTGTTGCATCGGAGTCTAACACTGAGTCCCCAGGGAAGAGCCAAAAAACAGACTCCCCGAAACGTTACTCTCGTCAATATAAATCGGCATTGCGAATTTTGTATTGAAACCGGATGCAATTTCTGTGTTTCATCGTCAATCTGATGGCCGAAGGGTAACAGTAAAACTGCTGTGGTGCATTGGAGTCTCACACTGAGCCCCCAGGGAAGACCATTAAAACAGATTCCCCGAAACGTTAGTCTCGTCAATATAAATCGGCATTGCGAATTTTGTATTGAACCGGATGCAATTTCTGTGTTTCATCGTCAATGTGATGGTCGAAGTGTGACAGTAAACATGCCGTGTTGCATCGGAGTCTAACACTGAGTCCCCAGGGAAGAGCCAAAAAACTGACTCCCCGAAACATTGCTCTTGTCAATATAAGTCGGTCTGCGAATATTGTATTGAAACCGGATGCAATTTCTGTGTTTCATCGTCAGTGTAATGGTCGAAGGGTAACAGTAAACCTTCTGTGGTGCATCGGAGTCTAACTCAGGTCCCCGTGGGAAGAGCGAAATACATACTCTTAGAAACGGTACTCCTGAGGCCTGAAATCGGCATTGTGAATTTTGTAGTGATCCGGATGCAATTTCGGTGTTTCATCGTCAATGTGATGGTCGAAGGGTAACAGCAAACCTGCTGTTTTGCATTGGAGTCTCACACTGAGCCCCCAGGGAAGAGTCAAAAAACAGACTCCCCGAAATGTTGCTCTTGTCAATATGAATCGGTATTGCGAATTTTGTATTGACAACGGATGCAATTTCTGTGTTTCATCGTCAATGTGATGGTCGAAGGGTAACAGTAAACCTGCTGTGGTGCATCGGAGTCTCACACTGAGCCCCAAGGAAAGTGCCAAAGAACAGACTCCCCGAAACGTTACCCTCGTCAATATGAGTCGGCATTGCGAATTTTCTATTGAAACCGGATGCAATTTCTGTGTTTCATCGTCAATGTGATGGTCGAAGGGTAACAGTAAACATGCCATGTTGCATCGGAGTCTAACACTGAGCCATCAGGGAAGGGCCAAAGCAGACTCCCCGAAATGTTACTCATGTCAATATAAATCGGCATTGCGAATTTTGTATTGAACCGGATGCAATTTCTGTGTTTCATCGTTAATGTGATGGTCGAAGGGTAACAGTAAACCTGCTGTCTTGCATCGGAGTCTAACACTGAGCCCCCAGGGAAGAGCCAAAAAACAACCTCCCCAAAACGTTACTCTCATCAATATAAAGCGGCATATCGAATTTTGTATTGAAACCGGAAGCAATTTCTGTGTTTCATCGTCAATGTGATGGTCGAAGGGTAAAAATAAACCTGCCGTGTTGCATCGGAGTCTAACACTGAGCCCCCAGGGAAGAGACAAAAAACAGACTCCCCGAAATGTTACTCTCGTCAATATAACTCGGCATTGCGAATTTTGTATTGAAACCTGATGCAATTTCTGTGTTTCATCGTCAATGTGATGGTCGAAGGGTAAACCTTCTGTGGTGCATCGGAGTCTAACACTGGGCCCCCAGGGAAGAGCCAACGTACATATTCTTCGAAACGGGACTCCTGTGGACAGAAATCGGCATTGTGAATTTTGTATTGCTCCGGATGCAATTTCTAAGTTTCATCGTCAATGTCATGGTCGAAGGGTAACAGTAAACGTGCTGTGGTGCATCGGAGTCACACTCTGAGCCCCAAGGGAAGAGCCATAAAAGAGACTCCCCGAAACGTTACTCTCGTCAATATAAATCGGCATTGCGAATTGTGTGTAGAAACCGGATGCAATTTCTGTGTTTCATCGTCAATGTGATGGTCGAAGCGTAAGAGTAAACCTGCTGTTTTGCATCGGAGTGTAACACTGAGCCCCCAGGGAAGAGCCAAAAAACAGACTCCCCGAAACGTTAATGTCGTCAATATAAATCTGCAAATCGAATTTTGTATTGAAACAGGATGCAATTTCTGTGTTTCATCGTCAATGTGATGGTCGAAGGGTAACAGTAAACCTGCTGTGGTGCATCAGAGTCTAACACTGGGCCTCCAGGGAAGAGCCAAAGCACATACTCTTCGAGACGGTACTCCTGTGGACAGAAATCGGCATTGTTAATTTTGTAGTGATCCGGATGCAACTTCTTAGTTTCATCGTCAATATCATGGTTGAAGGGTAACAGTAAACCTGCCGTGGTGCATCGGAGTCTCACACTGAGCCCTCAGGGAAGAGCCATAAAACAGACTCCCCGAAACGTTACTCTCGTCAATATTAATCGGCATTGCGAATTTTGTATTGAAACCGGTTGCAATTTCTGTGTTTCATAGTCAATGTGATGGTCAAAGGGTAACAGTAATCCTGCTGTGGTTCATCGGAGTCTCACAATAAGGCCCCAGGGAAAAGCCGAAAAACATTTTCCCCGAAACGTTACTCTCGTCTATATAAATCGGCATTGCGAATTTTGTATTGATACCGGATGCAATTTCTGTGTTTCATCGTCAATGTGATGGTCGAAGGGTAACAGTAAACCTGCTGTGATGCATCGGAGTCTAACACTGGGCCCCCATGGTAGAGCCAAAGTACATACTCTTCGAAATGGTACTCCTGTGGACACAAATCGGCATTGTGAATTTTGTGATGAGCCGGATGCATCTTCTTAGTTACATCGTCAATATCATGGTCGAAGGGTAACAGTAATCCTGCTGTGGTGCATCGGAGTCTCACACTGAGCCCCCAGGGAAGAGCCAAAAAACAGACTCCCTGAAATGTTACTCTCGTCAATATAAATGGGCATTGCGAATTTTGTATTGAAACCGGATGCAATTTCTGTGTTTCATCGTCAAAGTGATGGTCGAAGGGTAACAGTAAACCTGCTGTGGTGCGCTGGGCCCCCAGGGAAGAGCCAAAGTACATACTCTTCGAAATTGTACTCCTGTGGACACAAATCGACATTGTGAATTTTGTAATGAACCGGATGCAACTTCTTTGTATCATCGTCAATTCATGGTCGATGGGTAACAGAAAACCTGCTGTAGTGTATCGGAGTCTTACACTGAGCCCCCAGAGAAGAGCCATAAAACAGACTCACCGAAACGTTTCTCTCGTCAATATAAATCGGCATTGCGAATTTTGTATTGAAACCGGATGCAATTTCTGTATTTCATCGTCAATGTGATGGTCGAATTGTAACAGTAAACCTGCCGTGTTGCATCGGAGTCTAACGCTGAGTCCCCAGGGAAGAGCCAAAAAACAGACTCTACGAAATGTTACTCTCGTCAATATAAATCGGCATTGCGAATTTTGTATTGAAACCGGATGCAATTTCTGTGTTTCATCGTCAATGTGATGGTCGAAGGGTAACAGTAAACCTGCAGTGTTGCATCGGAGTCTAACACTGAGTCCCCAGGAAAGAACCAAAAAACAGACTCCCCGAAACATTACTCTCGTCAATATAAGTCGGCATTGCGAGTATTGTATTGACACCGGATGCAATTTCTGTGTTTCATCGTCAATGTAATGGTCGAAGGGTAACAGTAAACTTTCTGTGGTGCATCGGTGTCTAACTGTGGGCCCCCACGGAAGAGCCAAAGTACATACTCTTCGAAACGGTACTCCTGTGGACTGAAATCGGCATTGTGAATTTTGTAGTGATCCGGATGCAATTTCGGTGTTTCATCGTCAATGTGATGGTCGAAGGGTAACAGTAAACCTGCTGAAGTGCATTGGAGTCTCACACTGAGCCCCCAGGGAAGAGCCATATAACTGATTCCCCGAATCGTTACTGTCGTCAATATAAATCGGCATTCCGAATTTTGTATTGAAACCGGACGCAATTTCTGTGTTTCATCGTCAATGTGATGGTAGAAGGGTAACAGTAAACCTGCCGTGTTGCATCGGAGTCTAACACTGAGTCCCCAGGGAAGAACCAAAAAACAGACTCCCCGAAACATTACTCTCGTCAATATAAGTCGGCATTGCGAATATTGTATTAAAACCGGATGCAATTTCTGTGTTTCATCGTCAATGTAATGGTCGAAGGGTAACAGTAAACTTTCTGTGATGCATCGGAGTCTAACTCTGGGCCCCCAGGGAAGAGCCAAAGTACATACTCTTCGAAACGGTACTCCTGTGGACTGAAATCGGCATTGTGAATTTTGTAGTGATCCGGATGCAATTTCGGTGTTTCATCGTCAATGTGATGGTCGAAGGGTAACAGTAAACCTGCTGTGGTGCACTGGAGTCTCACACTGAGCCCCCGGGGAAGAGCCAAAGAAGAGGCTCCCCGAAATGTTGCTTTCGTCAATATGAATCGGCATTGCGAATTTTGTATTGACACCGGATGCAATTTCTGTGTTTCATCGTCAATGTGATGGTCGAAGGGTAACAGTAAACCTGCTGTTTTGCATCGGAGTCTAACACTGATCCCCAGGGGAGAGCCTCAAAAACAGTCTCCCTAAGACGTTACTCTCGTCAATATCAATCGGCATTGCGAGTTTTGTATTGAAACCGGATGCAATTTCTGTGTTTCATCGTCAATGTGATGGTCGAAGGGTAACAGTAAACCTGCCGTGTTGCATCGGAGTCTAACACTGAGCCCCCAGGGAAGGGCCAAAAACAGACTCCCCGAAACGTTACTCTCGTCAATATAAATCGGCATTGCGAATTTTGTATTGAAACCGGATGCAATTTCTGTGTTTCATCGTCAATGTGATGGTCGAAGCGTAACAGCAAACCTGCCGTGTTGCATCGGAGTCTAACACTGAGTCCCCAGGGAAGAACCAAAAAACAGACTCCCCGAAACATTACTCTCGTCAATATAAGTCGGCATTGCGAATATTGTATTAAAACCGGATGCAATTTCTGTATTTCATCGTCAATGTGATGGCCGAAGGGTAACAGTAAACTTTCTGTGGTGCATCGGAGTCTAACTCTGAACCCCCAGGGAAGAGCCAAAGTACATGCTCTTCGAAACGGTACTCCTGTGGACTGAAATCGGTATTGTGAATTTTGTAGTGATCCGGATGCAATTTCGGTGTTTCATCGTCAATGTGATGGGCGAAGGGTAACAGTAAACCTGCTGAGGTGCATTGGAGTCTCACACTGAGCCCTCAAGGAAGAGCCATATAACTGATTCCCCGAAACGTTACTCTCGTCAATATAAATCGGCATTCCGAATTTCGTATTGAAACCGGACGCAATTTCTGTGTTTCATCGTCAATGTGATGGTCGAAGGGTAACAGTAAACCTGCCGTGTTGCATCGGAGTCTAACACTGAGTCCCCAGGGAAGAACCAAAAAACAGACTCCCAGAAACATTACTCTCGTCAATATAAGTCGGCATTGCGAATATTGTATTAAAACCGGATGCCATTTCTGTGTTTCATCGTCAATGTGATGGTCCAAGGGTAACAGTAAACCTGCCGTGTTGCATCGGAGTCTAACACTGAATCCCCAGGGAAGGGCCTAAAAATAGACTCCCCGAAACGTTACTCTCGTCAATATAAATCGGCATTGCGAATTTTGTATTGAAACCGGATGCAATTTCTGTGTTCCATCGTCAATGTGAAGGTCGAAGGGGAACAGTAAACTTTCTGTGGTGCATCGGAGTCTAACTCTGGGCCCCCAGGGAATAGCCAAAGTACATACTCCTCGAAACGGTACACTTGTGGACAGAAATCGGCATTGTGAATTTTGTATTCATCCGGATGCAATTTCTAAGTTTCATCGTCAATGTGATGGTCGAAGGGTAACAGTAAACCTGCCGTTTTGCATCGGAGTCTGACTCTGAGCCACCAGGGAAGAGCCAAAAAAAAAGACTCCCCGTAAAGTTACTCTCGTCAATATAGGACGGCATTGTGAATTTTGTATTGAAACCGGATGCAATTTCTGTGTTCCATCGTCAATGTGAAGGTCGAAGGGGAACAGTAAACTTTCTGTGGTGCATCGGAGTCTAACTCTGGGCCCCCAGGGAAGAGCCAAAGTAGATACTCTTCGAAACGGTACTCTTGTGGACAGAAATCGGCATTGTGAATTTTGTAGTGATCCGGATGCAATTTCGGTGTTTCATCGTCAATGTGATGGGCGAAGGGTAACAGTAAACCTGCTGTGGTGCATCGGGGTCACATACTGAGACCGCAGGGAAGAGCCATAGAAGAAACTCCCCGAAACGTTACTCTCGTCAATATAAATCGGCATTGCGAATTTTGTATTGAAACCGGATGCAATTTCTGTGTTTCATCGTCAATGTGATGGTCGAAGGGTAACAGTAAACCTGCCGTTTTGCATCGGAGTCTGACTCTGAGCCACCAGGGAAGAGCCAAAAAAAAAGACTCCCCATAAAGTTACTCTCGTCAATATAGGTCGGCATTGCGAATTTTGTATTGAAACCGGATGCAATTTCTGTGTTTCATCGTCAATATGATGGTCGAAGGGTAACAGTAAACCTGCTGTGGTGCATAGGAGTCTAACACTGGGCCCCCAGGGAAGAGCCAAAGTACATACTCTTCGAAATAGTACTCCTGTCTACACAAATCGGCATTGTGAACTTTGTAATGATCCGGATACAACTTCTTAGTTTCATCGTCAATATCATGGTCGAAGGGTAACAGTAAAGCTGCTGTGGTGCATCGGTGTCTCACACTGAGCCCCCAGGGAAGAGCCAAAAAACAACTTCCCCGAAACGTAAGTCTCGTCAATATAAATCGGCATTGCGAATTTTGTATTGAAACCGGATGCAATTTTTGTGTTTCATCGTCATTGTGGTGGTCGAAGGGTAACAGTAAACCTGCTGTGGTGCATTGGAGTCTCACACTGAGCCCCAGGGAAGAGCCTTAAAACAGGCTCCCGAAACGTTACACTCGTCAATATTAATCGGCATTGCGAATTTTGTAATGACACCGGATGCAATTTCTGTGTTTCATCGTCAATATGATGGTCAAAGGGTAACAGTAAACCTGCCGTGTTGCATCGGAGGCTAACACTGAGTCCCCAGGGAAAAGCCAAATAGCAGGCTCCCCGAAACGTTACTCTCGCCAATATAAATCGGCATTGCGAATTTTGTATTGAAACCGGATGCAATTTCTGTGTTTCATCGTCAATGTAATAGTCGAAGGGTAACAGTAAACCTGCTGTGGTGCATCGGAGTCTCACACTGAGCCAACAGGGAAGAGTCAAAAAACAAGCTCCCCGAAAAGTTACTCTCGTCAATATAAATCGGCATGCGAATTTTGTATTGAAACCGGATGCAATTTCTGTATTTCATGGTCAATGTGATGGTCGAAGGGTAACAGTAAACCAGCTGTGGTGCATCGGAATCCTACACTGGGACCCCAAGGGAAGAGCCAAAGTACATTATCTTCGAAACGGTACTCCTGTGGACAGAAATCGGCATTGTGAATTTTGTGGTGATCTGGATGCATTTTCGGTGTTTCATTGTCAATGTGATTTTCGAAGGGTAACAGTAAACGTGCTGTGGTGCATTGGAGTCTCACACTGAGCCCCCAGGGAAGCGCCAAAAAACAGACTCCCTGTAATGTTGCTCTCGTAAATATAAATAGGCATTGCTAATTTTGTATTGACACCGGAGGCAATTTCCATGTTTCATCGTCAATGTGATGGTCCAAGGGTAACAGTAAACCTGCCGTGTTGCATCGGAGTCTAACACTGAGTCCCCAGGGAAGAGCCAAAAAATAGACTCCCCGAAACGTTACTCTCGTCAATATAAGTCGGCATTGCGAATTTTGTATTGAAACCGGATACAACTTCTGTATTTCATCGTCAATGAGATAGTCGAAGGGTAACAGTAAACCTGATGTGGTGCATTGGAGTCTAACACTGGGCCCTCAGGGAAGAGCCAAATTACATACTCTTCGAAACGGCACTCCTGTGGACTGAAATCGGCATTGGGAATTTTGTATTGATCCGGATGCAATTTTTAAGTATAATCGTCAATGTCATGGTCGAAGGGTAACAGTAAACCTGCTGTGGTGCATCGGAGACTCACACTGAGCCCCCAGGGAAGAGCCAAAGAACAGACTCCCTGAAACGTTACTCTCGTCAATATAAATCAGCAATGCGAATTTTGTATAGAAACAAGATGCAATTTCTGTGTTTCATCGTCAATGTGATGGTCGAAGGGTAACAGTAAACCTGCTGTGGTGCATCGTAGTCTAACACTGGTCCTTCAGGGAAGAGCCAAAGTACATACTCTTTGAAACGGTACTCCTGTTGACAGAAATCGGCATTGTGAATTTTGTATTGATCCGGATGCAAATTCTATGTTTCATCGTCAGTGTCATGGTCGAAGGGTGACAGTAAACCTGCTGTGGTGCATCGGAGTCTCACACTGAGCCCCCAGGGAAGAGCCAAATAACAGAGTCCCCGAAAAGTTACTCTCGTCAATATAAGTCGGCATTGCGAATTTTGTATTGAAACGGGATGCAATTTCTGTATTTCATCGTCAATGTGATGGTCGAAGGGTAACAGTAAACCTGCTGTGGTGCATCGGAGTCTAACACTGGGCCCCCAGGGAAGAGCCAAAGTACATACTCTTCAAAACGGTACTCCTGTTGACAGAAATCGGCATTGTGAATTTAGTATTGATCCGGATGCAATTTCTGTGTTTCACCGTCAATGTGATGGTCGAAGGGTAACAGTAAACCTGCCTGGTTGCATCGGAGTCTAACACTGAGCCCTCAGGGAAGAGCCAAAAACAGACTCACCGAAACGTTACTCTCGTCAACATAAATCGGCATTGCGAATTTTGTATTGAAACCGGATGCAATTTCTGTGTTTCATCGTAAATATGATGGTCGAAGGGTAACAGTAAACCTGCTGTGATGCATCGGAGTCTAACACTGGGCCCCCAGGGAAGAGCCAAAGTACATATTCTTCGAAATGGTACTCCTGTGGACACAAATCGGCTTTGTGAATTTTGTAACGATCCGGATGCAACTTCATAGTTTCATCGTCAATATCATGGTCGAAGGGTAACAGTAAACCTTCTGTGGTGCCTCGGAGTCTCACACTGAGCCCCCAGGGAAGAGCCAAAAAACAACCTCCCCGAAACTCAAGTCTCGTCAATATAAATCGGCATTGCGAATTTTGTATTGAAACCGGATGCAATTTTTGTGTTTCATCGTCAATGTGGTGGTCGAAGGGTAACAGTAAACCTGCCGTGTTGCATCGGAGTCTAACACTGGGCCCCCAGGGAAGAGCCAAAGTACATACTCTTCGAAACGGTACTCCGGTGGACTGAAATCGACATTGTGAATTTTGTATTGATCCGGATGCAATTTCTAAGTTTCATCGTCAATGACATGGTCGAAGGGTAACAGTAAATCTGCTGTGGTGCATCGGAGTCTCACACTGAGCCCCCAGGGAAGCGCCAAAGAACAGTCTCCCAGTAATGTTGCTCTCGTAAATATAAATAGGCATTGCGAATTTTGTATTGACACCGGAGGCAATTTCTGTGTTTCATCGTCAATGTGATGGTCGAAGGGTAACAGTAAACCTGCCGTGTTGCATCGGAGTCTAACACTGAGTCCCCAGGGAAGAGCCAAAAAATAGACTCCCCGAAACGTTACTCTCGTCAATATAAGACGGCATTGCGTATTTTGTATTGAAACGGGATGCAATTTCTGTATTTCATCGTCAATGAGATGGTCGAAGGGTAACAGTAAACCTGCTGTGGTGCATCGCAGTCTAACACTGAGTCCGCAGGGAAGAGCCAAAAAATAGACTCCCCGAAACGTTACTCTCGTCAATATAAGTCGGCATTGCGTATTTTGTATTGAAACCGGATACAATTTCTGTATTTCATCGTCAATGTGATAGTCGAAGGGTAACAGTAAACTTGCTGTGGTGCATCGGAGTCTAACACTGGGCCCCCAGGGAAGAGCCAAAAAATAGACTCCCCGAAACGTTACTCTCGTCAATATAAGTCGGCATTGCGTATTTTGTATTGAAACGGGATGCAATTTCTGTATTTCATCGTCAATGTGATAGTCGAAGGGTAACAGTAAACTGGCTGTGGTGCATGGGAGTCTCACACTGAGCCCAAAGGGTAGAGCCAAAAAGCAGACTCCACGAAACTTTACCCTCGGCAATATAAGTCGGCATTACGAATTTTGTATTGAAACCGGATGCAATTTCTGTGTTTCATCGTCAATGTAATGGTCGAAGGGTAACAGTAAATCTGCTGTGGTGCATCGGAGTCTCACACTGAGCCCCCAGGGAAGCGCCAAAAAACAGTCTCCCAGTAATGTTGCTCTCGTAAATATAAATAGGCATTGCGAATTTTGTATTGACACCGGAGGCAATTTCTGTGTTTCATCGTCAATGTGATGGTCGAAGGGTAACAGTAAACCTGCCGTGTTGCATCGGAGTCTAACACTGAGTCCCCAGGGAAGAGCCAAAAAATAGACTCCCCGAAACGTTACTCTCGTCAATATAAGACGGCATTGCGAATTTTGTATTGAAACCGGATACAATTTCTGTATTTCATCGTCAATGAGATGGTCGAAGGGTAACAGTAAACCTGCTGTGGTGCATCGCAGTCTAACACTGAGTCCGCAGGGAAGAGCCAAAAAATAGACTCCCCGAAACGTTACTCTCGTCAATATAAGTCGGCATTGCGTAATTTGTATTGAAACGGGATGCAATTTCTGTATTTCATCGTCAATGTGATGGTCGAAGGGTAACAGTAAACCTGCTGTGGTGCATTGGAGTCTAACACTGGGCCCCCAGGGAAGAGCCAAATTACATACTCTTCGAAATGGTACTCCTGTGGACACTAATCAGCATTTTGAATTTTGTATTGATCCGGATGCAATTTCTAAGTTTCATCGTCAATGTGATGGTCGAAGCGTAACAGTAAACCTGCTGTGGTGCATCGCAGTCTAACACTGAGTCCGCAGGGAAGAGCCAAAAAATAGTCTCCCCGAAACGTTACTCTCGTCAATATAAGTCGGCATTGCGTATTTTGTATTGAAACGGGATGCAATTTCTGTATTTCATCGTCAATGTGATGGTCGAAGGGTAACAGTAAACCTGCTGTGGTGCATTGCAGTCTAACACTGAGTCCGCAGGGAAGAGCCAAAAAATAGACTCCCCGAAACGTTACTCTCGTCAATATAAGTCGGCATTGCGTATTATGTATTGAAACGGGATGCAATTTCTGTATTTCATCGTCAATGTGATAGTCGAAGGGTAACAGTAAACTTGCTGTGGTGCATCGGAGTCTAACACTAGGCCCCCAGGGAAGAGCCAAATTACATACTCTTCGAAACGGTACTCCTGTGGACAGAAATGGGCATTGTGAATTTTGTATTGATCCGGATGAAATTTCTGTGTTTCATCGTCATTGTGATGGTCGAAGCGTAACAGTAAACCTGCTGTGGTGCATTGGAGTCCCACACTGAGCCTCCAGGGAAGAACCAAAGAACAGACTCCCCGAAACGTTGCTCTCGTCAATATAAATCGACATTGCGAATTTTGTATTGTCACCGGATGCAATTTCTGTGTTTCATCGTCAATGTGATGGTCGAAGTGTAACAGTAAACCTCTTGTGGTGCATCGGAGTTTCACACTGAGCCCCCATGGAAGAGCCAAAAAACAGACTCCCCGAAACGTTACTCTCGTCAATATAAATCGGCATTGCGAATTTTGTTTTGAAACCGGATGCAATTTCTGTGTTTCATCGTCAATGTGATGGTCGAAGGGTAACAGTAAACCTTCCGTGTTTCATCGGAGTCTAACACTGAGCCCCCTGCGAAGAGCCAAAAAACAGACTCCCCGAAAGGTTACTCTCGTCAATATAAATCGGCATTGCGAATTTTGTATTGAAACCAGTTGCAATTTCTGTGTTTCATCGGCAATGTGATGGTCGAAGGGTAACAGTAAACCTGCTGTGGTGCATTGGATACTAACACTTGGCCCCCCGGGAAGAGCCAAACTACATACTCCTCAAAACGGTACTCCTGTGGACAGAAATCGGCATTGTGAACTTTGTAATGATCCGGATACAATTTCTATGTTTCATCGTCTATGAGATGGTCGAAGGGTAACAGTAAACCTGCCGTGTTGCATCGGAGTCTAACACTGAGCCGCCAGGGAAGAGCCAAAGACAGACAGCCAGTAACGTTACTCTCGTCAATAAAAGTCGGCATTGCGAATTTTGTATTGAAGCCGGATGCAATTTCTGTGTTTCACCGTCTATGTGATGGTCGAAGGGTAACTGTAAACTTGCTGTGGTGCATCGGAGTCTAACACTGGGCCCCCTGGGAAGAGCCAAAGTACATACTCTTAGAAACGGTACTCCTGTGGACAGAGACCGGCATTGTGAATTTTGTATTGATCCGGATGCAAATTCTAAGTTTCATCGTCAATGTCATTGTCGAAGGGTAACAGTAAACCTGCTGCGGTGCATCGGAGTCGCACACTGAGCCCCCAGGGAAGAGCCAAAAAACAGACTCCCAGAAACGTTACTCTCGTCAATATAAATCGGCATTACGTATTTTGTATACAAACCGGATGCAACTTCTGTGTTTCATCGTCAATGTGATGGTCGAAGGGTAACAGAAAATCGGCTGTGGTGCATCGGAGTCTCACAGTGAGCCCCCAGGGAGTAGCCAAAGAAAAGACTCCCCGAAACCTTACTCTCGTCAATATAAATCGGCATTGCGAATTTTGTATAGAAACTGGAAGCAATATCTGTATTTCATCGACAATTTGATGGTCGAAGGGTAACAGTAAACCTGCTGTGGTGGATCGGAGTCTCACACTGAGGACCCAGGGAAGAACCAAAAAACAGACTGCCCGTAACGTTACTCTCGTCAATATAAATCGGCATTCCGAATTTTGTATACAAAACTGATGCAATTTCTGTGTTTCATCGTCAATGTGATGGTCGAAGGGTAACAGAAAATCTGCTGTGGTGCATCGGAGTCTCCCAGTGAGCCCCCAAGGAATAGCCAAAGAAAAGTCTCCCCGAAACCTTACTCTCGTCAATACAAATCGGCATTGCGAATTTTGTTTGAAACGGGATGCAATTTCTGTGTTTCATCGTCAATGTGATGGTCGAAGGGTAATAGTAAACCTGCTGTGGTGCATCGGAGTCTAACACTGGGCCCCCAGGGAAGAGCCAAAGTACATACTCTTCGAAATGGTACTCCTGTGGACACAAACCGTCATTTTGAATTTTGTAATGATCCGGATGCCATATCTTAGTTTCATCGTCAATATCATTGTCGAAGGGTAATAGTAAACCTGCTGTGGTGCATCGGAGACTTACGCGGAACACCCAGGGAAGAGCCATAAAACAGACTCCCCGAAACGTTACTCTCGTCAATATAAATTGGCATTGCGAATTTTGTATTGAAACCGGATGCCATTTCTGTGTTTCATCGTCAATGTGATGGTCGAAGGGTAACAGTAAACCTACTGTGTTGCATCGGATTTTAAAACTGAGCCCCCAGGAAAGAGCCAAAACACAGGCTTCCCGAAACGTTACTCTCGTCAATGTAAAACGGCATTGCGAATTTTGTATTGAAACGGGATGAGATTTCTGTGCTTCATCGTCAATGTGATGGTCGAAGGGTAACAGTAAACCTGCTGTGGTGCACCGGAGTCTAACACTGGGCCCCCAGGGAAGAGCCAAAGTACATACTCTTCAAAACGGTACTCCAGTTGACAGAAATCGGCATTGTGAATTTAGTATTGATCCGGATGCAATTTCTGCGTTTCATCGTCAATGTGATGGTCGAAGGGTAACAGTAATCCTGCTGTGGTGCATCGGTGTCTAACACTGGGCCCCCAGGGAAGAGACAAAGTACATACTCTTCGAAACGGTACTCCTGTGGACTTAAATCGGCATTGTGAATTTTGTATTGATCTGGATGCAATTTCTAAGTTTCATCGTCAGTGTCATGGTCGAAGGGTAACAGTAAACCTGCTGTGGTGCATCGAAGTCTCACACTAAGCCCCCAGGGAAGAGCCAAAAAACAGACTCCCCGAAACGTTACCCTCGTCAATATAAGTCGGCATTGCGAATTTTGTATTGAAACCGGATACAATTTCTAAGTTCCATCGTCAATGTCATGGTCGAAGGGTAACAGTAAACCTGCTGTGGTGCATCGGAGTCTCACACTGAGCCCCCTGGGAAGAGCCAAAAAACAGGCTCCCCGAAACGTTACTCTCGTCATTATAAATGGGCATTGAGAATTTTGTATTGAAACCGGATGCAATTTCTGTGTTTCATCGTCAATGTGATGCTCGAAGGGTAACAGTAAACCTGCTGTGGTGCATCGGAGTCTAACACTGGGCCCCCAGGTAAGAGCCAAAGTACATACTCTTGGAAATGGTACTCCTGTGGATACAAATCGGCATTGTGAATTTGGTAATGATCCGTATGCAATATCTTAGTTTCATCGTCAGTATCATGGTGGAAGTGTAACAGTAAACCTACTGTGGTGCATCGGAGTCTCACACTGAACCCTTAGGGAAGAGCTATAAAACAGACTCCCTAAAACGTTACTCTCGTCAATATAAATCGGAATTGCGAATTTTGTATTGAAACCGGATGCAATTTCTGTGTTTCGTCGTCAATGTGATTGTCGAAGGGTAATAGTAAACCTGCTGTTTTGCATTGGAGACTAAAACTGAGCCCCCAGGGAAGAGCCAGAAAAACCGACTCCCCGAAACGTTACTCTCGTCAATATAAATCGGCATTGCGAATTTATATTGAAACTGGATGTAATTTCTGTGTTTCATCGTCAATGTGATGGTCGAAGGGTAACAGTAAACCTTCTGTGGTGCATTGGTGTCTCACACTGAGCCCCCAGGGAAGAGCCAAAGAAAGACTCCCCAAAACGTTACTCTCGTCAATATAAGTCGGCATTGCGAATTTTGTATTGAAACCGGATGCAATTACTGTGTTTCATCGTCAATGTGATGGTCGAAGGGTAACAGTAAACCTGCTGTGGTGCATTGGAGTCTCACTCTGAGCCGCCAGGGAAAGCCAAGAAACAGGCTCCCCGAAACGTTACTCTCGTCATTATAAATCGGCATTGAGAATTTTGTATTGAAACCGGTTGCAATTTCTGTGTTTCTTCGTCAATGTGATCGACGAAGGCTAACAGGAAACCTGTCGTGTTGCTTTGGAGTCTAACACTGAGCCCCCAGGGAAGAGCCAAAAAACAGACTCCCCGAAACGTTACTCTCGTCAATATTTATCGGCATTGCGAATTTTGTATTGAAACCGGATGCAATTTCTGTGTTTCATCGTCAATGTGATGGTCGAAGCGTATCAGTAAACGAGCTGTGGTGCAACGGAGTCTAACACTGGGCCCCCAGGGAAGAGCCAGAAAAACAGACTCCCCGAAACGTTACTCTCGTCAATATAATTCGGCATTGCGAATTTATATTGAAACCGGATGTAATTTCTGTGTTTCATCGTCAATGTGATGGTCGAAGGGTAACAGTAAACCTGCTGTGGTGCATTGGAGTCTCACACTGAGCCGCCAGGGAAAGCCAAGAAACAGGCTCCCCGAAACGTTACTCTCGTCATTATAAATCGGCATTGCGAATTTTGTATTGAAACCGGATGCAATTACTGTGTTTCTTCGTCAATGTGATCGACGAAGGCTAACAGGAAACCTGTCGTGTTACTTCGGAGTCTAACACTGAGCCCCCAGGGAAGAGCCAAAGAAAGACTCCCCAAAACGTTACTCTCGTCAATATAAGTCGGCATTGCGAATTTTGTATTGAAACCGGATGCAATTACTGTGTTTCATCGTCTATGTCATGGTCGAAGGGTAACAGTAAACCTGCTGTGGTGCATCGGAGTCTCACACTGAGCCCCCAGGGAAGAGCCAAAAAACAGACTACCCGTTCAATACTCTCGTCAATATAAATCAGCATTGCGAATTTTGTTTTCAATCAGGATGCAATTTCTGTGTTTCTTCGTCAATGTGATGGTCGAAGGGTAACAGTAAACCTGCCGTGTTGCATCGGAGTCTAACACTGAGCCCCCAGGGAAGAGCCAAAAAACAAACTCCCCGGAACGTTACTCTCGTCAATATAATTCGGCATTGCGAATTTTGTATTGAAACGGGATGCAATTTCTGTGTTTCATCGTCAATGTGATGGTCGAAGGGTAACAGTAATCCTGCTGTGGTGCATCGGAGTCTCACACTGAGCCCCCAGGGAAGAGCCAAAGAACAGACTCCCCGAAACGGTACTCTCGTCAATATAAATCGGCATTCCGAATTTTGTATTGAAACCGGATGCAATTTCTGTGTTTCATCGTCAATGTGATGCTATGCTCTAAGGGTAACAGTAAACCTGCTGTTTTGCATCGGAGTCTAACACTGAGCCCCCAGGGAAGAGCCACAGAAACAGACTCCCAGAAACGTTACTCTCGTCAATATAAATCGGCATTGCGAATTTTGTATTGAAACCGGATGCAATTTCTGTGTTTCATCGTCAATGTGATGGTCGAAGGGTAACAGAAAACCTGCCGTGTTGCATTGGAGTCTAACACTGAGTCCCCAGGGAAGAGTCAAAAAACAGACTCCCCGAAACGTTACTCTCGTCAATATAAGTCGGCATTGCGAATTTTGTATTGTAACCGGATGCAATTACTGTGTTTCAGCGTCAATGTGATGGTCGAAGGGTAACAGTAATCCTGCTGTGGTGCATCGGAGTCTAACACTGGGCCCCCAGGTAGTAGCCAAAAAACAGACGCCCCGAAACCTTACTCTCGTCAATTTAAATAGGCATTGCGAATTTTGTATAGAAACTATATGCAATTTCTGTGTTTCATCGTCAATTTGATGGTCGAAAGGTAACAGTAAACCTGCTTTGGTGCATCGGAGTCTCACACTGAGCAGCCAGGGAAGAGCCAAAAAACAGACTACCCGTAACGTTACTCTCGTCAATATAAATCGGCATTGCGAATTTTGTATTCAAACAGGATGCAATTTCTGTGTTTCATCGTCAATGTGATGGTCGAAGTGTAACAGTAAACCTGCCGCGTTTCATCGGAGTCTAACACTGAGCCCCCAGGAAAGAGCGAAAAGTCAGACTCCCCGAAACGTTACTCTCGTCAATATAAAACGGCATTGCTAATTTTGTATTTTAACGGGATGCAATCTCTGTGTTTCATCGTCAATGTGATGGTCGAAGGGTAACAGTAAACCTGCTGTGGTGCATCGGAGTCAAACACTGGGCCCCCAGGGAAGAACCAAAGTATATACTCTTCGAAATGGTACTCCTGTGGACACAAATCAGCATTGTGAATTTTGTAATGATCCGGATGCCATATCTTAGTTTCATCGTCAATATCATGGTCGAAGGGTAACAGTAAACCTGCTGTGGTGCACTGGAGTCTCACACTGAGCCCCCTGGGAAGAGCCATAAAACAGTCTCCCCGAAACGTTACTCTCGTCAATATAAAACGGCATTGCGAATTTTGTATTGAAACCGGATGCAATTTCTGTGTTTCATCGTCAATGCGTTTGTCGAAGGGTTACAGAAAAAATGCTGTGGTGCTCGGAGTCTCACACTGAGCCCCCTGGGAAGAGCCATAAAACAGTCTCCCCGAAACGTTACTCTCGTCAATATAAAACGGCATTGCGAATTTTGTATTGAAACCGGATGCAATTTCTGTGTTTCATCGTCAATGTGATAGTCGAAGGGTAACAGTAAACCAGCCGTGTTGCATCGGAGTCTAACACTGAGTCCCCAGGGAAGAGCCAAAAAACAGACTCCCAGAAACGTTACTCTCGTCAATATAAGTCGGCATTGCGAATTTTGTGTTGTAACCGGATGCAATTACTGTGTTTCATCGTCAATGTGATGGTAGAAGGGTAACAGTAAACCTGCTGTGGTGGATCGGAGTCTAACACTGGGCCCCCAGGGAAGAGCCAAAGTACATACTCTTCGAAACGGTACTCCTGTGGACTGAAATCGGCATTGTGAATTTTGTATTGATCCGGATGCAATATCTAAGTTTCATCGTCAATGTCATAGTCGAAGGGTAACAGTAAACCTGCTGTGGTGCATCGGAGTCTCACACTGAGCCCCCAGGGAAGAGCCAAAGAACAGACTCCCCGAAACGTTACCCTCGTCAATATAAGTTGGCATTGCGAATTTTGTATTGTAACCGGATGCAATTTCTGTGTTTCATCGTCAATGTGATGGTCGAAGGGTAATAGTAAACCAGCTGTGGTGCATCGGAGTCTAACACTGGGCCCCCAGGGAAGAGCCAAGGTACATACTCTTCGAAACGGTACTCCTGTGGACAGAAATTGGCATTGTGAGTTTTGTATTGATCCGGAATCAATTTCTGTGTTTCATCGTCAATGTCATAGTCGAAGGGTAACAGTAAACCTGCTGTGGTGCATCGGAGTCTCACACTGAGCCCCCAGGGAAGAGCCAAAGAACAGACTCCCCGAAACGTTACCCTCGTCAATATAAGTTGGCATTGCGAATTTTGTGTTGTAACCGGATGCAATTTCTGCGTTTCAGCGTCAATGTGATGGTCGAAGGGTAACAGTAAACCTGCCGTGTTGCATCGGAGTCTAACACTGAGCCCCCATGAAAGAGCCAAAAGACAGCCTCCCCGAAACGTTACTCTCGGCAATATAAATCGGCATTCCGAATTTTGTATTGAAACCGGACGCAGTTTCTGTGTTTCATCGCCAATGTGATGCTCGAAGGGTAACAGTAAACCTGCTGTTTTGCATCGGAGTCTAACACTGAGCCCCCAGGGAAGAGCTACAGAAACAGACTCCCCGAAACGTTACTCTCGTCAATATAAATCGGCATTGCGAATTTTGTATTAAAACCGGATGCAATTTCTGTGTTTCATCGTCAATGTGATGGTCGAAGGGTAACAGTAAACCTGCCGTGTTGCATTGGAGTCTAACACTGGTGAGTCAACAGGGAAGAGTCAAAAAACAGACTCCCAGAAACGTTACTTTCGTCAATATAAGTCGGCATTGCGAATTTTGTATTGTAACCGGATGCTATTACTGTGTTTCATCTTCAGTGTGATGGTCGAAGGGTAACAGTAATCCTGCTGTGGTGCATCGGAGTCTAACACTGGGCCCCCAGGTAGTCGCCAAAAAACAGACGCCCCGAAACCTTACTCTCGTCAATATAAATCGGGATTGCGAATTTTGTATAGAAACTGGATGCAATTTCTGTGTTTCATCGTCAATGTGATGGTCGAAGGGTAACAGTAAACCTGCTGTGGTGCATCGGAGTCTAACACTGGGCCCCCAGGGAAGAGCCAAAGTATATACTCTTCGAAATGGTACTCCTGTGGACACAAATCGGCATTATGAGATTTGTATTGATCCGGATGCAATTTCTAAGATTCATCGTCAATGTTATAGTCGAAGGGTAACAGTAAACCTGCTGTGGTGCATCGGAGTCTCACACTGAGCCCCCAGGGAAGAGCCAAAGAACAGACTCCCCGAAACGTTACCCTCGTCAATATAAATTGGCATTGCGAATTTTGTATTGTAACCGGATGCAATTTCTGTGTTTCATCGTCAATGTGATGGTCGAAGGGTAATAGTAAACCTGCTGTGGTGCATCGGAGTCTAACACTGGGCCCCCAGGGAAGAGCCAAAGTACATACTCTTCGAAACGGTACTCCTGATGACAGAAATCGGCATTGTGAATTTTTTACTGGTCCGGATGCAATTTCTGTGTTTCATCGTCCATGTGATGGTCGAAGGGTAACGGTAAACCTTCTGGAGTGCATTGGAGTCTCACACTGAGCCCCCAGGGAAGAGCCAAAATAAGACTCCACAAAACGTTATTCTCGTCAATATAAGTCGGTATTGCGAATTTTGTATTGAAACCGGATGCAATTACTGTGTTTCATCGTCAATGTGATGGTCGAAGGGTAACAGTAAACCTGCTGTGGTGCATCGGAGTCTCACACTGAGCCCCCAGGGAAAGCCAAAAAACAGGCTCCCCGAAACGTTAGTCTCGTCATTATAAATCGGCATTGAGAATTTTGTATTGAAATCTGATGCAATTTCTGTGTTTCATCGTCAATGTGATGGTCGAAGGGTAACAGTAAACCTGCCGTGTTGCATTGGAGTCTAACACTGGTGAGTCAACAGGGAAGAGTCAAAAAACAGACTCCCAGAAACGTTACTTTCGTCAATATAAGTCGGCATTGCGAATTTTGTATTGTAACCGGATGCTATTGCTGTGTTTCATGGTCAGTGTGATGGTCGAAGGGTAACAGTAATCCTGCTGTGGTGCATCGGAGTCTAACACTGGGCCCCCAGGGAAGAGCCAAAGTATATACTCTTCGAAATGGTACTCCTGTGGACACAAATCGGCATTATGAGATTTGTATTGATCCGGATGCAATTTCTAAGATTCATCGTCAATGTTATAGTCGAAGGGTAACAGTAAACCTGCTGTGGTGCATCGGAGTCTCACACTGAGCCCCCAGGGAAGAGCCAAAGAACAGACTCCCCAAAACGTTATTCTCGTCAATATAAGTCGGTATTGCGAATTTTGTATTGAAACCGGATGCAATTACAGTGTTTCATCGTCAATGTGATGGTCGAAGGGTAACAGTAAACCTGCTGTGGTGCATCGGAGTCTCACACTGAGCCCCCAGGGAAAGCCAAAAAACAGGCTCCCCGAAACGTTAGTCTCGTCATTATAAATCGGCATTGAGAATTTTGTATTGAAATCTGATGCAATTTCTGTGTTTTTTCGTCAATGTGATGGTCGAAGGGTAACAGGAAACCTGTCGTGTTGCATCGGAGTCAAACACTGAGCCCCCAGGGAAGAGCCAGAGAACAGTCTCCCCGAAACGTTACTCTCGTCAATATAAAACGGCATTGCGAAATTTGTATTGAAACCGGATGCAATTTCTATGTTTCATCGTCAATGTGATGGGCGAAGGGTACCAGTAAACCAGCTGTGAAGCATCGGAGTCTAACACTGGGCCCCCATGGAAGAGCCAAAGTACATACTCTTCGAAACGGTACTCCTGTGGACAGAAATCGGCATTGTGAATTTTGTAATTATCCGGATGGAATTTCTAAGTTTCATCTTCAATGTAATGGTCGAAGGGTTACAGTGAACCTTCTGTGGTGTATCGGAGTCTCACACTTAGCCCACATGAAAGAGCCATAAAACAAACTCCCCGAAACGTTTCTCTCGTCAATATAAATAGGCATTGGGAATTTTGTATTGAAACCAGATGCAATTTCTGTGTTTCATTGTCAATGTGATGGTCGAAGGGTAACAGTAAACCTGCCGTGTTGCATCGGAGTCGAACACTGAGCCCCCAAGAAAGAGCCAAAAAACAGACTACCCGAAACGTTAATCTCGCCAATATAAATCGGCAATGCGAATTTTGTATTGAAAACGGTTGCAATTTCTGTGTTTCATCGTCAATGTGATGCCCGAAGGGTAACAGTAAACCTGCTGTGGTGCATCGGAGTCTAAAACTGGGCATCCAGGTAAGAGCCAAAGTACATACTCTTGGAAATGGTACTCCTGTGGACACAAATTGGCATTGTGAATTCTGTAATGATCCGTATGCAATATCTTAGTTTCATCGTCAGTATCATGGTCGAAGTGTAACAGTAAACCTGCTGTGGTGCATCGGAGTCTCACACTGAACCCCCATGGAAGAGCCATAAAACAGACTCCCCGAAACGTTACTCTCGTCAATATAATTCGGGATTGCGAATTTTGTATTGAAACCGGATCCAAATTCTGTGTTTCGTCGTCAATGTGATGGTCGAAGGGTAACAGTAAGCCTGCTGTTTTGCATCGGAGTCTTACACTGAGACCCCAGGGAAGAGCCACAAAAACAAACTCCCCGAAACGTTACTCTCCTCAATATAAATCAGCATTACGAATTTTGTATTGAAACCGGATGCAATTTCTGTGTTTCATCGTCAATGTGATGGTCGAAGGGTTACAGTAAACCTGCTGTGGTGCATTGGAGTCTCACACTGAGCCCCCAGGGAAGTGCCATAAAACAGGCTCCCCGAAAAGTTACTCTCGTCAATATAAATCGGCATTGCGAATTTTGTATTAAACCCGGATGCAATTTCTGTGTTTCATCGTCAATGTGATTGTCGAAGGGTAACGGTAAACCTGCCGTGTTGCATTGGAGTCTAACACTGAGTCCCCAGGGAAGAGCCAAGAAACAGACCTCCCAAAACGTTACTCTCGTCAATATAAGTCGAAATTGCGAATTTTGTATTAATCCGGATGCAATTTCTAAAATTCATCGTCAATGTCATGGTCGAAGGGTAACAGTAAACCTGCTGTGGTGCATCGGAGTCTCACACTGAGCCCGCATGAAAGAGCCATAAAACAAACTCCCCGAAATGTTACTCTCGTCAATATAAATAGGCATTGCGAATTTTGTATTGAAACTAGATGCAATTTCTGTGTTTCATCGTCAATGTGATGGTCGAAGGGTAACAGTAAACCTGCTGTGGTGCATTGGAGTCTTACACTGAGACCCCAGGGAAGTGCCATAAAACAGGCTCCCCGAAAAGTTACTCTCGTCAATATAAGTCAAAATTGCGAATTTTGTATTGAAACCAGATGCAATTTCTGTGTTTCATCGTCAATGTGATGGTCGAAGGGTAACAGTAAACCTGGCGTGTTGCATCGGAGTCTAACACTGAGCCACCAGGGATGAGCCAAATAACAGACTCCCCATAACGGTACTCTCGTCAATATAAGTCGGCATTGCGAATTTTGTATTGAAGCCGGATGCAATTTCTGTGTTTCATCGTCAATGTGATGGTCGAAGGGTAACAGTAAACCCGCTGTGGTGCATTGGAGAATCACCCTGAGCCCCCAGGGAAGAGCCATAAAACAGACTCCCCACAACGTTTCTCTCGTCAATATAAATCGGCATTCAGAATTTTGTATTGAAACCGGATGCAATTTCTGTGTTTCATCGTCAATGTGATGATCGAAGGGTAACAGTAATCCTGCTGTGGTGCATCGGAGTCTCACACTGGGCCCCCAGGGAAGAGCCACAGAAACAGACTCCCCGAAACGTTACTGTCGTCAATATAAATAGGCATTGCGAATTTTGTATAGAAACTGGATGCAATTTCTGTGTTTCATCGTCAATTTGATGGTCGAAGGGTAACAGTAAACCTGCCGTGTTGCATTGGAGTCTAACACTGAGTCCCCAGGGAAGAGCCAAGAAACAGACCTCCCAAAACGTTACTCTCGTCAATATAAGTCGAAATTGCGAATTTTGTATTGAAACCAGATGCAATTTCTGTGTTTCATCGTCAATGTGATGGTCGAAGGGTAACAGTTAACCTGGCGTGTTGCATCGGAGTCTAACGCTGTGCCACCAGGGATGAGCCAAATAACAGACTCCCCGTAACGGTACTCTCGTCAATATAAGTCGGCATTGCGAATTTTGTATTGAAGCCGGATGCAATTTCTGTGTTTCATCGTCAATGTGATGATCGAAGGGTAACAGTAAACCCGCTGTGGTGCATTGGAGAATCTCCCTGAGCCCCCAGGGAAGAGCCATAAAACAGACTCCCCGCAACGTTACTCTCGTCAATATAAATATGCATTCAGAATTTTGTATTGAAACCGGATGCAATTTCTGTGTATCTTCGTCAATGTGATGATCGAAGGGTAACAGTAATCCTGCTGTGGTGCATCGGAGTCTCACACTGGGCCCCCAGGGAAGAGCCAAAGAAACAGACTCCCCGAAACGTTACTGTCGTCAATATAAATAGGCATTGCGAATTTTGTATACAAACTGGATGCTATTTCTGTGTTTCATCGTCAATTTGATGGTCGAAGGGTAACAGTAAACCTGCTGTGGTGCATCGGAGTCACACACTGAGCCCCCAGGGAAGAGCCAAAAAACAGACTACCCGAAACGTCACTCTCATCAATGTAAAACGGCATTGCGAATTTTGTATAGAAACGGGATGCAATTTCTGTGTTTCATCAAAAATGTGATGGTCGAAGGGTAACAGTAAACCTGCTGTGGTGCATCGGAGTCTAACATTGAGCCCCCAGGGAAGAGCCAAAGTATATACTCTTCGAAATGGTACTCCTGTGGACACAAATCGACATTGTGAATTTCGTAATGATCCGGATGCCATATCTTAGTTTCATCGTCAATATCATGGTCGAAGGGTAACAGTAAACCTGCTGTGGTGCATCGGAGTCTCACACTGAACCCACAGGGAAGAGCCATAAAACAGACTCCCCAAAACGTTTCTCTCGTCAATATAAATCGGAATTGCGAATTTTGTATTGAAACTGGATGCCATTTCTGTGTTTCATCATCAATGCGATTATCGAAGGGTAACAGTAAACCTGCTGTGGTGCATTGGAGTCTCACACTGAGCCCCCTGGGAAGAGCCATAAAACAATCTCCCCGAAACGTTACTCTGGTCAATATAGAACGGCATTGCGAATTTTGTATTGAAACCGGAAGCAATTTCTGTGTTTCATCGTCAATGTGATGGTCGAAGGGTAAAAGTAAACCTGCCGTGTTGCTTCGGAGTCTAACACTGAGTCCCCATAGAAGAGCCAAAAAACAGACTCCCCGAAACGTCACTCTCGTCAATATAAGCCGGCATTGCGGATTTTGTATTGACACCGGTTGCAATTTCAGTGTTTCATCGTCAATGTGATGGTCGAAGGGTAACAGTAATCCTGCCGTGTTGCATTGGAGTGTAACACTGAGCCACCAGGGAAGAGCCAAAGAACAGATTCCCCGTAAAGTTACTCTGGTCAATATATGACGGCATTGCGAATTTTGTATTGAAACCTGATGCAATTTCTGTGTATCACCGTCAATGTGATGGTCGAAGGGTAACAGTAAACCTGCTGTGGTGAATCGGAGTCTAACACTGGGCCCCCAGGAAAGAGCCAAAGTACATATTCTTCGAAACGATACTCCTTTGGACACAAATCGGCATTGTGAATTTTGTAATGATCCGGATGCCATATCTTAGTTTCATCGTCAATATCATGGTCGAAGGGTAACAGTAGACCTGCTGTGGTGCATCGGAGTCTCACACTGAATCCCCAGGGAAGAGAAATAAAACAGACACCCCGAAACGTTTCTCTCGTCAATATAAATCGGAGTTGCGAATTTTGTATTGAAACCGGACGCCATTTCTGTGTTTTATCGTCAATGCGATGGTCGAAGGGTAACAGTAAACCTCCTGTGGTGCATTGCAGTCTCACACTCAGCCCACTGGGAAGAGCCATAAATAGTCTCCCCTAAACGTTACCCTCGTCAATATTAGACGGCGTTTCGAATTTTGTATTGAAACCGGATGCAATTTCTAAGTGTCATCGTCAATGTCATGGTCGTAGGGTAGCAGTAAACCTGCTGTGGTGAATCGGAGTCGCACACTGAGCTTCCAGGGAAGAACCAAAAAAGAGACTCCCCAATACGTTTCTCTCGTCAATATATGACGGCATTGCGAATTTTGTATTGAAACCTGATGCAATTTCTGTGTTTCACCGTCAATGTGATGGTCGAAGGGTAACAGTAAACCTGCTGTGGTGCATCGGAGTCTAACACTGGGCCCCCAGGGAAGAGCTAAAGTACATACTCTTCTAAATGGTACTCCTGCGGACAGAAATCGGCATTGTGAATTTTGTAATGATCAGGATGCAATTTCTAAGTTTCATCGTCAATGTCATGGTCGAAGGGTAACAGTAAACCTGCTGTGGTGTATCGGAGTCTCACACTGAACCCCCAGGGAAGAGCCATAGAACAGACTCCCCGAAACTTTACTCTCGTCAATATAAATCGGCCTTGCCAAATTTGTATTGAAACCTGATGCAATTTCTGTGTTTCACCGTCAATGTGATGGTCGAAGGGTAACAGTAAACCTGCTGTGGTGCATCGGAGTCTAACACTGGGCCCCCAGGGAAGAGCCAAAGTACATACTCTTCGAAACGGTACTCCTGTGGCCAGAAATCGGCATTGTGAATTTTGTAATGATCCGGATGCAATTTCTAAGTTTCATCGTCAATGTCATGGTCGAAGGGTAACAGGAAACCTGCTGTGGTGCATTGGAGTCCAACACTGAGCCCCCTGGGAAGAGCCATAAAACAGTCTCCCCGAAACGTTACTCTCGTCAATATAAAACGGCATTGCGAATTTTGTATTGATACCGGATGCAATTTCTGTGTTTCGTCGTCAATGTGATGGTCGAAGGGTAACAGTAAGCCTGCCGTGTTGCATCGGAGTCTAACACTGAGCCCCCAGAGAGGGGCCAAAAGACAGACTCCCCGAAACGTCACTCTCGTCAATATAAGTCGGCATTGCGGATTTTGTATTGATGCCGGATGCAATATCTGTGTTTCATCGTCAATGTGATGCTCGAAGGGTAACACTAAACCTGCTGTGGTGCATCGGAGTCTGACACTGGGCCCCCAGGGAAGAGCCAAAGTACATACTCTTCGAAACGGTACTCCTGTGGAGTAAAATCGGCACTGTGAATTTGGTATTGATCCGGATGCAATTTCTAAGTTTCATCGTCAATGTCATGGTCGAAGGGTAACAGTAATCCTGCTGTGGTGCATCGGAGTCTCACACAGAGCCCCCAGGGAAGAGATAAAAAACAGAATCCCCGAAACGTTACTCTCGTCAATATAAATCGGCATTGCGAATTTTGTATTGAAACCGGATGCAATTTCTGTGTTTCATCGTCAATGTGATGCTCGAAGGGTATCAGTAAACCTGCTCTGGTGCATCGGAGACTAACACTGGGCCCCCAGGTAAGAGCCAAAGTACATACTCTTGGAAATGGTACTCCTGTGGCAACAGATCGGCATTTTGAATTTTGTAACGATCCGTATGCAATATCTTAGTTTCATCGTCAGTATCATGGTCGAAGGGTAACAGTAAACCTGCTGTGGTGCATCGGAGTCAACCACTGAGCCCCAGAGAAGAGCCATAAAACATACTCCCCGAAACGTTACTCTCGTCAATATAAATCGGATTTGCGAATTTTGTATTGAAACCGGATGCAATTTATGTGTTTCGTCGTCAATGTGATGGTCGAAGGGTAACAGTAAACCTGCTGTTTTGCATCGGAGTCCAACACTGAGCCCCCAGTGCAGAGCCACAGAAACAGACTAGCCGAAACGTTACTCTCGTCAATATATATTGGCATTGCGAATTTTCTATTGAAACCGGATGCAATTTCTGTGTTTCATCGTCAATGAGATGGTCGAAGGGTAACAGTAAACTTGCCGTGTTGCATCGGAGTCTAACACTGAGTCCCCAGGAAAGAGCCAAAAAAAAAACTCCCCGAAACGTTACTCTCGTCAATATAAGTCAGCATTGCGAATTTGTATTGTAACCGGATGCAATTACTGTGTTTCATCGTCAATGTGATGGTCGAAGTGTGACAGTAAACCTGCTGTGGTGCATCGGAGTCTAACACTGGGCCCCCTGGGAAGAGCCAAAGTACACACTCTTCGAAATGGTACTCCTGTGGACACAAACCGGCGTTGTGAATTTTGTAATGACCCAGATACCATATATTAGTTTCATCGTCAATATCATGGTCGAAGGGTAAAGGTAAACCTCCTGTGGTGCATTAGAGTCTCACACTGAGCCCCCAGGGAAGAGTCAAAAAACAGACTCCCCGAAACGTTGCTTTCGTCAATATAAATCGGCATTGCGAATATTGTATTGTCACCGGATGCAGTTTCTGTGTTTCATCGTCAATGTGATGGTCTAAGGGTAACGGTAATCCTGCCGTGTTGCATCGGAGTAACACTGAGCCACCAGGGAAGAGCCAAAGAACAGACTCCCCGTAAAGTTACTCTCGTCAATATATCACGGCATTGCGAATTTTGTATTGAAACCTGATGCAATTTCTGTATTTCACCGTCAATGTGATGGTCGAAGGGTAACAGTAAACCTGCTGTGGTGCATCGGAATCTCACACTGAGCCCCCAGGGAAGAGCCAAAAAACAGACTCCTCGAAACGTTACCCTCGTCAATATAAGTCGGCGATGCGATTTTGTATTGAAACCGGATGCAATTTCTAAGTTTCATCGTCAATGTCATGGTCGAAGGGTAGCAGTAAACCTGCTGTGGTGCATCGGAGTGGCACAATGAGCCCCCAGGGAAGAGCCAAAAAACAGACTCCCCAAAACGGTACTCTCGTCAATATAAGTCGGCATTGCGAAATTTGTATTGAAAACGGATGCAATTTCTGTGTTTCATCGGCAATGTGATGGTCGAAGGGTAACAGTAAACCTGCTGTGGTGCATCGGAGTCAAACACTGGGCCCCCAGGGAAGAGCCAAAGTACATACTCTTCGAAATGGTACACCTGTGGACAGAAATCGGCATAGTGAATTTTGTAATGATCAGGATGCAATTTCTAAGTTTCATCGTGAATGTCATGGTCGAAGTGTAACAGTAAACCTGCTGTGGTGTATCGGAGTCTCACACTGAACCCCCAGGGAAGAGCCATAAAACAGACTCCCCGAAACTTTACTCTCGCCAATATAAAACGGCATTGCGAATTTAGTATTGAAACCGGATGCAATATCTGTGTTTCATCGTCAATGTGATGGTCGAAGGGTAACAGTAAACCTGCTATGGTGCATCGGAGCCTAACACTGGGCCCCCAGGGAAGAGCCAAAGTACATACTATTCGAAATGGTATACCCGTGGACAGATATCGGCGTTGTGAATTTTGTAATGATCCGGATGCCATATCTTAGTTTCATCGTCAATATCATGGTCGAAGGGTAACAGTAAACCTTCTGTGGTGCATTGGAGTCTCACACTGAACCCCCAGATAGGAGCCATAAAACAGACTCCCCGAAACGTTTCTCTCGTCAATATAAATCGAAATTGCTAATTTTGTATTGAAACCGGATGCCATTTCTGTGTTTCATCGTCAATGCGATGGTCGAAGGGTAACAGTAAACCTGCTGTGGTGCATTGGAGTCTCACACTGAGCCTCCTGGGAAGAGCCATAAAACAGTCTCCCCGAATCGTCACTCTCGGCAATATAAGTCGGCATTGCGAATTTCGTATTGAAACCGGATGCAATTTCTGTGTTTCATCGTCAATGTGATGGTCGAAGGGTAACACTAAACCTGCTGTGGTGCATCGGAGTCTAACATTGGGCCCCCAGGGAAGAGCCAAAGTACATACTCTTCGAAACGGTACTCCTGTGGACTGAAATCGGCATTGTGAATTCAGTATTGATCCGGATGCAATTTCTAACTTTCAACGTCAGTGTCATGGTCGAAGGGTAACAGTAAACCTGCTGTGGTGCATCGGAGTCTCACACTGAGCCCCCAGGGAAGTGCCAAAAAACAGACTCCCCAAAACGTTACTCTCGTCAATATAAGTCGGCATTGCGAATTTTGTATTGAACCGGACGCAATTACTGTGGTTCATCGTCAATGTGATGGTCGAAGGGTAACAGTAAACCTGCTGTGGTGCATCGGAGTCTGACACTGAGCTCCCAGGTAAGGGCCAAAAAACAGGCTCCCCGAAAGGTTACTCTCGTCATTATAAATCGGCATTGAGAATTTTGTATTAAAACCGGATGCAATTTCTGTCTTTCATCGTCAATGTGATGGTCGAGGGGAAACAGTAAACCTGCCGTGTTGCATCGGAGTCTAACACTGAGCCCCAAGGAAAGAGCCAAAGAACAGTCTACCCGAACAGTTACTCTCGTCAATATAAATCGGCATTGCGAATTTTGTATTGAAACGGGATGCAATATCTGTGTTTCATCGTCAATGTGGTGGTCGAAGGGTAACAGTAAACCTGCTGTGGTGCATCGGAGTCTAACACTGGGCCCCCAGGGAAGAGCCAAAGTACATACTCTACGAAACGGTACTCCTGTGGACAGATATCGGCATTGTGAATTTTGTAATGATCCGGATGCCATATCTTAGTTTCATCGTCAATATCATGGTCGAAGGGTAACAGTAAACCTTCTGTGGTGCATTGGAGTCTCACACTGAACCCCCAGATAAGAGCCATAAAACAGACTCCCCGAAACGTTTCTCTCGTCAATATAAATCAGAATTGCTAATTTTGTATTGAAACCGGATGCCATTTCTGTGTTTCATCGTCAATGCGATGGTCGAAGGGTAACAGTAAACCTGCTGTGGTGCATTGGAGTCTCACACTGAGCCTCCTGGGAAGAGCCATAAAACAGTCTACCCGAATCGTCACTCTCGGCAATATAAGTCGGCATTGCGAATTTCGTATTGAAACCGGATGCAATTTCTGTGTTTCATCGTCAATGTGATGGTCGAAGGGTAACACTAAACCTGCTGTGGTACATCGGAGTCTAACATTGGGCCCCCAGGGAAGAGCCAAAGTACATACTCTTCGAAACGGTACTCCTGTGGACTGAAATCGGCATTGAGAATTTTGTAATGATCCGGATGCTATATCTTAGTTTCATCGTCAATATCATGGTCGAAGGGAAACAGTAAACCTGCTGTGGTGCATTGGAGTCTCACACTGAACCCCCAGGGAAGAGCCATAAAATAGACTCCCCGAAACGTTTCTCTCGTCAATATAAATCGGAATTGCGAATTATGTATTGAAACCGGATGCCATTTCTGTGTTTCATCGTCAATGCGATGGTCGAAGGGTAACAGTAAACCTGCTGTAGTGCATCGGAGTCTCACACTGAGCCCCCAGGGAAGAGCCCAAAAACAGACTCCTCGAAACGTTACCCTCGTCAATAAAAGTCGGCGATGCGAATTTTGTACTGAAACCGGATGCAATTTCTAAGTTTCATCGTCAATGTCATGGTCGAAGGGTAGCAGTAAACCTGCTGTGGTGCATCGGAGTGGCACAATGAGCCCCCAGGGAAGAGCCAAAAAACAGACTCCCCATAACGTTACTCTCGTCAATATAAGTCGGCATTGCGAAATTTGTATTGAAACCGGATGCAATTTCTGTGTTTCATCGACAATGTGATGGTCGAAGGGTAACAGTAAACCTGCTGTGGTGCATCGGAGTCAAACACTGGGCCCCCAGGGAAGAGCCAAAGTACATACTCTTCGATATGGTACACCTGTGGACAGATATCGGCATTGTGAATTTTGTAATGATCCGGATGCCATATCTTAGTTTCATCGTCAATATCATGGTCGAAGGGTAACAGTAAACCTGCTGTGGTGCATTGGAGTCTCACACTGATCCCCCAGATAAGAGCCATAAAACAGCCTCCCCGAAACGTTTCTCTCGTCAATATAAATCGGAATTGCTAATTTTGTATTGAAACCGGATGCCATTTCTGCGTTTCATCGTCAATGCGATGGTCGAAAGGTAACAGTAAACCTGCTGTGGTGCATTGGAGTCTCACACTGAGCCCCCTGGGAAGAGCCATAAAACAGTCTCCCCGAAACGTTACTCTCGTCAATATAAAACGGCATTGCGAATTTTGTTTTGAAACCGGATGCAATTTCTGTGTTTCATCGTCAATGTGATGGTCGAAGGATAACAGTATACCTGCCGTGTTGCATCGGAGTCTAACACTGAGTCCCCAGAGAAGAGCCCAAAGAACAGACTCCCCGAAACGTCACTCTCGTCAATATAAGTCGGCATTGCGGATTTCGTATTGAAACCGGATGCAATTTCTGTGTTTCATCGTCAATGTGATGGTCGAAGGGTAACACTAAACCTGCTGTGGTGCATCGGAGTCTAACACTGGGCCCCCAGGGAAGAGCCAAAGTACATACTCTTCGAAACGGTACTCCTGTGGACTGAAATCGGCATTGTGAATTTAGTATTGATCCGGATGCAATTTCTAACTTTCAACGTCAGTGTCATCGTCGAAGGGTAACAGTAAACCTGCTGTGGTGCATCGGAGTCTCACACTGAGCCCACAGGGAAGAGCCAAAAAACAGACTCCCCAAAACGTTACTCTCGTCAATATAAGACGGCATTGCGAATTTTGTATTGAAACCGGACGCTATTACTGTGGTTCATCGTCAATGTGATGGTCGAAGGGTAACAGTAAACCTGCTGTGGTGCATCGGAGTCTCACACTGAGCCCCCAGGTAAGGGCCAATAAACAGGCTCCCCGAAACGTTACTCTCGTCATTATAAACCGGCATTGAGAATTTTGTATTGAAACCGGATGCAATTTCTGTCTTTCATCGTCAATGTGATGGTCGAGGGGAAACAGTAAACCTGCCGTGTTGCATCGGAGTCTAACTCTGAGCCCCCAGGAAAGAGCCAAAGATCAGACTCCCCGAAACGTTACTCTCGTCAATATAAATCGGCATTGCGAATTTTGTATTGAAACGGGATGCAATATCTGTGTTTCATCGTCAATGTGATGGTCGAAGGGTAACTGTAAACCTGCTGTGGTGCAACGGAGTCTAACACTGGGACCCAGGGAAGAGTCAAAGTACATACTCTACGAAACGGTACTCCTGTGGACAGATATCGGCATTGTGAATTTTGTATTGATCCGGATGCTATTTCTGTGTTTCATCGTCAATGTGATGGTCGAAGGGTAACAGTAATCCTGCTGTGGTGCATCGGAGTCTCACACTGAGCCCCCAGGTAGTAGCCAAAAAACAGACTCCCCGAAACGTGTCTCTCGTCAATATATATCGGAATTGCGAACTTTGTATTGAAACCGGATGCAATATCTGTGTTTCATCGTCAATGTGATGGGCGAAGGGTAACAGTAAACCTGCTGTGGTGCATCGGAGTCTAACACTGGGCCCCCAGGGAAGAGCCAAAGAACATACTCTTCGAAATGGTACACCTGTGAACAGAAATCGGCATTGTGAATTTTGTAATGATCCGGATGCCATATCTTAGTTTCATCGTCAATATCATTGTCGAAGGGTAACAGTAAACCTGCTGTGGTGCATTGGAGTCTCACACTGAACCACCAGGGAAGAGCCATAATTAGACTCCCCGAAACGTTTCTCTCGTCAATATAAATCGGAATTGCGATTTATGTATTGAAACCGGATGCCATTTCTGTGTTTCATCGTCAATGCGATGGTCGAAGGGTAACAGTAAACCCGCTGTGGTGCATCGGAGTCTAACACTGGGCCCCCAGGGAAGAGCCAAAGTACATACTCTTCGAAACGGTACTCCTGTGGACAGAAATCGGCATTGTGAATTTTGTATTGATCCGGATGCTATTTCTGTGTTTCATCGTCAATGTGATGGTCGAGGGGTAACAGTAAACCTGCTGTGGTGCATTGGAGACTCACCCTGAGCCCCCAGAGAAGAGCCATAAAACAGACTTTCCGAAACTTAACTCTCGTCAATATAAATCGGCATTGCGAATTTTGTATTGAAACCGGATGCAATTTCTGTGTTTCATCGTCAATGTGATGGTGGAAGGGTAACAGTAATCCTGCTGTGGTGCATCGGAGTCTCACACTGAGCCCCAGGGAAGAGCCATAAAACAGACACTCCGAAACGTTACTCTCGTCAATATAAATCGGCATTCCGAATTTTGTTTTGAAACCGGATGCAATTTCTGTGTTTTATCGTCAATGTGATGGTCGAAGGGTAACAGTAAACCTGCTGTGGTGCATCGGAGTCTAATACTGGGCCCCCAGATAAAAGCCACAAAACAGACTCCCCGAAACGTTACTCTCGTCAATATAATTCGGTATTGCGAATTTTGTATTAAAACCGGATGCAATTTCTGTGTTTCGTCGTCAATGTGATGGTCGAAGGGTAACAGTATACCTGCCGTGTTGCATCGGAGTCTAACACTGAGTCCCCGGAGATGAGCCCAAAGAACAGACTCCCCGAAACGTCACTCTCGTCAATATAAGTCGGCATTGCGGATTTCGTATTGAAACCGGATGCAATTTCTGTGTTTCATCGTCAATGTGATGGTCGAAGGGTAACACTAAACCTGCTGTGGTGCATCGGAGTCTAACACTGGGCCCCAGGGAAGAGCCAAAGTACATACTCTTCGAAACGGTACTCCTGTGGACTGAAATCGGCATTGTGAATTTAGTATTGATCCGGATGCAATTTCTAACTTTCAACGTCAGTGTCATCGTCGAAGGGTAACAGTAAACCTGCTGTGGTGCATCGGAGTCTCACACTGAGCCCCCAGGGAAGAGCCAAAAAACATACTCCCCAAAACGTTACTCTCGTCAATATAAGACGGCATTGCGAATTTTGTATTGAAACCGGACGCAATTACTGTGGTTCATCGTCAATGTGATGGTCGAAGGGTAACAGTAAACCTGCTGTGGTGCATCGGAGTCTGACACTGAGCCCCCAGGAAAGAGCCAAAGATCAGACTCCCCGAAACGTTACTCTCGTCAATATAAATCGGCATTGCGAATTTTGTATTGAAACGGGATGCAATATCTGTGTTTCATCGTCAATGTGATGGTCGAAGGGTAACTGTAAACCTGCTGTGGTGCATCGGAGTCTAACACTGGGACCCAGGGAAGAGCCAAAGTACATACTCTACGAAACGGTACTCCTGTGGACAGATATCGGCATTGTGAATTTTGTATTGATCCGGATGCTATTTCTGTGTTTCATCGTCAATGTGATGGTCGAAGGGTAACAGTAATCCTGCTGTGGTGCATCGGAGTCTCACACTGAGCCCCCAGGGAAGAGCCAAAAAACAGACCCCCCCGAAACGTGTCTCACGTCAATATAAATCGGAATTGCGAACTTTGTATTGAAACCGGATGCAATATCTGTGTTTCATCGTCAATGTGATGGTCGAAGGGTAACAGTAAACCCGCTGTGGTGCATCGGAGTCTAACACTGGGCCCCCAGGGAAGAGCCAAAGAACATACTCTTCGAAATGGTACACCTGTGAACAGAAATCGGCATTGTGAATTTTGTAATGATCCGGATGCCATATCTTAGTTTCATCGTCAATATCATTGTCGAAGGGTAACAGTAAACCTGCTGTGGTGCATTGGAGTCTCACACTGAACCCCCAGGGAAGAGCCATAAAACAGACTCCCCGAAACGTTTCTCTCGTCAATATAAATCGGAATTGCGAATTATGTATTGAAACCGGATGCCATTTCTGTGTTTCATCGTCAATGCGATGGTCGAAGGGTAACAGTAAACCTGCTGTGGTGCATCGGAGTCTAACACTGGGCCCCCAGGGAAGAGCCAAAGTACATACTCTTCGAAACGGTACTCCTGTGGACAGAAATCGGCATTGTGAATTTTGTATTGATCCGGATGCTATTTCTGTGTTTCATCGTCAATGTGATGGTCGAGGGGTAACAGTAAACCTGCTGTGGTGCATTGGAGACTCACCCTGAGCCCCCAGTGAAGAGCCATAAAACAGACTTCCCGAAACTTAACTCTCGTCAATATAAATCGGCATTGCGAATTTTGTATTGAAACCGGATGCAATTTCTGTGTTTCATCGTCAATGTGATGGTGGAAGGGTAACAGTAATCCTGCTGTGGTGCATCGGAGTCTCACACTGAGCCCCAGGGAAGAGCCATAAAACAGACACTCCGAAACGTTACTCTCGTCAATATAAATCGGCATTCCGAATTTTGTATTGAAACCGGATCCAATTTCTGTGTTTTATCGTCAATGTGATGGTCGAAGGGTAACAGTAAACCTGCTGTGGTGCATCGGAGTCTAATACTGGGCCCCCAGGTAAGAGCCACAAAACAGACTCCCCGAAACGTTACTCTCGTCAATATAATTCGGCATTGCGAATTTTGTATTAAAACCGGATGCAATTTCTGTGTTTCGTCGTCAATGTGATGGTCGAAGGGTAACAGTATACCTGCCGTGTTGCATCGGAGTCTAACACTGAGTCCCCGGAGATGAGCCCAAAGAACAGACTCCCCGAAACGTCACTCTCGTCAATATAAGTCGGCATTGCGGATTTCGTATTGAAACCGGATGCAATTTCTGTGTTTCATCGTCAATGTGATGGTCGAAGGGTAACACTAAACCTGCTGTGGTGCATCGGAGTCTAACACTGGGCCCCAGGGAAGAGCCAAAGTACATACTCTTCGAAACGGTACTCCTGTGGACTGAAATCGGCATTGTGAATTTAGTATTGATCCGGATGCAATTTCTAACTTTCAACGTCAGTGTCATCGTCGAAGGGTAACAGTAAACCTGCTGTGGTGCATCGGAGTCTCACACTGAGCCCCCAGGGAAGAGCCAAAAAACATACTCCCCAAAACGTTACTCTCGTCAATATAAGACGGCATTGCGAATTTTGTATTGAAACCGGACGCAATTACTGTGGTTCATCGTCAATGTGATGGTCGAAGGGTAACAGTAAACCTGCTGTGGTGCATCGGAGTCTGACACTGAGCCCCCAGGAAAGAGCCAAAGATCAGACTCCCCGAAACGTTACTCTCGTCAATATAAATCGGCATTGCGAATTTTGTATTGAAACGGGATGCAATATCTGTGTTTCATCGTCAATGTGATGGTCGAAGGGTAACTGTAAACCTGCTGTGGTGCATCGGAGTCTAACACTGGGACCCAGGGAAGAGCCAAAGTACATACTCTACGAAACGGTACTCCTGTGGACAGATATCGGCATTGTGAATTTTGTATTGATCCGGATGCTATTTCTGTGTTTCATCGTCAATGTGATGGTCGAAGGGTAACAGTAATCCTGCTGTGGTGCATCGGAGTCTCACACTGAGCCCCCAGGGAAGAGCCAAAAAACAGACCCCCCCGAAACGTGTCTCACGTCAATATAAATCGGAATTGCGAACTTTGTATTGAAACCGGATGCAATATCTGTGTTTCATCGTCAATGTGATGGTCGAAGGGTAACAGTAAACCCGCTGTGGTGCATCGGAGTCTAACACTGGGCCCCCAGGGAAGAGCCAAAGAACATACTCTTCGAAATGGTACACCTGTGAACAGAAATCGGCATTGTGAATTTTGTAATGATCCGGATGCCATATCTTAGTTTCATCGTCAATATCATTGTCGAAGGGTAACAGTAAACCTGCTGTGGTGCATTGGAGTCTCACACTGAACCCCCAGGGAAGAGCCATAAAACAGACTCCCCGAAACGTTTCTCTCGTCAATATAAATCGGAATTGCGAATTATGTATTGAAACCGGATGCCATTTCTGTGTTTCATCGTCAATGCGATGGTCGAAGGGTAACAGTAAACCTGCTGTGGTGCATCGGAGTCTAACACTGGGCCCCCAGGGAAGAGCCAAAGTACATACTCTTCGAAACGGTACTCCTGTGGACAGAAATCGGCATTGTGAATTTTGTATTGATCCGGATGCTATTTCTGTGTTTCATCGTCAATGTGATGGTCGAGGGGTAACAGTAAACCTGCTGTGGTGCATTGGAGACTCACCCTGAGCCCCCAGTGAAGAGCCATAAAACAGACTTCCCGAAACTTAACTCTCGTCAATATAAATCGGCATTGCGAATTTTGTATTGAAACCGGATGCAATTTCTGTGTTTCATCGTCAATGTGATGGTGGAAGGGTAACAGTAATCCTGCTGTGGTGCATCGGAGTCTCACACTGAGCCCCCAGGGAAGAGCCAAAAAACAGACACTCCGAAACGTTACTCTCGTCAATATAAATCGGCATTCCGAATTTTGTATTGAAACCGGATGCAATTTCTGTGTTTCATCGTCACTGTGATGGTCGAAGGGTAACAGTAAACCTGCTGCGGTGCATCAGAGTCTCACACTGAGCCCCCAGGAAAGAGCCAAAAAACAGGCTCCCCGAAACGTTACTCTCGTCAATATAAATCGGCATTGCGAATTCTGTATTAAAAACGGGATGCAATTTCTGTGCTTCATCGTCAATGTGATGGTCGAAGGGTAACAGTAAACCTGCTGTGGTGCATCGGAGTCTAACACTGGGCCCCCAGGGAAGAGCCAAAGTACATAATCTTCGAAACGGTACTCCTGTGGACAGAAATCGGCATTGTGAATTTTGCATTGATTCGGATGCTATTTCTGTGTTTCATCGTCAATGTGATGGTCGAAGGGTAACAGTAAACCTGCTGTGGTGCATTGGAGACTCACCCTGAGCCCCCAGGGAAGAGCCATAAAACAGACTTCCCGAAACGTTACTCTCGTCAGTATAAATCGGCATTGCGAATTTTGTATTGAAACGGGATGATATTTCTGTGGTTCACCGTCAATGTGATGGTCGAACGGTAACAGTAAACCGGCTGTGGTGCATCGGAGTCTAACACTGGGCCCCCAGGGAAGAGCCAAAGTACATACTCTTCGAAACGGTACTCCTGTGGACAGAAATCGGCATTGTGAATTTTGTATTGATCCGGATGCTATTTCTGTGTTTCATCGTCAATGTGATGGTCGAAGGGTAACAGTAAACCTGCTGTGGTGCATTGGAGACTCACCCTGAGCCCCCAGGGAAGAGCCATAAAACAGACTCCCCGAAAAGTTACTCTCGTCAATATAGATCGGCATTCCGAATTTTGTATTGAAACCGGATGCAATTTCTGTGTTTTATCGTCAATGTGATGCCCGAAAGGTAACAGTAAACCTGCTGTGGTGCATCGGTGTCTAACACTGGGCCCCCAGGGAAAAGCCAAAATACATACTCTTCGAAATGGTACTCGTGTGGACAGAAATCGGCATTGTGAATTTTGTATTGATCCGGATGCAATTTCTAAGATTCATCGTCAATGTCATGGTCGAAGGGTAAGAGTAAACCTGCCGTGTTGCATCGGAGTCTAACAATGAGTCCACAGGGAAGAGCCAAAAAACAGACTCCCCGAAACGTTACTCTCGTCAATATAAATCGGCATTGAGCATTTTGTATTGAAACCGGATGCAATTTCTGTGTTTCATCGTCAATGTGATAGTCGAAGGGTAACAGTAACCCTGCTGTGGTGCATTGGAGTCTCACACTGAACCCCCAGGGAAGAGCCATAAAACAGGCTCCCCGAAACGTTACTCTCGTCAATATAAATCGGCATTGAGAATTTTGTATTGAAACCGGATGCAATTACTGTGTTTCATCGTCAATGTGATGGTCGAAGGGTAACAGTAAACCTGCTGTGGTGCATCGGTGTCTAACACTGGGCCCCCAGGGAGGAGCCAAAATACATACTCTTCGAAATGGTACTCGTGTGGACAGAAATCGGCATTGTGAATTTTGTATTGATCCGGATGCAATTTCTAAGATTCATCGTCAATGTGATGGTCGAAGGGTAACAGTAAATCTGCCGTGTTGCATCGGCGTCTAACACTGAGTTCCCAGGGAAGAGCCATAAAACAGACTCCCCGAAACGTTTCTCTCGTCAATATAAATCGGCATTGAGCATTTTGTATTGAAACCGGATGCAATTTCTGTGCTTCATCGCCAATGTGATGGTCGAAGGGTAACAGTAAACCTGCCGTGTTGCATCGGCGTCTAACACTGAGTTCCCAGGGAAGAGCCATAAAACAGACTCCCCGAAACGTTTCTCTCGTCAATATAAATCGGAATTGCGAATTATGTATTGAAACCGGATGCCATTTCTGTGTTTCATCGTCAATGCGATGGTCGAAGGGTAACAGTAAACCTGCTGTGGTGCATCGGAGTCTAACACTGGGCCCCCAGGGAAGAGCCAAAGTACATACCCTTCGAAACGGTACTCCTGTGGACAGAAATCGGCATTGTGAATTTTGTATTGATCCGGATGCTATTTCTGTGTTTCATCGTCAATGTGATGGTCGAGGGGTAACAGTAAACCTGCTGTGGTGCATTGGAGACTTACCCTGAGCCCCCAGAGAAGAGCCATAAAACAGACTTCCCGAAACTTAACTCTCGTCAATATAAATCGGCATTGCGAATTTTGTATTGAAACCGGATGCAATTTCTGTGTTTCATCGTCAATGTGATGGTGGAAGGGTAACAGTAATCCTGCTGTGGTGCATCGGAGTCTCACACTGAGCCCCCAGGGAAGGGCCAAAAAACAGACACCCCGAAACGTTACTCTCGTCAATATAAATCGGCATTCCGAATTTTGTATTGAAACCGGATGCAATTTCTGTGTTTTATCGTCAATGTGATGGTCGAAGGGTAACAGTAAACCTGCTGTGGTGCATCGGAGTCTAATACTGGGCCCCCAGGTAAGAGCCAAAAAACAGACTCCCCGAAACGTTACTCTCGTCAATATAAGTCGGCATTGCGAATTTTGTATTGAAACCGGATGCAATTTCTGTGTTTCATCGTCAATGTGATGGTCGAAAGGTAACAGTAAACCTGCTGCGGTGCATCAGAGTCTCACACTGAGCCCCCAGGAAAGAGCCAAAAAAAAGGCTCCCCGAAACGTTACTCTCGTCAATATAAATCGGCATTGCTAATTCTGTATTACAAACGGGATGCAATTTCTGTGCTTCATCGTCAATGTGATGGTCGAAGGGTAACAGTAAACCTGCTGTGGTGCATCGGAGTCTAACACTGGGCCCCCAGGGAAGAGCCAAAGTACATACTCTTCGAAACGGTACTCCTGTGGACAGAAAACGGCATTGTGAATTTTGTATTTATTCGGATGCTATTTCTGTGTTTCATCGTCAATGTGATGGTCGAAGGGTAACAGTAAACCTGCTGTGGTGCATTGGAGACTCACCCTGAGCCCCCAGGGAAGAGCCATAAAACAGACTTCCCGAAACGTTACTCTCGTCAGTATAAATCGGCATTGCGAATTTTGTATTGAAACGGGATGCAATTTCTGTGTTTCATCGTCAATGTGATGGTCGAACGGTAACAGTAAACCGGCTGTGGTGCATCGGAGTCTAACACTGGGCCCCCAGGGAAGAGCCAAAGTACATACTCTTCGAAACGGTACTCCTGTGGACAGAAATCGGCATTGTAAATTTTGTATTGATCCGGATGCAATTTCTGTGTTTCGTCGTCAATGTGATGGTCGAAGGGTAACAGTAAACCTGCCGTGTTGCATCGGCGTCTAACAATGAGTCCACAGGGAAGAGCCAAAAAACAGACTCCCCGAAACCTCACTCTCGTCAATATATATCGGCATTGAGCATTTTGTATTGAAACCGGATGCAATTTCTGTGTTTCATCGTCAATGTGATTGTCGAAGGGTAACGCTAACCCTGCTGTGGTGCACTGGAGTCTCACACTGAACCCCCAGGGAACAGCCATAAAACAGGCTCCCCGAAACGTTACTGTCGTCAATATAAATCGGCATTGAGAATTTTGTATTGAAACAGGATGCAATTACTGTGTTCCATCGTCAATGTGATGGTCGAAGGGGAACAGTAATCCTGCTGTGGTGCATCGGAGTCTCACACTGAGCGCCCAGGGTAGAGCAATAAAACACACTCCCCGAAACGTTACTCTCGTCAATATAAATTGGCATTGAGAATTTTGTATTGAAACCAGATGCAAATTCTGTGTTTCATCGTCAATGTGATTGTCGAAGGGTAACAGTAACCCTGCAGTGGTGCATTGGAGTCTCACACTGAGCCCCCAGGGAAGAGCCATAAAACTGGCTCCCCGAAACGTTACTCTCGTCAATATAAGTCGGCTTTGCGAATTTTGTATTGTAACCGGATGCAATTTCTGTGTTTCATCGTCAATGTGATGGTCGAAGGCAAACAGTAAACTTGCTGTGGTGCATCGGAGTCTAACACTGGGCCCCCAGGGAAGAGCCAAAGTACATACTCTTCGAAACGGTACTCCTGTGGACAGAAATCGGCATTGTGAATTTTGTATTAATCCGGATGCAATTTCTGTGTTTCATCGTCAATGTGATGGTTGAAGGGTAACAGTAAACCTTCTGTGGTGCATTGGAGTCTCACACTGAGCCCCCAGGGAAGAGCCAAAAAACAGACTCTCCTAAACGTTGCTCTCGTCAGTATTAATCGGCATTCCGAATTTTGTATTGACACCAGATGCAATTTCTGTGTTTCATCGTCAATGTGTTGGTCGAAGGGGAACAGTAATCCTACCGTGTTGCATCGGAGTCTAACACTGAGCCACCGGGGACGAGCCAAAAAACAGACTCCCCGTAAAGTTACACTCGTCAATATATGACTGCAACTCGAATTTTGTATTGAAACCTGATGCAATTTCTGTGTTTCACCGTCAATGTGATGGTCGAAGGATAACAGTAAACCTGCTGTGGTGAATCGGAGTCTAACACTGGGCCCCCAGGGAAGAGCCAAAGTACATACTCTTCGAAACGGTACTCCTGTGGCCAGAAATCGGCATTGTGAATTACGTATTGATCCGTATGCAATTTCTAAGTTTCATCGTCAATGTCACGGTCGAAGCGTAACAGTAAACCGGCCGTGTTGTATCGGAGTCTAACACTGAGCCCCCAGGGAAGTGCTAAAGAACAGTTCCCCCGAAACGTTACTCTCGTCAATATAAATCGGCATTGCGAATTTTGTATTGAAACCGGATGCAATATCTGTGTTTCATCGTCAATGTGATGGTCGAAGTGTAACAGTAATCCTGCTGTGGTGCATCGGAGTCTAACACTGGGCCCCCTGGGAAGAGCCAAAGTACATAACCGTCGTAACGGTACTCCTGTGGACTGAAATCGGCATTGTGAATTTTGTAATGATCCGGATGCAATTTCTAAGTTTCATAGCCAATACCATGGTCGAAGGGTAACAGTAGACCTGCTGTGGTGCATCGGAGACTCACACTGAGCCCTCAGGGAAAAGCCATAAAACAGACTCCACGAAAAGTTACCCTCGTCAATATAAATCGGCATTGCGAATTTTGTATTGAAACCGGATGCAATTTCTGTGTTTCATCGACAATGTGATGGTCGAAGGGTAACAGTAAACCTGCCGTGGTGCATCGGAGTCTAACACTGAGCCCCCAGGGAAGAGCCGAAAAACAGACTCCCCGAAACGTTACACTCGTCAATATAAATCGGCATTGCGAACTTTGTATTGAAACCGGATGCAATTTCTGTGTTTCATCGTCAATGTGATGGTCGAAGGGTAACAGGAAAACCTGCTGTGGTGCATCGGAGTCTAACACTGAGCCCCCAGGGAAGAGCCGAAAAACAGACTCCCCGAAACGTTACACTCGTCAATATAAATCGGCATTGCGAATTTTGTATTGAAACCGGATGCAATTTCTGTGTTTCATCGTCAATGTGATGGTCGAAGAGTAACAGTAATCCTGCTGTGGTGCATCGGAGTCTCACACTGAGCCCCCAGGGAAGAGCCGAAAAACAGACTCCCCGAAACGTTACACTCGTCAATATAAATCAGCATTGCGAACTTTGTATTGAAACCGGATGCAATTTCTGTGTTTCATCGTCAATGTGATGGTCGAAGGGTAACAGGAAAACCTGCTGTGGTGCATTGGAGTCTCACACTGTGCCCCCAGGGAAAAGCCATAAAACAGACTCCCCGAAACGTTACACTCGTCAATATAAATCGGCATTGCGAATTTTGTATTGAAACCGGATGCAATTTCTGTGTTTCATCGTCAATGTGATGGTCGAAGAGTAACAGTAATCCTGCTGTGGTGCATCGGAGTCTCACACTGAGCCCCCAGGGAAGAGCCGAAAAACAGACTCCCCGAAACGTTACACTCGTCAATATAAATTGGCATTGCGAATTTTGTATTGAAACCGGATGCAATTTCTGTGTTTCATCGTCAATGTGATGGTCGAAGGGTAACAGTAAACCTGCTGTGGTGTATCGGAGTCTAACACTGGGCTCCCAGTTAAGAGGCAAAGTACATACTCTTCGAAACGAAACTCCTGTGGACAGAAATCGGCATTGTGAATTTTGTATTGATCCGGATGCAATTTCTAAGTTTCATCGTCAATATCATGGTCGAAGGGTAACAGTAAACCTGCTGTGGTGCATCAGAGTCTCACACTGAGCCCCCAGGGATGAATCAAAAAATAGACTCCCCGAAACGTTACACTCGTCAATATAAATCGGCATTGAGAATTTTGTACTGAACCCGGATGCAATTTCTGTGTTTCATCGTCAATGTGATTGTCGAAGGGTAACAGTAACCCAGCTGTGGTGCATTTGAGTCTCACACTTAGCCCCCAGGGAAGAGCCATAAAACAGTCTCCCCGAAACGTTACTCTCGTCAATATAAATCGGCATTGCGAATTTTGTATTAAAACCGGATGCAATTTCTGTGTTTCGTCGTCAATGTGATGGTCGAAGGGTAACAGTAAACCTGCCGTGTTGCATCGGAGTCTAACACTGAGTCCCCAGGGAAGAGCCAAAAAACAGACTCCCAGAAACGTTACTCTCGTCAATATAAGTCGGCATTGCGAATTTTGTATTGAAACCGGAAGCAATTTTTGTGTTTCATCGTCAATGTGATGGTCGAAGTGTAACAGTAAACCTGCTGTAGTGCATCGGAGTCTCGCACTGAGCCCCCAGGTAAGAGCCAAAAAACAGGGTCCCCGAAACGTTACTCTCGTCAATATAAATCGGCATTGCAAATTTGGTATTGAAACGGGATGCAATTTCTGTGTTTCATCGTCAATGTGATGGTCGAAGGGTAACAGTAAACCTGCTGTGGTGCATCGCAGTCTAACACTGGGCCCCCAGGGAAGCGCCAAAATACATACTCTTCGAAATGGTACTCCTGTGGCCAGAAATCGGCATTGTTTATTTTTTGTTGATCCGGATGCAATTTCTAAGATTCATCGTCAATGTCATGGTCGAAGGGTAACAGTAAATCTGCTGCGGTGCATCGGAGTCTCACACTGAGCCCCCAGGTAAGAGCCAAAAAACAGGCTCCCCGAAACGTTACTCTCGTCAATATAAGTCGGCATTGCGAATTTTGTATTGAAACGGGATACAAATTCTGTGTTTCATCGTCAATGTGATGGTCGAAGGGTAACAGTAAACCTGCTGCGGTGCATCGGAGTCTCACACTGACCCCCCAGGGAAGAGCCATAAAACAGGCTCCCCGAAACGTTACTCTCGTCAATATAAGTCGGCATTGCGAATTTTGTATTGAAACCGGATGCAATATCTGTGTTTCATCGTCAATGTGATGGTCGAAGGGTAACAGTAAACCTGCTGCAGTGCATCGGAGTCTCACACTGAGCCCCCAAGTAAGAGCCAAAAAACAGGCTCCCCGAAACGTTACTCTCGTCAATATAAATCAGCATGGCGAATTTTGTATTGAAACGGGATGCAATTTCTGTGTTTCATCGTAAATGTGATGGTCGAAGGGTAACAGTAAACCTGTTGTGGTGCATCGGAGTCTAACACTGGGCCCCCAGGGAAGAGCCAAAGTATATACTCTTCGAAACGGTACTCCATTGGACAGAAATTGGCATTGTGAATTTTGTATTGAACCGGATTCTATTTCTGTGTTTCATCGTGAATGTGATGGTCGAAGGGTAACAGTAAATCTGCTTTGGTGCATTGGAGACTCACCCTGAGCCCCCAGGGAAGAGCCATAAAACAGACTTCCCGAAACGTTACCCTCGCCAATATAAATCGGCATTGCGAGTTTTGTATTGAAACCGGATGCAATTTCTGTGTTTCATCGTCAATGTGATGGTCGAAGGGAAACAGTAATCCATCTGTGGTGCATCGGAGTCTCACACTGAGCCCCCAGGGTAGAGCAATAAAACAGACTCCCCGAAACGTTACTCTCGTCAATATAAATCGGCATTCCGAATTTTGTATTGAAACCGGATGCAATTTCTGTGTTTTATCGTCAATGTGATGCTCGAAGGGTAACAGTAAACCTGCTGTGGTGCATCGGAGTCTAACACTGGGCCCCCTGGGAAGAGCCAATGTACATACTCTTCGAAACGGTACTCCTGTGGACAGAAATCAGGATTGTGAATTACGTATTGATCCGGATGCAATTTCAGTATTTCATCGTCTATGTGATGGTCGAAGGGTAACAGTAAACCAGCTGTGGTGCATCGGAGTCTCACACTGAGCCCCCAGGGAAGAGCCGAAAAACAGACTCCCCGAAACGTTACACTCGTCTATATAAATTGGCATTGCGAATTTTGTACTGAAACCGGATGCAATTTCTGTGTTTCATCGTCAATGTGATGGTCGAAGGGTAACAGTAAACCTGCTGTGGTGTATCGGAGTCTAACACTGGGCTCCCAGGGAAGAGCCAAAGTACATACTCTTCGAAACGAAACTCCTGTGGACAGAAATCGGCATTGTGAATTTTGTATTGATCCGGATGCAATTTCTGCGTTTCATCGTCAATATGATGGTCGAAGGGTAACAGTAAAGCTGCTGTGGTGCATCAGAGTCTCACACTGAGCCCCCAGGGATGAGCCAAAAAATAGAATCCCCAAAACGTTACACTCGTCAATATAAGTCGGCATTGCCAATTTTGTATTGAAACCGAATGCAATTACTGTGTTTCATCGTCAATGTGATGGTCGAAGGGTAACAGTAAACCAGCCGTGTTGCATCGGAGTCTAACAATGAGTCCAGAGGGAAGAGCCAAAACACAGACTCCCCGAAACGTTATTCTCGTCAATATAAGTCGGCATTGCGAATTTTGTATTGAAACCGGATGCAATTTCTGTGTTTCATCGTCAATGTGATGGTCGAAAGGTAACAGTAAACCTGCTGTGGTGCATCGGAGTCTCGCACTGAGCCCCCAGGTAAGAGCCAAAAAACAGGCTCCCCGAAACGTTACTCTCGTCAATATAAATCGGCATTGCGAATTTTGTATTGAAACCGGATGCAATTTCTGTGTTTCATCGTCAATGTGATGGTCGAAGAGTAACAGTAATCCTGCTGTGGTGCGTCGGAGTCTCACACTGAGCCCCCAGGGAAGAACCGAAAAACAGACTCCCCGAAACGTTACACTCATCAATATAAATCGGCATTGCGAATTTTGTACTGAAACCGGATGCAATTTCTGTGTTTCATCGTCAATGTGATGGTCGAAGGGTAACAGTAAACCTGCTGCGGTCTATCGGAGTCTAACACTGGGCTCCCAGGGAAGAGCCAAAGTACATACTCTTCAAAACGAAACTCCTGTGGACAGAAATCGGCATTGTGAATTTTGTATTGATCCGGATGCAATTTCTGCGTTTCATCGTCAATATCATGGTCGAAGGGTAACAGTAAACCTGCTGTGGTGCATCAGAGTCTAACACTGGCCCCCCAGGGATGAGCCAAAGAATAGAATCCCCGAAACGTTACACTCGTCAATATAAGTCGGCATTGCGAATTTTGCAATGAAACCGAATGCAATTACTGTGTTTCATCGTCAATGTGATTGTCGAAGGGTAACAGTAAACCAGCCGTGTTGCATCGGAGTCTAACAATGAGTCCACAGGGAAGAGCCAAAAAACAGACTCCCCGAAACGTTACTCTCGTCAATATAAATCGGCATTGAGAATTTTGTATTGAACCCGGATGCAATTTCTGTGTTTCATCGTCAATGTGATTGTCCAAGGGTAGCAGTACCCTGCTGTGGTGCATTTGAATCTCACACTGAGCCCCCAGGGAAGAGCCATAAAACAGTCTCCCCGAAACGTTACTCTCGTCAATATAAATCGGCATTGCGAATTTTGTATTGAAACCGGATGCAATTTCTGTGTTTCATCGTCAATGTGATAGTCGAAGTGTAACAGTAATCCTGCTGTGGTGCGTCGGAGTCTCTCACTGAGCCCCCAGGGAAGAGCCGAAAAACAGACTCCCCGAAACGTTACACTCGTCAATATAAGTCGGCATTGCCAATTTTGTATTGAAACCGAATGCAATTACTGTGTTTCATCGTCAATGTGATGGTCGAAGGGTAACAGTAAACCAGCCGTGTTGCATCGGAGTCTAACAATGAGTCCAGAGGGAAGAGCCAAAACACAGACTCCCCGAAACGTTACTCTCGTCAATATAAGTCGGCATTGCGAATTTTGTATTGAAACCGGATGCAATTTCTGTGTTTCATCGTCAATGTGATGGTCGAAGTGTAACAGTAAACCTGCTGTAGTGCATCGGAGTCTCGCACTGAGCCCCCAGGTAAGAGCCAAAAAACAGGGTCCCCGAAACGTTACTCTCATCAATATAAATCGGCATTGCAAATTTGGTATTGAAACGGGATGCAATTTCTGTGTTTCATCGTCAATGTGATGGTCGAAGGGTAACAGTAAACCTGCTGTGGTGCATCGGAGTCTAACACTGGGCCCCCAGGGAAGCGCCAAAATACATACTCTTCGAAATGGTACTCCTGTGGCCAGAAATCGGCATTGTGAATTTTGTGTTGATCCGGATGCAATTTCTAAGATTCATCGTCAATGTCATGGTCGAAGGGTAACAGTAAACCAGCTGTGGTGCATCGGAGTCTAACACTGGGCCCCCAGGGAAGAGCCAAAGTATATACTCTTCGAAACGGTACTCCTTTGGACAGAAATTGGCATTGTGAATTTTGAATTGAACCGGATTCTATTTCTGTGTTTCATCGTCAATGTGATGGTCGAAGGGTAACAGTAAATCTGCTTTGGTGCATTGGAGACTCACCCTGAGCCCCCAGGGAAGAGCCATAAAACAGACTTCCCGAAACGTTACCCTCGCCAATATAAATCGGCATTGCGAATTTTGTATTGAAACCGGATGCAATTTCTGTGTTTCATCGTCAATGTGATGGTCGAAGGGAAACAGTAATCCTGCTGTGGTGCATCGGAGTTTCACACTGAGCCCCCAGGGTAGAGCAATAAAATAGACTCCCCGAAACGTTACTCTCGTCAATATAAATCGGCATTCCGAATTTTGTATTGAAACCGGATGCAATTTCTGTGTTTTATCGTCAATGTGATGCTCGAAGGGTAACAGTAAACCTGCTGTGGTGCATCGGAGTCTAACACTGGGCCCCCTGGGAAGAGCCAATGTACATACTCTTCGAAACGGTACTCCTGTGGACAGAAATCGGCATTGTGAATTACGTATTGATCCGGATGCAATTTCAGTATTTCATCGTCTATGTGATGGTCGAAGGGTAACAGTAAACCAGCTGTGGTGCATCGGAGTCTCACACTGAGCCCCCAGGGAAGAGCCGAAAAACAGACTCCCCGAAACGTTACACTCGTCAATATAAATTGGCATTGCGAATTTTGTACCGAAACCGGATGCAATTTCTGTGTTTCATCGTCAATGTGATGGTCGAAGGGTAACAGTAAACCTGCTGTGGTGTATCGGAGTCTAACACTGGGCTCCCAGGGAAGAGCCAAAGTACATACTCTTCGAAACGAAACTCCTGTGGACAGAAATCGGCATTGTGAATTTTGTATTGATCCGGATGCAATTTCAGCGTTTCATCGTCAATATGATGGTCGAAGGGTAACAGTAAACCTGCTGTGGTGCATCAGAGTCTCACACTGAGCCCCCAGGGATGAGCCAAAAAATAGAATCCCCAAAACGTTACACTCGTCAATATAAGTCGGCATTGCCAATTTTGTATTGAAACCGAATGCAATTACTGTGTTTCATCGTCAATGTGATGGTCGAAGGGTAACAGTAAACCAGCCGTGTTGCATCGGAGTCTAACAATGAGTCCAGAGGGAAGAGCCAAAACACAGACTCCCCGAAACGTAACTCTCGTCAATATAAGTCGGCATTGCGAATTTTGTATTGAAACCGGATGCAATTTCTGTGTTTCATCGTCAATGTGATGGTCGAAAGGTAACAGTAAACCTGCTGTGGTGCATCGGAGTCTCGCACTGAGCCCCCAGGTAAGAGCCAAAAAACAGGCTCCCCGAAACGTTACACTCATCAATATAAATCGGCATTGCGAATTTTGTACTGAAACCGGATGCAATTTCTGTGTTTCATCGTCAATGTGATGGTCGAAGGGTAACAGTAAACCTGCTGCGGTGTATCGGAGTCTAACACTGGGCTCCCAGGGAAGAGCCAAAGTACATACTCTTCGAAACGAAACTCCTGTGGACAGAAATCGGCATTGTGAATTTTGTATTGATCCGGATGCAATTTCTGCGTTTCATCGTCAATATCATGGTCGAAGGGTAACAGTAAACCTGCTGTGGTGCATTGGAGTCTAACACTGAGCCCCCAGGGAAGAGCCATAAACAGACTCCCCGAAACGTTACTCCCATCAATATAAATCGGCATTGCGAATTTTGTATTGAAACTGGATGCAATTACTGTGTTTCATCGTCAATGTGATGGTCGAAGGGTAACAGTAAATCTGCTGTGTTACATCGGAGTCTAACACTGGGCCCCCAGGGAAGAGCCAAAGTACATACACTTCGAAACGGTTGTCCTGTGGACAGAAATCGGCATTTAGAATTTTGTATTGATCTGCATGCAATTTCTAAGTTTCATCGTCAATGTCATGGTCGAAGGGTAACAGTAAACCTGCTGTGGTGCAACGGAGTCGCACACTGAGCCCCTAGGGAAGAGCCTAACAACAGACTCCCCAAAACGTTACTCTCGTCAATATAAGTCGGCATTGCGAATTTTGTATTGAAACCGGATGTAATTTCTGTGCTGCTTCGTCAATGTGATGGTCGAAGGGTAACAGGAAACCTGCCGTGTTGCATCGGAGTCTAACACTGAGCCCCCAGGGAAGAGCCAAATAACAGACTCCCCGAAACGTTACTCTCGTCAATATAAATCGGCATTGCGAATTTTGTATTGAAACCGGATGCAATTTCTGTGTTTCATCGTCAATGCGATGGTCGAAGGGTAAGAGAAAACCTGCTGTGGTGCATCGGAGTCTCACACTGAGCCCCCAGGGAAGTGCCAAAGAACAGTCTCCCCGAAGCGTTACTCTCGTCAATATAAATCGGCATTGCGAATTTTGTATTGAAACCGAATGCAATTTCTGTGTTTCATCGTCAATGTGATGGTCGAAGGGTAACAGTAAACCAGCTGTGGTGCATCGGAGTCTAACACTGGGCCCCCAGGGAAGAGCCAAAGTACAAACTCTTCGAAACAGTACTCCTGTGGACAGACATCGGCATTGTGAGTTTTGTATTGACCCGGATGCAATTTCTGTGTTTCATCGTCAACGTGATGGTCGAAGGGTAACAGTAAACCTTCTGTGGCGCATTGGAGTCTCACAGTGAGGCCCCACGGAAGAACCAAAGAACAGGCTTCCTGAAACGTTGCTCTCCTCAATATTAATCGGCATTGCGAATTTTGTATTGACACCGGATGCAATTCCTGTGTTTTATCGTCAATGTGATGGTCGAAGGGTAAGAGTAATCCTGCTGTGGTACATCGGAGTCTCACATTGAGCCCCCAGGGAAGAGCCAAAAAACAGACTCCCCGAAACGTTACTCTCGTCAATATAAGTCGGCATTGCGAATTCTGTATTGAAACCGGAAGGAATTTCTGTGTTTCATCATCAATGTGATGGTCGAAGGGTAACAGTAAACTTGCTGTGGTACATCGGAGTCTCACACTGAGCCCCCAGGGAAGAGCCAAAAAAGAGACTCCCCGAAACATTACACTCGTCAATATAAACCGGCATTGCGAATTTTGTATTGAAACTGGATGCAATTTCTGTGTTTCATCGTCAATGTGATGGTCGAAGGGTAACAGTAAACCTGCTGTGGTGCATCGGAGTCTCACACTGAGCCCCCAGGGTAGAGACATAAAACAGACTCACCGAAACGTTACTCTCGTCAATATATATCGGCATAGCGAAATTTGTATTGAAACCGGATGCAATTTCTTTGGTTCATCGTCAATGTGATGGTCGAAGGGTAACAGTAAACCGGCCGTGTTGCATCGGAGTCTAACACTGAGCCCCCAGGGAAGAGCCAAAAAACAGACTACCCGAAACGTTACTCTCGTCAATATAAATCGGGCATTCCGAATTTTGTATTGAAACGGGATGCAATTTCTGTGTTTCATCGTCAACGTGATGGTCGAAGGGTAACAGTAAACCTGCTGTAGTGCATTGGAGTCTAACACTGAGCCCCCAGGAAAGAGCGATAAACAGACTCCCCGAAACGTTACTCCCATCAATATAAATCGGCATTGCGAATTTTGTATTGAAACTGGATGCAATTACTGTGTTTCATCGTCAATGTGATGGTCGAAGGGTAACAGTAAACCTGCTGTGGTGCATCGGAGTCTCTCACTGAGCACCCAGGGAAGAGCCATAAAACAGACTCCCCGAAACATTACACTCGTCAATATAAACCTTTATTGCGATTTTTGTACTGAAAACGGATGCAATTTCTATGTTTAATCGTCAATGTGATGCTCGAAGGGTAACAGTAATCCTGCTTTGGTGCATCTAAGTCTCACACTGAGCCCCCAGGGAAGAGCCAAAAAACAGACTACCCGTAACGTTACTCTCGTCAATATAAACCGGCATTGCGAATTTTGTAATGAAACCGGATGCAATTTCTGTATTTCATGGTCAGCGTGATGGTCGAAAGGTAACAGTAAACCTGCCGTGTTGCATCGGAGTCTATCACTGAGCCCCTAGTAAAGAGCTAAAAAACAGACTAACCGAAACGTTACTCTCGTCAATATAAATCGGCATTGCGATTTTTTTATTGAAACCGGATGAAATTTCTGTGTTTCATCGTCAATGTGATGGTCGAACGGTAACAGTAAACCTGCCGTGTTGCATCGGGGCCTAACACTGAGCCCCCAGGTAAGAGCCAAAAAACAGACTCCCCGAAACGTTGCTCTCGTCAACATAAACCGGCATTGCGAATTTTGTATTGAAACCGGCTGCAATTTCTGTGTTTCATCGTCAATGTGATGGTCGAAGAGAAACAGTAAACCTGCCGTGTTGCATCGGAGTCGAACACTGAGCCCCCAGGGATGAGCCAAAGTACATACTCTTCAAAACGGTTCTCCTGTAAACAGAAATTGGCTTTGTGAATTATGCATTGATCCGGATGCAATTTCTGAGTTTCATCGTGAATGTCGTGGTCGAAGGGTAACAGTAAATCTGCTGTGGTGCATCGGAGTCTCACATTGAGCTCCCAGGGAAGAGCCAAAAAACAGACTACCCGTAACGTTACTCTCGTCAATATAAAACGGCATTGCTAATTTTGTAATGGAACCGGATGCAATTTCTGTATTTCATGGTCAGTGGGATGGTCGAAGGGTAACAGTAAACCTGCCGTGTTGCAACGGAATCTAACACTGAGCCCCCAGGGAAGAGCCAAATAACCGACTCCCCGAAACGTTACTCTCGTCAATATAAATCGGCATTGCGAATTTTGTATTGAAACCGGATGCAATTTCTGTGTTTCATCGTCAATGCGATGGTCGAAGGGTAAGAGTAAACCTGCTGTGGTGCATCGGAGTCTCACACTCAGCCCCCAGGGAAGAGCCAAAGAACAGACTCCCCGAAACGTTACTCTCGTCAATATAAATCGGCATTGCGAATTTGGTATTGAAACCGAATGCAATTTCTGGGTTTCATCGTCAATGTGATGGTCGAAGGGTAACAGTAAACCAGCTGTGGTGCATCGGAGTCTAACACTGGGCCCCCAGGGAAGAGCCAAAGTACATACTCTTCGAAACGGTACTCCTGTTGACAGAAATCGGCATTGTGAGTTTAGTATTGATCCGGATGCAATTTGTGTGTTTCATCGTCAACGTGATGGTCGAAGGGTAACAGTAAACCTGCTGTGGCGCATTGGAGTCTCACACTGAGCCCCCACGGAAGAACCAAAAAACAGACTTCCTGAATCGTTGCTCTCCTCAATATAAATCGGCATTGCGAATTTTGTAATGACACTGGATGCTATTCCTGTGTTTCATCGTCAATGTGATGGTCGAAGGGTAAGAGTAATCCTGCTGTGGTGCATCTGAGTCCCACACTGAGCCCCCAGGGAAGAGCCAAAAAACAGACTACCCGTAACGTTACTCTCGTCAATATAAAACGGCATTGCTAATTTTGTAATGGAACCGGTTGCAATTTCTGTATTTCATGGTCAGTGGGATGGTCGAAGGGTAACAGTAAACCTGCCGTGTTGCAACGGAGGCTGACACTGAGCCAATAGTGAAGAGCTAAAAAACAGCCTAACCGAATCGTTACTCTCGTCAATATAAATCAGCATTGCGATTTTTGTATTGAAACCGGATGAAATTTCTGTGTTTCATCGTCAATGTGATGGTCGAAGGGTAACAGTAAACCTGCTGTGGTGTATCGGAGTCTAACACTGGGCTCCCAGGGAAGAACGAAAGTACATACTCTTCGAAACGTAACTCCTGTGGACAGAAATCGGCATTGTGAATTTTGTATTGATCCGGATGCAATTTCTGCGTTTCATCGTCAATATCATGGTCGAAGGGTAACAGTAAACCTGCTGTGGTGCATCAGAGTCTCACACTGAGCCCCCAGGGATGAGCCAAAAAATTGACTCCCCGAAACGATACTCTCGTCAATATAAATCGGCATAGCGAATTTTGTATTGAAACCGGATGCAATTTCTTTGGTTCATCGTCAATGTGATGGCTGAAGGGTAACAGTAAACCTGCCGTGTTGCATCGGAGTCTAACACTGAGCCCCCAGGGAAGAGCCAAAAAACAGACTACCCGAAACGTTACTCTCGTCAATATGAATCGGGCATTGCGAATTTTGTATTGAAACGGGATGCAATTTCTGTGTTTCATCGTCAACGTGATGGTCGAAGGGTAACATAAACCTGCTGTGGTGCATCGGAGTCTAACACTGGGCCCCCAGGGAAGAGCCAAAGTACATACTCTTCGAAACGGTGCTCCTGTGGACAGAAATCAGCATTGTGATTTTTGTATTGCTCCGCATGCAACTTCTGTGTTTCATCGTCAATGTCATGGTCGAAGGGTAACAGTAAACCTGCTGTAGTGCATTGGAGTCTAACACTGAGCCCCCAGGGAAGAGCTATAAACAGACTCCCCGAAACGTTACTCCCATCAATATAAATCGGCATTGCGAATTTTGTATTGAAACTGGATGCAATTGCTGTGTTTCATCGTCAATGTGATGGTCGAAGTGTAACAGTAAATCTGCTGTGGTACATCGGAGTCTAACACTGGGCCCCCAGGGAAGAGCCAAAGTACATACCCTTCGAAACGGTTGTCCTGTGGACAGAAATCGGCATTTAGAATTTTGTATTGATCTGGATGCAATTTCTACGTTTCATCGCCAATGTCATGGTCGAAGGGTAACAGTAAACCTGCTGTGGTGCGTCGGAGTCGCACACTGAGCCCCTAGGGAAGAGCCTAACAACAGATTCCCCAAAACGTTACTCTCGTCAATATAAGTCGGCATTGCGAATTTTGTATTGAAACCGGATGCAGTTTCTGAGTTTCTTCGTCAATGTGATGGTCGAAGGGTAACAGGAAACCTGCCGTGTTGCATCGGAGTCTAACACTGAGCCCCCAGGGAAGAGACAAATAACAGACTCCCCGAAACGTTACTCTCGTCAATATAAATCGGCATTGCGATTTTTGTATTGAAACTGGATGCAATTTCTGTGTTTCATCGTCAATGCGATGGTCAAAGGGTAAGAGTAAACCTGCTGTGGTGCCTCGGAGTCTCACACTGAGCCCCCAGGAAAGAGCCAAAGAACAGACTCCCCGAAACGTTACTCTCGTCAATATAAATCGGCATTGCGAATTTGGTATTGAAACCGAATGCAATTTCTGTGTTTCATCGTCAATGTGATGGTCGAAGGGTAACAGTAAACCAGCTGAAGTGCATCGGAGTCTAACACTAGGCCCCCAGGGAAGAGCCAAAGTACATACTCTTCGAAACGGTACTCCTGTGGACAGAAATCGGCATTGTGAGTTTTGTATTGATCCGGATGCAATTTCTGTGTTTCATCGTCAATGTGATGGTCTAAAGGTTAGAGTAAACCTGCCGTGGTGCATCGGAGTCTAACACTGAGCCCCCAGGGAAGAGCCAAAGTACAAACTCGTCGAAACGGTACTCCTGTGGACAGAAAACGGCATTGTGAATTTTGTATTGATCCGGATGCAATTTCTGTGTTTCATCGTCAATTTCATGGTCGAAGGGTAACAGTAAACCTGCTGTGGTGCATCGGAGTCTAAAATTGAGCCCCCAGGAAAGAGCCGAAAATCAGTCTCCCCGAAACATTACTATCGTCAGTATAATTAGGCATTGAGAATTTTGTATTGAAACCGGATGCAATTTCTGTGTTTCATCGTCAACGTCATAGTCGAAGGGTCACAGTAATCCTGCGTGGTGCATCGGAGTGTCACACTGAGCCCCCAGGGAAGAGTCAAAAAACAGACTCCCCGAAACGTTACTCTCGTCAATATAAATTGGCATTGCGAATTTTGCATTGAAACCGGCCGCAATTTCTTTGTTAATCGTCGATGTGATGGTCGAAGGGTGACAAGTAAACCTGCCGTATTCCATTGGAGTCTAACACTGAGCCTCCAGGGAAAGCCAAAAAACAGACTCCCCGAAACGTTACTCTCGTCAATATAAGTCGGCAATGCGAATTTTGTATTGAAACCGGATGCAATTTCTGTGTTTCATCGTCAATGTGATGGTCGAAGGGTAACAGTAAACCTGCTGTGGTGCATCGGTGTATCATACTGAGCCCCGAGGGAAGCGCCAAAAAACAGATTCCCCGAAACGTTACTCTCGTCAATATAAATCGGCATTGCGAATTTAGTACACAAACCGGATGCAATTTATGTGTTTCATCGTCAATGTGATGGTCGAACGGTATCAGTAAACCTGCTATGGTGCATCGGAGTCTCACACTGAGCCCCCAGGGAAGATTCGAAAATCAGACTCCCCGAAACGTTACTCTCGTCAATTTAAATCGGCATTGCGAATTTTGTATTGAAACCGGATGCAATATCTGTGTTTCATCGTCAATGTGATGGTCGAAGATTAAAGGTAAACCTGCCGTGGTGCATTGGCGTCTACCAATGAGCCACAGGGAAGAGTCAAAATCAGACTCCCCGAAACGTTACTCTCGTCAATATAAATCGACTATGCGAATTTGGTATTGAAACCGGATGCAATTACTGTGTTTCATCGTCAATGTGATGGTCGAAGGGTAACAGTAAACCTCCTGTGGTGAATCAGAGTCTCACACTGAGCCCCCAGGGAAGAGCTGAAATTCAGACTCCCTGAAATGTTACTCTCGTCAATACAAATCGGCATTGCGAATTTTGTATGAAATGGGATGCAATTTCTGTGTTTCATCGTCAATGTGGTGGTCGAAGGTAACAGTAAACCTGCTGTGGTGCATCCGAATCTAACACTGGGCCCCCAGGGAAGAGCCTAAATACATACTCTTCGAAACGGTACTTCTGTGGACAGAAATCGTCATTGTGAATTTTTTATTGATCCGGATGGAATTTCTGTGTTTCATCGTCAATGTCATAGTCGAAGGGTAACAGTAAACCTGCTGCGGTGCATCGGAGTCTCACACGGAGTCCCCAGGGAAGAGCCAAAAAAAAGATTCCCCGAAACGATACTCTCGTCAATATAAATCGGCATTGTGATCTTAGTATTGAAATGGGATGCAATTTTTGTGTTTCATCGTCAATGTGATGGTCGAAGGGTAACTGTAAACCTGCTGTGGTGCATCGGAATCTGACAATGAGCCCCCAGGGAAGAGTCGAATAACAGACTCCCCGAAACATTACCGTCGTCAATATAAATCGGCATTGCGAATTTTGTATTGAAACCGGATGCAATTTCTGTGTTTCATCGTCAATGTGATGGTCGAAGGATAACAGTAAACCTGCTGTGGTGCATGGGAGTCTCACTCTGAGCCCCCAGGGCAGAGCCGAAAAACAGACTCAACGAAACGTTACTCTCGTCAATATTAATCGGCATTGCGAATTTTGTATTGAAACCGGATGCAACTTCTGTGTTTCATCGTCAATGTGATGGTCAAAGGGTAACAGTAAACCTGCTGTGGTGCATCGGAGTCTCACACTAAGCCCCAGGGAAGAGCCAAAAGTGAGACTCCAAGAAACGTTACTCTCGTCAATATAAATCGGCATTGCGAATTTTGTATTGAAACCGGATGCAATTTCTGTGTTTCATCGTTAATGTGATGGTCGAAGTGTAACAGTAAACCTGTTGTGGTGCATCGGAGTCTCACACTGAGCCCCCAGGGGAGAGCCGAATAATAGACTCCCCGAAACGTTACCGTCGTCAATATAAATTGGCATTGCGAATTTTGTATTGAAGCCGGATGCAATTTCTGTGTTTCATCGTCAATGTGATGGTCGACGGGTAACAGTAAACCTGCCATGGTGCATCGGAGTCTCACACTAAGCCCCCATGGCAGAGCCGAAAAACAGACTCATCGAAACGTTACTCTCGTCTATATTATCGGCATTGCGAATTTTGTATTGAAACCAGATGCACTTTCTGTGTTTCATCGTCAATGTGATGGTCGAAGGGTAACAGTAAATCTGCTGCGGTGCATCGGAGTCTCACTCTGAGCCCCCAGGGCAGAGCCGAAAAACAGACTCAACCAAACGTTACTCTCGTCAATATTAATCGGCATTGCGAATTTTGTATTGAAACCGGATGCATCAATTGTGTTTCATCGTCAATGTGATGGTCAAAGGGTAACAGTAAACCTGCTGTGGTGCATCGGAGTCTACACTGAGCTCCCATTGTAGAGCCGAAATACAGACTCCCCGAAACGTTACTCTCCTCAATAGAAATAGGCATTGCGAAATTTGTATTGAAACCGGATGCAATTTCAGTGTTTCATCGTCAATGTGATAGTCGAAGGGTTACAGTAAACCTGCTGTGGTGCATCGGAGTCTACACTGAGCTCCCAGGGAAGAGCCGAAATACAGACTCCCCGAAACGTTACTCTCGTCAATACAAATCGGCATTGCGAATTTTGTATGAAATTGGATGCAATTTCTGTGTTTCATCGTCAATGTGGTAGTCGAAGGGTAACAGTAAACCTCCTGTGGTGAATAGGAGTCTCACACTGAGCCCCCAGGGAAGAGCCGAAAAACAGACTCCCCGAAATGTTACTCTCGTCAATATAAATCGGCTTTGCGAATTTTGTATTGAAACCGGATGCAATTTCTGAGTATCATCGTCAATGTGATGGTCTAAAGGTTAGAGTAAACCTGCCGTGGTGCATCGGAGTCTAACACTGAGCCCCCAGGGAAGAGCCAAAGTACAAACTCGTCGAAACCGTACTCCTGTGGATAGAAATCGGCATTGTGAATTTTGTATTGATCTGGATGCAATTTCTGTGTTTCATCGTCAATTTCATGGTCGAAGGGTAACAGTAAACCTGCTGTGGTGCATCGGTGTCTCATACTGAGCCCCCAGGGATGAGCCAAAAAACAGATTCCCCGAAACGTTACTCTCGTCAATATAAATCGGCATTGCGAATTTAGTATTGAAACCGAATGCAATTTCTGTGTTTCATCGTCAATGTGATGGTCGAACGGTAACACTAAACCTGCTATCTTGCATCGGAGTCTCACACTGAGCCCCCAGGGAAGATTCGAAAAACAGACTCCCCGAAACGTTACTCTCGTCAATATAAATCGGCATTGCGAATTTTGTATTGAAACCGGATGCAATTTCTGTGTTTCATCGTCAATGTGATGGTCGAAGATTAAAGGTAAACCTGCCGTGGTGCATTGGCGTCTACCAATGAGCCACAGGGAAGAGCCAAAAACAGACTCCCCGAAATGTTACTCTCGTCAATATAATTCGGCATTCCGAATTATGTATTGAAACCGGATGCAATTAATATGTTTCATCGTCAATGTGATGGTCGAAGGGTAACAGTAAACCTGCCGTGGTGCATCGGAGTCTAACACTGAGCCCCCAGATAAGAGCCAAAAACAGGCTTCCCGAAACGTTACTCTCGTCAATATAAATCGACTATGCGAATTTGGTATTGAAACCGGATGCAATTACTGTGTTTCATCGTCAATGTGATGGTCGAAGGGTAACAGTAAACCTCCTGTGGTGAATCAGAGTCTCACACTGAGCCCCCAGGGAAGAGCCGAAATACAGACTCCCCGAAACGTTTCTCTCGTCAATACAAATCGGCATTGCGAATTTTGTATGAAATTGGATGCAATTTCTGTGTTTCATCGTCAATGTGGTGGTCGAAGGTAACAGTAAACCTGCTGTGGTGCATCCGAATCTAACACTGGGCCCCCAGGGAAGAGCCTAAATACATACTCTTCGAAACGGTACTTCTGTGGACAGAAATCGTCATTGTGAATTTTTTATTGATCCAGATGGAATTTCTGTGTTTCATCGTCAATGTCATAGTCGAAGGGTAACAGTAAACCTGCTGTGGTGCATCTGAGTCTAACACTGGGCCCCCAGGAAAGAGCCAAAGTACATACTCTTCGAAACGGTACTCCTGTGGAGAGAAGTAGGCATTGTGAATTTTGGATTGATCCGGATGCAATTTCTTTGTTTCATCGTCAATGTGATGGTCGAAGGGTAACAGCAAACCTGCCGTGGTGCATCGGAGTCTTACACTGAGCCCCCAGGGAAGAGACAAAGAAAAAACCCCACGAAACGTTACACTCGTCAATATAAATCGTCATTGCGAATTTAGTATTGAAACCGGATGCAATTTCTGTGCTTCATCGTCAATGTGATAGTCGAAGGGTAACAGTAAACCTGCTGTGGTGCATTGGAGTCTAACACTGGGCCCCCAGGGAATAGCCAAAGTACATACTATTCGAAACGGCACCCCTGTGGACACAAATCGGCATTGTTAATTTTGTATGGATCCGGATGCAATTTCTGTGTTTCATCGTCAATGTCATGGTCGAAGGGTAACAGTAAATCTGCTGTGTTGCATCGGAGTCCCACACTGAGCCCCCAGGGACGAGCCAAAGACAGATTCCCCGAAACGTTACTCTCATCAATATAAATCGGCATTGCGAATTCTGTATTGAAACCGGATGCAATTTCTGTGTTTCATCGTCAATGTGGTGGTCGAAGAATAACAGTAAACCTGCTGTGGTGCATCGGAGTCTCACACTGAGACCCCAGGGACGAGCCAAAAAACAGACTCCCCGAAACGTTATTCTCGTCAATATGAATCGGCATTGCGAATTTTGTATTGAAACCGGATGCAATTTCTGTGTTTCAACGTCAATGTCATGGTCGAAGGGTAACAGTAAACCTGCCGTGTTGCATCTGAGTCTAACATTGAGCCCCCTGGGAAGAGCCCTAAAACAGACTCCCCGTAACGTTACTCTCGTCAATATAGGTCGGCATTGCGAATTTTGTGTTGAAACCTGATGCAGTTTCTTTGTTTCATCGTCAATGTGATGGTCGAAGGGTAACAGTAAAGCTGCTGTGGTGCATCGGAGTCTCACACTGAGCCCCCAGGGAAGAGCCGAAAAACAGACTGCCCGAAACGTTACTCTCGTCAATATAAATCGGCATTGCGAATTTTGTATTGAAACCAGACGCAATATCTGTGTTTCATCGTCAATGTGATGGTCAAAGGGTATTAGTAGACCTGCTGTGGCGCATCGGAGTCTCACACTGAGCCCCCGGGGAAGAGCCAAAAAAAAAAAATCTCCCCGAAACGTTACTCTAGCCAATATAAATCGGCATTGCGAATTTTGTATTGAAACCGGATGCAAATTCAGAGTTTCATCGTCAATGTGATGGTCGAAGGGTGACAGTTAACCTGCCGTATTGCATCGGAGTCTAACACTGAATATTTATTTAATTAATATTTCGCGTTTCCGAGGAAACTCACGCTCGGCATGCAAATGTGCCTTTATATTGCCCCCTGAATTGAGAGGTGAAAGGACACACCTGCAGGCGAGCAATTCACCTAAAGGCACAAGAAAATCTAAGTTATCTACAACTATTTACATGACTTACATTATACACATTATGTACAAAATTTGAATGACGCGGTTGCGCCGTAAAAGTTCTTATGTTGGCAGATAGAGTGCGCGCATGCGCAGAAGCGTCTGTGTGACTCCGGCACTGCCGTTATATCGTACAGTTAGATCACGCGGCACAGTATTGCAGTTCATATTGTTCGTGTGCGCGCGTTTCTCAGTCGTTGCACAAAGAAAATATTCAACCAAGATTACATATGAAGACTACATTCTATGACAGGTAACTTAGTTTTAAATTTACAATATTTGTTATAACACAATACAACTTAGATAGTTGAATGTTCTTAGTTACATAGTATTGTTTTGAAATACTTCAAAGAAAAATGTCCGTATGTTTCAGGTGCGTTGACCTATACGCATCGTGTCGTTATTACAGTTCATATTCATCTGCTGCACAATAATTTTTTTTTTTTTTACAGGTTAGTATCGTCGTGGTAAAGTTTTTTTGATCATAGTAACATCGTTGTATAACAACGTGATTAATACATAAGCGTGTCCATTTCCCATTTCCATTATAGTCGTTGTGATGCAGTTCGTTGTGACTAAAGGCGTTGCTCATTACAGATCAGACGTGACCCGTCGAGTAATTGGTCCACGTGCAGTTCGTTTTTTTTTACATTCCGTGGAAGCTTGGTTGCAGAACCTCGGACGGCACATAGCTGGCGTCGATCCTTGGACAGTCCAGGTAAGAGTGTCCGTCACATTTCGAGAACATTTCATTCCCTGAAGTTCCAACCAAAATTCTTCCACCCGTCGTGTTGTTTTCTGGACAGGCACTTTGTGTCCATTTAATCCAGTTAACATCTTGAAGTTAGGTACTGTAGTAATGTCACTAGACGATGCACGAATTATGCCCTTCACATTTTCAGTTTTTTGCTGAATATAGCTCACCTAAATGTTCGTAGTTATTAATCAAAGAAATCATTCATCGCGTTTACATAGATACGCTGCATAATGAATGGCATTAACCGTTTCTTTCACATAGGTTTCTGCGTAGTTGCAGAGTTAGTAATGTTCGTTAATGTCCGTGAACAGAGGTTCACTATGCAATGTCTTTTTGGCACTCGTTTTGTTCAAATTTTTACATAGTAACAGTTACATGATACATCAGTTAAAAAAAAAAAAGTAATTATACATACACACGTCACATATTTTCTTAGCATAAACATAATACAGTTGCACATAAACATGTTTGCATCATCATTACATAGCTATAGGTTATTACATTGTGTCACGTGATGTCATCTGAAATTAAGATAGGTTAGACACAACATTCATTACATCAGTAGGCAAGACCAGGCGTTTTCACTACTCAATAAATATTCAAAATAGTAAGAGAGAAAAAATGTTCGATTCCTCGCGTTTTGTGCGTGTGTGTAGAGTGTCTGTGTGGCCTTGACTACTGATAGATGCTTTTCGTGTTGAGAGATGTGCGTCTAATCTATTTCTCAAAGTAAAAGATCGCTTCACAGATGACGTCTGTCGGTTCGTCAGGTGTCATACCAAGTCAGTGGTACCTACAATAACAAATGTTCCGTGAAAAATTAATATATCATTCACTGCTACGTAATCATAAATTTTATTTTGATATTCCGTCTTCCAGGTGGTGGCGCGCGCTGAAAGAAGAGTTCTTCTGCCTTCAACTGCGACTCTGGAACGCTGAAATGAAAATTTCTACACCAATTATTATCTGTGTTGTAACAACAGAGTTTTTCGAGTTGCTTAGCAATATTTTGATGGGTATGACTTTGACATTATTCAGCATGAAATGCTCTAAGATCTCGGTGTGCGTATAGCCCAATAATTTTGTTAGTTCTACGATGTTGTAACAGATACGCACCAGGATGCGGTATGTTAACAATTATATAAGGTCCTTCATATAGCAGACGCCACTTAGCGTTGCGTCGTTTGAATGCTACAGATTTATGATGAGTACGAAGTAGTACAAGCATTCCTACCTCGAATTTTTTGTTTTCTTTTTATTATGTTTCTGTGATGTTTGTTTCGTATCTGTGCGTGATGTGTCAGCGTAGTCAATACTTCTTTTATTTTTTGTTCAGGTGTGATTTCCTTGTCTGACAACTTAGGTAATGGTTCTATCCACTGATCGTTCTGTTTGCAATTGAACATGATCTCGTAAGGTGTGTAATTTGTATCATAAATATTTAAGTTATTGTGTACATCTTCGAAAAGACTTAGGTAGGACACCCAATTAGTATGTTTTGATGAAATATAGGTCCTCATGAATCGATTTAATTCTCGGAAAAGTCTCTCAGTCGCGTTACATTGTGGACTAAACCTCGAAATAAATATACTTTTAATGTTATTGTCCTTCAAGAAATTTCTCAATTTGTACCCAGAGTAGTATGCTGCATTATCTGACAGAATTGCTTTAGGTTTTCCCACGTGCGTCAGGTAATCACTTGAGAATCTTCGTATTATAGCACTTGCAGTGGCGGATTTTAAAGCATAAAGTTTGACATGTTTAGTAAATATATCGTAAAAAGCTAAGATATATTTGACGCCTCCAGAGCTTGCTGGATGCGGTCCACTGATGTCAGTACACACAATTTCCAGGGGTTTACTAGGTAAAATAGAATGTAAATCTGTTTTTGTGGATAAATTCTGAGGTTTTGATTTTTGACATATGACACATGTTTTCAGTTCCCTGTAAATTTTTCTTCTCATATTGCTAAAATAACAGTATGTGCTGAGCTTTGCCAAACACTTTTTCGTCCCATAATGACCCCAAACTAAGTGTGTGTGCCAAATTAGATTACGTTCAGACTCTTTGGGAATGCATACACACCAGTTAGTAGCATTTGGATGTCGGCGGTAAAATAACACATCATTGTGTAACTTGTAATACTTAGTCGAAGGATGATAGTGTTTTTCTACCAGTAATGTTATTATCTTATACCAGTGAGGGTCAGATTTTTGTAATTTAGCCATGTTTCTGCACATATCAATATAATATTGGTGATACTGCTTGTCTTGCATTAAGAGAATCCTGTAGTCATTTTCTAAGTCACTGTTGGTATCATTCATACCTTGTGGAAGTCTAGACAAAGCGTCTGCAATGGTGTTGTCCTTACCTTTTATGTACTTAATTTCAAAAGAGTAGTTCTGAAGTGTAACTGCCCATCGTGATAGTCTAGGATGTACAAGTTTACAAGTTAACAAAAATGTCAGGGCCTGGTGATCAGTGTAAATTACTGTATGTTTTCCAAAAAAATAATAATTGAATTTCTTGAATGCCCATACTATGGAAAGTGTTTCTAACTCAGTAGTGGAGTATGTACGCTCACATTCAGTTAGAGTACGACTTGCAAACCCAATAATTCTTATCTGTTCCTTTTCTTTATTCTTTACAACTTGAAATAAGCAACATCCCAAGCCAGTTCGTGAAGCGTCACAAGTCATACAAAAGTCTAAATTGAAATCTGGATGGCTCAATAAGTTTGCACCCACTAAAGCATGTTTAATTGTATTAAAGTCATTCTGGCACTGTTCCGACCAGATCCAAACTTGATTCTTTCTGAGTAGATTTAGCAGATGTTTACTGTTCAAAAGTGGTTGTGGCAAAAAACGTCTGAAAAATGAACATAGCCCAAGGAATGATTTTAACTGCTTTTTAGTATGAGGGCTAGGAAAGTTTCTGATAGCATCTAATTTACTGGGATCCGGACGTATGCCCTGCGAATTAATGATATGTCCTAAATACTTTATCTCACTGCAACCAAACTTTGATTTTCTAAGATTGGCTGTGACTCCAGCTTGTGCAAATTTTTCTAAAATTCTTTGAAGTGTGTCAACGTGTTCCTTCCAAGACTGTGTAGCTATCAGTATATCATGTACATAGTGTGTGACTGTCTCAACTAAATCGTCGCCAAGCACGGTATCCAGGGCTGTAATGAATACCCCAGAGCTGACATTCAGTCCGAAAGGTAGAACACAAAACAGATAGGTTCGCCCCCCGAACATAAATGCAGTATATTTCCGTGAATCAGGAGTGATACCCACCTGCCAAAACGAATTAGCGAGATCTATTGTGGAAAAATATTTTGCATCTAGAAATTTCTGTAATTGCTCTTCTAAATTTTCGGGTTTTGTGTGAACCGGTAAAATTATTTCATTAATTGCTCGTGCGTCTAACACTAACCTAATGCTTCCATTTAATTTTTTGACAAGAAGTAGAGGACTACAATAAGGTGAGGTGGATGGTTCAATGACCTTCCAGTCTAACATTTGTTTTAATTCTTGCCACACAGCAGGTCGTTGAGATAACGGTACGTTATATGTCTTGTGGTAGAAGATCTTGTGAGGCTTAACTTCAATCTTGTACACATACGTGTTGATAACACCTAATCGTTTGGTAAAAACTTGTAAATATTTGGATAACACTTCCTGTAGTTTTATACGTTCATGTACACTGAGAGCTGTAGCTTCACTTATCTTATGATCAAGCAATGTTTTCAAGTCCATTAGGTCTGTGTCAGATGAGTGTGTTTGCATATCTTGAATGTCATTGTCAAGTACTAACTGAACCTTGTACCCTGTACAGTGTTTGTCATGCTTTAGAGTTCTCCTGTCCAAATCAATAATAATTACACTGCCTTTATCATTTAAAATACATTTACCTTTTGAGAAGTCTATAATAGAGTCCTTCTCGCTAATCGGACTTCGTAAATAAATCGTTTCCAAAGACTGCTGCGGTAGGTGCGGACTCATAATCTAAATCTCACTATTTCAATAATTTGCCAGCCATGCCAATACGTCGTACAGAGGTGATTGTCTATTTTATAAATATAAAAAAGTTACACAGTTAGTTAAATCAGATATATTCAATGAATAAGCCTACAGTTCATAATCCTACTTACTTTTATAAATATAAATTCTTTACAGAATCGAGTGCCTAGTCTGGTTGCAACTCGCAGTATTCTTCTATAACATGAAATATGGCGGTGTGCCAGACCATAGAATAAAATACGTGCTTCTCGCACCACTTCTACCAGAGCTCTCCCATCTTAATCAAACATAAGAGTAACGTAATTGTGCTTTTGTATTATCAGCGACACAGCGCTGCAGTTGTGTGCCATAGGCTTTATTTATTTGTCACTGATTATTTATTTAATTAATATTTCGCGTTTCCGAGGAAACTCACGCTCGGCATGTAAATGTGCCTTTATATGTTGTGCATCGAAGACTCACTCTGAGCCTCCAGGGAAGAGCCAAAAAACAGACTCCCCAAAACGTTACTCTCGTCAATATAAATCGGCATTGCGAATTTTGTATTGAAACAGGATGCTATTTCTGATTTTCATCGTCAATGTGATGGTCGAAGGGTAACAGTAAACCTGCTGTGGTGCATCGGAGTCTCACACTGAGCCCCCAGGGAAGCGCCGAAAACAGACTCCCCGAAACGTTACTCTCGTCAATATAAATCGGCATTGCGAATTTTGTATTGAAACCGGATGCAAATTCAGGGTTTCATCGACAATGTGTTGGTCGAAGGGTGACAGTTAACCTGCCGTATTGCATCGGAGTCTAACACTGAGCCCCCAGGGAAAAGCCAAAAAACAGACTCCCCGAAACGTTACTCTCGTCAATATAAATCGGCATTGCGAATTTTGTATTGAAACCAGGTGCAATTTCTGTGTTTCACCGTCAATGTGATGGTCGAAGGGTAACAGTAAACCTGCTGTAATGCATCGGAGTCTAACACTGGGCACCCAGGGAAGAGCCTAAGTACATACTCTTCGAAACGGTACTTCTGTGGACAGAATTCGTCATTGTGAATTTTGTATTGATCCGGATGCGATTTCTGTGTTTCATCGTCATTGTCATAGTCGAAGGGTAACAGTAAACATGCTGTGGTGCATCGGAGTCTAACAGTGAGCCCCCAGGGAAGGGCCGAATAACAGACTCACCGAAACGTTACTCTCGTCAATATTAATCGGGATTGCGAATTTTGTATTGAAACCGGATGCAATTTCTGTGTTTCATCGTCAATGTGATGGTCGAAGGGAAACAGTAAACCTGCTGTGGAGCATCGGAGTATCACACTGAGCACCCAGGGAAGAGCCGAAAAACAGACTACCCGAAATGTTACTCTCGTCAAAATAAATCGGCATTGCGAATTTTGTATTGAAACCGGATGCAATTTCTGTGTTTCATCGTCAATGTGATGGTCGAAGTTTAACAGTAAACCTGCTGTGCTGCATCGGAGTCTAACACTGGGCCCCCAGGGAGGAGCCTAAGTACATGCTCTTCGAAACGGTACTTCTGTGGACAGAAATCGATATTGTGAATTTTGTATTGATCCGGATGCAATTTGTGTGTTTCATCGTCAATGTCATAGTCGAAGGGTAACAGTAAACCAGCTGTGCTGCATCGGTATCTCATACTGAGCCCCCAGGGAAGAGCTGAAATACAGACTCCCCGAAACGTTACTCTCGTCAATATAAATCGGCATTACGAATTTTGTATTAAAACCGGATGCAATTTCTGTGTTTCATCGTCAATGTGATGGTCTAAGGGTAACAGTAAACCTGCTGTGGTGCATCGGAGTCTCACACTGAGCCCCCAGGGATGAGCCGAAAAACAGACTCCCCGAAATGTTACTCTCGTCAATATAAATCGGCATTACGAATTTTGTATTAAAACCGGATGCAATTTCTGTGTTTCATCGTCAATGTGATGGTCGAAGGGTAACAGTAAACCTGCTGTGGTGCATCGGAGTCTCACACTGAGCCCCCAGGGATGAGCCGAAAAACAGACTCCCCGAAATGTTACTCTCGTCAATATAAATCGGCATTACGAATTTTGTATTAAAACCGGATGCAATTTCTGTGTTTCATCGTCAATGTGATGGTCGAAGGGTAACAGTAAACCTGCTGTGGTGCATCGGAGTCTCACACTGAGCCCCCAGGGAAGAGCTGAAATACAGACTCCCCGAAACGTTACTCACGTCAATATAAATCGGCATTGCGTATTTTGTATTGAAACCGGATACAGTTTCTGTGTTTCATCGTCAATGTGATGGTCGGAGGGTAACAGTAAACCTGCTGTGGTGCATCGGAGTCTAACACTGGGCCCCCAGGGAAGTGCCAAAGTACATACCCTTCGAAACGGTACTCCTGTGAATAGATATCGGCATTGTGAATTTTGTATAGATCCGGATGAAATTTTTGTGTTTCATCGTCAATGTGATGGTCGAAGGTTAACAGTAAACCTGCTGTGGTGCATCGGAGTCTCACACTGAGCCGTTGGGAAGAGCCGAAAAGCAGAATCCCCGAACGTTACTCTCGTCAATATAAATCGACATTGCGAATTTTGTATTGAAACGGGATGCAATTTCTGTGTTTCAGCGTCAATGTGATGGTCGAAGCGTAACAGTAAACCTGCTGTGGTGCATCGAAGTCTCACATTGAGCCCCAGGGAAGAGCCAAGGATGAGATTCCGAGAAACGTTACTCTCGTCAATATAAATCGGCATTGCGAATTTTGTATTGAAACAGGATGCAATTTCTGTGTTTCATCGTCAAAGTGATGGTCAAAGGGTAACAGTAAACCTGCTGTGGTAGATAGGAGTCTCATATTAAGCCCCCAGGGAGGAGGCAAAGAACAGACTCCCCGAAACGTTACTCACGTCAATATAAATCGGCATTGCGTATTTTGTATTGAAACCGGATACAATTTCTGTGTTTCATCGTCAATGTGATGGTCGGAGGGTAACAGTAAACCTGCTGTGGTACATCGGAGTCTAACACTGGGCCGCCAGGGAAGAGCCAAAGTACATACTCTTCGAAACGGTACTCCTGTGGACAGATATCGTCATTGTGAATTTTGTATTGATCAGGATGCAATTTCTGTGTTTCATCGTCAATGTGATGGTCGAAGGGTAACAGAAAACCTGCTGCGGTACATCGGAGTCTCACACTGAGCCCCAGGGAAGAGCCAAAAAAGAGATTCCAAGAAACGTTACTCTCGTCAATATAAATCGGCATTGCCAATTTTGTATTGAAACGGGATGCAATTTCTGTGTTTCAGCGTCAATGTGATGGTCGAAGCGTAACAGTAAACCTGCTGTGGTGCATCGGAGTCTCACACTGAGCCCCCAGGGATGAGCCGAAAAACAGACTCCCCGATACGTTACTCTCGTCAATATAAATCGGCATTGCGAATTTTGTATTGAAACCGGATGCAATTTCTGTGTTTCAACGTCAATGTGATGGTCGAAGGGTAACAGTAAACCTGCTGTGGTGCATCGAAGTTTCACATTGAGCCCCAGGGAAGAGCCAAAAAAGAGATTCCAAGAAACGTTACTCTCGTCAATATAAATCGGCATTGCCAATTTTGTATTGAAACCGGATGCAATTTCTGTGTTTCATGGACAATGTGATGGTCGAAGGATAACAGTAAACCTGCCATGGTTCATCGGAGTCTAGCACTGAGCCCCCAGGAAAGAGCCAAAAGAACAGACTCCCTGAAACGTTACTCTCGTCAATATAAATCGACATTGCGAATTTTGTATTGAAACCGGATGCAATTTCTGTGTTTCATCGTCAATGTGATGGTCGAAGGGTAACAGTAAACCTGCTGTGGTGCATCGGAGTCTAACACGGGGACCCAGGGAAGAGCCAAAGTACATACTCTTCGAAACGGTTCTCCTGTGGACAGAAATCGGCATAGTGAATTTTGTACTGATCCGGATGCAATTTCTGTGTTTCATCGTCAATGTCATGGTCGAAGGGTTAGAGTAAACCTGCTGTGGTGCATCGGAGACTCACACTGAGTGCCCAGGGACGAGCCAAAGAACAGACTCCCCTAAACGTTACTCTCGTCAATATGAATCGGATTTGCAAATTTTGTATTGCAACAGGATGCAATTTCTGTGTGTCATCGTCAATGTGATGGTCGAAGGGTAACAGTAAACCTGCTGTGCTGCATCGGAGTCTCACATTGAGCCCCCAGGGAAGAGCCGAAAAACAGACTCCTCGAAACTTTACTCTCGTCAATATAAATCGGCATTGCCAATTTTGTATTGAAACTGGATGCAATTTCTGTGTTTAATCGTCAATGTGATGGTCGAAGGGTAACAGTAAACCTGCTGTGGTGCATCTGAGTCTAACATTTGGCCCCCAGGGAAGAGCCAAAGTACATACTCTTAGAAACGGTACTTCTGTGGACAGAAATCGGCATAGTGAATTTTGTATTGATCCGGATGCAATTTCTGTGTTTCATCGTCAATGTCATGGTCGAAGGATAAGAGTAAACCTGCTATGGTGCATCGGAGACTCACACTGAGCCCCCAAGGACGAGCCAAAGAATAGACTCCCCGAACCGTTACTCTCGTCAATATGAATCGGAATTGCCAATTTTGTATTGAAATCGGATGCAATTTCTGTGTTTCATTGTCAATGTGATGGTCGAAGGGTAACAGTAAACCTGCAGTGATGCATCCGAGTCTCACACTGAGCCCCCAGGGAAGAGCCGAAAAACAGACTCCCCGAAACGTTACTCTCGTCAATATAAATCGGCATTGCGAATTTTGTATTGACACCGGATGCTATAACTGTGTTTCATCGTCAATGTGATGGTCGAGGCGTAACAGTAAACATGCTGTGGTGCATCGGAGTCTCACATGGAGCCCCAGGGAAGAGCCAAAAGAGAGATTCCAAGAAGCGTTACTCTCGTCAATATAAATCGGCATTGCGAACTTTGTATTGAAACCGGATGCAATTTCTGTGTTTCATGGACAATGTGATATTCGAAGGATAACAGTAAACCTGCCATAGTTCATCGGAGTCTAGCACAGAGCCCCCAGGAAGAGCCAAAGAACAGACTCTCCGAAAAGTTACTCACGTCAATATGAATCGGCATTGCGAATTTTGTATTGAAACCGGATGCAAATTCTGTGTTTCATCGTCAATGTGATGGTCGAAGGGTAACAGTAAACCTGCTGTGGTGCATCGGAGTCTCACACCGAGCCCCCAGGGAAGAGCCGAAGACAGACTCCCCGAAACGATACTCTCGTCAATATAAATCGGCATTGTGAATTTTGTATTGAATCCGGATGCAATTACTGTGTTTCATCGTCAATGTGATGGTCAAAGGGTAACAGTGAACCTGCTGTGGTGCATCTGAGTCTAACACTGGGCCCCCAGGGAAGAGCCAAAGTACATACTCTTCGAAACGGTACTCCTGTGGACAGATATCGGCATTGTGAATTTTGTACTGATCCGGATGCAATTTCTGCGTTTCATCGTCAATGTGATCGTCGAAGGGTAACAGTAAACCTGCTGTGCTGCATCGGAGTCATACACTAAGCCCCCAAGGAAGAGCCGAAAAACAGGCTCCCCGAAACGTTACTCTCGTCAATATAAATCGGCATTGCGAATTTTGTATTGAAACCGGATGCAATTTCTGTGTTTCGTCGTCAATGTGATGGTCGAAGGGTAACAGTAAACCAGCTGTGGTGCATCGGAGTTTCACACTGAGCCCCCAGGGAAGAGCCGAAAGACAGACTCCCCGAAATTTTACTCTCGTCTATATAAATCGGCATTGGGAATTTTGTATTGAAACCGGATGCAATGTCTGTGTTTCAACGTCAATGTGATGGTCGAAGGGTAATAGTAAAACTGCTGTTTTACATAGGAGTCTCACACTGAGCCCACAGGGGAGAGGCAAAGAACAGACTCCCCCAAACGTTACTCTCGTCAATATAAATCGGCATTGGGAATTTTGTATTGAAACCGGATGCAATTTCTGTGTTTCATCGTCTATGTGATGGTCGAAGGGTAACAGTAAACCTGGTGTGGTGCATCGGAGTCTCACACTGAGCCCCCAGGGGAGAGCCGAAAAACAGGCTCCCCGAAACGTTACTCTCGTCAAAATAAATCGGCATTGCGAAATTTGTATTGAAACCGGATGCAATTTCTGTGTTTCATCGTCAATGTGATGGTCGAAGGGTAACAGTAAACCAGCTGTGGTGCATCGGAGCCTCACACTGGGCCCCCAGGGGAGAGCCGAAAAACAGGCTCCCCGAAACGTTACTCTCGTCAATATAAATCGGCATTGCGAGATTTTGTATTGAAACCGGATGCAATTTCTGTATTTCATCGGCAATAGGATGGTCGAAGGGTAACAGTAAACCTGCTGTGGTGCATCGGAGTCTTACACTGGGCCCACAGGGAAGAGCCGAAGTACATACTCTTTGAAACGGTACTTCTGTGGACAGAAAACGTTATTGTGAATTTTGTATTGATCCGGATGCAATTTCTGTGTTTTATCGTCAATGTCATAGTCGAAGGGTAACAGTAAACCTGCTGTGGTGCATCGGAGTCTCACACTGAGCCCCCAGGGAAAAGCCAAATAACAGACTCTCCGAAATGTTACTCTCGTCAATATAAATCGGCATTGCGAATTTTGTATTGAAACTGGATGCAATTTCTATACTTCACCGTCAATGTGATGGTCGAAGGGTAACAGTAAACCTGCTGTGGTCCATCGGATTCTAACACTGAGACCCCATGGAAGAGCCGACAAACAGATTATCCGAAACGTTACTCTCGTCAATATAAATCGGCACTGTGAATTTTGTATTGAAACCGGATGCAATTTCTGTGTTTCATACTCAATGTGATGGTCGAGGGGTAACAGTTAAACCTGCTGTGGTGCATGGAATCTCACAATGAGCCCCGAGGGAAGAGTCGAATAACAGACTCACCGAAACGTTACTCTCGTCATTTAAAATCGGCATTGCCAACTTTGTTTTGAAGCCGGATGCAATTTCTGTGTCTCATCGTCAATGTGATGGTCGAAGGGTAACAGTAAACCTGCTATGGTGCATCGGAGTCTCACACTGAGCCCAAGGGAAGATCCAAAATAGAGAATCCAAGAAACGTTACTCTCGTCAATATAAATCGGCATTGCGAATTTTGTATTGGAACCGGATGCAATTTCTGTGTTTCATCGTCAATGTCATGGTCGAAGGGTAACAGTAAACCTGCTGTGGTGCATCGCAGTCTCACACTGAGCACCCAGGGAAGAGCCAAAAATGAGACTCCAAGAAATGTTACTCTTGTCAATATAAATCGGCATTGCGAATTTTGTATTGAAACCGGATGCAACTTCTGTGTTTCATCGTCAATGTGATGGTCGAAGGGTAACAGTAAACCAGCTGTAGTGCATCGGAGTCTCACACTGAGCCCCCAGCGAGGAGCCGAAGGACAGACTCCCCGAAACGTTACTCTCGTCAATATAGATAGGCATTGCGAATTTTGTATTGAAAGCGGATGCAATTTCTGTGTTTCATTGTCAATGTGATGGTCGAAGGGTAACAGTAAACCTGCTGTGGTGCATCCGAGTCTCACACTGAGCCCCCAGGGAAGAGCTGAAGTACAGACTCCCCGAAACGTTACTCTCGTCAATATAAATCGGCATTGCGAATTTTTTATTAAAACCGGATGCAATTTCTGTGTTTCATCGTCAATGTGATGGTCGAAGGGTAACAGTAAACCTGCTGTGGTGCATCGGAGTCTTACACTGAGCCCCCAGGGATGAGCCGAAAAACAGACTCCCCGAAACGTTACTCTCGTCAATATAAATCAGCATTGCGAATTTTGTATTAAAACCGGATGCAATTTCTGTGTTTCACCGTCAATTTGATGGTCGAAGGGTAACAGTAAACCTGCTGTGGTGCATCGGAGTCTCACACTGAGCCCCCAGGGAAAAGCCGAAGACAGACTCCCCGAAACGATACTCTCGTCAATATAAATTGGCATTGCGCATTTTGTATTGAAACCGGATACAATTTCTGTGTTTCATCGTCAATGTGATGGTCGAAGGGTAACAGTAAACCTGCTGTGGTGCATCGGAGTCTAACACTGGGCCCCCAGGGAAGTGCCAAGGTAGATACTCTTCGAAACGGTTCTCCTGTGGACAGATATCGGCATTGTGAATTTTGTATTGATCCGGATGCAATTTCTGTGTTTCATCGTCAATGTGATGGTCGAAGGTTAACAGTAAACCTGCTGCGGTGCATCGGAGTCTCACACTGAGCCCTTGCGAAAAGCCGAAAAAAAGACTCCCCGAAACGTTACTCTCGTCAATATAAATCGGTATTGCGAATTTTGTATTGAAACCGGATGCAATTTCTGTGTTTCAGCGTCAATGTGATGGTCGAAGGGTAACAGTAAACCTGCTGTGGTGCATCGAAGTCTCACATTGAGCCCATGGGAAGAGCCAAAATGAGATTCCGAGAAACGTTACTCTCGTCAATATAAATCGGCATTGCGAATTTTGTATTGAAACCGGATTCAATTTCTGTGTTACATCGTCAATGTGATGGTGAAGGGTAACAGTAAACCTGCTGTGGTGCATCGGAGTCTCACACTGAGCCCTCAGGGGAGACCCGAAAAACAGACTTCCCCAAAACGTTACTCTCGTCAATATAAATCGGCATTGCGAACTTTGTATTGAAACCGGATGCAATTTCTGTGTTTCATGGACAATGTGATGGTCGAAGGATAACAGTAAACCTGCCATGGTTCATCGGATTCTAGCACTGAGCCCCCAGGAAAGAGCCAGAGAACAAACTCTCCTAAATGTTACTTTCCTCAATACAAATCGGCATTGTGAATTTTGTATTGATCCGGATGCAATTTCTGTGTTTCATCGTCAATGTGATGGTCGAAGGGTAACAGTAAACCTGCTGTGGTACATCGGAGTCTAACACTGGGCCGCCAGGGAAGAGCCAAAGTACATACTCTTCGAAACGGTACTCCTGTGGACAGATATCGGCATTGTGAATTTTGTATTGATCCCGATGCAATTTCTGTGTTTCATCGTCAATGTGATGGTCGAAGGGTAACAGTAAACCAGCTGCGGTGCATCGGAGTCTCACACTGAGCCCTTGGGAAGAGCCGAAAAACAGACTCCCCGAAACGTTACTCTCGTCAATATAAATCGGCATTGCGAATTTTGTATTGAAACCGGATGCGATTTCTGTGTTTCAACGTCAATGTGATGGTCGAAGGGTAACAGTAAACCTGCTGTGGTGCATCGAAGTTTCACATTGAGCCCCAGGGAAAGGCCAAAAAAGAGATTCCAAGAAACGTTACCCTCGTCAATATAAATCATATAAATCGGCATTGCCAATTTTGTATTGAAACCGGATGCAATTTCTGTGTTTCATGGACAATGTGATGGTCGAAGGATAACAGTAAACCTGCCATGGTTCATCGGAGTCTAGCACTGAGCCCCCAGGAAAGAGCCAAAATAACAGACTCCCCGAAAAGTTACTCTCGTCAATATAAATCGACATTGCGAATTTAGTATTGAAACCGGAACAATTTCTGTGTTTCATCGTCAATGTGATGGTCGAAGGGTAACAGTAAACCTGCTGTGGTGCATCGGAGTCTAACACGGGGATCCAGGGAAGAGCCAAAGTACATACTCTTCGAAAGGGTGCTCCTGTGGACAGAAATCGGCATAGTGAATTTTGTACTGATCCGGATGCAATTTCTCTGTTTCATCGTCAATGTCATGGTCGAAGGGTTAGAGTAAACTTGCTGTGGTGCATCGGAGACTCACACTGAGTCCCCAGGGACGAGCCAAAGAACAGACTCCTTGAAACGTTACTCTCGTCAATATGAATCGGAATTGCGAATATGTATTGAAACCGGATGCAATTTCTGTGTGTCATCGTCAATGTGATGGTCGAAGGGTAACAGTAAACCTGCTGTGGTGCATCGGAGTCTCACAATGAGCCCCCAGGGAAGAGCCGAAAGACAGACTCCCCAAAAAGTTACTCTCGTCAATATTAATCGGCATTGCGAATTTGGTATTGAAACCGGATGCAATTTCTGTGTTTCATTGTCAATGTGATGGTCGAAGGGTAACAGTAAACCTGCTGTGATGCATCCGAGTCTCACACTGAGCCCCCAGGGAAGAGCCGAAGAACAGACTCCCCGAAACGATACTCTCGTCAATATAAATCGGCATTGCGAATTTTGTATTGAAACCGGATGCAATTTCTGTGTGTCATCGACAATGTGATGGTCGAAGGGTAACAGAAAACCTGCTGTGGTGCATCGGAGTCTCACACTGAGCCCCCAGGGAGGAGCCGAAAGACAGACTCCCCGAACCGTTACTCTCGTCAATATGAATCGGAATTGCGCATTTGGTATTGAAACCGGATGCAATTTCTGCGTTTCATTGTCAACGTGATGGTCGAAGGGTAACAGTAAACCTGCTGTGGTGCATCGGAGTCTCACACTGAGCCCTTGGGAAAAGCCGAAAAAAAGACTCCCCGAAACGTTACTCTCGTCAATATAAATCGGCATTGCGAATTTTGTATTGAAACCGGATGCAGACTCTGTGTTTCATCGTCAATGTGAGGGTCGAAGGGTAACAGTAAACCTGCTGTGGTGCATCGGAGTCTCACACTGAGCCCCCAGGTGAGAGCCGAAAAACAGACTCCCCGAAACGTTACTCTCGTCAATATAAATCGTCATTGCGAATTTTGTATTGAAACCGGATGCAATTTCTATTTTTCATCGTCAATGTGATGGTCGAAGGGTAACAGTAAACCTGCTGTGGTGCATCGGAGTCTCACACTGAGCCCAAGGGAAGATCCAAAATAGAGAATCCAAGAAACGTTACTCTCGTAAATATAAATCGGCATTGCGAATTTTGTATTGGAACCGGATGCAATTTCTGTGTTTCATCGTCAATGTCATGGTCGAAGGGTAACAGTAAACCTGCCATGGTGCATCGGAGTCTAACGTTGAGCCCGCAGGGAACAGCCAAAGAAAAGATTCCCCGAAACGTTACTCTCGTCAATATAAATCGGCATTGCGAATTTTGTATTGAAACCGGATGCATTTACTGTGTTTCATTGTCAATGTGATGGTCGAAGCGTAACAGTAAACCTGCTGTGGTGCATCGGAGTCTTAACACTGGGCCCCCAGGGAAGAGCCAAAGTACATACTCTTGGAAACGGTACTCCTGTGGACAGAAATCGGCATAGTGAATTTTGTATTGATCCGGATGCAATTTCTGTGTTTCGTCGTCAATGTCATGGTCGAAGGGTAAGAGTAAACCTGCTGTGGTGCATCGGAGACTCACACTGAGCCCCAAGGGGAGAGCCGAAAGACAGAATCCCCGAAACGTTACTCTCGTCAATATAAATCGGCATTGCGAACTTTGTATTGAAACCGGATGCAATTTCTGTGTTTCATGGACAATGTGATATTCGAAGGATAACAATTAACCTGCCATGGTTCATCGGAATCTAGCACTGAGCCCCCAGGAAAGAGCCAAAAACAGACTCTCCGAAAAGTTACACTCGTCAATATAAATCGGCATTGCGAATTTTGTATTGCAACCGGATGCAAATTCTGTGTTTCATCGTCAATGTGATGGTCGAAGTGTAACAGTAAACCTGCTGTGGTGCATCGGAGTCTCACACCGAGCCCCCAGGGAAGAGCCGAAGGCAGACTCCCCGAAACGATACTCTCGTCAATATAAATCGGCATTGCGAATTTTGTATTGAAACCGGATGCAATTTGTGTGTTTGATCGTCAATGTGATGGTCGAAGGGTAACAGTGAACCAGCTGTGGTGCATCTGAGTCTAACACTGGGCCCCCAGGGAAGAGCCAAAGTACATACTCTTCAAAACGGTACTCCTGTGGACAAATATCAGCATTGTGAATTTTGTACTGATCCGGATGCAATTTCTGTGTTTCATCGTCAATTTGATGGTCGAAGGGTAACAGTAAACCTGCTGTGGTGCATCGGAGTCTCACACTGAGCCCTTGGGAAAAGCCGAAAGAAAGACTCCCCGAAACGTTACTCTCGTCAATATAAATCGGCATTGCGAACTTTGTATTGAAACCGGATGCAATTTCTGTGTTTCATGGACAATGTGATATTCGAAGGATAACAGTAAACCTGCCATGGTTCATCGGAGTCTAGCACTGAGCCCCCAGGAAAGAGCCAAAGAACAGACTCTCCGAAAAGTTACACTCGTCAATATAAATCGGCATTGCGAATTTTGTATTGAAACCGGATGCAGACTCTGTGTTTCATCGTCAATGTGAGGGTCGAAGGATAACAGTAAACCTGCTGTAATGCATCGGAGTCTCACACTGAGCCCCCAGGGAAGAGCCGAAAGACAGACTCCCCGAAATGTTACTCTCGTCAATATAAATCGGCATTGCGAATTTTGTATTGAAACCGGATGCAATGTCTGTGTTTCAACGTCAATGTGATGGTCGAAGGGTAAAACCTGCAGTTTTACATAGGAGTCTCACACTGAGCCCCCAGGGAAGAGGCAAAGAACAGACTCCCCCAAACGTTACTCTCGTCAATATAAATCGGCATTGCGAATTTTGTATTGAAACCGGATGCAATTTCTGTGTTTCATCGTCTATGTGATGGTCGAAGGGTAACAGTGAACCTGCTGTGGTGCATCGGAGTCTCACACTGAGCCCCCAGGGGAGAGCCGAAAAACAGACTCCCCGAAACGTTACTCTCGTCAACATAAATCGTCATTGCGAATTTTGTATTGAAACCGGATGCAATTTCTATTTATCATCGTCAATGTGATGGTCGAAGGGTAACAGTAAACCTGCTGTGGTGCATCGGAGTCTCACACTGAGCCCAAGGGAAGATCCAAAATAGAGAATCCAAGAAACGTTACTCTCGTCAATATAAATCGGCATTGCGAATTTTGTATTGGAACCGGATGCAATTTCTGTGTTTCATCGTCAATGTCATGGTCGAAGGGTAACAGTAAGCCTGCCATGGTGCATCGGAGTCTAATGTTGAGCCCGCAGGGAACAGCCAAAGAAAAGATTCCCCGAAACGTTACTCTCGTCAATGTAAATCGGCATTGCGAATTTTGTATTGAAACCGGATGCAATTACTGTGTTTCATTGTCAATGTGATGGTCGAAGCGTAACAGTAAACCTGCTGTGGTGCATCGGAGTCTAACACTGGGCCCCCAGGGAAGAGCCAAAGTACATACTCTTGGAAACGGTACTCCTGTGGACAGAAATCGGCATAGTGAATTTTGTATTGATCCGGATGCAATTTCTGTGTTTCATCGTCAATGTCATGGTCAAAGGGTAAGAGTAAACCTGCTGTGGTGCATCGGAGTCTCACACTGAGCCCCCAGGGAAGAGCCGAAAGACAGACTCCCCGAAATGTTACTCTCGTCAATATAAATCGGCATTGCGAATTTTGTATTGAAACCGGATGCAATGTCTGTGTTTCAACGTCAATGTGATGGTCGAAGGGTAAAACCTGCAGTTTTACATAGGAGTCTCACACTGAGCCCCCAGGAAAGAGGCAAAGAACAGACTCCCCCAAACGTTACTCTCGTCAATATAAATCGGCATTGCGAACTTTGTATTGAAACCGGATGCAATTTCTGTGTTTCATGGACAATGTGATATTCGAAGGATAACAATTAACCTGCCATGGTTCATCGGAATCTAGCACTGAGCCCCCAGGAAAGAGCCAAAGAACAGACTCTCCGAAAAGATACACTCGTCAATATAAATCGGCATTGCGAATTTTGTATTGCAACCGGATGCAAATTCTGTGTTTCATCGTGAATGTGATGGTCGAAGGGTAACAGTAAACCTGCTGTGGTGCATCGGAGTATCACACCGAGCCCCCAGGGAAGAGCCGAAGGCAGACTCCCCGAAACGATACTCTCGTCAATATAAATCGGCATTGCGAATTTTTTATTGAAACCGGATGCAATTTGTGTGTTTGATCGTCAATGTGATGGTCGAAGGGTAACAGTGAACCTGCTGTGGTGCATCTGAGTCTAACACTGGGCCCCCAGGGAAGAGCCAAAGTACATACTCTTCAAAACGGTACTCCTGTGGACAGATATCAGCATTGTGAATTTTGTACTGATCCGGATGCAATTTCTGTGTTTCATCGTCAATTTGATGGTCGAAGGGTAACAGTAAACCTGCTGTGGTGCATCGGAGTCTCACACTGAGCCCTTGGGAAAAGCCAAAAGAAAGACTCCCCGAAACGTTACTCTCGTCAATATAAATCGGCATTGCGAACTTTGTATTGAAACCGGATGCAATTTCTGTGTTTCATGGACAATGTGATATTCGAAGGATAACAGTAATCCTGCCATGGTTCATCGGAGTCTAGCACTGAGCCCCCAGGAAAGAGCCAAAGAACAGACTCTCCGAAAAGTTACACTCGTCAATATAAATCGGCATTGCGAATTTTGTATTGAAACCGGATGCAGACTCTGTGTTTCATCGTCAATGTGAGGGTCGAAGGGTAACAGTAAACCTGCTGTGGTGCATCGGAGTCTCACACTGAGCCCCCAGGAAAGAGCCGGAAAACAGACTCCCCGAAATGTCACACTCGTCAATATAAATCGGCATTGCGAAATTTGTGTTGAAACCGGATGCAATATCTGTTGTTTCATCGTCAATGTGATGGTCGAAGGGTAACAGTAAACCTGCCACGGTACATCGGAGTCTAACATTGAGCCCGCAGGGAGGAGCCTTAGAAAAGACTCCCCGAAACGTTACTCTCGTCAATATAAATCGACACTGCGAATTTTATATTGAAACCGGATGCAATTTCTGTGTTTCATCGTCAATGTGATGGTCGAAGGGTAAAAGTAAACCTGCTGTGGTGCATCGGAGTCTCACACTAAGCCCACAGGGAAGAGCCGAAAAACAGGCTCCCCGAAACGTTACTCTCGTCAATATAAATCGGCATTGCGAATTTTGTATTGAAACCGGATGCAATCTCTGTGTTTCATCGTCAGTGTTATGGTCGAAAGGTACAGTAAACCTGCTGTGGTACATAGGAGTCTCACACTGAGCCCCCAGGGAAGAGGCAAAAAACAGACTCCCGCAAACGTTACTCTCGTCAATATAAATTGGCATTGCGAATTTTGTATTGAAACCGGATGGAATTTCTGAGTTTCATCGTCAATGTGATGGTCGAAGGGTAACAGTAAACCTGCTGTGCTGCATCGGAGTCTCACACTAAGCCCCCAGGGAAGAGCCGAAAAACAGGCTCCCCGAAACGTTACTCTCGTCAATATAAATCGGCATTGCGAATTTTGTATTGAAACCGGATGCAATTTCTGTGTTTCATCGTCAATGTGTTGGCCGAAGGATAACAGTAAACCTGCTGTGGTGCATCGGAGTCTCACACTGAGCCCCCAGGGAAGAGCCGAAAGACAGACTCCCCGAAATGTTACTCTCGTCAATATAATTCGGCATTGCGAATTTTGTATTGAAATCGGATGCAATGTCTGTGTTTCAACGTCAATGTGATGGTCGAAGGGTAAAACCTGCAGTTTTACATAGGAGTCTCACACTGAGCCCCCAGGGAAGAGGCAAAGAACAGACTCCCCCAAACATTACTCTCGTCAATATAAATCGGCATTGCGAATTTTGTATTGAAACCGGATGCAATATCTGTGTTTCATCGTCAATGTGATGGTCGAAGGGTAACAGTAAACCTGCCATGGTGCATCGGAGTCTAACATTGAGCCCGCAGGGAAGAGCCAAAGAAGAGACTCGCCGAAACGTTACTCTCGTCAATATAAATCGATATTGCGAATTTTGTATTGAAACCGGATTCAATTTCTGTGTTTCATCGTCAATGTGATGGTGAAGGGTAACAGTAAACCTGCTGTGGTGCATCGGAGTCTCACACTGAGCCCTCAGGGGAGAGCCGAAAAACGGACTCCCCCAAAACGTTACTCTCGTTAATATAAATCGGCATTGCGAACTTTGTATTAAAACCGGATGCAATTTCTGTTTTTCATGGACAATTTGATGGTCGAAGGATAACAGTAAACCTGCCATGGTTCATCGGATTCTAGCACTGAGCCCCCAGGGAAGAGGCAAAAAACAGACTCCCCGAAACGTTACTCTCGTCAATATAAATCGGCATTGCGAATTTTGTATTGAAACCGGATGCAATTTCTGTGTTTCATGGACAATGTGATGGCCGAAGGATAACAGTAAACCTGCTATGGTTCATCGGAGTCTAGCACTGAGCCCCCAGGAAAGAGCCAAAGAACAGACTCTCTGAAAAGTTACTCTTGTCAATAAAAAACGGCATTGCGAATTTTGTATTGAAACCGGATACAAATTCTGTGTTTCATCGTCAATGTGATGGTCGAAGGGTAACAGTAAACCTGCTGTGGTGCATCGGAGTCTAAAACTGAGCCCCCAGGGGAGAGCCGAAGACAGACTCCCCGAAACGATACTCTCGTCAATATAAATCGGCATTGCGAAATTTGTATTGAAACCGGATGCAATTTCTGTGTTTCATCGTCAATGTGATGGTCGAAGGGTGACAGTAAACCTGCTGTGGAGCAAATGAGTCTAACACTGGGCCCCCAGGGAAGAGCCAAAGTACAAACTCTTGGAAACGGTACTCCTGAGGACAGATATCGGCATTGTGCATTTTGTATTGATCCGGATGCAATTTCTGTGTTTCATCGTCAATGTGATGGTCGAAGGGTAACAGTAAACCTGCTGTGGTGCATCGGAGTCTCACATTGAGTCCCCAGGGGAGAGCCGAAAGACAGACTCCCCAAAACGTTACTCTCGTCAATATAAATCGGCATTGCGAACTTTGTATTGAAACCAGATGCATTTTCTGTGTTTCATGGACAATGTGATGGTCGAAGGATAACAGTAAACCTGCCATGGTTCATCAGAGTCTAGCACTGAGCCCCCAGGAAAGAGCCAAAGAACAGACTCTCCGAATTGTTACTCTCGTCAATATAAATCGGCATTGCGAATTTTGTATTGAAACCGGATGCAAATTCTGTGTTTCATCGCCAATGTGATGGTCAAAGGGTAACAGTAAACCTGCTGTGGTGCATCGGAGTCTCACATTGAGCCCCAGGGGAGAGCCGAAAAACAGACTCCCCCAAAACGTTACTCTCGTCAATATAAATCGGCATTGCGAACTTTGTATTGAAACCGGATGCAATTTCTGTGTTTCATGGACAATGTGATGGTCGAAGGATAACAGTAAACCTGCCATGGTTCATCGGATTCTAGCACTGAGCCCCCAGGAAAGAGCCAAAGAACAGACTCTCCGAAATGTTACTCTCCTCTATATAAATCGGCATTGCGAATTTTGTATTGAAACCGGATGCAAATTCTGTGTTTCATCGTCAATGTGATGGTCGAAGGGCAACAGTAAACCTGCTGTGGTGCATCGGAGTCTCACAATGAGCCAACAGGGAAGGGCCGAAGACACACTCCCCGAAACGATACTCTCGTCAATATAAATCGGCATTGCGAATTTTGTATTGAAACCGGATGCAATTTCTGTGTTTCATCGTCAATGTGATGGTCGAAGAGTAACAGTAAACCTGCTGTGGTACATAGGAGTCTTACACTGAGCCCCCAGGGAAGAGGCAAAAAACAGACTCCCCGAAACGTTACTCTCGTCAATATAAATCGGCTTTGCGTATTTTGTTTTGAAACCGGATGCAATTTCTGTGTTTCATCGTCAATGTGACGGTCGAAGGGTAACAGTAAACCTGCTGTGGTACATCGGAGTCTAACACTGGGCCGTCAGGAAAGAGCCAAAGTACATACTCTTCGAAACGGTACTCCTGTGGACAGATATCGGCATTGTGAATTTTGAATTGATCAGGATGCAATTTCTGTGTTTCATCGTCAATGTGATGGTCGAAGGGTAACAGTAAACCTGCTGCGGTGCATCGGAGTCTCACACTGAGCCCTTGGGAAGAGCCGAAAATCAGACTCCCCGAAACGTTACTCTCGTCAATATAAATCGGCATTGCGAATTTTGTATTGAAACCGGATGCGATTTCTGTGTTTCAACGTCAATGTGATGGTCGAAGGGTAACAGTAAACCTGCTGTGGTGCATCGAAGTTTCACATTGAGCCTCAGGGAAGAGCCAAAAAAGAGATTCCAAGAAACGTTACTCTCGTCAATATAAATCATATAAATCGGCTTTGCCAATTTTGTATTGAAACCGGATGCAATTTCTGTGTGTCATCGTCAATGTGATGGTCGAAGGGTTACAGTAAACCTGCTGTGGTGCATCGGAGTCTCACACTGAACCCCCAGGTAAAAGCCGAAAGACAGTCTCCCCGAAACGTTACTCTCGTCAATATAATTCGGCATTGCGAATTTTGTATTGAAACCGCATGCAATTTCTGTGTTTCATCGTCAATGTGATGGTCGAAGGGTAACAGTAAACCTACTGTGGTGCATCGGAGTCTAACACGGGGACCCAGGGAAGAACCAAAATACATACTCTTCGAAACGGTACTTCTGTGGACAGAAATCGGCATAGTGAATTTTGTATTGATCCGGATGCAATTTCTGTGTTTCATCGTCAATGTCATGGTCGAAGGGTAAGAGTAAACCTGCTGTGGTGCATCGGAGTCTCACACTGAGCCCCCAGGGAAGAGCCGAAGAACAGACTCCCCGAAACGTTACTCTCGTCAATATAAATCGGCATTGCGAATTTTGTATTGAAACCGGATGCAATAACTGTGTTTCATCGCCAATGTGATGGTCGAGGCGTAACAGTAAACCTGCTGTGGTGCATCGGAGTCTCACACTGAGCCCCCAGGGATGAGCCGAAAAACAGTCTCCCCGAAACGATACTCTCATCAATATAAATCGGCATTGCGAATTTTGTATTGAAACCGGATGCAATTTCTGTGTTTCATCGTCAATGGGATGGTCGAAGGGTAACAGTAAACCTGCTGTGGTGCATCGAAGTCTCACATTGAGCCCCAGGGAAGAGCCAAAAAAGAGATTCCAAGAAGCGTTACTCTCGTTAATATTAATCGGCATTGCGAATTTTGTATTGAAACCGGATGCAATTTCTGTGCTTCATCGTCAATGTGATGGTTAAGGGTAACAGTAAACTTGCTGTGGTGCATCGGAGTCTCACACTGAGCCCCCAGGGGAGAGCCGAAAGACAGACTCCCCGAAACGTTACTCTCGTCAATATAAATCGGCATTGCGAACTTTGTATTGAAACCGGATGCAAGTTTTGTGTTTCATGGACAATGTGATATTCGAAGGATAACAGTAAACCTGCCATGGTTCATTGGAGTCTAGCACTGAGCCCCCAGGAAACAGCCAAAGAACAGACTCTCCGAAAAGTTACTCTCGTCAATATAAATCGGCATTGCGAATTTTGTATTGAAACCGGATGCAAATTCTGTGTTTCATCGTCAATGTGATGGTCGAAGGGTAACAGTAAACCTGCTGTGGTGCATCGGAGTCTCACACCGAGCCCCCAGGGAAGAGCCGAAGACAGACTCCCCGAAACGATACTCTCGTCAATATAAATCGGCATTGCGAATTTTGTATATAAACTGGATGCAATTTCTGTGTTCCATCGTCAATGTGATTGTCGAAGGGTAACAGTGAACCTGCTGTGGTGCATCTGAGTCTAACACTGGGCCCCCAGGGAAGAGCCAAAGTACATACTCTTCGAAACGGTACTCCTGTGGACAGATATCGGCATTGTGAATTTTGAACTGATCCGGATGCAATTTCTGTGTTTCATAGTCAATGTGATGGTCGAAGGGTAACAGTAAACCTGCTGTGGTGCATCGGAGTCTCACATTGAGCCCTTGGGAAAAGCCAAAAAAAAGACTCCCCGAAACGTTACTCTCGTCAATATAAATCGGTATTGCGAATTTTGTATTGAAACCGGATGCAATTTCTGTGTTTCAGCGTCAATGTGATGGTCGAAGGGTAACAGTAAACCTGCTGTGGGGCATCGAAGTCTCCCATTGAGCCCCAGGGAAGAGCCAAAAAAGAGATTCCAAGAATCGTTACTCTCTTCAATATAAGACGGCATTGCGAATTTTGTATTGAATCCGGATGCAATTTCTGTGTTTTATCGTCAATGTGATTGTGTAGGGTAACAGTAAACCTGCTGTGGTGCATCGGAGTCTCACACTGAGCCCCCAGGGAAGAGCCGGAAAACAGACTCCCCGAAACGTTACACTCGTCAATATAAATCGGCATTGCGAAATTTGTGTTGAAACCGGATGCAATATCTGTGTTTCATCGTCAATGTGATTGTCGAAGGGAAACAGTAAACCTGCCATGGTACATCGGAGTCTAACATTGAGCCCGCAGGGAGGAGCCTTAGAAAAGACTCCCCGAAACGTTACTCTCGTCAATATAAATCGACATTGCGAATTTTGTATTGAAACCGGATGCAATTTCTGTGTTTCATCGTCAATGTGATGGTCGAATGGTAATAGTAAACCTGCTCTGGTGCATCGGAGTCTAACACTGAGCCCCCAGGGTAGAGACGAAGACAGACTCCCCGAAACGATACTCTCGTCAATATAAATCGACATTGCGAATTTTGTATTGAACCCGGATGCAATTACTGTGTTTCATTGTCAATGTGATGGTCGAAGGATGACAGTAAACCTGCTGTGGTGCATCGGAGTCTAACACTGGGCCCCCAGGGATGAGCCAAAGTACATACTCTTCGAAACGGTTCTCCTGTGGACAGAAATCGGCATAGTGAATTTTGCATTGTTCCGGATGCAATTTCTGTGTTTCATCGTCAATGTCATGGTCGAAGGGTAAGAGTAAACCTGCTGTGGTGCATCGGAGACTCACACTGAGCCCCCAAGACGAGCCAAAAACAGACTCCCCGAAACGTTACTCTCGTCAATATGAATCGGAATTGCGAATTTTGTATTGAAACCGGATGCAATTTCTGTGTTTCATTGTCAATGTGATGGTCGAAGGGTAACAGTAAACCTGCTGTGGTGCATCCGAGTCTCACACTGAGCCCCCAGGGATGAGCCGAAGAACAGATTCCCCGAAAAGTTACTCTCGTCAATATAAATCGGCGTTGCCAATTTTGTATTGAAACCGGATGCAATTTCTGTGTTTCATCGTCAATGTGATGGTCGAAGGGTAATAGTAAACCTGCTGTGGTGCATCGGAGTCTAACACTGAGCCCCCAGGGTAGAGACGAAGACAGACTCCCCGAAACGATACTCTCGTCAATATAAATCGGCATTGCGAATTTTGTATTGAAACCGGATGCAATTGCTGTGTTTCATCGTCAATGAGATGGTCGAAGGGTAACAGTAAACCTGCTGTGGTGCATCGGAGTCTAACACTGGGCCCCCAGGGAAGAGCCAAAGTACATACTCTTCGAAACGGTACTCCTGTGGACAGATATCGGCATTGTGAATTTTGTATTGATCCGGATGCAATTTCTGTGTTTCATCGTCAATGTCATGGTCGAAGGGTAAGAGTAAACCTGCTGTGGTGCATCGGAGACTCACACTGAGCCCCCAAGACGAGCCAAAAACAGACTCCCCGAAACGTTACTCTCGCCAATATGAATCGGAATTACGAATTTTATATTGAAACCGGACGCAATTTCTGTGTTTCATTGTCAATGTGATGGTCGAAGGGTAACAGTAAACCTGCTGTGGTGCATCCGAGTCTCACACTGAGCCCCCAGGGAAGAGCCGAAAAACAGACTCCCCGAAACGTTACTCTCGTCAATACAAATCGGCATTGCGAATTTTGTATTGAAACCGGATGCAATTTCTGTGTTTCATCGTCAATGTGATGGTCGAAGGGTAATAGTAAACCTGCTGTGGTGCATCGGAGTCTCACACTGAGCCCCCAGGGATGAGCCGAAAAACAGATTCCCCGAAACGTTACTCTCGTCAATATAAATCGGCATTGCCAATTTTGTATTGAAACCGGATGCAATTTCTGTGTTTCATCGTCAATGTGATGGTCGAAGGGTAATAGTAAACCTGCTGTGGTGCATCGGAGTCTAACACTGAGCCCCCAGGGTAGAGACGAAGACAGACTCCACGAAACGATACTCTCGTCAATAAAAATCGGCATTGCGAATTTTGTATTGAAACCGGATGCAATTGCTGTGTTTCATCGTCAATGAGATGGTCGAAGGGTAACAGTAAACCTGCTGTGGTGCATCGGAGTCTAACACTGGGCTCCCAGGGAAGAGCCAAAGTACATACTCTTCGAAACGGTACTCCTGTGGACAGATATCGGCATTGTGAATTTTGTATTGATCCGGATGCAATTTCTGTGTTTCATCGTCAATGTGATGGTCGAAGGGTAACAGTAAACCTGCTGTGGTGCATCGTAGTCTCACACTGAGTCCCCAGGGGAGAGCCGAAAGACAGACTCCCCAAAACGTTACTCTCGTCAATATAAATCGACATTGCGAACTTTGTATTGAACCCAGATGCAATTTCTGTGTTTCATGGACAATGTGATGGTCGAAGGATAACAGTAAACCTGCCATGGTTCATCAGAGTCTAGCACTGAGCCCCCAGGAGAGAGCCAAAGAACAGACTCTCCGAATTGTTACTCTCGTCAATATAAATCGGCATTGCGAATTTTGTATTGGAACCGGATGCAAATTCTGTGTTTCATCGCCAATGTGATGGTCGAAGGGTAACAGGAAACCTGCCATGGAGCATCGGAGTCTAACATTGAGCCCGCAGGGAAGAGCCAAAGAAAAGACTCCCCGAAACGTTACTCTCGTCAATATAAATCGATATTGCGAATTTTGTATTGAATCCGGATTCAATTTCTGTGTTTCATCGTCAATGTGATGGTGAAGGGTAACAGTAAACCTGCTGTGGTGCATCGGAGTCTCACACTGAGCCCTCAGGGGAGAGCCGAAAAACAGACTCCCCCAAAACGTTACTCTCGTCAATATAAATCGGCATTGCGAACTTTGTATTGAAACCGGATGCAATTTCTGTGTTTCATGGACAATGTGATGGTCGAAGGGTTACAGTAAACCTGCTGTGGTACATAGGAGTCTTACACTGAGCCCCCAGGGAAGAGGCAAAAAACAGACTCCCCGAAACGTTACTCTCGTCAATATAAATCGGCATTGCGTATTTTGTTTTGAAACCGTATGCAATTTCTGTGTTTCATCGTCAATGTGATGGTCGAAGGGTAACAGTAAACCTGCTGTGGTACATCGGAGTCTAACACTGGGCCGCCAGGGAAGAGCCAAAGTATATACTCTTCGAAACGGTACTGCTGTGGACAGATATCGGCATTGTGAATTTTGTATTGATCAGGATGCAATTTCTGTGTTTCATCGTCAATGTGATGGTCGAAGGGTAACAGTAAACCTGCTGCGGTGCATCGGAGTCTCACACTGAGCCCTTGGGAAGAGCCGAAAAACAGACTCCCCGAAACGTTACTCTCGTCAATATAAATCGGAATGGCGAATTTTGTATTGAAACCGGATGCAATTTCTGTGTTTCATGGACAATGTGATGGTCGAAGGATAACAGTAAACTTGCCATGGTCCATCGGAGTCTAGCACTGAGCCCCCAGGAAAGAGCCAAAGAACAGACTCTCTGAAAAGTTACTCTTGTCAATATAAATCGGCATTGCAAATTTTGTATTGAAACCGGATACAAATTCTGTGTTTCACCGTCAATGTGATGGTCGAAGGGTAACAGTAAACCTGCTGTGGTGCATCGGAGTCTAACACTGAGCCCCCAGGGTAGAGCCGAAGACAGACTCCCCGAAAAGTTACTCTCGTCAATATTAATCGGCATTGCGAACTTTGTATTGAAACCGGATGCAATTTCTGTGTTTCATCGTCAATGTGATGGTCGAAGGATAACAGTAAATCTGCCATGGTTCATCGGAGTCTAGCACTGAGCCCCCAGGAAAGAGCCAAAGAACAGACTCTCCGAAAAGTTACTCTTGTCAATATAAATCGGCATTGCGAATTTTGTATTGAAACCGGATACAAATTCTGTGTTTCATCGTCAATGTGATGGTCGAAGGGTAACAGTAAACCTGCTGTGGTGCATCGGAGTCTAACACTGAGCCCCCAGGGTAGAGCCGAAGACAGACTCCCCGAAACGATACTCTCGTCAATATAAATCGGCATTGCGAATTTTGTATTGAAACCGGATGCAATTTCTGTGTTTCATCGTCAATGAGATGGTCGAAGGGTAACAGTAAACCTGCTGTGGTGCATCGGAGTCTAACACTGGGCCCCCAGGGAAGAGCCAAAGTACATACTCTTCGAAACGGTACTCCTGTGGACAGATATAGGCATTGTGAATTTAGTATTGATCCGGATGCAATTTCTGTGTTTCATCGGCAATGTGATGGTCGAAGGGTAACAATAAACCTGCTGTGGTGCATCGTAGTCTCACACTGAGTCCCCAGGTGAGAGCCGAAAGACAGACTCCCCAAAACGTTACTCTCGTCAATATAAATCGACATTGCGAACTTTGTATTGAACCCAGATGCAATTTCTGTGTTTCATGGACAATGTGATGATCGAAGGATAACAGTAAACCTGCCATGGTTCATCAGTGTCTAGCACTGAGCCTAAGGAAAGAGCCAAAGAACAGACTCTCCGAATTGTTACTCTCGTCAATATAAATCGGCATTGCGAATTTTGTATTGGAACCGGATGCAAATTCTGTGTTTCATCGCCAATGTGATGGTCGAAGGGTAACAGTAAACCTGCTGTGGTGCATCGGAGTCTCACACTGAGCCCCCAGGGAAGAGCCGGAAAACAGACTCCCCGAAACGTTACACTCGTCAATATAAATCGGCATCGCGAATTTTGTATTGAAACCGGATGCAATATCTGTGTTTCATCGTCAATGTGATGGTCGAAGGGCAACAGTAAACCTGCTGTGGTGCATCGGAGTCTCACAATGAGCCCACAGGGAAGGGCCGCAGACACACTCCCCGAAACGATACTCTCGTCAATATAAATCGGCATTGCGAATTTTGTATTGAAACCGGATGCAATTTCTGTGTTTCATCGTCAATGTGATGGTCGAAGGGTAACAGTAAACCTGCTGTGGTACATAGGAGTCTTACACTGAGCCCCCAGGGAAGAGGCAAAGTACATACTCTTTGAAACGGTACTCCTGTAGACAGATATCGGCATTGTGAATTTTGTATTGATCAGGATGCAATTTCTGTGTTTCATCGTCAATGTGTTGGTCGAAGGGTAACAGTAAACCTGCTGCGGTGCATCGGAGGCTCACACTGAGCCCTCGGGAAGAGCCGAAAAACAGACTCCCCGAAACGTTACTCTCGTCAATATAAATCGGCATTGCGAATTTTGTATTGAAACCGGATGCAATTTCTGTGTTTCAACGTCATTGTGATGGTCGAAGGGTAACAGTAAACCTGCTGTGGTGCATCGAAGTTTCACATTGAGCCCCAGGGAAGAGCCAAAAAAGAGATTCCAAGAAACGTTACTCTCGTCAATATAAATCATATAAATCGGCATTGCCAATTTTGTATTGAAACCGGATGCAATTTCTGTGTTTCATGGACAATGTGATGGTCGAAGGATAACAGTAAACCTGCCATGGTTCATCGGAGTCTAGCACTGAGCCCCCAGGAAAGAGCCAAAAGAACAGACTCCCCGAAACGTTACTCTCGTCAATATAAATCGGCATTGCGTATTTTGTTTTGAAACCGGATGCAATTTCTGTGTTTCATCGTCAATGTGATGGTCGAAGGGTAACAGTAAACCTGCTATGGTACATCGGAGTCTAACACTGGGCCGCCAGGGAAGAGCCAAAGTACATACTCTTCGAAACGGTACTTCTGTGGACAGAAATCGGCATAGTGAATTTTGTATTGATCCGGATGCAATTTCTGTGTTTCATCGTCAATGTCATTGTCGAAGGGTAAGAGTAAACCTGCTGTGGTGCATCGCAGACTCACACTGAGCCCCCAAGTGCGAGCCAAAAAACAGACTCCCCGAACCGTTACTCTCGTCAATATGTATCGGAATTGCGAATTTTGTATTGAAACCGGATGCAATTTCTGTGTTTCATTGTCAATGTGATGGTCGAAGGGTAACAGTAAACCTGCTGTGATGCATCCGAGTCTCACACTGAGCCCCCAGGGAAGAGCCGAAGAACAGACTCCCCGAAACGTTACTCTCGTCAATATAAATCGGCATTGCGAATTTTGTATTGAAACCGGATGCAATATCTGTGTTTCATCGTCAATGTGATGGTCGAGGAGTAACAGTAAACCTGCTGTGGTGCATCGGAGTCTCACACAGAGCCCCCAGGGATGAGCCGAAAAACAGTCTCCCCGAAACGATACTCTCATCAATATAAATCGGCATTGCGAATTTTGTATTGAAACCGGATGCAATTTCTGTGTTTCATCGTCAATGCGATGGTCAAAGGGTAACAGTAAACCTGCTGTGGTGCATCGTAGTCTCACATTGAGCCCCAGGGAAGAGGCAGAAAACAGACTCCCGCAAACGTTACTCTCGTCAGTATAAATCGGCATTGCGAATTTTGTATTGAAACCAAATGCAATTTCTGTGTTTCATCGTCAATGTGATGGTGAAGGGTAACAGTAAACCTGCTGTGGTGCATCGGAGTCTCACACTGAGCCCCCAGGGGAGAGCCGAAAGACAGACTCCCCGAAACGTTACTCTCGTCAATATAAATCGGCATTGCGAACTTTGTATTGAAACCGGATGCAATTTCTGTGTTTCATGGACAATGTGATATTCGAAGGATAACAGTAAACCTGCCATGGTTCATCTGAGTCTAGCACTGAGCCCCCAGGAAAGAGCCAATAACAGACTCTCCGAAAAGTTACTCTCGTCAATATAAATCGGCATTGAGAATTTTGTATTGAAACCAGAAGCAAATTCTGTGTTTCATCGTCAATGTGATGGTCGAAGGGTAACAGTAAACCTGCTTTGGTGCATCGGAGTCTCACACCGAGCCCCCAGGGAAGAGCCGAATACAGACTCCCCGAAACGATACTCTCGTCAATATAAATCGGCATTGCGAATTTTGTATTGAAACCGGATGCAATTTCTGTGTTCCATCGTCAATGTGATGGTCTAAGGGTAACAGTGAACCTGCTGTGGTGCATCTGAGTCTAACACTGGGCCCCCAGGGTAGAGCCAAACTACATACTCTTTGAAACGGTACTCCTGTGGACAGATATCGGCATTGTGAATTTTTAATGATCCGGATGCAATTTCTGTGTTTCATCGTCAATGTGATGGTCGAAAGGTAACAGTAAACCTGCTGTGGTGCATCGGAGTCTCACACTGAGCCCTTGGGAAAAGCCGAAAAAAAGACTCCCCGAAACGTTACTCTCGTCAATATAAATCGGCATTGCGAATTTTGTATTGAAACCGGATGCAATTTCTGTGTTTCAGCGTCAATGTGATGGTCGAAGGGTAACAGTAAAGCTCCTGTGGGGCATCGAAGTCTCGCATTGAGCCCCAGGGAAGAGCCAAAAAAGAGATTCCAAGAAACGTTACTCTCTTCAATATAAAACGGCATTGCGAATTTTGTATTGAATCCGGATGCAATTTCTGTGTTTTATCGTCAATGTGATGGTGAAGGGTAACAGTAAACCTGCTGTGGTGCATCGGAGTCTCACACTGAGCCCGCAGGGGCGAGCCGAAAAACAGACTCCCCAAAACGTTACTCTCGTCAATTTAAATTAGCATTGCTTACTTTGTATTGAAACCGGATGCAAATTCTGAGGTTCATGGACAATGTGATGGTCGAAGGATAACAGTGAATCTGCCATGGTTCATCGGAGTCTAGCACTCAGCCCCCAGGAAAGAGCCAAAGAACAGACTCTCAGAAATGTTACTGTCGTCGATATAAATTGGCATTGCGAATTTTGTATTGAAACCGGATGCAGATTCTGTGTTTCATCGTCAATGTGATGGTCGAAGGGAACAGTGAACCTGCTGTGGTGCATCGGAGTCTCACACTGAGCCCCCAGGGAAGAGCCGGAAAACAGACTCCTCGAAACGTTACACTCGTCAATATAAATCGGCATTGCGAAATTTGTGTTGAAACTGGATGCAATATCTGTGTTTCATCGTCAATGTGATGGTCGAAGGGTAACAGTAAACCTGCTGTGGTGCATCGGAGTCTAACATTGAGCCCGCAGGGAGGAGCCTTAGAAAAGACTCCCCGAAACGTTACTCTCGTCAATATAAATCGACATTGCGGATTTTGTATTGAAACCGGATGCAATTTCTGTGTTTCATCGTCAATGTGATGGTCGAAGGGTAACCGTAAACCTGCTGTGGTGCATCGGAGTCTCACACTGAGCCCCCAGGGAAGAGCCGGAAAACAGACTCCTCGAAACGTTACACTCGTCAATATAAATCGGCATTGCGAAATTTGTGTTGAAACTGGATGCACTATCTGTGGTTCATCGCCAATGTGATGGTCGTAGGGTAACAGTAAACCTGCTGTGGTACATAGGAGTCTCACACTGAGCCCCCAGGGAAGAGGCAGAAAACAGACTCCCCCAAACGTTACTCTCATCAATATAAATCGGCATTGCGAATTTTGTATTGAAACCAAATGCAATATCTGTGTTTCATCGTCAATGTGATGGTCGAAGGGAACTGTAAACCTGCTGTGGTGTATCGGAGTCTCACACTGAGCCCCCAGGGAAGAGCCGAAAGACAGACTCCCCCAAACGTTACTCTCATCAATATAAATCGGCATTGCGAATTTTGTATTGAAACCGGATGCAATATCTGTGTTTCATCGTCAATGTGATGGTCGAAACGTAACAGTAAACCTGCCATGGTACATCGGAGTCTAACATTGAGCCCGCAGGGAGGAGCCTTAGAAAAGACTCCCCGAAACGTTACTCTCGTCAATATAAATCGACATTGCGGATTTTGTATTGAAACCGGATGCAATTTCTGTGTTTCATCGTCAATGTGATGGTCGAAGGGTAACAGTAAACCTGCTATGGTGCATCGGAGTCTCACACTGAGCCCCCAGGGTAGAGCCGAAAGACAGACTCCCCCAAACGTTACTCTCATCAATATAAATCGGCATTGCGAATTTTGTATTGAAACCGGATGCAATATCTGTGTTTCATCGTCAATGTGATGGTCGAAGGATAACAGTAAACCTGCTGTGGTACATAGGAGTCTCACACTGAGCCCCCAGGGAAGAGGCAGAAAACAGACTCCCGCAAACGTCACTCTCGTCAGTATAAATCGGCATTGCGAATTTTGTATTGAAACCAAATGCAATTTCTTTGTTTAATCGTCAATGTGATGGTCGAAGTGTAACAGTAAACCTACTGTGCTGCATCGGAGTCTCACACTAAGCCCCCAGAGAAAAGCCGAAGAACAGGCTCCCCGAAACGTTACTCTCGTCAATATAAATCGGAATTGCGAATTTTGTATTGAAACCGGATGCAATATCTGTGTTTCATCGTCAATGTGATGGTCGAAGGATAACAGTAAACCTGCTGTGGTACATAGGAGTCTCACACTGAGCCCCCAGGGAAGAGGCAGAAAACAGACTCCCGCAAACGTCACTCTCGTCAGTATAAATCGGCATTGCGAATTTTGTATTGAAACCAAATGCAATTTCTTTGTTTAATCGTCAATGTGATGGTCGAAGTGTAACAGTAAACCTACTGTGCTGCATCGGAGTCTCACACTAAGCCCCCAGAGAAAAGCCGAAGAACAGGCTCCCCGAAACGTTACTCTCGTCAATATAAATCGGAATTGCGAATTTTGTATTGAAACCGGATGCAATTTCTGTGTTTTATCGTCAATGTGATGATCGAAGGGTAACAGTAAACCCGCTGTGGTGCATCAGTGTCACACACTGAGCCCCCAGGGAAGAGCCGAAAGACAGATTCCCCGAAATGTTACTCTCCTCAATATAAATCGGCATTGCGAAATTTGTATCGAAACCGGATGCAAATTCTGGGTTTCATCGTCAATGTGATGGTAGAAGGGCAACAGTAATCCTGCTGTGGTGCATCGGAGTCTCACAATGAGCCAACAGGGAAGGGCCGAAGACAGACTCCCCGAAACGATATTCTCGTCAATATAAATCGGCATTGCGAATTTTGTATTGAAACCGGATGCAATTTCTGTGTTTCATCGTTAATGTGATGGTCGAAGGGTAACATTAAATCTGCTGTGGTACATAGGAGTCTTACACTGAGCCCCCAGGGAAGAGGCAAAAAACAGACTCCCCGAAACGTTACTCTCGTCAATATAAATCGGCATTGCGTATTTTGTTTTGAAACCGGATGCAATTTCTGTGTTTCATCGTCAATGTGATGGTCGAAGGGTAACAGTAAACCTGCTGTGGTACATCGGAGTCTAACACTGGGCCGCCAGGGAAGAGCCAAAGTACATACTCATCGAAACGGTACTCCTTTGGACAGATATCGGCATTGTGAATTTTGTATTGATCAGGATGCAATTTCTGTGTTTCAACGTCAATGTGATGGTCGAAGGGTAATAGTAAACCTGCTGCGGTGCATCGCAGTCTCACACTGAGCCCTTGGGAAGAGCCGAAAAACAGACTCCCCGAAACGTTACTCTCGTCAATATAAATCGGCATTGCGAATTTTGTATTGAACCGGATGCAATTTCTGTGTTTCAACGTCAATGTGATGGTCGAAGCGTAACAGTAAACCTGCTGTGGTGCATCGAAGTTTCACACTGAGCGCCAGGGAAGAGCCAAAGAACAGCCTCTCCGAAATGTTACTCTCGTCAATATAAATCGGCATTGCGAATTTTGTATTGAAACCGGATGCAATGTCTGTGTTTCAACGTCAATGTGATGGTCGAAGGGTAATAGTAAACCTGCTGTTTTGCATAGGAGTCTCACACTGAGCCCCCAGGGAAGAGGCAAAGAACAGACACCCTCAAACGTTACTCTCGTCAATATAAATCGGCATTGCGAATTTTGTATTGAAACCGGATGCAATTTCTGTGTTTCATCGTCAATGTGATGGTCGAAGGGTAACAGTAAACCTGCTGTGGTGCATCGGAGTCTCACACTGAGCCCCCAGGATAGAGCCGAAAGACAGACTACCCCAAACGTTACTCTCATCAATATAAATCGGCATTGCTTACTTTGTATTATAACCGGATGCAATTTCTGTGTTTCATGGACAATGTAATGGTCGAAGGGTAACAGTAAACCTGCTGTGGTACATAGGAATCTCACACTGAGCCCCCAGGGAAGAGGCAAATAACTGACTCCCGCAAACGTTACTCTCGTCAATATAAATCGGCATTGCGAATTTTGTATTGAAACCGGATGCAATGTCTGTGTTTCAACGTCGATGTGATGCTCGAAGGGTAATAGTAAACCTGCTGTTTTGCATAGGAGTCTCACACTGAACCCCCAGGGAAGAGGCAAAGAACAGACACCCCCAAACGTTACTCTCGTCAATATAAATCGGCATTGCGAATTTTGTATTGAAACCGGATGCAATTTCTGTGTTTCATCGTCAATGTGATGGTCGAAGGGTAACAGTTAACCTGCTGTGGTGTATCGGAGTCTCACACTGAGTCCCCAGGGAAGAGCCGGAAAACAGGCTCCCCGAAACGTTACACTCGTCAATATAAATCGGCATTGCGAATTTTGTATTGCAACCGGATGGAATATCTGTGTTCCATCGTCAATGTGATGTTCGAAGGGTAACAGTAAACCTGCCATGGTGCATCGGAGTCTAACGTTGAGCCCGCAGGGAACAGCCAAAGAAAAGACTCCCCGAAACGTTACTCTCGTCAATATAAATCGGCATTGCGAACTTTGTAATGAAACCGGATGCAATTACTGTGTTTCATTGTCAATGTGATGGTCGAAGGGTAACAGGAAACCTGCTGTGGTGCATCGGAGTCTAACACTGGGCCCCCAGGGAAGAGCCAAAGTACATACTCTTGGTAACGGTACTCCTGTGGACAGAAATCGGCATAGTGAATTTTGTATTGATCCGGATGCAATTTCAGTGTTTCATCGTCAATGTCATGGCCGAAACGTAAGAGTAAACCTGCTGTGGTGCATCGGAGTCTCACACTGAGCCCCCAGGGAAGAGCCGAAAGACAGACTCCCCGAAACGTTACTCTCGTCAATATAAATCGGCATTGCGAATTTTGTATTGATCCGGATGCAATTTCTGTGTTTCATCGTCAATGTGATGGTCGAAGGGTAACAGTAAACCTGCTGTGGTGCATCGGAGTCACACACTGAGCCCCCAGGGGAGAGCCGAAGAACAGACTTCCCAAACCGTTACTCTCGTCAATATAAATCGGCATTGCTTACTTTGTATTGTAACCGGATGCAATTTCTGTGTTTCATGGACAATGTAATGGTCGAAGGATAACAGTAAACCTGCCATGGTTCATCGGAGTCTAGCACTCAGCCCCTAGGAAAGAGCCAAAGAACAGACTCTCCGAAATGTTACTTTCGTCAATATAAATCGGCATTGCGAATTTTGTATTGAGACCGGATGTAATTTCTGTGTTTCATTTACAACGTAATGGACGAAGGATAACAGTAAACCTGCTGTGGTGCATCGGAGTCTCACACTGAGCCCCCAGGGAAGAGCCGAAAGACAGACTCCCCGAAACGTTACTCTCGTCAATATAAATCGGCATTGCGAATTTTGTATTGAAACCGGATTCAATTTCTGTGTTTCATCGTCAATGTGATGGTCGAAGGGTAACAGTAAACCTGCTGTGGTGCATCGGAGTCTCACACTGAGCCCCCAGGGAAAGCCGAAAAACAGACTCCCCGAAACGTTACTCTCGTCAATATAAATCGGCATTGCGAACTTTGTATTGGAACCGGATGCAATTTCTGTGTTTCATTTACAATGTAATGGACGAAGGATAACAGTAAACCTGCTGTGGTGTATCGGAGTCTCACACTGAGTCCCCAGGGAAGAGCCGGAAAACAGACTTCCCGAAACGTTACACTCGTCAATATAAATCGGCATTGCGAATTTTGTATTGAGACCGGATGCAATTTCTGTGTTTCATCGTCAATGTGATGATCTAAGGGTAACAGTAAACCTGCTGTGGTGCATCGGAGTCTCACACTGAGCCCCCAGGGAAGAGCCGAAGGACAGACTCCCTGAAACGATACTCTCGTCAATATAAATCGACATTGCGAATTTTGTATTGAGACCGTATGCAATTTCTGTGTTTCATCGTCAATGTGATTGTCGAAGGGTAACAGTAAACCTGCTGTTGTAAATAGGAGTCTCACACTGAGCCCCCAGGGAAGAGCCGGAAAACAGACTTCCCGAAACGTTACACTCGTCAATATAAATCGGCATTGCGAAATTTGTATTGAAACCGGATGCAATATCTGTGTTTCATCGTCAATGTGATGGTCGAAGGGTAACAGTAAACCTGCTGTGGTGCATCGGAGTCTCACACTGAGCCCCCAGGGAAGAGCCGAAAGACAGTCTCCCCCAAACGTTACATTCATCAATTTAAATCGGCATTGCGAATTTTGTATTGAAACCGGATGCAATTTCTGTGTTTCATCGTCAATGTGATGGTCGAAGGGTAACAGTAAACCTGCTGTGGTACATAGGAGTCTCACAGTGAGCCGCCAGGGAAGAGGCAAATAACAGACTCCCGCAAACGTTACTCTCGTCAATATAAATCGGCATTGCGAATTTTGTATTGAAACCGGATGCAATTTCTGTGTTTCATCGTCAATGTGATGGTCGAAGGGTAACAGTAAACCTGCTGTGGTGCATCGGAGTCTCACACTGAGCCCCCAGGGAAGAGCCGGAAAACAGACTCTTCGAAACGTTACTCTCATCAATATAAATCGGCATTGCGAATTTTGTATTGAAACCAAATGCAATATCTGTGTTTCATCATCAATGTGATGGTCGAAGGGAACAGTAAACCTGCTGTGGTGCATAGGAGTCTCACACTGAGCCCCCAGGGAAGAGCCGAAAGACAGACTCCCCCAAACGTTACTCTCATCAATATAAATCGGCATTGCGAATTTTGTATTGAAACCGGATGCAATATCTGTGTTTCATCGTCAATGTGATGGTCGAAACGAAACAGTAAACCTGCCATGGTACATCGGAGTCTAACATTGAGCCCGCAGGGAGGAGCCTTAGAAAAGACTCCCCGAAACGTTACTCTCATCAATATAAATCGGCATTGCGAAATTTGTATTGAAACCGGATGCAATATCTGTGTTTCATCGTCAATGTGATGGTCGAAGGGTAACAGTAAACCTGCTGTGGTGCATCGGAGTCTCACACTGAGCCCCCAGGGAAGAGCCGGAAAACAGACTCCTCGAAACGTTACACTCGTCAATATAAATCGGCATTGCGAAATTTGTGTTGAAACTGGATGCAATATCTGTGGTTCATCGTCAATGTGATGGTCGAAGGGTAACAGTAAAACTGCTGTGGTACATAGGAGTCTCACACTGAGCCCCCAGGGAAGAGGCAGAAAACAGGCTCCCCCAAACGTTACTCTCATCAATATAAATCGGCATTGCGAATTTTGTATTGAAACCAAATGCAATATCTGTGTTTCATCGTCAATGTGATGGTCGAAGGGAACAGTAAACCTGCTGTGGTGTATCGGAGTCTCACACTGAGCCCCCAGGGAAGAGCCGAAAGACAGACTCCCCCAAACGTTACTCTCATCAATATAAATCGGCATTGCGAATTTTGTATGAAACCGGATGCAATATCTGTGTTTCATCGTCAATGTGATGGTCGAAACGTAACAGTAAACCTGCCATGGTACATCGGAGTCTAACATTGAGCCCGCAGGGAGGAGCCTTAGAAAAGACTCCCCGAAACGTTACTCTCGTCAATATAAATCGACATTGCGGAATTTGTATTGAAACCGGATGCAATTTCTGTGTTTCATCGTCAATGTGATGGTCGAAGGGTAACAGTAAACCTGCTGTGGTGCATCGGAGTCTCACACTGAGCCCCCAGGGAAGAGCCGAAAGACAGACTCCCCCAAACGTTACTCTCATCAATATAAATCGGCATTGCGAATTTTGTATTGAAACCGGATGCAATATCTGCGTTTCATCGTAAATGTGATGGTCGAAGGATAACAGTAAACCTGCTGTGGTACATAGGAGTCTCACACTGAGCCCCCAGGGAAGAGGCAGAAAACAGACTCCCGCAAACGTCACTCTCGTCAGTATAAATCGGCATTGCGAATTTTGTATTGAAACCAAATGCAATTTCTGTGTTTAATCGTCAATGTGATGGTCGAAGTGTAACACTAAACCTACTGTGCTGCATCGGAGTCTCACACTAAGACCCTAGAGAAAAGCCGAAGAACAGGCTCCCCGAAACGTTACTCTCGTCAATATAAATCGGAATTGCGAATTTTGTATTGAAACCGGATGCAATTTCTGTGTTTTATCGTCAATGTGATGATCGAAGGGTAACAGTAAACCCGCTGTGGTGCATCGGTGTCACACACTGAGCCCCCAGGGAAGAGCCGAAAGACAGATTCCCCGAAATGTTACTCTCCTCAATATAAATCGGCATTGCGAAATTTGTATCGAAACCGGATGCAAATTCTGGGTTTCATCGTCAATGTGATGGTCGAAGGGCAACAGTAATCCTGCTGTGGTGCATCGGAGTCTCACAATGAGCCAACAGGGAAGGGCCGAAGACAGACTCCCCGAAACGATATTCTCGTCAATATAAATCGGCATTGCGAATTTTGTATTGAAACCGGATGCAATTTCTGTGTTTCATCGTTAATGTGATGGTCGAAGGGTAACATTAAATCTGCTGTGGTACATAGGAGTCTAACACTGAGCCCCCAGGGAAGAGCCAAAGTACATACTCATCGAAACGGTACTCCTTTGGACAGATATCGGCATTGTGAATATTGTATTGATCAGGATGCAATTTCTGTGTTTCAACGTCAATGTGATGGTCGAAGGGTAATAGTAAACCTGCTGCGGTGCATCGGAGTCTCACACTGAGCCCTTGGGAAGAGCCGAAAAACAGACTCCCCGAAACGTTACTCTCGTCAATATAAATCGGCATTGCGAATTTTGTATTGAACCGGATGCAATTTCTGTGTTTCAACGTCAATGTGATGGTCGAAGCGTAACAGTAAACCTGCTGTGGTGCATCGAAGTTTCACACTGAGCGCCAGGGAAGAGCCAAAGAACAGCCTCTCCGAAATGTTACTCTCGTCAATATAAATCGGCATTGCGAATTTTGTATTGAAACCGGATGCAATGTCTGTGTTTCAACGTCAATGTGATGGTCGAAGGGTAATAGTAAACCTGCTGTTTTGAATAGGAGTCTCACACTGAGCCCCCAGGGAAGAGGCAAAGAACAGACACCCTCAAACGTTACTCTCGTCAATATAAATCGGCATTGCGAATTTTGTATTGAAACCGGATGCAATTTCTGTGTTTCATCGTCAATGTGATGGTCGAAGGGTAACAGTAAATTTGCTGTGGTGCATCGGAGTCTCACACTGAGCCCCCAGGGAAGAGCCGAAAGACAGACTACCCCAAACGTTACTCTCATCAATATAAATCGGCATTGCTTACTTTGTATTATAACCGGATGCAATTTCTGTGTTTCATGGACAATGTAATGGTCGAAGGGTAACAGTAAACCTGCTGTGGTACATAGGAATCTCACACTGAGCCCCCAGGGAAGAGGCAAATAACTGACTCCCGCAAACGTTACTCTCGTCAATATAAATCGGCATTGCGAATTTTGTATTGAAACCGGATGCAATGTCTGTGTTTCAACGTCGATGTGATGCTCGAAGGGTAATAGTAAACCTGCTGTTTTGCATAGGAGTCTCACACTGAACCCCCAGGGAAGAGGCAAAGAACAGACACCCCCAAACGTTACTCTCGTCAATATAAATCGGCATTGCGAATTTTGTATTGAAACCGGATGCAATTTCTGTGTTTCATCGTCAATGTGATGGTCGAAGGGTAACAGTAAACCTGCTGTGGTGTATCGGAGTCTCACACTGAGTCCCCAGGGAAGAGCCGGAAAACAGGCTCCCCGAAACGTTACACTCGTCAATATAAATCGGCATTGCGAATTTTGTATTGCAACCGGATGGAATATCTGTGTTCCATCGTCAATGTGATGTTCGAAGGGTAACAGTAAACCTGCCATGGTGCATCGGAGTCTAACGTTGAGCCCGCAGGGAACAGCCAAAGAAAAGACTCCCCGAAACGTTACTCTCGTCAATATAAATCGGCATTGCGAACTTTGTAATGAAACCGGATGCAATTACTGTGTTTCATTGTCAATGTGATGGTCGAAGGGTAACAGTAAACCTGCTGTGGTGCATCGGAGTCTAACACTGGGCCCCCAGGGAAGAGCCAAAGTACATACTCTTGGTAACGGTACTCCTGTGGACAGAAATCGGCATAGTGAATTTTGTATTGATCCGGATGCAATTTCAGTGTTTCATCGTCAATGTCATGGCCGAAGGGTAAGAGTAAACCTGCTGTGGTGAATCGGAGTCTCACACTGAGCCCCCAGGGAAGAGCCGAAAGATAGACTCCCCGAAACGTTACTCTCGTCAATATAAATCGGCATTGCGAATTTTGTATTGATCCGGATGCAATTTCTGTGTTTCATCGTCAATGTGATGGTCGAAGGGTAACAGTAAACCTGCTGTGGTGCATCGGAGTCTCACACTGAGCCCCCAGGGGAGAGCCGAAGAACAGACTTCCCAAACCGTTACTCTCGTCAATATAAATCGGCATTGCTTACTTTGTATTGTAACCGGATGCAATTTCTGTGTTTCATGGACAATGTAATGGTCGAAGGATAACAGTAAACCTGCCATGGTTCATCGGAGTCTAGCACTCAGCCCCTAGGAAAGAGCCAAAGAACAGACTCTCCGAAATGTTACTTTCGTCAATATAAATCGGCATTGCGAATTTTGTATTGAGACCGGATGTAATTTCTGTGTTTCATTTACAACGTAATGGACGAAGGATAACAGTAAACCTGCTGTGGTGCATCGGAGTCTCACACTGAGCCCCCAGGGAAGAGCCGAAAGACAGACTCCCCGAAACGTTACTCTCGTCAATATAAATCGGCATTGTGAATTTTGTATTGAAACCGGATGCAATTTCTGTGTTTCATCGTCAATGTGATGGTCGAAGGGTAACAGTAAACCTGCTGTGGTGCATCGGAGTCTCACACTGAGCCCCCAGGGAAAGCCGAAAAACAGACTCCCCGAAACGTTACTCTCGTCAATATAAATCGGCATTGCGAACTTTGTATTGGAACCGGATGCAATTTCTGTGTTTCATTTACAATGTAATGGACGAAGGATAACAGTAAACCAGCTGTGGTGTATCGGAGTCTCACACTGAGTCCCCAGGGACGAGCCGGAAAACAGACTTCCCGAAACGTTACACTCGTCAATATAAATCGGCATTGCGAATTTTGTATTGAGACCGGATGCAATTTCTGTGTTTCATCGTCAATGTGATGATCTAAGGGTAACAGTAAACCTGCTGTGGTGCATCGGAGTCTCACACTGAGCCCCCAGGGAAGAGCCGAAGGACAGACTCCCTGAAACGATACTCTCGTCAATATAAATCGACATTGCGAATTTTGTATTGAGACCGTATGCAATTTCTGTGTTTCATCGTCAATGTGATTGTCGAAGGGTAACAGTAAACCTGCTGTTGTAAATAGGAGTCTCACACTGAGCCCCCAGGGAAGAGCCGGAAAACAGACTTCCCGAAACGTTACACTCGTCAATATAAATCGGCACTGCGAAATTTGTATTGAAACCGGATGCAATATCTGTGTTTCATCGTCAATGTGATGGTCGAAGGGTAACAGTAAACCTGCTGTGGTGCATCGGAGTCTCACACTGAGCCCCCAGGGAAGAGCCGAAAGACAGTCTCCCCCAAACGTTACATTCATCAATTTAAATCGGCATTGCGAATTTTGTATTGAAACCGGATGCAATTTCTGTGTTTCATCGTCAATGTGATGGTCGAAGGGTAACAGTAAACCTGCTGTGGTACATAGGAGTCTCACAGTGAGCCGCCAGGGAAGAGGCAAATAACAGACTTCCGCAAACGTTACTCTCGTCAATATAAATCGGCATTGCGAATTTTGTATTGAAACCGGATGCAATTTCTGTGTTTCATCGTCAATGTGATGGTCGAAGGGTAACAGTAAACCTGCTGTGGTGCATCGGAGTCTCACACTGAGCCCCCAGGGAAAGCCGAAAAACAGACTCCCCGAAACGTTACTCTCGTCAATATAAATCGGCATTGCGAACTTTGTATTGGAACCGGATGCAATTTCTGTGTTTCATTTACAATGTAATGGACGAAGGATAACAGTATACCTGCTGTGGTGTATCGGAGTCTCACACTGAGTCCCCAGGGAAGAGCCGGAAAACAGACATCCCGAAACGTTACACTCGTCAATATAAATCGGCATTGCGAAATTTGTATTGAAACCGGATGCAATATCTGTGTCTCATCGTCAATGTGATGGTCGAAGGGTAATAGTAAACCTGCCATTGTGCATCGGAGTCTCACACTCAGCCCCCAGGGAAGAGCCGAAAGAAAGACTCCCCGAAACGTTACTCTCGTCAATATAAATCGGCATTGCGAATTTTGTATTGAGAACGGATGTAATTTCTGTGTTTCATTTACAATGTAATGGACGAAGGATAACAGTAAACCTGCTGTGGTGTATCGGAGTCTCACACTGAGTCCCCAGGGAAGAGCCGAAGACAGACTAGCCGAAATGTTACTCTCGTCAATATAAATCGGCATTGCGAAGTTTGTATTGGAACCGGATGCAATTTCTGTGTTTCATTTACAATGTAATGGACGAAGGATAACAGTAAACCTGCTGTGGTGTATCGGAGTCTCACACTGAGCCCCCAGGGAAGAGCCGAAAGACAGACTAGCCGAAATGTTACTCTCGTCAATATAAATCGGCATTGCGAATTTTGTATTGAAACCGGATGCAATGTCTGTGTTTCAACGTCAATGTGATGCTCGAAGGGTAATAGTAAACCTGCTGTTTTGCATAGGAGTCTCACACTGAACCCCCAGGGAAGAGGCAAAGAACAGACACCCCCAAACGTTACTCTCGTCAATATAAATCGGCATTGCGAATTTTGTATTGGAACCGGATGCAATTTCTGTGTTTCATCGTCAATGTGATGGTCGAAGGGTAACAGTAAACCTGCTGTGGTGTATCGGAGTCTCACACTGAGTCCCCAGGGAAGAGCCGGAAAACAGGCTCCCCGAAACGTTACACTCGTCAATATAAATCGGCATTGCGAATTTTGTATTGCAACCGGATGCAATATCTGTGTTCCATCGTCAATGTGATGTTCGAAGGGTAACAGTAAACCTGCCATGGTGCATCGGAGTCTAACGTTGAGCCCGCAGGGAACAGCCAAAGAAAAGACTCCCCGAAACGTTACTCTCGTCAATAAAAATCGGCATTGCGAACTTTGTAATGAAACCGGATGCAATTACTGTGTTTCATTGTCAATGTGATGGTCGAAGGGTGACAGTAAACCTGCTGTGGTGCATCGGAGTCTAACACTGGGCTCCCAGGGAAGAGCCAAAGTACATACTCTTGGTAACGGTACTCCTGTGGACAGAAATCGGCATAGTGAATTTTGTATTGATCCGGATGCAATTTCAGTGTTTCATCGTCAATGTCATGGCCGAAGGGTAAGAGTAAACCTGCTGTGGTGCATCGGAGTCTCACACTGAGCCCCCAGGGAAGAGCCGAAAGACAGACTACCCGAAACGTTACTCTCGTCAATATTAATCGGCATTGCGAATTTTGTATTGAGACCGGATGCAATTTCTGTGTTTCATCGTCAATGTGATGGTCGAAGGGTAACAGTAAACCTGCTGTGGTGCATCGGAGTCTCACACTGAGCCCCCAGGGGAGAGCCGAAAAACAGACTTCCCAAACCGTTACTCTCGTCAATATAAATCGGCATTGCTTACTTTGTATTGTAACCGGATGCAATTTCTGTGTTTCATGGACAATGTAATGGTCGTAGGATAACAGTAAACCTGCCATGGTTCATCGGAGTCTAGCACTCAGCCCCTAGGAAAGAGCCAAAGAACAGACTCTCCGAAATGTTACTTTCGTCAATATAAATCGGCATTGCGAATTTTGTATTGAGACCGGATGTAATTTCTGTGTTTCATTTACAACGTAATGGACGAAGGATAACAGTAAACCTGCTGTGGTGCATCGGAGTCTCACACTGAGCCCCCAGGGAAGAGCCGAAAGACAGACTCCCCGAAACGTTACTCTCGTCAATATAAATCGGCATTGCGAATTTTGTATTGAAACCGGATGCAATTTCTGTGTTTCATCGTCAATGTGATGGTCGAAGGGTAACAGTAAACCTGCTGTGGTGCATCGGAGTCTCACACTGAGCCCCCAGGGAAAGCCGAAAAACAGACTCCCCGAAACGTTACTCTCGTCAATATAAATCGGCATTGCGAACTTTGTATTGGAACCGGATGCAATTTCTGTGTTTCATTTACAATGTAATTGACGAAGGATAACAGTAAACCTGCTGTGGTGTATCGGAGTCTCACACTGAGTCCCCAGGGAAGAGCCAGAAAACAGACTTCCCGAAACGTTACACTCGTCAATATAAATCTGCATTGCGAATTTTGTATTGAGACCGGATGCAATTTCTGTGTTTCATCGTCAATGTGATGATCTAAGGGTAACAGTAAACCTGCTGTGGTGCATCGGAGTCTCACACTGAGCCCCCAGGGAAGAGCCGAAGGACAGACTCCCTGAAACGATACTCTCGTCAATATAAATCGACATTGCGAATTTTGTATTGAGACCGTATGCAATTTCTGTGTTTCATCGTCAATGTGATTGTCGAAGGGTAACAGTAAACCTGCTGTTGTACATAGGAGTCTCACACTGAGCCCCCAGGGAAGAGCCGGAAAACAGACTTCCCGAAACGTTACACTCGTCAATATAAATCGGCATTGCGAAATTTGTATTGAAACCGGATGCAATATCTGTGTTTCATCGTCAATGTGATGGTCGAAGGGTAACAGTAAACCTGCTGTGGTGCATCGGAGTCTCACACTGAGCCCCCAGGGAAGAGCCGAAAGACAGTCTCCCCCAAACGTTACTTTCATCAATTTAAATCGGCATTGCGAATTTTGTATTGAAACCGGATGCAATTTCTGTGTTTCATCGTCAATGTGATGGTCGAAGGGTAACAGTAAACCTGCTGTGGTACATAGGAGTCTCACACTGAGCCGCCAGGGAAGAGGCAAATAACAGACTCCCGCAAACGTTACTCTCGTCAATATAAATCGGCATTGCGAATTTTGTATTGAAACCGGATGCAATTTCTGTGTTTCATCGTCAATGTGATGGTCGAAGGGTAACAGTAATCCTGCTGTGGTGCATCGGAGTCTCACACTGAGCCCCCAGGGAAAGCCGAAAAACAGACTCCCCGAAACGTTACTCTCGTCAATATAAATCGGCATTGCGAACTTTGTATTGGAACCGGATGCAATTTCTGTGTTTCATTTACAATGTAATGGACGAAGGATAACAGTATACCTGCTGTGGTGTATCGGAGTCTCTCACTGAGTCCCCAGGGAAGAGCCGGAAAACAGACATCCCGAAACGTTACACTCGTCAATATAAATCGGCATTGCGAAATTTGTATTGAAACCGGATGCAATATCTGTGTTTCATCGTCAATGTGATGGTCGAAGGGTAATAGTAAACCTCCCATGGTGCATCGGAGTCTCACACTCAGCCCCCAGGGAAGAGCCGAAAGAAAGACTCCCCGAAACGTTACTCTCGTCAATATAAATCGGCATTGCGAATTTTGTATTGAGACCGGATGTAATTTCTGTGTTTCATTTACAATGTAATGGACGAATGATAACAGTAAACCTGCTGTGGTGTATCGGAGTCTCGCACTGAGTCCCCAGGGAAGAGCCGAAGACAGACTAGCCGAAATGTTACTCTCGTCAATATAAATCGGCATTGCGAAGTTTGTATTGGAACCGGATGCAATTTCTGTGTTTCATTTACAATGTAATGGACGAAGGATAACAGTAAACCTGCTGTGGTGTATCGGAGTCTCACACTGAGCCCCCAGGGAAGAGCCGAAAGACAGACTAGCCGAAATGTTACTCTCGTCAATATAAATCGGCATTGCGAATTTTGTATTGAAACCGGATGCAATGTCTGTGTTTCAACGTCAATGTGATGGTCGAAGGGTAATAGTAAACCTGCTGTTTTACATAGGAGTCTCACACTGAGCCCCCAGGGAAGAGGCAAAGAACAGACTCCCCCAAACGTTACTCTCGTCAATATAAATCGGCATTGCGAACTTTGTATTGGAACCGGATGCAATCTCTGTGTTTCATTTACAATGTAATGGACGAAGGATAACAGTAAACCTGCTGTGGTGTATCGGAGTCTCACACTGAGTCCCCAGGGAAGATCCGGAAAACAGGCTCCCCGAAACGGTACACTCGTCAATATAAATCGGCATTGCGAATTTTGTATTGCAACCGGATGCAATATCTGTGTTTCATCGTCAATGTGATGTTCGAAGGGTAACAGTAAACCTGCCATGGTGCATCGGAGTCTAACGTTGAGCCCGCAGGGAACAGCCAAAGAAAAGACTCCCCGAAACGTTACTCTCGTCAATATAAATCGGCATTGCGTACTTTGTATTGAAACCGGATGCAATTACTGTGTTTCATTGTCAATGTGATGGTCGAAGGGTAACAGTAAACCTGCTGTGGTGCATCGGAGTCTAACACTGGGCCCCCAGGGAAGAGCCAAAGTACATACTCTTGGAAACGGTACTCCTGTGGACAGAAATCGGCATAGTGAATATTGTATTGATCCGGATGCAATTTCTGTGTTTCATCGTCAATGTCATGGTCGAAGGGTAAGAGTATACCTGCTGTGGTGCATCGGAGACTCACACTGAGCCCCCAAGGACGGGCCAAAAAACAGACTCCCCGAAACGTTACTCTCGTCAATATGAATCGCAACTACGAATTTTGTATTGAAACCGGATGCAATATCTGTGTTTCATCGTCAATTTGATGGTCGAATGATAACAGTAAACCTGCTGTGGTGCATCGGAGTCTCACACTGAGCCCCCAGGGAAGAGCCGAAAGACAGACTCCCCGAAACGTTACTCTCGTCAACATAAATCTGAATTGCGAATTTTGTATTGAGACTGGATGCAATTTCTGTGTTTCATCGTCAATGTGATGGTCGAAGGGTAACAGTAAACCTGCTGTGGTGCATCGGAGTCTCACACTCAGCCCCCAGGGAAGAGCCGAAAAAAGACTCCCCGAAACGTTACTCTCGTCAATATAAATCGGCATTGCGAATTTTGTATTGAGACCGGATGCAATTTCTGTGTTTCATCGTCAATGTGATGATCTTAGGGTAACAGTAAACCTGCTGTGGTGCATCGGAGTCTCACACTGAGCCCCCAGGGAAGAGCCGAAGGTCAGACTCCCTGAAACGTTACTCTCGTCAATATAAATCGACATTGCGAATTTTGTATTGAGACCGGATGCAATTTCTGTGTTTCATCGTCAATGTGATTGTCGAAGGGTAACAGTAAACCTGCTGTTGTACATAGGAGTCTCACACTGAGCCCCCAGGGAAGAGGCAAAAAACAAATTCCCCGAAACGTTACTCTCGACAATATAAATAGGCATTGCGAATTTTGTATTGAAACCGGATGCAATTTCTGTGTTTCATCGTCAATGTGATGGTCGAAGGGTAACAGTAAACCTGCTGTGGTGCATCGGAGTCTAACACTGGGCCTCCAGGGAAGAGCCAAATTTCATACTCTTCGAAACGGTACTCCTGTAGACAAAAATCGGCATTGTGAATTTTGTATTGATCCGGATGCAATTTCTGTGTTTCATCGTGAATGTCACGGTCGAATGGTAACACTAAACCTGCTGTGGTGCATAGGAGTCTCACACTGAGAACTCAGGAAAGAGGCAAAAAGCAGACTTCCCGATACGTTACTCTCGTCAATATAAATCGGCATTGCGAATTTTGTATTGAAACCGGATGCAATTTCTGTGTTTCATAGTAAATGTGATGGTCGAAGGGTAACAGTAAACCTGCAGTGGTGCATCGGAGTCTAACACTGGGCCCCCAGGGAAGAGCCAAAGTACATACTCTTCGAAACGGAACTACTGTGGACAGAAATCGGCATTGTGAATTTTGTATTGATCCGGATGCAATTTCTGTGTTTCATCGTCAAAGTCATGGTCGAAGGCTAAGAGTAAACCTGCTGTGGTGCATCGGAGACTCACACTGAGCCCCCAAGACGAGCCAAAAACAGACTCCCCGAAACGTTACTCTCGTCAATATGAATCGGAATTGCGAATTTTGTATTGAAACCGGATGCAATTTCTGTTTTTCATTGTCAATGTGATGGTCGAAGGGTAACAGTAAACCTGCTGTGCTGCATCCGAGTCTCACACTGAGCCCCCAGGGAAGAGACGAAAAACAGACTCCCCGAAACGTTACTCTCGTCAATATAAATCGGAATTGCGAATTTTGTATTGAAACCGGGTGCAATTTCTGTGTTTCATCGTCAATGTGATGGTCGAAGGGTAACAGTAAACCTGCATGGTTCATCGGAGTCTAGCACTCAGCCCCCAGGAAAGAGCCAAAGAACAGACTCTCCGAAATGTTACTCTCGTCAATATAAATCGGCATTGCGAATTTTGTATTGAAACCGGATGCAATTACTGTGTTTCATCGTCAATGTGATTGTCGAAGGGTAACAGTAAACCTGCTGTGGTGCATCGGAGTCTCACACTGAGCCCCCAGGGATGAGCCGAAAGACAGACTCCCCCAAACGTTACTCTCATCAATATAAATCGGCATTGCGAATTTTGTATTGAAACCGGATGCAATTTCTGTGTTTCATCGTCAATGTGATGGTCGAAGGGTAACAGTAATCCTGCTGTGGTACATAGGAGTCTCACACTGAGCCCCCAGGGAAGAGGCAAATAACAAACTCCCGCAAACGTTACTCTCGTCAATACAAATCGGCATTGCGAATTTTGTATTGAAACCGAATGCAACTTCTGTGTTTCATCGTCAATGTGATGGTCGAAGGGTAACAGTAAACCTGCTGTGCTGCATCGGAGTCTCACACTAAGCCCCCAGGGAAGAGCCGAAAAACAGTCTCCCCGAAACGTTACTCTCGTCAATATAAATCGGCATTGCGAATTTGTATTGAAACCGGATGCAATTTCTGTGTTTCATCGTCAATGTGATGGGCGAAGGGTAACAGTAAACCTGCTGTGGTGCATCGGAGTCTCACACTGAGCCCCCAGGGAAGAGCCGAAAGACGGACTAGCCGAAATGTTACTCTCGTCAATATAAATCTGCATTGCAAAATTTGCATTGAAAAAGGGTGCAATGTCTGTGTTTCAACGTCAATGTGATGGTCGAAGGGTAATAGTAAACCTGCTGTTTTACATAGGAGTCTCACACTGAGCCGCCAGGGATGAGGCAAAGAACAGACTCCCCCAAACGTTACTCTCGTCAATATAAATCGGCATTGCGAATTTTGTATAGAAACCGGATGCAATTTCTATGTTTCATCGTCAATGTGATGGTCGAAGGGTAACAGTAAACCTGCTGTGGTGCATCGGAATCTCACACTGAGCCCCCAGGGGAGAGCCGAAAAACAGATTCCCCGAAACGTTACTCTCGTCAATATAAATCGGCATTGCGAACTTTGTATTGAAACCGGATGCAGTTTCTGTGTTTCATTTACAATGTGATGGACGAAGGATAACAGTAAACCTGCTGTGGTGTATCGGAGTCTCACACTGAGTCCCCAGGGAAGAGCCGGAAAACAGGCTCCCAGAAATGTTACACTCAACAATATAAATCGGCATTGCGATTTTTGTATTGCAACCGGATGCAATATCTGTGTTTCATCGTCAATGTGATGTTCGAAGGGTAACATTAAACCTGCCATGGTGCATCGGAGTCTAACGTTGAGCACGCAGGGAACCGCCAAAGAAAAGACTCCCCGAAACGTTACTCTCGTCAATATAAATCGGCATTTCGAACTTTGAATTGAAACCGGATGCAATTACTGTGTTTCATTGTCAATGTGATGGTCGAAGGGTACCAGTAAACCTGCTGTGGTGCATCGGAGTCTAACACTGGGCCCCCAGGGAAGAGCCAAAGTACATACTCTTTGAAACGGTGCTCCTGTGGACAGAAATCGACATAGTGAATTTTGTATTGATCCGGATGCAATTTCTGTGTTTCATCGTTAATGTCATGGTCGAAGGGTAAGAGTAAACCTGCTGTGGTGCATCGGAGACTCACACTGAGCCCCCAAGGACGAGCCAAAAAACAGACTCGCCGAAACGTTACTCTCGTCAATATGAATCGCAATTGCGAATTTTGTATTGAGACCGGATGCAATTTCTGTGTTTCATCGTCAATGTGATGGTCGAAGGGTAACAGTAAACCTGCTGTGGTGCATCGGAGTCTCACACTCAGCCCCCAGGGAAGAGCCGAAGGACAGACTCCCCGAAACGTTACTGTCGTCAATATAAATCGGCATTGCGAATTTTGTATTGAGACCGGATGCAATTTCTGTGTTTCATCGTCAATGTGATGGTCGAAGGGTAACAGTAAACCTGCTGTGGTGCATCGGAGTCTCACACTGAGCCCCCAGGGAAGAGCCGAAGGACAGACTCCCCGAAACGTTACTCTCGTCAATATAAATCGACATTGCGAATTTTGTATTGAAACCGGATGCAATTTCTGTGTTTCATTGTCAATGTCATGGTCGAAGGGTAACAGTAAAATTGCTGTGGTGCATCCGAGTCTCACAATGAGCCCCCAGGGAAGAGCCGAAAACCAGGCTCATAGAAACGTTACTCTCGTCAATATAAATCGGCATTGCGAACTTTGTATTGAACCCGGATGCAATTACTGTGTTTCATTGTCAATGTGATGGTCGAAGAATGGCAGTAAACCTGCTGTGGTGCATCGGAGTCTAACACTGGGCCCCCAGGGATGAGCCAAAGTACATACTCTTCGAAACGGTTCTCCTGTGGACAGAAATCGGCATAGTGAATTTTGTATTGATCCGGATGCAATTTCTGTGCTTCATCGTCAATGTCATGGTCGAAGCGTAAGAGTAAACCTGCTGTGGTGCATCGGAGACTCACACTGAGCCCCCAAGACGTGCCAAAAACAGACTCCCCGAAACGTTACTCTCGTCAATATGAATCGGAATTGCGTATTTTGTATTGAAACCGGATGCAATTTCTGTGTTTCATTGTCAATGTGATGGTCGAAGGGTAACAGTAAACCAGCTGTGGTGCATCCGAGTCTCACACTGAGCCCCCAGGGAAGAGCGGAAGAACAGACTCCCCGAAACGTTACTCTCGTCAATATAAATCGGCATTACGTATTTTGTATTGAAACCGGATGCAATTTCTGTGTTTCATCGTCAATGTGATGGTCGAAGGGTAACAGTAAACCTGCTGTGGTGCATCGGAGTCTCACACTGAGCCCCCAGGGATTAGCCGAAAAACAGACTCCCCGAAACGTTACTCTCGTCAATATAAATCGGCATTGCGAATTTTGTATTGAAACCGGATGCAATTTCTGTGTTTCATCGTCAATGGGATGGTCGAAGGGTAACAGTAAACCAGCTGTGGTGCATCGAAGTCTCACATTGAGCCCCAGGGAAAAGCCAAAGAAAGAGATTCCAAGAAGTGTTACTCTCATCAATATAAATCGGCATTGCGAATTTTGTATTGAAACTGGATGCAATTTCTGTCTTTCATCGTCAATGTGATGGTGAAGGGTAACGGTAAACCTCCTGTGGTGTATCGGGGCCTAACACTGAGCCCCCAGGGGAGAGACGAAAAACAGACTCCCCGAAAAGTTACTCTCGTCAATATTAATCGGCATTGCGAACTTTGTATTGAAACCGGATGCAATTTCTGTGTTTCATGGACAATGTGATGGTCGAAGGATAGTAGTAAACCTGCCATGGTTCATCGGAGTCTAGCACTGAGCCCCCAGGAAAGAGCCAAAGAACAGACTCTCCGAAAAGTTACTCTTGTCAATATAAATCGGCATTGCGAATTTTGTATTGAAACCGGATACAAATTCTGTGTTTCATCGTCAATGTGATGGTCGAAGGGTAACAGTAAACCTGCTGTGGTGCATCGGAGTCTAACACTGAGCCGAAGACAGACTCCCCGAAACGATACTCTCGTCAATATAAATCAGCATTGCGAATTTTGTATTGAAACGGGATGCAATATCTGTGTTTGATTGTCAATGTGATGGTCGAAGGGTAACAGTTAACCTGCTGTGGTGCATCGGAGTCTAACACTGGGCCCCCAGGGAAGAGCCAAAGTACATACTTTTCGAAACGGTACTCCTGTGGACAGAATTCGGCATTGTGAATTTTGTATTGATCCGGATGCAATTTCTGTGTTTCATCGTCAATGTGAAGGTCGAAAGGGTAACAGTAAACCTGCTGTGGTGCATCCGAGTTTCAAACTGAGCCCCCAGGGAAGAGCCAAATTACAGACTCCCCGAAACTTTACTCATCGTCAATATAAATCGGCATTGCGAATTTTGTATTAAAACCGGATGCAATTTCTGTGTTTCATCGTCAATGTGATGGTCAAAGGGTAACAGTAAACCTGCCGTGGTGCATGGTAGTGTAACACTGAGCCCCCAGGGAAGAGCCAAAAAACAGACTTTCGAACCGTTACTCTCGTCAATATAAATCGGCATTGCGAATTTTGTATTGAAAGCGGATGCAATTTCCGTGTTTCATGGACAATGTGATGGACGAAGGATAACAGTACACCTGCCATGGTGCATCGGAGTCTAACATTGAGCCCGCAGGGAAGAGCCAAAGAAAAGACTCCCCGAAACGTTACTCTCGTCAATATAAATCGACATTGCGAATTTTGTATTGAAACCGGATGCAATTTCTGTGTTTCATCGTCGATGTGATGGTCGAAGGGTAACAGTAAACATGCTGTGGTGCATCGGAGTCTAACACTGGGCCTCCAGGGAAGAGCCAAAGTACATACTCTTCGAAACGGCACTCCTGTGGACAGATATCGGCATTGTGAATTTTGTATTGATCCGGATGTAATTTCTGTATTTCATCGTCAATGTGATTGTCGAAGGGTAACAGTAAACCTGCCATGGTTCATCGGAGTCTTGCACTGAGCACCCAGGAAAGAGCCAAAGAACAGACTCTCCGAAATATTACTCTCGTCAATATAAATCGGCATTGCGAATTTTGTATTGAAACCGGATGCAATTTCTGTGGTTCATCGTCAATGTGATGGTTGAAGGGTAACAGCTAACCTGCTGTGGTGCATCGGAGTCTTACACTGAGCCCCCAGGAAAGAGCCGAAAGACAGACTCCCTGAAACGTTACTCTCGTCAATATAAATCGGCATTGCGAATTTTGTATTGAAACCGGATGCAATTTCTGTGTTTCATCGTCAATGTGATGGTCGAAGGGTAACAGTAAACCTGCTGTGGTGTAACGGAGTCTCACACTGAGCCCCCAGGGAAGGGCCGGAAAAAAGTCTCCCCGAAAAGTTAAACTCGTCAATATAAATCGGCATTGCGAATTTTGTATTGAAACCGGATGCAATACCTGTGTTTCATCGTCAATGTGATGGTCGCAGGGTAAGAGTAAACCTGCCATGGTGCATCGGAGTCTAACGTTGAGCCCGCACGGAACAGCCAAAGAAAAGACTCCCCAAAACGTTACTCTCGTCAATATAAATCGACATTGCGAATTTTGTATTGAAACCGGATGCAATTACTGTGTTTCATTGTCAATGTGATGGTCGAAGGGTAACAGTAAACCTGCTGTGGTGCATCGAAGTCTAACACTGGTCCCCCAGGGAAGAGCCAACGCACATACTCTTCGAAACGTAACTCCTGTGGACAGAAATCGGCATAGTGAATTTTGTATTGATCCGGATGCGATTTCTGTGTTTCATCGTCAAGGTCATGGTCGAAGGGTAACAGTAAACCTGCTGTTGTGCATCGGAGACTCACACTGAGCCCCCAAGGATGAGCCAAAGAACAGACTCCCCGAAACGTTACTCTCGTCAATATGAATCGGAATTGCGAATTTTGTATTGAAACCTGATGCATAATCTGTGTTTCATCGTCAATGTGCTGGTCGAAGGGTAACAGTAAACCTGCTGTGGTGCATCGGAGTCTCACACTGAGCCCCCAGGGAAGAGCTGAAAAACAGACTCCCCGAAACGTTACTCTCGTCAATATAAATCAGCATTGCGAATTTTGTATTGAAAGGGGATGCAATTTCTGTGTTTCATCGTCAATGTGATGGTCGAAGGGTAACAGTAAACCTGCTGTGGTGAATCGGAGTCTCACACTGAGCCCCCAGGGAAGAGCCGAAAGACAGACTCCTCGAAACGTTACTCTCGTCAATATAAATCGGCATTGCGAAGTTTGTGTTGAAACCGGATGCAAATTCCGTGTTTCATGGACAATGTGATGGACGAAGGATAACAGTAAACCTGCCATGGTTCATCGGAGTCTAACACTGAGCCTCCAGGTAAGAGCCAAAAAACAGACTCACCGATACGTTACTATCGTCAATATGATTCGGAATTGCGAGTATTGTATTGAATCCGGATGCAATTCCTGTGTTTCATCGTCAATGTGATGGTCGAAGGGTAACAGTAATCCTGCTGTGGTGCATCGGAGTCTCACACTGAGCCCTTGGGAAGAGCCGAAAAACAGACTCCCCGAAACGTTACTCTCGTCAATATAAATCGACATTGCGAATTTTGTATTGAAACCGGATGCAATTTCTGTGTTTCATCGTCAATGTGATGGTCGAAGGGTAACAGTAAACATGCTGTGGTGCATCGGAGTCTAACACTGGGCCTCCAGGGAAGAGCCAAAGTACATACTCTTCGAAACGGCACTCCTGTGGACAGATATCGGCATTGTGAATTTTGTATGATCCGGATGCAATTTCGGTATTTCATCGTCAATGTGATTGTCGAAGGGTAACAGTAAACCTGCTGTGGTGCATCGGAGTCTCACACTGAGCTCTTGGGAAGAGCCGAAAAACCGACTCTCCGAAATATTACTCTCGTCAATATAAATCGGCATTGCGAATTTTGTATTGAAACCGGATGCAATTTCTGTGGTTCATCGTCAATGTGATGGTTGAAGGGTAACAGCTAACCTGCTGTTGTGCATCGGAGACTCACACTGAGCCCCCAAGGACGAGCCAAAAACAGACTCCCCGAAACGTTACACTCGTCAATATGAATCGGAATTGCGAATTTTGTATTGAAACCGGATGCAATTTCTGTGTTTCATCGTCAATGTGATGGTCGAAGGGTAACAGTAAACCTGCTGTGGTGCATCGGAGTCTCACACTGAGCCCCCAGGGAAGAGCCGAAAGACAGACTCCCCGAAACGTTACTCTCGTCAATATAAATCGGCATTGCGAACTTTGTATTGAAACCGGATGCAATTTCTGTGTTTCATCGTCAATGTGATTGTCGATGGGTAACAGTAAACCTGCTGTTGCACATAGGAGTCTCACACTGAGCCCCCAGGGAAGAGGCAAAGAACAAACTCCCCGAAACGTTACTCTCGTCAATATAAATCGGCATTGTGAATTTTGTATTGAAACCGGATGCAATTTCTGTGTTTCATCGTCAATGTGATGGTCGAAGGGTAACAGTAAACCTCCTGTGGTGCATCGGAGTCTAACACTGGGCCCCCAGGGAAGAGCCACAGTACATACTCTTCGAAACGGTACTCCTGTGGACAAAAATCGGCATTGTGAATTTTGTATTGATCCGGATGCAATTTCTGTGTTTCATCGTCAATGTCATGGTCGAAGGGTAACAGTAAACCTGCTGTGGTGCATAGGAGTCTCACACTGAGCCCCCAGGGTAGATCCGAAAAACAGACTCCCCGAAACGTTACTCTTGTCAATATAAATCAGCATTGCGAATTTTGTATTAAAACCGGATGCAATTTCTGTGTTTCATCGTCAATGTGATGGTCGAAGGGTAACAGTAAATCTATAGTGGTGCATCGGAGTCGCACACTGAGGCCCAGGGACGAGCCAAAAGGCAGACTCCCCGAAATGTTACTCTCGTCAATACGAATCGGCATTGCGAATTTTGTATTGAAACCGGATGCAATTTCTGTGTTTCGTCGTCAATGTCATGGTCGAAGGGTAACAGTATATCTGGAGTGGTCCATCGGAGTCACACACTGAGCCCCAGGGACGAGCTAAAAGACAGACTCCCCGAAATGTTACTCTCGTTAATACGATTCGGCATTGCGAATTTTGTATTGAAACCGGATGCAATTTCTGTGTATCATCGTCAATGTGATGGTCGAAGGGTAACAGTAAATCTGGAGTGGTGCATCGGAGTCACACACTGAGCCCCAGGGACGAGCCAAAAGACAGACTCCCCGGAATGTTACTCTCGTCAATATAAATCGGCATTGCGAATTTTGTATTGAAACCGGATGCAATTTCTGTGTTTCATCGTCAATGTCATGGTCGAAGGGTAACAGTAAACCTGCTGTGGTGCATCAGAGTCTCACACTGAGCCCCCAGGGAAGAGCCGGAAAACAGACTCCCCAAAACGTTACACTCGTCAATATAAATCGGCATTGCGAATTTTGTATTTAAACCGGATGCAATATCTGTGTTTCATCGTCAATGTGATGGTCGAAGGGTACCAGTAAACCTGCCATGGTGCTTCGGAGTCTAACTTTGAACCCGCAGGGAAGAGCCAAAGAAAAGACTCCCCGAAACGTTACTCTCGTCAATATGAATCGGAATTGCGAATTTTGTATTGAAACCGGATGCATATTCTGTGTTTCATCGTCAATGTGCTTGTCGAAGGGTAACAGTAAACCTGCTGTGGTGCATCGGAGTCTCACACTGAGCCACCAGGGACGAGCCAAACTACAGACCCCCGAAACGTTACTCTCGTCAATATGAATCGGAATTGCGAATTTTGTATTGAAACCGGATGCAATTTCTGTGTTTCATCGTCAATGTGATGGTCGAAGGGTAACAGTAAACCTGCTGTGCTGCATCGGAGTCTCACACTAAGCCCCCAGGGAAGAGCCGAAGAAAAAGCTCCCCGAAACGTTACTCTCGTCAATATAAATCGGTATTTCCAATTTTGTATTGAAACCGGATGCCATTTCTGTGTGTCATCGTCAATGTGATGGTTGAAGGGTAACAGCTAACCTGCTGTGGTGCATCGGAGTCTTACACTGAGCCCCCAGGGAAGAGCCGGAAAACAGTCTCCCCGAAAAGTTACACTCGTCAATATAAATCGGCATTGCGAATTTTGTATTAAAACCGGATGCAATATCTGTGTTTCATCGTCAATGTGATGGTCGAAGGGTAAGAGTAAACCTGCCATGGTGCATCGGAGTCTAACGTTGAGCCCGCACGGAACAGTCAAAGAAAAGACTCCCCAAAACGATACTCTCGTCAATATAAATCGACATTGCGAATTATGTATTGAAACCGGATGCAATTACTGTGTTTCATTGTCAATGTGATGGTCGAAGGGTAACAGTAAACCTGATGTGGTGCATCGAAGTCTAACACTGGTCCCCCAGGGAAGAGCCAAAGTACATACTCTTCGAAACGTAACTCCTGTGCACAGAAATCGCCATAGTGAATTTTGTATTGATCCGGATGCAATTTCTGTGTTTCATCGTCAAGGTCATGGTCGAAGGGTAACAGTAAACCTGCTGTGGTGCATCGGAGACTCACACTGAGCCCCCAAGGACGAGCCAAAGAACAGACTCCCCGAAACGTTACTCTCGTCAATATGAATCGGAATTGCGAATTTTGTATTGAAACCGGATGCAATTTCTGTGTTTCATCGTCAATGTGATTGTCGAAGGGTAACAGTAAACCTGCTGTTGTACATAGGAGTCTCACACTCAGCCCCCAGGGAAAAGGCAAAGAACAAACTCACTGAAACGTTACTCTCGTCAATATAAATCGGCATTGCGAATTTTGTATTGAAACCGGATGCAATTTCTGTGTTTCATCGTCAATGTGATGGTCGAAGGGTAACAGTAAACCTGCTGCGGTTCATCGGAGTCTAACACTGGGCCCGCGGGGAAGAGCCAAACTACATACTCTTCGAAACGGTACTCCTGTGGACAAAAATCGGCATTGTGAATTTTGTATTGATCCGGATGCAATTTCTGTGTTTCATCGTCAATGTCATGGTCGAAGGGTAACAGTAAACCTGCTGTGGTGCATAGGAGTCTCACACTCAGCCCCCAGGGTAGATCCGAAAAACAGACTCCCCGAAACGTTACTCTTGTCAATATACATCAGCATTGCGAATTTTGTATTAAAACCGGATGCAATTTCTGTGTTTCATCGCCAATGTGATGGTCGAAGGGTAACAGTAAATCTGGAGTGGTGCATCGGAGTCACACACTGAGCCCCAGGGACGAGCCAAAACTCAGACTCCCCGAAATGTTACTCTCGTCAATACGAATCGGCATTGCGAATTTTGTATTGAAACCGGATGCAATTTCTGTGTTTCATCGTCAATGTCATGGTCGAAGGGTAACAGTAAACCTGCCATGGTTCATCGGAGCCTAACACTGAGCCCCCAGGAAAGAGCCAAAAAACAGACTCTCCGAAATGTTACTCTCGTCAATATAAATCGGCATTGCGAATTTTTTATTGAAACCGGATGCAATTTCTGTGTTTCATCGTCAATGTCATGGTCGAAGGGTAACAGTAAACCTGCTGTGGTGCATCAGAGTCTCACACTGAGCCCCCAGGGAAGAGCCGGAAAACAGACTCCCCAAAACGTTACACTCGACAATATAAATCGGCATTGCGAATTTTGCATTGAAACCGGATGCAATATCTGTGTTTCATCGTCAATGTGATGGTCGAAGGGTACCAGTAAACCTGCCATGGTGCTTCGGAGTCTAACTTTGAACCCGCAGGGAAGAGCCAAAGAAAAGACTCCCCGAAACGTTACTCTCGTCAATATGAATCGGAATTGCGAATTTTGTATTGAAACCGGATGCATATTCTGTGTTTCATCGTCAATGTGCTGGTCGAAGGGTAACAGTAAACCTGCTGTGGTGCATCGGAGTCTCACACTGAGCCCCCAGGGAAGAGCTGAAAAACAGACTCACCGATACGTTACTCTCGTCAATATGATTCGGAATTGCGAATTTTGTATTGAATCCGGATGCAATTCCTGTGTCTCATCGTCAATGTGATGGTTGTAGGATAACAGTAAACCTGCTGTGGTGCATCGGAGTCTCACACTGAGACCCCAGGGTAGAGCCGAAGAACAGGCTCCCCGAAACGTTACTCTCGTCAATATAAATCAGCATTACGAATTTCGTATTGAAACCAGATGCCATTTCTGTGTTTCATCGTCAATGTGGTGGTCGAAGGGTAACAGTAAACCTGCTGTGGTGCATCGGAGTCTCACACTGAGCCCCCAAGGAAGAGCCGAAAGACAGACTCCCCGATACGTTACTCTCGTCAATATAAATCGGCATTGCGAATTTTGTATTGAACCGGATGCCATTTCTGTGTTTCATCGTCAATGTGGTGGTCGAAGGGTAACAGTAAACCTGCATTGGTGCATCCGAGTCTAACACTGGGCCCACCGGGAAGAGCCAAAGTACATTCACTTCGAAACGGTACGCCTGTGGACAGAAATCGTCATTGTGAATTTTGTATTGATCCGGATGCAATTTCTGTGTTTCATCGTCAATGTGATGGTGAAGGGTAACAGTAAACCTGCTGTGGTGCATCGGAGTCTCACACTGAGCCCCCAGGGGAGAGCCGAAAAACAGACTCCCAAAACGTTACACATGTCAATATAAATCGGCATTGCGAACTTTGTATTGAAACCGGATGCAATTTCTGTGTTTCATGGACAATGTGATGGTCGAAGGATAACAGTGAACCTGCCATGGTTCATCGGAGTCTAGCACTGAGCCCCCAGGAACGAGCCAAAGAACAGACCCTCCGAAATGTTACTCTCGTCAATATAAATCGGCATTGCGAATTTTGTATTGAAACCGGATGCAATTTCTGTGTTTCATCGTCAATGTGATGGTCGAAGGGTAACAGTAAACCTGCTTTGGTGCATAGGAGTCTCACACTGAGCCCCCAGGGAAGAGCCGGTAAACAGACTCCACAAAACGGTACACTCGTCAATATAAATCGGCATTGCGAATTTTGTATTGAAACCGGATGCAATATCTGTGTTTCATCGTCAATGTGATGGTCGAAGGGTATCAGTAAACCTGCCATGGTGCTTCGGAGTCTAACATTGAGCCCGCACGGAAGAGCCAAAGAAATGACTCCCCGAAACGTTACTCTCGTCAATATAAATCGAAATTGCGAATTTTGTTTTGAAACCGGATGCAATTTCTGTGTTTCATCGTCAATGTGATGGTCGAAGGGTAACAGTAAACCTGCCATGGTGCTTCGGTGTCTAACATTGAGCCCGCAGGGAAGAGCCAAAGAAATGACTCCCCGCAACGTTACTATCGTCAATATAAATTGGCATTGCGAATTTTGTATTGAAACCGGATGCAATTTATGTGTTTCATCGTCAATGTGATGGTCGAAGGGTAACAGTAAACCTGCTGTGGCGCATAGGAGTCTCACACTGAGCCTCCAGGGAAGAGCCGAAAGACAGATTCCCCGAAACGTTACCCTCGTCAATATAAATCGGCATTGCGAATTTTGTACTGAAACCGGATGCAATTTCTGTGTTTCATCGTCAATGTGATGGTCGAAGGGTAACAGTATACCTGTTGTTGTACAGAGTAGTCTCACACTGCGCCCCCAGGGAAGAGGCAAAAAACAGAGTTCCCGAAACGTTACTCTCGTCAATATAAAACTGCATTGCGAATTTTGTATTGAAACCGGATTCAATATCTGTGTTTCATCGTCAATGTGGTGGTCGAAGGGTAACAGTAAACCTGCTGTGGTACATCGGAGTCTAACACTGGGCCCCCAGGCAAGAGCCAAAGTACATACTCTTCGAAACGGAACTCCTGTGGACAGAAATCGGCATTGTGAATTTTGTATTGATCCGGATGCAATTTCTGTGTTTCATCGTCAATGTCATGGTCGAAGGGTAACAGTAAACCTGCTGTGGTGCATAGGAGTCTCACACTGAGCCCCCAGGGAAGAGCCAAAAAATAGACTCCCCGAAACGTTACTCAATATAAATCGGCATTGCGAATTTTGTATTTAAACCGGATACAATTTCTGTGTTTCATCGTCAGTGTGATGGTCGAAGGGTAACAGTAAACCTGCTGTGGTGCATCCGAGTCTCACACTGAGCCCCCAGGGAAGAGCCGAAAGACTGACTCCCCGAAACGTTACTATCGTCAATATAAATCGGCATTGCGAATTTTGTATTGAAACCGAATGCAATTTCAGTGTTTCTTCGTCAATGTGATGGTCGAAGGGTAACAGTAAACCTGCCGTGGTGCATGGTAGCCTAACACTGAGCCCCCAGGGAAGAGCCAAAGAACAGACTTTCGGAACGTTACTCTCGTCAATATAAATCGCCATTGCGAATTTTGTATTGAAACCGGATGCAATTTCTGTGTTTCATCGTCAATGTGACGGTCGAAGGGTAACAGTAAACCTGCGGTGGTGCATCGGAGTCTAACACTGGGCCCCCAGGGAAGAGCCAAAGTACATACTTTTCGAAACGCTACTCCTGTGGACAGAATTCAGCATTGTGAATTTTGTATTGATCCCGATGCAATTTCTGTGTTTCATCGTCAATGTGAAGGTCGAAGGGTAACAGTAAACCTGCTGTGGTGCATCCGAGTCTCACACTGAGCCCCCAGGGAAGAGCCAAAACACAGACTCCCCGAAAGTTTACTCTCGTCAATATAAATCGGCATTGCGAATTTTGTATTGTAACCGGATGCAACTTCTGTGTATCATCGTCAATGTGATGGTCAAAGGGTAACAGTAACCCTGTCGTGGTGCTTGGTAGTATAACACTGAGCCCCCAGGGAAGAGCCAAAAAACAGACTTTCGAAACGTCCTCTCGTCAATATAAATCGGCATTGCGAATTTTGTATTGAAACCGGATGCAATTTCTGTGTTTCATCGTCAATGTGATGGTCGAGGGGTAACAGTAAACCTGCTGTGGTGCATCGGAGTCTCACACTGAGCCCCCAAGGAAGAGCCGAAAGACAGACTCCCCGATAAGTTACTCTCGTCAATATAAATCGGCATTGCGAATTTTGTATTGAAACCGGATGCAATTTCTGTGTTTCATCGTCTATGTGATGGTCGAAGGGTAACAGTTAACCTGCCGTGGTGCATGGGAGTCTAACACTGAGCCCCCAAAAAAACAGCCAAAGCAGACTTCCCGAAACGTTACTCTCGTCAACGTAAATCGGCATTGCGAATTTTGTATTGAAACCGGATGCAATTTCTGTGTTTCATCGTCAATGTGATGGTCGAAGGGTAACAGTAAACCTGCAGTGGTGCATCCGAGTCTAACACTGGGCCCACAGGGAACAGCCAAAGTACATACACTTCGAAACGGTACTCCTGTGGACAGAAATCGTCATTGTGAATTTTCAATTGATCCGGATGCAATTTCTGTGTTTCATCGTCAATGTGATGGTGAAGGGTAACAGTAAACCTGCTGTGGTGCATCGGAGTCTCACACTGAGCCCCCAGGGTAGAGCCGAAAAACAGACTTCCCGAAACGTTACTCTCGTCAACGTAAATCGGCATTGCGAATTTTGTATTGAAACCGGATGCGATATCTGTGTTTCATCGTCAATGTGATGTTCGAAGGGTAACAGTAAACCTGCCATGGTGCTTCGGAGTCTAACACTGGGCCCCCAGGGAAGAGCCAAAGTACATACTTTTCGAAACGGTACTCCTGTTGACAGAATTCTGCATTGTGAATTTTGTATTGATCCGGATGCAATATCTGTGTTTCATCGTCAATGTGAAGGTCGAATGGTAACAGTATACCTGCTGATGTGCATCCGAGTCTCACACTGAGCCCCCAGGGAAGAGCCAACATACAGACTCCCCGAAAGTTTACTCTCGTCAATATAAATCGGCATTGCGAATTTTGTATTGAAACCGGATGCAATTTCTGTGTTTCATCGTCAATGTGATGGTCAAAGGGAAACAGTAAACCTGACGTGGTGCATGGTAGTATAACACTGAGCTCCCAGGGAAGAGCCAAAAAACAGACTTTCGAAACGTTACTCTCGTCAATATAAATCGGCATTGCGAATTTTGTATTGAAACCGGATGCAAATTGTGTTTCATCGTCAATGTGATGGTCGAAGGGTAACAGTAAACCTGCTTTGGTGCATCGGAGTCTAACACTGGGCCCCCAGGGAAGAGTCAAAGTACATACTCTTCGAAACGGTACTGCTGTGGACAGAAATTGGCATTGTGAATTTTGTTTTGATCCGGATGCAATTTCTGTGTTTCATCGTCAATGTCATGGTCGAAGGGTAACAGCAAACCTGCCGTGGTGCGTGGGAGTCTAAGACTGAGCCCCCGAAACGTTACACTCGTCAATATAAATCGGCATTGCGAATTTTGTATTGAAACCGAATGCAATATCTGTGTTTCATCGTCAATGTGACTGGCGAGGGGTAACAGTAAACCTGCTGTCGTGCATCGGAGTCTAACACTGGGGCCTTAGGGAAGAGCCAAATCAGACACTCCGAAAAGTTACTCTCGTCAATATAAATCGGCATTGCGAATTTTGTATTGAAACCGGATTCAATTTCTGTGTTTCATCGTCAATGTGATGGTCTAAGGGTAACAGTAAACCTGCTGTGGTGCATCGGAGTCTAACACTGGGCCCCCAGGGAAGAGCCAAAGTACATACTTTTCGAAACGGTACTCCTGTGGACAGACTCTCCGAAACGTTACCCTCAACAATATAAATCGGCATTGCGAATTGTGTATTGAAACCGGATGCAATTTCTGTGTTTTACCGTCAGTGTGATGATCGAATGGTAACAGTAAACCTGCCGTGGTGCGTGGGAGTCTAACACTGAGCCCCCAGGGAAGAGCCAAAATAGAGACTCCAAGAAACGTTACTCTCGTCAATATAAATCGGCATTGCAAATTTTGTATTGAAACATGATGCAATTTCTGTGTTTCATCGGCAATGTGATGGTCGAAGGGTAACAGTAAACCTGCTGTGGTGCATCGGAGTCTCACACTGAGCCCCCAACGAGGAGCCAAACTACATACTCTTCGAAACAGTACTCTTGAGGACAGAAATCGGCATTGCGAATTTTGTAATGAAACCGATTGCAATTCCTGTGTTTCATCGTCCATGTGATGTTCGATGGGTAACAGTAAACCTGCTGTTGCATCGGAGTCTAACACTGGGCCCCCAGGGAGGAGCCAAACTACTTTCTCTTTGAAACGGCACTCCTTAGGACAGAAAGCGGCATTGCGAATTTTGTAATAAAACCGGACGCACTTTCTGTGTTTCATCGTCAATGTAATGGTCGAAGGGTAACAGTAAACCTGCTGTGGTGCATCGGAGTCTCACACTGACCCCCCAGGGAAGAGCCGAAAAACAGAATCCATGAAACGTTACTCTCGTCAAAATAAATCGGCATTGTGAATTTTGTATTGATCCGGATGCAATTTCTGTGTTTCATCGTCAATGTCATGGTCGAAGGGTAACAGTAAACCTGCGGTTGTGCATCGGAGTCTATCACTGGGCCCCCTGAGAATAGGCAAACTACATACTCTTCGAAACGGTAATCCTGTGGTCAGAAATCGGCATTTTGAATTTTGTATCCATCCGGATGCAATTTCTGTGTTTTATCGTCAATAGCATGGTCGAAGGGTAACAGTAAACCTGCTGAGGTGCATCGGAGTCTCACACTGAGCCCCCAGGGAAAAGCCAATTAACAGACACCTAGAAACGTTACTCTCGTCAATATAAATCGACATTGCGAATTTTGTATTGAAACCGGATGCAATTTCTGTGTTTCATCGTCAAAGTGATGGTCGAAGGGTATCAGTAAACCTGCTGCGGTGCATTGGAGTCTCACACTGAGCCCCCAGGGAAGAGCCGAAAAACAGAATCCATGAAACGTTACTCTCGTCAAAATAAATCGGCATTGTGAATTTTGTATTGATCCGGATGCAATTTCTGTGTTTCATCGTCAATGTCATGGTCGAAGGGTAACAGTAAGCCTGCTGTGGTGCATCGGAGTCTCACACTGACTCCCCAGGGAAAAGTCAAATAACAGACTCGCCGAAACGTTACTCTCGTCAATATGAATCGGCATTGCGAATGTTGTGTTGAAACCGGATGCAATTTCTGTGTTTCATCGCCAATTTGTTGGTCGAAGGGTAACAGTAAACCTGCTGTGGTGCATCGGAGTCTCACACTGAGCCCCCAGGGAAGAGCCAAAAAACAGACCCACCGAAACATTACTCTCGTCAATATAAATTGGCGTTGCGAATTTTGTATTGAAACCGGATGCAATTTCTGTGTCACAGCGTCAATGTGATGGTCGAAGGGTAACAGTAAACCTGCTGTGGTGCATCGGAGTCTTACACTGAGCCCCCAGGGAAGAGCCAAGGAAAAGACTCCCCGAAACGTTACTCTCGTCAATATAAATCGGCATTGCGAATTTTGTATTGAAACAGGATGCAATTTCCGTGTTTCATCGTCAATGAGATGGTCGAAGGGTAACAGTAAACCTGCTGTGGTGCACCGGAGTCCCACACTGAGCCCCAGGGAAGAGCCGAAAAACAGACTCCCCGAATCGTCACTCTCGTCAATATAAATCGGCATTGCGAATTTTGTATTGAAACAGGATGCAATTTCTGTGTTTCATCGTCAATGTGATGGTCGAAGGGTAACAGTAAACGTGCTGTGGTGCATCGGAGTCTCACACTGAGCCCCCAGGGAAGAGCCAAATAACAGACTACTCGAAAGGTTACCCTCGTCAATATAAAGCTGCATTGCGAATTTTGTATTGAAACCGGATGCAATTTCTGTGTTTCATCGTCAAAGTGTTGGTCGAAGGGTAACAGTGAACCTGCTGTGGTGCATCGGAGTCCGACACTGGGAACCCAGGGAAGAGCCAAAGTACATACTCTTCGAAAGGGAACTCCTGTGGACATAAATCGGAATTGCGAATTTTGTATTGAAACCGGATGCAAGTTCTGTGTTTCATCGTCAATGTCATTGTCGAAGGGTAACAGTAAACCTGCCGAGGTGCATCGGAGTGTAACACTGAGTACCCGGGGAAAAGTCAAAGGACAGATTCCCCGAAACGTTACTCTCGTCAATAGAAATCGGCATTGTGAATTTTGTATTGATCCGGATGCAATTTGTGAGTTTCAGCGTCAATGTGATGGTCGAAGGGTAAAAGTAAACCTGCTGTGGTGCATCGGAGTCACACATTGAGCCCCCAGGAAAGAGCCAAATCAGACTCTCCGAAATGTTACTCTCGTCAATATAAATCGGCATTGCGAATTATGTATTGAAACCGGATGCAATATCTGTGTTTCATCGTCAATGTGATGATCTAAGGGTAACAGTAAACCTGCTGTGGTTCATCGGAGTCTCACACTGAGCACCCAGGGAAGAGTCGAAAAACTGACTCCCCGAAACGTTACCATCGTCAATATAAATCGGCATTGCGAATTTTGTATTGAAACCGGATGCAATTTCTGTGTTTCATCGTCAATGTGATGGTCGAATGGTAACAGTAAACCTGCCGTGGTGCGTGGGAGTCTAACACTGAGCCACCAGGGAAGAGCCAAAAAACAGACTTCCGAAACGTCTCTCTCGTCAATATAAATCGGCATTGCGAATTTTGTATTGAAACCGGACGCAATTTCTGTGTTTCATAGTCAATGTGATGGTCGAACGGTAGCAGTAAACCTGCTGTAGTGCATCGGAGTCTAACACTGGGCCACCAGGGAAGGGCCAACGTACATACTCTTCGAAACGGTACTCCAGTGAACAGAAATCGGCATTTGAATTTTTTATTGATCCGGATGCAATTTCTGTGTTTCATCGTCAATGTCCTGGTCGAAGGGTAACAGTAAATCTGCTGTGGTGCATCGGAGTCTCACACTGAGCCCCCAGGGACGAGCCAAAAAAGAGACTCCAAGAAACGTTAGTCTCGTCAATATAAATCGGCATTGCGAATTTTGTATTGAAACCAGATGCAATTTCTGTGTTTCATCGTAAATGTGATGGTCGAAGGGTAACAGTAAATCTGCTGTGGTGCATCGGAGTCTCACACTGAGCCCCCAGGGACGAGCCAAAAAAGAGACTCCAAGAAACGTTACTCTCGTCAATATAAATCGGCATTCCCAATTTTGTATTGAAACCGGATGCAATTTCTGTGTTTCATGGACAATGTGATGGTCGAAGGATAACACTAAACCTGCCATGGTTCATCGTAGTCTAAAGCTGAGCCCCCAGGAATGAGCCAAATCAGTCTCTCCGAAAATTTACTCTGGTCAATATAAATCGCCATGCGAATTTTGTATTGAAACCGGATTCAATTTCTGTGTTTCATTGTCAATGTGATGGTCGAAGGGTAACAGTAAACTTGCTGTGATGTATCGGAGTCTCACACTGAGCCCCCAGGGAAGAGTCGAAAAACAGACTCCCCGAATCGTTACTCTCGTCAATACAAATCGGCATTGCGAATTTTGTATTGAAACCAGATGCAATTTCTGTGTTTCATCGTCAATGTGATGGTCGAATGGTAACAGTAAACCCGCCGTGGTGCAAGGGATTCTAACACTGAGCCCCCAGGAAAGAGCCAAAGAGCAGACTCTCCGAAATGTAACTCTCGACAATATAAATCGGCATTGCGAATTTTGTATTGAAACCGGATGCAATTTCTGTGTTTCATCGTCAATGTCATGGTCGAAGGGTAACAGTAAACCTCCTGTGGTGCATCGGAGTCTCACACTGAGCCCTATGGGATGAGCCGAAAAAAAGGCTCCCCGAAACGTCACTCTCGTCTATATAAATCGGCATTGCGAATTTTATATTGAAACCGGATGCCATTTGTATGTTTCATCGTGAATGTGATGTTCGAAGGGTAACAGTAAACCTGCTGTGGTGCATCGGATTTTAACACTGGCCCCCAGGAAAGAGCCAAAAAACAGGCTCCCCAAAACGTTACTCTCGTCAATATAAATCGGCATTGCAAATTCTGTATTGAAACCGAATGCAATTTCTGTGTTTCATCGTCAATGTGATGGTCGAAGGGTAACAGTAAACGTGCTGTGGTGCATCGGAGTCTCATACTCAGCCCCCAGGGAAGAGCCAAAGAACAGACTCCCAGAAACGTTACTCTCGTCAATATAAATCGGCATTGATAATTTTGTATTGAAACCGGATGCAATTCCTGTGTTTCATCGTCAATGTGATGATCGAAGGGTAACAGTAAACCTGCTGTGGTGCATCGGAGTCTAACACTGGGCCCCCAACGAAGAGCCAATCTACATACTCTTCGAAACAGTACTCTTGAGGACAGAAATCGGCATTGCGAATTTTGTAATGAAACCGGATGCAATTCCTGTGTTTCATCGTCCATGTGATGTTCGAAGGGTGACAGTAAACCTGCTGTTGCATCGGAGTCTAACACTGGGCCCCCAGGTAGGAGCCAAACTACTTACTCTTCGAAACGGTACTCCTGAGGACAGAAATCGGCATTGCGAAATTTGTAATAAAACCGGACTCACTTTCTGTGTTTCATCGTCAATGTGATGGTCGAAGGGTAACAGTAAACCTGCGGTTGTGCATCGGAGTCTATCACGGGGCCCCCAGAGAATAGGCAAACTACATACTCTTCGAAACGGTACTCCTGTGGACAGAAATCGGCATTGTGAATTTTGTATTGTTCCGGATGCAATTTCTGTGTTTCATCGTCAATGTCATGGTCGAAGGGTAACAGTAAACCTGCTGTGGTGCATCGGAGTCTCACACTGAGCCCCCAGGGAAGAGCCGAAAAACAGAATCCACGAAACGTTACTCTCGTTAAATAAATCGGCATTGCGAATTTTGTATTGAAACCGGATGCAATATCTATGTTTCATCGTTAATGTGGTGGTCGAAAGGTAACAGTAAACCTGCTGCGGTTCATCGGAGTCTAACACTGGGCCCGCGGGGAAGAGCCAAACTACATACTCTTCGAAACGGTACTCCTGTGGACAGAAATCGGCATTGTGAATTTTGTAATGATCCGGATGCAATTTCTGTGTTTCATCGTCAATGTCATGGTCGAAGGGTAACAGTAAACCTGCTGTGGTGCATCGGAGTCTCACACTGACCCCCCAGGGAAAAGTCAAATAACAGACTCGCCGAAACGTTACTCTCGTCAATATGAATCGGCATTGCGAATGTTGTATTGAAACCGGATGCAATTTCTGTGTTTCATCCCCAATTTGATGGTCGAAGGGTAACAGTAAACCTGCTGTGGTGCATCGGAGTCTCACACTGAGCCCCCAGGGAAGAGCCAAGGAACAGACTCCCCGAAACGTTACTCTCGTCAATATAAATCGGCATTGCGAATTTTGTATTGAAACAGGATGCAATTTCCGTGTTTCATCGTCAATAAGATGGTCGAAGGGTAACAGTAAACCTGCTGTGGTGCACCGGAGTCCCACACTGAGCCCCCAGGGAAGATCCGAAAAACAGACTCCCCGAATCGTCACTCTCGTCAATATAAATCGGCATTGCGAATTTTGTATTGAAACAGGATGCAATTTCTGTGTTTCATCGTCAATGTGATGGTCGAAGGGTAACAGTAAACGTGCTGTGGTGCATCGGAGTCTCACACTGAGCCCCCAGGGAAGAGCCAAATAACAGACTACTCGAAAGGTTACTCTCGTCAATATAAAGCTGCATTGCGAATTTTGAATTGAAACCGGATGCAATTTCTGTGTTTCATCGTCAAAGTGTTGGTCGAAGGGTAACAGTGAACCTGCTGTGGTGCATCGGAGTCTCACACTGAGCCCCCAGGGAAGAGCCGAATAACAGACTCCCTGAATCGTTACTCTCGTCAATATAAATCGGCATTGCGAATTTTGTAATGAAACCGGATGCACTTTCTGTGTTTCATCGTCAATGTGATGGTCGAAGGGTAACAGTAAACATGCTGTGGTGCATCGGAGTCCGACACTGGGAACCCAGGGAAGAGCCAAAGTACATACTCTTCGAAAGGGAACTCCTGTGGACATAAATCGGAATTGCGAATTTTGTATTGAAACCGGATGCAATTTCTGTGTTTCATCGTCAATGTCATTGTTGAAGGGTAACAGTAAACCTGCCGAGGTGCATCGGAGTGTAACACTGAGTACCCGGGGAAGAGTCAAAGGACAGATTCCCCGAAACGTTACTCTCGTCAATATAAATCGGCATTGCGAATTTTGTATTGAAACCGGATGCAATATCTGTTGATTCATCGTCAATGTGATGTTTGAAGTGTAACAGTAAACCTGCTGTTGTGCATCGGAGTCTCACACTGAGCCCCCAGAGAAGAGCCAATAAACAGACTCACCGAAGCATTACTCTCGTCAATAGAAATCGGCATTGTGAATTTTGTATTGATCCGGATGCAATTTGTGAGTTTCAGCGTCAATGTGATGGTCGAAGGGTAAAAGTAAACCTGCTGTGGTGCATCGGAGTCACACATTGAGCCCCCAGGAAAGAGCCAAATCAGACTCTCCGAAATTTTACTCTCATCAATATAAATCGGCATTTCGAACTTTGTATTGTAACCGGATTCAATATCTGTGTTTCATTGTCAATGTGATGGTCGAAGGGTAACAGTAAACCAGCTGTGATGCATCGGAGTCTCACCCTGAGCCCCCAGTGAAGAGTCGAAAAACAGTCTCCGTGAAACGTTACTCTCGTCAATATAAATCGGCATTACGAATTTTATATTGAAACCAGATGCAATTTCTGTGTTTCATCGTCAATGTGATGGTCGAATGGTAACAGTAAACCTGCCGTGGTGCAAGGGAGTCTAACACTGAGCCCCCAGCGAAGAGCCAAAAAACAGACTTCCCGAAACGTTTCTCTCGTCAATATAAATCGGCATTGCGAATTTTGTTATTAAACCGGATGCTATTTATGTGTTTCATGGACAATGTGATGGTCGAAGGATAACAGTTAACCTGCCATGGTTCATCGGAGTCTAGCACTGTGCCCCCAGGAAAGAGCCAAAGAACAGACTCTACGAAATGTTACTCTCGTCAATATAAATCGGCATTGCGAATTGAGTATTGAAACCAGATGCAATTTCTGTGTTTCATCGTCATTGTGATGGTCGAAGGGTAACAGTAAACCTGCCATGGTGCATCGGAGTCTCACACTGAGCCCCCAGGGAAGAGCCGAAAGACAGACTCTCCGAAACGTTACTCTCGTCAGTATAAATCGGCATTGCGAATTTTGTATAGAAACCGGATGCAATTTCTGTGGTTCATCGTCAATGTGATGGTCGAAGGGTAACAGTAAACCTGCTGTGGTGCATCGGAGTCTCACACTGAACACTATGGGAAGAGCCTAAGAAAAGGCTCCCCGAAACGTTACTCTCGTCAATATAGATCGGCATTGAGAATTTTGATTGAAACCGGATGCAATTTCTGTGTTTCATCGTCAATGTGATGGTCGAAGGGTGACAGTAAACCTGCAGTGGTGCATCGGAGTGTAGCACTGGGCCCCCAGGGAAGAGCCAAAGTACATACTCTTCGAAACTGTACTCCTGTGGACAGAAATCGGCATTGTGAATTTTGTATTGATCCGGATGCAATTTGTGAGTTTCATCGTCAATGTGGTGGTCGAATGGTAACAGTAAACCTGCCGTGGTGCGTGGCAGTCTAACACTGAGCCCCCAGGGAAGAGCCAAAAAACAGACTTCCCGAAACGTTCCTCTCGTCAATATAAATCGGCATTGCGAATTTTGTATTGAAACCGGACGCAATTTCTGTGTTTCATAGTCAATGTGATGGTCGAAGGGTGGCAGTAAACCTGCTGTGGTACATCGGATTCTAACACTGGGCCACCAGGGAAGAGCCAACGTACATACTCTTCGAAACGGTACTGCTGTGGACAGAAATCGGCATTGTGAATTTTTTATTGATCCGGATGCAATTTCTGTGTTTCATCGTCAATGTCATGGTCGAAGGGTAACAGTAAATCTGCTGTGGTGCATCGGAGTCTCACACTGAGCCCCCAGGGACGAGCCAAAAAAGAGACTCCAAGAAACGTTACTCTCGTCAATATAAATCGGCATTGCAAATTTTGTATTGAATACGGATGCAATTTCTGTGTTTCATCGTCAATGTGATGGTCGAAGGGTAACAGTAAACCTGCTGTGGTGCATCGGAGTCTCACACTGAACCCCCAGGGGAGAGCCGAAGAACAGACTCCCCGAAACGTTACTCTCGTCAATATAAATCGGCATTGCGAATTTTGTATTGAAACCAGATGCAATTTCTGTGTTTCATCGTCAATGTGATGGTCGAAAGCTGACAGTAAATCTGCTGTGGTGCATCGGAGTCCCACACTGAGCCCCCAGGGACGAGCCAAAAAAGAGACTCGAAGAAACGTTACTCTCGTCAATATAAATCGGCATTCCCAATTTTGTATTGAAACCGGATGCAATTTGTGTGTTTCATGGACAATGTGATGGTCGAAGGATAACACTAAACCTGCCATGGTTCATCGTAGTCTAAAGCTGAGCCCCCAGGAATGAGCCAAATCGGTCTCTCCGAAATTTTACTCTCGTCAATATAAATCGGCATTGCGAAATTTGTATTGAAACCGGATTCAATTTCTGGGTATCATTGTCAATGTGATGGTCGAAGGGTAACAGTAAACTTGCTGTGATGCATCGGAGTCTCACACTGAGCCCCCAGGGAAGAGTCGAAAAACAGACTCCCCGAAACGTTACTCTCGTCAATACAAATCGGCATTGCGAATTTTGTATTGAAACCAGATGCAATTTCTGTGTTTCATCGTCAATGTGATGGTCGAATGGTAACAGTAAACCTGCCGTGGTGCAAGGGAGTCTAACACTGAGCCCCCAGGAAAGAGCCAAAGAACAGACTCTCCGAAATGTAACTCTCGACAATATAAATCGGCATTGCGAATTTTGTATTGAAACCGGATGCAATTTCTGTGTTTCATCGTCATTGTGATGGTCGTAGGGTAACAGTAAACCTGCCATGGTGCATCGGAGTCTCACACTGAGCCCCCAGGGAAGAGCCGAAAGACAGACTCTCCGAAACGTTACTCTCGTCAGTATAAATCGGCATTCCGAATTTTGTATTGAAACCGGATGCAATTTCTGTGTTTCATCGTCAATGTGATGGTCGAAGGGTAACAGTAAACCTGCTGTGGTGCATCGGAGTCTCACACTGAGCCCTATGGGAAGAGCCGAAAAAAAGGCTCCCCGAAACGTCACTCTCGTCAATATAAATCGGCATTGAGAATTTTGATTGAAACCGGATGCAATTTCTGTGTTTCATCGTCAATGTGATGGTCGAAGGGTGACAGTAAACCTGCAGTGGTGCATCGGAGTGTAGCACTGGGCCCCTAGGGAAGAGCTAAAGTACATATTCTTCGAAACGGTACTCCTGTGGACAGAAATCGGCATTGCGATTTTTGTATTGAAACCGAATGCAATTTCTGTGTTTCATCGTCAATGTCATGGTTGAAGGGTAACAGTAAAACTGAGGTGGTGAATCGGAGTCTAACACTGAGCCCCCAGGGAAGAGCCAAACAACAGACTCCCCGAAAAGATACTCTCGTCAATATAAATCGGCATTGCGAATTTTATATTGAAACCGGATGCCATTTCTATGTTTCATTGTCAATGTGATGGTCGAAGGGTAACAGTAAACCTGCTGTTGTGCATCGGATTTTAACACTGGCCCCCAGGAAATAGCCAAAAAACAGGCTCCCCAAAACGTTACTCTCGTCAATATAAATCGGCATTGCAAATTCTGTATTGAAACCGAATGCAATTTCTGTGTTTCATCGTCAATGTGATGGTCGAAGGGTAACAGTAAACGTGCTGTGGTGCATCGGAGTCTCACACTCAGCCCCCAGGGAAGAGCCAAAGAACAGACTCCCAGAAACGTTACTCTCGTCAATATAAATCGGCATTGATAAATTTGTATTGAAACCAGATGCAATTCCTGTGTTTCATCTCAATGTGATGGTCGAAGGGTAACAGTAAACCTGCTGTGGTGCATCGGAGTCTAACACTGGGACCCATCGAGGAGCCAAACTACATACTCTTCGAAACAGTACTCTTGAGGACAGAAATCAGCATTGCGAATTTTGTATTGAAACCGGATGCAATTCCTGTGTTTCATCGTCCATGTGATGTTCGAAGGGTAACAGTAAACCTGCTGTTGCATCGGAGTCTAACACTGGGCCCCCAGGGAGGAGCCAAACTACTTACTCTTCGAAACGGTACTCCTGAGGACAGAAATCGGTATTGCGAATTTTGTAATAAAACCGGACGCACTTTCTGTGTTTCATCGTCAATGTGATGGTCGAAGGGTAACAGTAATCCTGCGGTGGTGCATCGGAGTCTATCACTGGGCCCCCAGAGAATAAGCAAACTACATACTCTTCGAAACGGTAATCCTGTGGTAAGAAAGCGTCATTTTGAATTTTGTATTCATCCAGATGCAATTTCTGTGTTTTATCGTCAATATCATGGTCGAATTGTAACAGTAAACCTGGTGTGGTGAATCGGAGTCTCACACTGACCCCCCAGGGAAAAGTCAAATAACAGACTACTCGAAAGGTTACTCTCGTCAATATAAATCGACATTGCGAATTTTGTATTGAAACCGGATGCGATTTCTGTGTTTCATCGTCAAAGTGAGGGTAGAAGGGTAACAGTAAACCTGCTGTGGTGCATTGGAGTCTCACACTGAGCCCCCAGGGAAGAGCCGAAAAACAGAATCCACGAAACGTTACTCTTGTCAAAATAAATCGGCATTGCGAATTTTGTATTGAAACCGGATGCAATATCTACGTTTCATCGTTAATGTGGTGGTCGAAAGGTAACAGTAAACCTGCTGTGGTTCATCGGAGTCTAACACTGGGCCCGCGGGGAAGAGCCAAACTACATACTCTTCGAAACGGTACTCCTGTGGACAGAAATCGGCATTGTGAATTTTGTATTGATCCGGATGCAATTTCTGTGTTTCATCGTCAATGTCATGGTCGAAGGGTAACAGTAAACCTGCTGTGGTGCATCGGAGTCTCACACTGACCCCCAAGGGAAAAGTCAAATAACAGACTCGCCGAAACGTTACTCTCGTCAATATGAATCGGCATTGCGAATGTTGTATTGAAACCGGATGCAATTTCTGTGATTCATCGCCAATTTGATGGTCGATGGGTAACAGTAAACCTGCTGTGGTGCATCGGAGTCTCACACTGAGCCCCCAGGGAAGAGCCAAATAACAGACTCACCGAAACATTACTCTCGTCAATATAAATTGGCGTTGCGAATTTTGTATTGAAACCGGATCCAATTTCTGTGTCACATCGTCAATGTGATGGTCGAAGGGTAACAGTAAACCTGCTGTGGTGCACCGGAGTCCCACACTGAGCCCCCAGGGAAGAGCCGAAGAACAGACTCCCCGAAACGTCACTCTCGTCAATATAAATCGGCATTGCGAATTTTGTATTGAAACAGGATGCAATTTCTGTGTTTCATCGTCAATGTGATGGTCGAAGGGTAACAGTAAACGTGCTGTGGTGCATCGGAGTCTCACACTGAGCCCCCAGGGAAGAGCCAAATAACAGACTACTCGAAAGGTTACTCTCGTCAATATAAAGCTGCATTGCGAATTTTGTATTGAAACCGGATGCAATTTCTGTGTTTCATCATCAAAGTGTTGGTCGAAGGGTAACAGTAAACCTGCTGTGGTGCATCGGAGTCTCACACTGAGCCCCAGGGGGAAGAGCCGAATAACAGACTCCCTGAATCGTTACTCTCGTCAATATAAATCGGCATTGCGAATTTTGTATTGAAACAGGATGCAATTTCTGTGTTTCATCGTCAATGTGATGGTCGAAGGGTAACAGTAAACATGCTGTGGTGCATCGGAGTCCGACACTGGGAACCCAGGAAAGAGCCAAAGTACAAACTCTTCGAAAGGGACTCCTGTGGACATAAATCGGAATTGCGAATTTTGTATTGAAACCGGATGCAATTTCTGTGTTTCATCGTCAATGTGATGGTCGAAGGGTAACAGTAAATCTGCTGTGGTGCATCGGAGTCTGACACTGAGCCCCCAGGGAAGGGCCGAAAAACAGACTCCCCGAATCGTCACTCTCGTCAATATAAATCGGCATTGCAAATTTTGTATTGTAAGCGGATGCAATTTTTGTGTTTCATCGTCAATGTGATGGTCGAAAGGTAACAGTAAACATGCTGTGGTGCATAGGAGGCTGACACTGAGCCCCCAGGGAAGAGCCAAAAAAAGACTCCCCGAAACATTACTCTCGTCAAAAAAAAATCGGCAGTGATAATTTTGTATTAAAACCGGATGCAATTCCTGTGTTTCATCGTCAATGTGATGGTCGAAGGGTAAAAGTCAATCTGCTGTGGTGCATCGGAGTCCGACACTGGGCCCCCAGGGAAGAACCAAAGTACATACTCTTCGAAACGGAACTCCTGTGGACAAAAATCGGAATTGCGAATTTTGTATTGAAACCGGATGCAATTTCTGTGTTTCATCGTCAATGTGATGGTCGAAGGGTAACAGTAAACCTGCTGTGGTGCACCGGAGTCCCACACTGAGCCCCCAGGGAAGAGCCGAAGAACAGACTCCCCGAATCGTCACTCTCGTCAATATAAATCGGCATTGCGAATTTTGTATTGAAACAGGATGCAATTTCTGTGTTTCATCGTCAATGTGATGGTCGAAGGGTAACAGTAAACGTGCTGTGGTGCATCGGAGTCTCACACTGAGCCCCCAGGGAAAAGCCAAGTTAGAGACTTCCCGAAACGTTACTCTCGTCGATATAAATCGGCATTGCGAATTTTGTATTGAAACCGGAAGCAATTTCTGTGTTTCATCGCCAATGTGATGGTCGAAGGGTAACAGTTAACATGCTGTGGTGCATCGGAGTCTCACACTGAGATCCCAGGGAAGAGCCAAAAAACAGGCTCCCCGAAACTTTACTCTCGTCAATATAAATCGGCATTGCAAATTTTGTATTGAAACAGGATGCAATTTCTGTGTTTCATCGTCAATGTGATGGTCGAAGGGTAACAGTAAACCTGCTGAGGTGCATCGGAGTCTCACACTGAGCCCCCAGGGAAGAGCCGAAAAACATTCTCCCGGAACGTTACTTTCGTCAACATAAATCGGATTTGCGAATTTTGTATTGAAACCAGATGCAATATCTGTGTTTCATCGCCAATGTGATGGTCGAAGGGTAACATTTAACCTGCTGTGGAGCATCGGAGTCTAACACTGATCCCCCAGGGAAGAGCCAAAGTTCATACTCTTCGAAACGGTACTCCTGTGGTCAGAAATCGGCATTGTGACTTTTGTATTGATCCGGATGCAATATCAGTGTTTCATCGTGAATGTCATGGTCGAAAGATAACAGTAAAACAGCTGTGGAGCATCGGAGTCTCACACTGAGCCCCCAGGGAAGAGCGAAATAAAGGACTCTTCGAAACGTTACTCTCGTCAATATAAATCGACATTGCGAAATTTGTATTGAAACCGGATGCAGTATCTGTGTTTCATCGTCAATGTGATGGTCGAAGGGTAACAGTAAACCTGGTGTGGTGCATCGGAGTCTCACTCTGAGCCCCCAGGGAAGAGCCAAAATTTCATACCCTTCAAAACGGTAATCCTGTGTTCAGAAATCGGTATTGCGAATTTTGTATTGAAACCGGATGCAATCTCTGTGTTTCATCGTCAATGACATGGTCGAAGTTTAACATTTAACCAGCTGTGGTGCATCGGAGTCTCACACTGAGCCCCCAGGGAAGAGCTAAAAAACAGCCTCCCCGAAATGTTACTCTCCTCAATATAATTCGGCATTGCGTAATTTGTATTGAAACCAGATGCAATTTCTGTGTTTCATAGCCAAAGTGATGGTCGAAGGGTAACAGTAAACCTGCTGTGTTGCATCGGAGTCCGACACTGGGCCCTCAGGCAGGAGCCAAATTACATAGTCTTCGAAACGGAACTCTTGTGGACAGACGTCGGTATTGCGAATTTTGTATTGAAACCGGATGCAATTTTTGTGTTTCATCGTCTATGGCATGGTCGAAGTTGAACAGTAAACCTGCCGAGGTGCATCGGAGTCTCACACTAAGCCCCCAGGGAAAAGCCAAATAACGGACTCACCGAAACGTTACTCTTGTCAATATAAATCGGCATTGCGAATATTGTATTGAATCCAGATGTAATTTTTGTGTTTCATCGCCAATGTGATTGTCGCAGGGTAACAGTAAACCTGCTGTGGTGCATCAGAGTCTCACTCTGAGCCCCCAGGGAATAGCCAAAAAACAGGCTCCCCGAAACGTTACTCTCGTCAATATAAATCGGCATTGCGAATTTAGTATTGAAACCGGATGCAATTTCTGTGTTTCATCGCCAATGTGATGGTCGAAGGGTAACATTTAAATTGCTGTGGTGCATCGGAGTCTCACACTGAGCCCCCAGGGAAGAGCCAAAAAACAGTCTCCCCGAAAAGTTCCTCTCGTCAATATAAATCGGCATTGCGAATTTAGTATTGAAACCGGATGCAATTTCTGTGTTTCATCGTCAATGTCATGGTCGAAGTTTAACAGTAAACCTGCCGAGGTGCATCGGAGTCTAACATTGAGACCCCAGGGAAGAGCCAAAAAACAGATTCCCCGAAACGCTACCCTCGTCAATATAAATCGGCATTTCGAGTTTTGTATTGAAACCGGATGCAATTTCTTTGTTTCATCGTCAAAGTGATGGTCGAAGGGTAACAGTAAACCTGCTGTGGTGTATCGGTGTCTCACACTGAGCCCCCAGGGAAGAGCCGAAAAACAGACTCCCCGAAACGTTACACTCGTCAATATAAATCGCCATTGCGAATTTTGTAATATAACCGGATGCAATTTCTGTGTTTCATCGTCAATGTGATGGTCGAAGGGTGACAGTAAACCTGCTGTGGTGCATCGGAGTCTAACACTGGGCCCCAGGGAAGAGCCAAACTACATACTCTTCGAAACGGTAATCCTGTGGTCAGATATCGGCCTTGTGAATTTTGTATTGAAACCGGATGCAATTTCTGTGTTTCATCGTCAATCTCATGGTCGAAGTTTAACAGTAAACCTGCCGAGGTGCATCGGAGTCTAACACTGAGCCCCCAGGGAAGAGCCGAAAAACAGACTCCCCAAAACGTCACTAACGTCAATATAAAACGGTGTTGAAAATTTTGTATTGAAACCGGAAGCAGTTTCTGTGTTTCATCGCCAATGTGATGGTCGAAGGGTAACAGTTAACATGCTGTGGTGCATCGGAGTCTCACACTGAGATCCCAGGGAAGAGCCAAAAAACAGGCTCCCTGAAACTTTACTCTCGTCAATATAAATCGGCATTGCAAATTTTGTATTGAAACAGGATGCAATTTCTGTGTTTCATCGTCAATGTGATGGTCGAAGGGTAACAGTAAACCTGCTGAGGTGCATCGGAGTCTCACACTGAGCCCCCAGGGAAGAGCCGAAAAACATTCTCCCGGAACGTTACTTTCGTCAACATAAATCGGATTTGCGAATTTTGTATTGAAACCAGATGCAATATCTGTGTTTCATCGCCAATGAGATGGTCGAAGGGTAACATTTAACCTGCTGTGGAGCATCGGAGTCTAACACTGATCCCCCAGGGAAGAGCCAAAGTTCATACTCTTCGAAACGGTAATCCTGTGGTCAGAAATCGGCATTGTGACTTTTGTATTGATCCGGATGCAATATCAGTGTTTCATCGTGAATGTCATGGTCGAATGATAACAGTAAAACAGCTGTGGAGCATCGGAGTCTCACACTGAGCCCCCAGGGAAGAGCGATATAAAGGACTCTTCGAAACGTTACTCTCGTCAATATAAATCGACATTGCGAAATTTGTATTGAAACCGGATGCAGTATCTGTGTTTCATCGTCAATGTGATGGTCGAAGGGTAACAGTAAACCTGGTGTGGTGCATCGGAGTCTCACTCTGAGCCCCCAGGGAAGAGCCAAATTTCATACCCTTCAAAACGGTAATCCTGTGTTCAGTAATCGGTATTGCGAATTTTGTATTGAAACCGGATGCAATTTCTGTGTTTCATCGTCAATCTCATGGTCGAAGTTTAACAGTAAACCTGCCGAGGTGCATCGGAGTCTAACACTGAGCCCCCAGGGAAGAGCCGAAAAACAGACTCCCCAAAACGTCACTAACGTCAATATAAAACGGTGTTGAAAATTTTGTATTGAAACCGGAAGCAGTTTCTGTGTTTCATCGCCAATGTGATGGTCGAAGGGTAACATTTAAATTGCTGTGGTGCATCGGAGTCTCACACTGAGCCCCCAGGGAAGAGCCAAAAAAGAGATTCCCCGAAACGCTACCCTCGTCAATATAAATCGGCATTGCGAATTTTGTATCGAAACCGGATGCAATATCTGTGTTACATCGTCAATGTGATGGTCGAAGGGTAGCAGTAAACCTGCTGTGGTGCATCGGAGTCTAACACTGGGCCCGCGGGGAAGAGCCAAACTACATACTCTTCGAAACGTTACTCCTGTGGACAGAAATCGGCATTGTGTAATTTGTATTGATCCGGATGCAATTTCTGTGTCTCATCGTCAATGTCATGGTCTAAGGGTAACAGTAAACCTGCTGTGGTGCATCGGAGTCTCACACCGAGCCCCCAGGGAAAAGCCAAATAATAGACTCCCCGAAACGTTACTCTCGTCAATATAAATCGGCATTGCGGATTTTGTATTGGAACCGGATGTAATTTGTGTTTCATCGCCAAAGTGATGGTCGCAGGGTAACAGTAAACCTGCTGTGGTGCATCGGAGTCTCACACTGAGCCCCCAGGGAGGAGCCAAAAAACAGGCTCCCCGAAAGTTACTCTCGTCAATACAAATCAGAATTACGAATTTTGTATTGAAACCGGATGCAATTTCTGTTGATCATCGCCAATGTGATGGTCGAAGCGTAACATTAAACCTGCTGTGGTGCATCGGAGTCTAACACTGCGCCCCCAGGGTAGAGCCGAAGACAGACTCCCCGAAACGTTACTCTCGTCAATATAAATCGGCATTGCGAATTTTGTATTGAAACCGGATGCAATTTCTGTGTTTCATCGTCAAAGTAATGGTCGAAGGGTAACAGTAAACCTGCTGTGGTGCATCGGTGTCTCACACTGAGCCCCAAGGGAAGAGCCGAAAAACAGACTCCCCGAAACGTTACACTCGTCAATATTAATCGCCATTGCGAATTTTGTAATATAACCGGATGCAATTTCTGTGTTTCATCGTCAATGTGATGGTCGAAGAGTGACAGTAAACCTGCTGTGGTGCATCGGAGTCTAACACTGGGCCCCAGGGAAGAGCCAAACTACATACTCTTCGAAACGGTAATCCTGTGGTCAGAAATCGGCATTGTGAATTTTGTATTGAAACCGGATGCAATTTCTGTGTTTCATCGTCAATCTCATGGTCGAAGTTTAACAGTAAACCTGCCGAGGTGCATCGGAGTCTAACACTGAGCCCCCAGGGAAGAGCCGAAAAACAGACTCACCAAAACGTCACTAACGTCAATATAAAACGGTGTTGCCAATTTGTATTGAAACCGGATGCAATTTCATTGTTTCATCGCCAATGTGATGGTCAAAGGGTAACTTTTAAATTGCTGTGGTGCTTCGGAGTCTCACACTGAGCCCACAGGGAAGAGCCAAAAAAGAGAATCCCCGAAACGCTACAATCGTCAATATAAATCGGCATTGCGAAATTTGTATTGAAACCGGATGCAATTTCTGTTGTTCATCGCCAATGTGATGGTCGAAGGGTAACATTAAACCTGCTGTGGTGCATCGGAGTCTCACACTGAGGCCCCAGGGAAGAGCCAAAAAACAGACTCCCTGAAACATTACTCTCCTCAATATAAATCGGCATTGCGAAATTTGTATTAAAACCAGATGCAATTTCTGTGTTTCATCGCCAAAGTGATGGTCGAAGGGTAACAGTAAACCTGCTGTGTTGCATCAGAGTCCGACACTGGGACCTCAGGCAAGAGCCAAAGTACATGCTCTTCGAAACGGAACTCCTGTGGACAGAAATCGGTATTGCGAATTTTGTATTGAAACCGGATGCAATTTCGGTGTTTCATCGTCAATGTCATGGTCGACGTTTAACAGTAAACCTGCAGAGGTGCATCGGAGTCTCACACTGAGCACCCAAGGAAGAGCCAAAAAACAGGCTCCCCGAAACGTTACTCTCCTCAATATAAACCGGCATTGCGAAATTTGTATTGAAACCGGATGCAATTTCTGTGTTTCATCGTCAATGTGATGGTTGAAGGGTAACGGTAAACCCGTTGTGGTGCATCGAGTCTAACACTGGGCCCCACGGAAGAGCCAAAGTACATACTCTTCGAAACGGTACTCCTGTGGACAGAAATCGGCATTGTGAATTTTGTATTGATCCGGATGCAATTTCTGTATTTCATCGTCAATGTCATGGTCGAAGGGTAACAGTGAACCTGCTGTGGTGCATCGGAGTCTAACACTGGGCCCTCAGGGAAGAGCCAATGTACATACTCTTCGAAACGGTACTCCTGTGGACAGAAATCGGCATTGAGAATTTTGTATTGATCCAGATGCAATTTCTGTGTTTCATCGTCAATGTGATGGTCCAAGGGTAACAGTAAACCTGCTGTGGTGCATCGGAGTCTCACACTGAGCCCCCAGGGAAGAGCCGCAAAACAGACTATGCGAAATGTTAGTCTCGTCAATATAAATCAGCATTGCGAACCATGTATTGAAACCGGGTGCAATTCCTGTGTTTCATCGTCAATGTAATGGTCGAAGGGTAACAGTAAACCTGCTGTGGTGCATCGGAGTCTAACACTGGGCCCCCAGGGAGGTGCGAAACTACATACTCTTCGAAACGGTGTTCCTGAGGACAGAAATCGGCATTGCGAATTTTGTATTGAAACCGGATGCAGTTTCTGTGTTTCATCGCCAATGTGATGGTCGAAGGGTAACATTAAACCTGCTGTGGTGCATCGGAGTCTCACACTGAGCCCCCAGAGAAGAGCCAAAAAACAGACTCCCCGAAATGTTACTCTCCTCAATATAAATCGGCAATGCGAAATTTGTATTGAAACCAGATGCAATTTCTGTGTTTCATCGCCAAAGTGATGGTCGAAGGGTAACAGTAAACCTGCTGTGTTGCATCGGAGTCCGACACTGGGCCCTCAGGCAAGAGCCAAAGTACATACTCTTCGAAACGGAACTCCTGTGGACAGAAATCGGTATTGCGAATTTTGTATTGAAACCGGATGCAATTTCTGTGTTTCATCGTCAATGTCATCTTCGAAGTTTAACAGTAAACCTGCCGAGGTGCATCGGAGTCTCACACTGAGCCTCCAGGGAAGAGCCAAAAAACAGGCTCCCCGAAACGTTACTCTCCTCAATATAAACCGGCATTGCGAATTTTGTATTTAAACCGGATGCAATTTCTGTGATTCATCGTCAATGTGATGGTGAAGGGTAACATTAAACCTGCTGTGGTGCATCGGAGTCTCACACTGAGCCCCCAGGGAAGAGCCAAAAAACAGACTCCCCGAAACGTTACTCTCGTCAATATAAGTCGACATTGCGAAATTTGTATTAAAACCGGATCCAATATCTGTGTATCATCGACAATGTGATGGTCGAAGGGTAACAGTAAACCTGCTGTGGTGCATCGGGGTCTCACACTGAGCCCCCAGGGAAGAGCCGAAAAACAGACTCCCCGAAATGTTACTCTAGTCAATATAAACCGGCATTGCGAATTTTGTATTGAAACCGGATGCAATTTCTGTATTTCATCGTCAATGTGATGGTCGAAGGGTAACAGTAAACCTGCTGTGGTGCATCGGAGTCTAACACTGGGCCCCCAGGGAAGAGCCAAAGTTCATACTCTTCGAAACGGTACTCCTGTGGACAGCAATCGGCATTGTGAATTTTGTATTGATCTGGGTTCATTTTCTGTGTTTCATCGTCAATGTCATGGTCGAAGGGTAACAGTAAACCTGCTGTGGTGCATCGGAGTCTCACACTGAGCCCCCAGCGAAGAGCCAAAAAACAGACACCCCGAAACGTTACTCTCTTCAATATAAATCGGCATTGCGAATTTTGTATTGAAAGCGGATTCACTTTCTGTGTTTCATCGTCAATGTGATGGTCGAAGGGTAACAGTAAACCTGCTGTGGTGCATCGGAGTCTAACACTGGGCCCCCAGGGAAGAGCCAAAGTTCATACTCTTCGAAACGGTACTCCTGTGGACAGTAATCGGCATTGCGAATTTTTTATTGAAACCGGAAGCAATTTCTGTGTTTCATAGTCAATGTGATGGTCGAAGGGTATCAGTAAACCGGCTGTGGTGCATCGGAGTCTCACACTGAGCCCCCAGTGGAGAGCCAAACGACAGACTCCCCGAAACGTTACTCTCGTCAATATAAACCGGCACTGCAAATTTTCTATTGAAACCGGATGCAATTTCTATGTTTCATCGTCAATGTGATGGTCGAAGGGTAACAGTAAACCTGCTGTGGTGCATCGGAGTCTAACACATGGCACCCAGGGAAGAGCCAAAGTAAATGCTCTTCGAAACGGTACTCCTGTGGACAGAAATCGGCGTTGTGAATTTTTATTGATCCGGATGCAATGTCATGGTCGAAGGGTAATAGTAAACCTGCTGTGGTGCATCGGAGTCTCACACTGAGCTCCCAGGGACGAGCTAAAAAACAGACTCCCCGAAACGTTACTCTCGTCAATATGAATCGGCATTGCGAATTTTGTATTGAAACTGGATGCAATTTCTGTGTTTCATCGTCAATGTGATGGCGAAGGGTAACAGCAAACCTGCTGTGGTGCATCGGAGTCTCACACTGAGTCCCCAGGGAACAGCCGCAAAACAGACTCCCCGAAACGCTACTCACGTCAATATAAATCGGCATTGCGAATTTTGTATTGAAACCGGATGCAATTTCTGTGTTTCATCGTCAATGTGATGGTCGAAGGGTAACAGTAAACCTGCTGTGGTGCATCGGAGTCTCACACTGAGCCCCAGGGGAGAGCCAAAGAAGAGACTCCAAGAAACGTTACTCTAGTCAATATAAATCGGCATTGCGAATTTTGTATTGAAACCGGATGCAATTTCTGTGTTTCATCGACAATGTGATGGTCGTAGCGCAACAACAGTAAACCTGCCGTGGTGCATCGGAGTCTAACACTGACCCCCAGGGAAGAGCGAAAAACAGACTCCCCGAAACGTTACTATTGTCAATATACACTCCTGGAAATGGTAAAAAGGACACATTGACACCGGTGTGTCAGACCCACCATACTTGCTCCGGACACTGCGAGAGGGCTGTACAAGCAATGATCACACGCACGGCACAGCGGACACACCAGGAACTGCGGTGTTGGCCGTCGAATGGCGCTAGCTGCGCTGCATTTGTGCACTGCCGCCGTGAGTGTCAGCCAGTTTGCCGTGGCATACGGAGCTCCTTCGCAGTCTTTAACACTGGTAGCATGCCGCGACAGCGTGGACGTGAACCGTATGTGCAGTTGACGGACTTTGAGCGAGGGCGTATAGTGGGCATGCGGGAGGCCGGGTGGACGTACCGCCGAATTGCTCAACACGTGGGGCGTGAGGTCTCCACAGTACATCGATGTTGTCGCCAGTGGTCGGCGGAAGGTGCACGTGCCCGTCGACCTGGGACCGGACCGCAGCGACGCACGGATGCACGCCAAGACCGTAGGATCCTACGCAGTGCCGTAGGGGACCACACCGCCACTTCCCAGCAAATTAGGGACACTGTTGCTCCTGGGGCATCGGCGAGGACCATTCGCAACCGTCTCCATGAAGCGGGGTTACGGTCCCGCACACCGTTAGGCCGTCTTCCACTCACGCCACAACATCGTGCAGCCCGCCTCCAGTGGTGTCGCGACAGGCGTGAATGGAGGGACGAATGGAGACGTGTCGTCTTCAGCGATGAGAGTCGCTTCTGCCTTGGTGCCAATGATGGTCGTATGCGTGTTTGGCGCCGTGCAGGTGAGCGCCATAATCAGGACTGCATACGACCGAGGCACACAGGGCCAACACCCGGCATCATGGTGTGGGGAGCGATCTCCTACACTGGCCGTACACCACTGGTGATCGTCGAGGGGACACTGAATGGTGCACGGTACATCCAAACCGTCATCGAACCCATCGTTCTACCATTCCTAGACCGGCAAGGGAACTTGCTGTACCAACAGGACAATGCACGTCCGCATGTATCCCGTGCCACCCAACGTGCTCTAGAAGGTGTAAGTCAACTACCCTGGCCAGCAAGATCTCCGGATCTGTCCCCCATTGAGCATGTTTGGGACTGGATGAAGCGTCGTCTCACGCGGTCTGCACGTCCAGCAAGAACGCTGGTCCAACTGAGGCGCCAGGTGGAAATGGCGTGGCAAGCCGTTCCACAGGACTACATTCAGCATCTCTACGATCATCTCCATGGGAGAATAGCAGCCAGCATTGCTGCGAAAGGTGGATATACACAGTACTAGTGCCGACATTGTGCATGCTCTGTTGCCTGTGTCTATGTGCCTGTGGTTCTGTCAGTGTGATCATGTGAGGTATCTGACCCCAGGAATGTGTCAATAAAGTTTCCCCTTCCTGGGATAATGAATTCACGGTGTTCTTATTTCAATTTCCAGGAGTGTAAATCGGCATTGCGAATTTTGTATTGAAACCGGATGCAATATCTGTGTTTCATCGTCAATATGATGGTCGAAAAGTAACAGTAAACCTGCCATGGTGCATCGGAGTATAACACTGAGCCCGAAGGGAAGAGCCAAATAAAAGACTCCCCAAAACGTTACTCTCGTCAATATAAATCGTCATTGCGAAATTTGTATCGTAACCGGATGCAAATTCTGTGTTTCATCGTCAATGTGATGGTCGAAGGGTAACAGTAAACCTGCTGTGGTGCATCGGAGTCTAACACTGGGCCCCCAGGGAAGAGCCAATGTACATACTCTTCGAAACGGTACTCCTGTGGACAGAAATCGGCATTGTGAATTTTAATTGATCCGGATGCAATTTCTGTGTTTCATCGTCAATGTCATGGTCGAAGGGTAACAGTAAACCTGCTGTGGTGCATCGGGGTCTCACACTGAGCCCCCAGGAAAGAGCCAAAAAACAGCCTCCAGAAATGTTACTCTAGTCAATATAAATCGGCATTGCGAATTTTGTGTTAAAACCGGATGCAATTTCTGTATTTCATCGTCAATGTGATGGTGGAAGGGTAACAGTAAACCTGCTGTGGTGCATCGGAATGTCACACTGAGACCCCATGGAAGAGCCGACAAACAGACTCCCCGAACATTTATCCTCGTCAATGTAAATCGGCATTGCGAATTTTGTATTGAAACCGGATGCAATATCTGTGTTTCATCGTCAATATGATGGTCGAAAAGTAACAGTAAACCTGCCATGGTGCATCGGAGGATAACACTGAGCCCGAAGGGAAGAGCCAAATAAAAGGCTCCCCAAAACGTTACTCTCGTCAATATAAATCGTCATTGCGAAATTTGTATCGTAACCGGATGCAATTTCTGTGTTTCATCGTCAATGTGATGGTCGACGCGTAACAACAGTAACCCTGCCATGGTGCATCGGAGTCTAACACTGACCCCCAGGGGAGAGCGAAAAAGCAGTCTCCCCGAAACGTTACTCTCGTCAATATAAATTGGCATTGCGAATTTTGTATTGAAACCAGAAGCAATTTCTGTGTTTCATAGTCAATGTGATGGTCGAAGGGTATCAGTAAACCGGGTGTGGTGCATCGGAGTCTCACACTGAGCCCCAGTGGAGAGCCAAACGACAGACTCCCCGAAACGTTACTCTCGTCAATATAAACCGGCATTGCAAATTTTGTATTGAAACCGGATGCAATTTCTATGTTTCATCGTCAATGTCATGGTCGAAGGGTAACAGTAAACATGCTGAGGTGCATCAAAGCCTCACACTGAGCAACCAGGGAACAGCCGAAAAACAGACTCCCCGAAACGTTACTCACGTCAATATAAATCGGCATTGCGAATTTTGTATTGAAACCGGATGCAATTTCTGTGTTTCATCGTCAATGTGATGGTCGAAGGGTAACAGTAAACCTGCCGTGGTGCATCGGAGTCTAACACTGAGACCTCAGGGAAGAGCGAAAGAAAAGACTCCCTGAAACGTCACTCTCGTCAATATAAATCGTCATTGCGAAATTTGTATTGAAACCAAATGCAATATCTGTGTTTCATCGTCAATGTGATGGTCGACGGGTAACAGTAAACCTGCTGTGGTGCATCGGAGTCTAACACAGGGCACCCAGGGAAGAGCCAAAGTAAATGCTCTTCGAAACGGTACTCCTGTGGACAGAAATCGTCGTTGTGAATTTTTATTGATCCGGATGCAATGTCATGGTCGAAGGGTAATAGTAAACCTGCTGTGGTGCATCGGAGTCTCACACTGAGCCCCCAGGGACGAGCTAAAAACCAGACTCCCCGAAACGTTACTCTCGTCAATATGAATCGGCATTGCGAATTTTGTATTGAAACTGGATGCAATTTCTGTGTTTCATCGTCAATGTGATGGGCGAAGGGTAACAGCAAACCTGCTGTGGTGCATCGGAGTCTCACACTGAGCCCCCAGGGAACAGCCGAAAAACCGACTCCCCGAAACGCTACCCACGTCAATATAAATCGGCATTGCGAATTTTGTATTGAAACCGGATGCAATATCTGTGTTTCATCGTCGATGTGTTGGTCGAAGGGTAACAGTAAACCTGCTGTGGTGCATCGGAGTCTCACACTGAGCCCCAGGGAAGAGCCAAAGAAGAGACTCAAAGAAACGTTACTCTAGTCAATATAAATCGGCATTGCGAATTTTGTATTGAAACCGGATGCAATTTCTGTGTTTCATCGTCGATGTGATTTTCGAAGGGTAACAGTTAACCGGCCGTGGTGCATCGGAGTCTCACACTGAGCCCCCAGTGGAGAGCCAAAAGACAGACTCCCTGAAACGTTACTCTCGTCAATATTAATCGGCATTACGAATTTTGTTTTGAAACGGGATGCAATTTCTGTGTTGCATCGTCAATGTGGTGGTCGAAGGGTAACAGTAAACCTGCCGTGGTCCTTCGGAGTCTAACACGGAGCCCCCAGGGAAGAGCCAAAGAACAGACTTCCCGAAGCGTTACTCTCTTCAATATAGATCGGCATTGTAAATTTTGTATTGAAACCGGATGCAATTTCTGTGTTTCATCGTCAATGTGATGGTCGGGAGGTAACAGTAAACCTGCTGTGGTGCATCGGTGTCTCACACTGAGCCCCCAGGGAAGTGCTGGAAAACAGACTCCCCGAAACGTTACACTCGTCAATATAAATCGTCATTGCGAATTTTGTATTGAAACCGGATGCAATTTCTGTGTTTCATCGTCAATGTGATGGTCGAAGGGTAACAGTAAACCTGCTGTGGTGCATCGGAGTCTAACACTGGGCCCCCAGGGAAGAGCCAAAGTACATACTCTTCGAAACGGTACTCCTGTGGACAGAATTCGGAATTGTGAATTTTGTATTGATCCGGATGCAATTTCTGTGTTTCATCGTCAATGTCATGGTCGAAGGGTAACAGTAAACCTGTTGTGGTGCATCGGGGTCTCACACTGAGCCCCCAGGAAAGAGCCAAAAAACAGCCTCCAGAAATGTTACTCTAGTCAATATAAATCGGCATTGCGAATTTTGTATTGAAACCGGATGCAATTTCTTTATTTCATCGTCAATGTGATGGTGGAAGGGTAAGAGTAAACCTGCTGTGGTGCATCGGAATGTCACACTGAGACCCCATGAAAGAGCCGACAAACAGACTCCCCGAAACGTTACTCTCGTCAATGTAAATCGGCATTACGAATTTTGTATTGAAACCGGATGCAATTTCTGTGTTTCATCGTCAATGTGATGGTCGAAGCGTAACAACAGTAACCCTGCCATGGTGCATCGGAGTCTAACACTGACCCCCAGGGGAGAGCGAAAAAGCAGTCTCCCCGAAACGTTACTCTCGTCAATATAAATCGGCATTGCGAATTTTGTATTGAAACCGGAAGCAATTTCTGTGTTTCATAGTCAATGTGATGGTCGAAGGGTATCAGTAAACCGGCTGTGGTGCATCGGAGTCTCACACTGAGCCCCCAGTGGAGAGCCAAACGACAGACTCCCCGAAACGTTACTCTCGTCAATATAAACCGGCATTGCAAATTTTGTATTGAAACCGGATGCAATTTCTATGTTTAATCGTCAATGTCATGGTCGAAGGGTAACAGTAAACATGCTGTGGTGCATCAGAGTCTCATACTGAGCCCCCAGGGAACAGCCGAAAAACAGACTCCCCGAAACGTTACTCACGTCAATATAAATCGGCATTGCGAATTTTGTATTGAAACCGGATGCAATTTCTGTGTTTCATCGTCAAAGTGATGGTCGAAGGGTAACAGTAAACCTGCCGTGGTGCATCGGAGTGTAACACTGAGCCCCCAGGGAAGAGCGAAAGAAAAGACTCCCTGAAACGTCACTCTCGTCAATATAAATCGTCATTGCGAAATTTGTGTTGAAACCGGATGCAATTTCTGTGTTTCATCGTCAATGTGATGGTCGAAGGGTAACAGTAAACCTGCTGTGGTGCATCGGAGTCTAACACAGGGCACTCAGGGAAGAGCCAAAGTAAATACTCTTCGAAACGGTACTCCTGTGGACAGAAATCGGCGTTGTGAATTTTTATTTATCCGGATGCAATGTCATGGTCGAAGGGTAATAGTAAACCTGCTGTGGTGCATCGGAGTCTCACACTGAGCCCCCAGGGACGAACTAAAAAACAGACTCCCCGAAACGTTACTCTCGTCAATATGAATCGGCATTGCGAATTTTGTATTGAAATTGGATGCAATTTCTGTGTTTCATCGTCAATGTGATGGGCGAAGGGTAACAGCAAACCTGCTGTGGTGCATCGGAGTCTCACACTGAGCCCCCAGGGAACAGCCGAAAAACAGACTCCCCGAAACGCTACTCACGTCAATATAAATCGGCATTACGAATTTTGTATTGAAACCGGATGCAATTTCTGTGTTTCATCGACAATGTGATGGTCGAAGCGTAACAACAGTAAACTTGCCGTGGTGCATCGGAGTCTAACACTGACCCCCAGGGAAGAGCGAAAAAGCAGTCTCCCCGAAACGTTACTCTCGTCAATATAAATCGGCATTGCGAATTTTGTATTGAAACCGGATGCAATTTCTGTGTTTCATCGTCAATGTGATGGTCGAAGGGTAACAGTAAACCGGCCGTGGTGCATCGGAGTCTCACACTGAGCCCCCAGTGGAGAGCCAAAAGACAGACTCCCCGAAACGTTACTCTCGTCAATATAAACCGGCATTGCGAGTTTTGTATTGAAACCGGATGCAATTTCTCTGTTTCATCGTCAATGTCATGGTCGAAGGGTAACAGTAAACATGCTGTGGTGCATCAGAGTCTCACACTGAGCCCCCAGGGAAGAGACGAAAAACAGACTCCCCGAAACGTTACTCTCGTCAGAATAAATCGGTATTACGTATTTTGTTTTGAAACGGGATGCAATTTCTGTGTTGCATCGTCAATGTGGTGGTCGAAGGGTAACAGTAAACCTGCTGTGGTCCTTCGGAGTCCAACACTGAGCCCCCAGGGAAGAGCCAAAGAACAGACTCTCCGAAGCGTTACTCTCGTCAATATAGATCGGCATTGTAAATTTTGTATTGAAACCGGATGCAATGTCTGTGTTTCATCGTCAATGTGATGGTCGAGAGGTAACAGTAAACCTGCTGTGGTGCATCGGAGTCTCACACTGAGCCCCCAGGGAAGTGCTGGAAAACAGACTCTCCGAAAAGTTACACTCGTCAATATAAATCGTCATTGCGAATTTTGTATTGAAACCGGATGCAATTTCTGTGTTTCATTACAATGTGATGGTCGAAGGGTAACAGTAACCTGCTGTGGTGAATGGGAGTCAATTACAGGGCCCCCAGGGAAGAGCCAAAGTACACACTCTTCGAAACGGTACTCCTGTGGACAGGAATCGGCATAGTGAATTTTGTATTGATCCGGATGCTATTTCTGTGTTTCATCGTGAATGTCACGATCGAAGGGTAACAGTAAACCTTCTGTGGTGCATCGGAGTCTTACACTGAGCCCCCAGGGGCGAACAAAAAAACAGACTCCCCGAAACGTTACTCTTGTCAATATAAAATGGCATTGCGAATTTTGTATTGAAACCGCATGCAATTTCTGTGTTTCATCGTCAATGTGATGGTCGAAGGGTAACAGTAAACCAGCCGTGGTGCATCGGAGTCTAACACTGTGCCCCCAGGGAAGAGCCAAAGAAAAAACTCCCTGAAACGTCACTCTCGTCAATATAAATCGTCATTGCGAAATTTGTATTGAAACCGGATGCAATTTCTGCGTTTCATCGTCAATGTGATGGTCGAAGGGTAACAGTAAACCTGCTGTGGTGCATCGGAGTCTAACACAGGGCACCCAGGGAAGAGCCAAAGTAAATACTCTTCGAAACGGTACTCCTGTGGACAGAAAACGGCGTTGTGAATTTTTATCGATCCGGATGCAATGTCATGGTCGATGGGTAATAGTAAACCTGCTGTGGTACATCGGAGTCTCATACTGAGCGCCCAGGGACGGGCTAAAAAACGGACTCCCTGAAACGTTACTCTTGTCAATATGAATCGGCATTGCGAATTTTGTATTGAAACCGGATGCAATTTCTGTGTTTCATCGTCAATGTGATGAGCGAAGGGTAACAGTAAACCTGCCGTGGTGCATCGGAGTCTAACACTGATCCCCAGGGAAGAGCGATAACGCAGTCTCACCGAAACGTTACTCTCGTCAACATAAATCGGCATTGCGAATTTTGTATTGAAACCGGATGCAATTTCTGTGTTTCATCGTCAATGTGATGGTCGAAGGGTAACAGTAAACCGGCCGTGGTGCATCGGAGTCTCACACTGAGCCCCCAGTGGAGAGCCAAATGACAGACTCCCCGAAACGTTACTCCCGTCAATATAAACCGGCATTGCGAATTTTGTATTGATACCAGATGCAATTTCTCTGTTTCATCGTCCATGTCATGGTCGAAGGGTAACATTAAACCTGCTGTGGTGAATGCGAGTCAATTACTGGGCCCCCAGGGAAGAGCCAAAGTACACACTCTTCGAAACGGTACTCCTGTGGACAGAAATCGGCATAGTGAATTTTGTATTGAAACCGGATGCAATTTCTGTGTTTCATCGTCAATGTGACGGTCGAAATGTAACAGTAAACCTGCTGTGGTGCATCGGAGTCTAACACTGGGTCCACAGGGAAGAGCCAACGTACATACTCTTCGAAACGGTACTCCTGAGGACAGAATTCGGCATTGCGAATTTTGTATTGAAACCGGATGCAATTTCTGTGATTCATCGTCAATGTCATGGTCGAAGGGTAATAGTAAACCTGCCGTGGTGCATCGTAGTGTAACACTGAGCCCCTAGGTAAGAGAAAAAAAAACAGACACACCGAAACGATAATCTTGTCAATATAAATCGGCATTGCGAATTTTGTATTGAAACCTGATGCCGTTTCTGTGTTTCATCGTCAATGTAATGGTCGAAGGGTAACAGTAAACCTGCTGTGGTGCATCGGTGTATCACACTGAGCCCCCAGGGTCGAGCCAAAAAACAGATTCCCCGAATCGTTACTCTCGTCAATATGAATCAGCATTGCGAATTTTGTATGGTAACCGGATGCAATTTCAGTGTTTCATCGTCAATGTGATTGTCGAAGGGTAACAGTAAACCGGCCGTGGTGCATCGGTGTCTCACACTGAGCCCCCAGGGAAGAGCCGAAGACCAGACTCCCCTAAACGTTACTCTCGTCAATATAAATCGGCATTGCGAATTTTTATTGAAACCGGAAGCAATTTCTGTAATTCATCGACAATGTTATGGTCGAAGGACAACAGTAAACTTGCCGTGGTGCATCGGTGTCTCACACTGAGACCCCAGGGAAGAGCCGAAGAACAGACTCCCCTAAACGTTACTCTCGTTAATATAAATCATAATTGCGAGTTTTGTATTGAAACCGGATGCAATTTCTGTGTTTTATCGTCAATGTGATGGTCAAAGGGTAACAGTAAACCTGCTGTGTTGCATCGGAGTCTAACACTTGGCCCAAAGGGAAGAGCCAAAATACATAGTCTTCGAAACAGTACTCCTGTGGACAGAAATCGGCATTGCAAATATTGTATTGAAACCTGATGCAATTTCTGTGTTTCATCGTCAATGTCATGGTCGAAGGGTAACAAGAAACCTGCTGTGGTGAATCGGAGTCTCACACTGAGCCCCCAGGGAACAGCAAAATAACAGGCTCACCAAAACGTTACTCTCGTCAATATAAATCGGCATTGCGAATTTTGTATTGAAACCGGATGCAATTTCTGTGTTTCATCGTCAATGTGATGGTCAAAGGGTAACAGTAAACCTGCAGTGGTGCATCGGAGAATAACACTGGGCCCACAGGGAAGAGCCAAATTATATACTCTTCGAAACGGTACTCCTGTGGACAGAAGTCGGCATTGTGAATTTAGTATTGAAACCGGATGCAATTTCTGTGTTTCATCGTCAATGTCATGGTCGAAGGGTAACAGTAAATCTGGCGTGGTGCATCGGAGTCTAACACTGAGCCCCCAGGGAAGAGATTAAAACAGACTCCCCGAAACGATACTCTCGTCAATATAAATCGGCATTGCGAAATTTGTATTGAAACGGGATGCAATTTCAGTGTTTCATCGTCAATGTGATGGTCGATGGGTAACAGTAAACCTGCTGTGGTGCATCGGAGTCTCACACTGAGCCCCCAGGGGAGAGCCGAAAAACAGACTCCCCTAAACGTTACTCTCGTCAATATAACTCGGCATTGCGAATTTTGTATTGAAACCGGATGCAAAGTCTGTGTTTCATCGTCAATGTGATGGTCGAAGGGTAACAGTAAACCTGCTGTGGTGCATTGGAGTCTGACACTGAGCCCCCAGGGGAAAGCCAAAAAACAAACTCACCGAAACGTTACTTTCGTCAATATAAACCCGCATTGCGAATTTTGTATTGAAACCGGAGGCAATTTCTGTGTTTCATCGTCAATGTGAAGGTTGAAGGGTAACAGTAAACCTGCTGTGGTGCATCGGAGTATAACACTGGGCCCCCAGGGAAGAGCCAAAGTACATACTCTTCGAAACGGTACTCCTGTGGACAGAAATCGGCAATGCGAATTTTGTATTGACACCGAATGCAATTTCTATGTTTCATCTTAAATGCCATGGTCGAAGAGTAACAGTAAACCTGCTGTGGTGCACCGGAGTTACACACTGAGCCCCCAGGGACGAGCCAAAATACAGACTCCCCAAAAAGTTGCTCTCGTCAATATAAATCGGCATTGCGAATTTTGTATTGAAACCGGATGCAATTTCTGTGTTTCATCGTCAATGTGATGGCCGAAGGGTAACAGTAAACCTGCTGTGGTGCATCGGAGTCTCACACTCAGCCCCCAGGGAAGAGCCGAAAAACAGACTCCCTGAAACAATACTCTCGTCAATATAAATCGGCATTGCAAATTTTGTATTGAAACCGGATGGAATTTCTGTGTTTCATCGTCAATGTGACGGTTGAAGTGTAACAGTAAACCTGCTGTGGTGCATCGGAGTCTAACACTTGGCCCCCAGGGAAGAGACTAAGTACATACTCTTCGACACGGTACTTCTGTGGACAGAAATCGGCATTGTGAATTTTAAATTGAAACCGGATGTAATATCTGTGATTCATCGTCAATATTATGGTCGAAGGGTAACAGTAAACCTGCCGTGGTGCATCGGAGTGTAACACTGAGCCCCTAGGGAAGAGACAAAGGAACAGTCGCCCCGAAACGATTATCTCGTCAATACAAATCGGCATTGCGAATTTTGTATTGAAACCTGATGCCGTTTCTGTGTTTCATCGTCATTGTAATGGTCGAAGGGTAACAGTAAACCTGCTGTGGTGCATCAGTGTCTCACACTGAGCCCCCAGGGACGAGCCAAAAAACAGGCTCCCCGATTCGTTACTTTCGTCAATATGAATCGGCATTGCGAATTTTGTATCGAAACCAGTGCAATTTCTGTGCTTCATCGTCAATGTGATTGTCGAAGGGTAACAGTAAACCGGCCATGGTGCAACGGTGTCTCACACTGAGCCCCCAGGGAAGAGCCGAAAAACAGACTCCCCGAAACGTTACTCTTGTCAATACAAATCGGCATTGCGAATTTTGTATTGAAACCGGATGCAATTTCTGTGTTTCATCATCAATGTGATGGTCGAAGGGTAACAGTAAACCTGCTGTGGTGCATCGGGTCTCACACAGAGCCCCCAGGTGAGAGCCGAAAAACAGACTTCCCGAAACGTTACTCTCATCAAAATAAACCGGCATTGGGAATTTTGTATTGAAACCGGATGCAATTTCTGTGTTTCATCGTCAATGAGATGGTCGAAGGGTAACAGTAAACCTGCTGTGGTGCATCGGAGTCTAACACTGGGCCCCCAGGGAAGTGCCAAAGTACATACTCTTCCAAACGGTACTCCTGTGGACAGAAATCGGTATTGTGAATTTTGTATTGATCCGGATGCAATATTTTTGTTTCATCGTCAATGTGATGGTCGAAGTGTAACAGTAAACCTGCTGTGGTGCATCGGAGTATAACACTGGGCCCCCAGGGAAGAGCCTAAGTACATACTCTTCGAAACGGTACTCCTGTGGACAGAAATCGGCAATGCGAATTTTGTATTGACACCGAATGCAATTTCTATGTTTCATCGTCAATGCCATGGTCGAAGGGTAACAGTAAACCTGCTGTGGTGCACCGGAGTTTCACACTGAGCCCCCAGGGAGGAGCCAAAATACAGACTCCCCAAAAAGTTGCTCTCGTCAATATAAATCGGCATTGCGAATTTTGTATTGAAACCGGATGCAATTTCTGTGTTTCATCGTCAATGTGATGGCCGAAGGGTAACAGTAAACCTGCTGTGGTGCATCGGAGTCTCACACTGAGCCCCCAGGGAAGAGCCGAAAAACAGACTCCCCGAAACGTTACTCTCGTCAATATAAATCGGCATTGCAAATTTTGTATTGAAACCGGATGGAATTTCTGTGTTTCATCGTCAATGTGACGGTCGAAGTGTAACAGTAAACCTGCTGTGGTGCATCGGAGTCTAACACTTGGCCCCCAGGGAAGAGCCTAAGTACATACTCTTCGACACGGTACTTCTGTGGACAGAAATCGGCATTTTGAATTTTAAATTGAAACCGGATGCAATTTCTGTGATTCATCGTCAATGTCATGGTCGAAAGGTAACAGTAAACCTGCCGTGGTGCATTGGAGTGTAACACTGAGCCCCTAGGGAAGAGATAAAAGAACAGACACCCCGAAACGATAATCTCGTCAATACAAATCGGCATTGCGAATTTTGTATTGAAACCTGATGCCGTTTCTGTGTTTCATCGTCACTGAAATGGTCGAAAGGTAACAGTAAACCTGCTGTGGTGCATCGGAGTATAACACTGGGCCCCCAGGGAAAAGCCAAAGTACATACACTTCGAAACGTTACTCCTGTGGACAGAAATCGGCATCCTGAATTTTGTATTGATCCGGATGCAATTTCTGTGTTTCATCGTCAATGTCATGGACGAAGGGTAACAGTAAACCTGCTGTGGTGCATCGGTGTCTCACACTGAGCCCCCAGGGACGAGCCAAAAAACAGGCTCCCCGAATCGTTACTCTCGTCAATATGAATCGGCATTGCGAATTTTCTATCGAAACCAGTGCAATTTCTGTGTTTCATCGTCAATGTGATTGTCGAAGGGTAACAGTAAACCTGCCGTTATGCATCGGTGTCTCACACTGAGCCCCCAGGGAAGAGCCGAAAAACAGACTCCCCGCAAAGTTAGCCTCGTCAATAATAAATCGGCATTGCTAATTTTGTATTGAAACCGGATGCAATTTCTGTGTTTCATCGTCAATGTGATGGTCGAAGGGTAACAGTAAACCTGCTGTAGTGCATCGGAGTCTAACACTGAGCCCCCAGGGAAGATCAAAAATACCGACTCCCCGAAACGTTACATTCGTCAATATAAATCGGCATTGCGAATTTTGAGTTGAAACCGGATGTAATTTCTGTGTTTCGATGTCAATGTGATGGTCGAAGGGTAGCAGTAAACCTGCTGTGGTGCATCGGAGACTCACACTGAGCCCCCTGGGAAGAGCCAAAAAACAGACTCCCCGCAAAGTTAGCCTCGTCAATAATAAATCGGCATTGCTAATTTTGTATTGAAACCGGATGCAATTTCTGTGTTTCATCGTCAATGTCATGGTCGAAGGGTAACAGTAAACCTGCCGTGGTGCATCGGAGTCTAACACTGAGATCCCAGGGAAGAGCCAAATAACAGACTCCCCCAAACGATACCCTCGTCAACATAAATCGGCATTGCGAATTTTGTATTGAAACCGGATGCCATTCCTGTGTTTCATCGTCAATGTGATGGTCGAAGGCTAACAGTAAACCTGCTGTGGTGCATCGGAGTCTCACACTGAACCCCCAGGGAAGAGCCGAAAAACAGACTCCCCGAAACGTTACTCTCGTCTGTATAAATCGGCAGTGCGAATTTTGTATTGAAACGGTATGCAATTTCCGTGTTTCATCGACAATGCGATGGTCGAAGGGTAAGAGTACACCTTCTGTGGTACATCGGAGTCTAACACGGGGCCCCCGGGAGGAACCAAAGCACATACTCTTCAAAACGGTACTCCTGTGGACTGAAATCGGCATTGTGAATTTTGTATTGATCCGGATGCAATATCTGTGTTTCATCGTCAATGTCATGGTCGAAGGATAACAGTAAACCTGCTGTGGTGCATCGGAGTCTCACACTGAGCCCCCAGGGAAGAGCCAAAAAACAGACTCCCCGAAACGTTACTCTCGTCAATTTAAATACGCATTGAGAATTTTGTATTGAAACCGGATGCAATTTCTGTGTTTCATCGTCAATGTGATGGTCGAAGGGTAACAGTAAACGTGCAGTGGTTCACCGGAGTATAACACTGGGCCCACAGGGAAGAGCCAAAGCACATACTCTTCGAAACGGTACTACTTTGGACAGAAATCAGCATTGCGAATTTCGTATTGAAACCGGATGCAATTTCTGTGTTTCATCGTCATTGTCATGGTCGAAGGGTAACAGTAAACCTGCCGTGGTGCATCGGGGTCTAACACTGAGCCCCCAGGGAAGAGATAAAGAAAAGGCTCCCCGAAACGATACTCTCGTCAATATAAATCAGCATTGCGAATTTTGTATTGTAACCGGATGCCATTTCTGTGTTTCAACGTCAATGTGATGGTCGAAGGGAAACAGTAAACCTGCTGTGGTCCATCGGAGTCTCACACTGAGCCCCCAGGGGAGAGCCAAAGGACAGGCTCCCCGAAACGTTACTCTCGTCAATATAAGTCGGCATTGCGAATTTTGTATTGTAACCGGATGCAATGTCTGTGTTTCATCGTCAATGTGATGGTCGAAGTGTCACAGTAAACCTGCTGTGGTGCATCGGTGTCTCACACTGAGCCCCCAGGGGAGAGCCAAAGAACAGGCTCACCGAAACGTTACTCTCGTCAATATAAACCGGCATTGCGAATTTTGTATTGAAACCGGATGCAATGTCTGCGTTTCATCGTCAATGTGATGGTCGAAGGGTAACAGTAAACCTGCTGTGGTGCACCGGAGTTTGACACTGAGCCCCCAGCGAGGAGCCAAAATACAGACTCCCCAAAAAGTTGCTATCGTCAATATAAATCAGCATTGCGAATTTTTTATTGAAACCGGAGGCAATTTCTGTGTTTCATCGTTAATGTGATGGCCGAAGGGTAACAGTAAACCTGCTGTGGTGCATCGGAGTCTCACACTGAGCCCCTAGGGAAGAGCCAAAAATCCGGCTCTTCGAAACGTTACTCTCGTCAATATAAATCGGCATTGCGAATTTTGTATTGAAAAATGATGCAATTTCTGTGTTTCATCGTCAATGTGATGGTCGAAGGGTAACAGTAAACCTGCTGTGGTGCATTGGAGTCTATCACTAGGCCCCAGGGAAGAGCCAAAGTACATACTCTTCGAAACGGTACGCCTGTGGACAGAAATCGGCAGTGCGAATTTGTATTGAAACCGGATGCAATTTCTGTGTTCCATCGTCAATGCGATGGTCGAAGGGTAACAGTGAACCTGCCGTGGTGCATCGGAGTCTAACACTGAGCCCCCAGGGAAGAGCCAAAAACAGACTCCCCCAAACGATACTCTCGTCAACATAAATCGGCATTGCGAATTTTGTATTGAAACCGGATGCCATTGCTATGCTTCATCGTCAATGTGATGGCCGAAGAGTAACAGTAAACCTGCTGTGGTCCATCGGAGTCTAAAACTGGGCCCACAGAAAAGAGCCAAAGTACATACTCTTCGAAACGATACTCCTGTGGAAAGAAATCAGCATTGTGAATTATGTATTGATCCGGATGCAATATCTCCGTTTCGTCGTCAATGTGATGGTCGAAGGTTAACAGTAAACCTGCTGTGGTGCATCGGAGTCTCACACTGAGCCCCCAGCGAAGAGCCAAAAAACAGACTCCCCGAAACGTTACTCTTGTCAATACAAATCGGCATTGCGAATTTTGAATTGAAACCTGATGCAGTTTCTGTGTTTCATCGTCAATGTGATGGTCGAAGGCTAACAGTAAACCTGCTGTGGTGCATCGGAGTCTCACACTGAGCCCCCAGAGAAGAGCCGAAAAGCAGACTCCCCGAAACGTTACTCTCGTCAGTATAAATCGGCATTGCGAATTTTGTATTGAAACGGTATGCAATTTCTGTGTTTCATCGACAATATGATGGTCGAATGGTAAGTGTAAACCTGTTGTGGTACATCGGAGAAACTCTGGGCCTCCAGTGAGGAACCAAAGCACATATTCTTCGAAACGGTACTCCTGTGGACAGAAATCGGCATTGTGAATTTTGTATTTATCCGGATGCAATTTCTGTGTTTCATCGCAAATGTCATGCTCGAAGGGTAACAGTAAACCTGCTGTGGTGTATCGGAGTCTCACACTGAGCCCCCAGGGAAGAGCCAAAACACAGACTCCCCGAAACGTTACTCTCGTCAATATAAATCGGCATTGAGAATTTTGTATTGAAACCGGATGCAATTTCTGTGTTTCATCGTCAATGTGATCGTCGAAGGATAACAGTAAACCTGCTGTGGTGCATCGGAGTCTCACACTGAGCCAGCAGGGAAGAGCCAAAAAACAGTCTCCCCGAAACGTTATTCTCGTCAATATAAATCGGCATTGCGAATTTTTTATTGAAACCGGATGCAATTTCTGTGTTTCATCGTCAATGTGATGGTCGAAGGGTTACAGTAAATCTGCTGTGGTGCATCGGAGTATAACACTGGGCCACCAGGGAAGAGCCAAAGTACATACTCTTTAAAACGGTACGCCTGTGGACAGAAATCGGCATTCTACATCTACATCTACATCTACATTTATACTCCGCAAGCCACCCAACGGTGTGTGGCGGATGGCACTTTACGTGCCACTGTCATTATCTCCCTTTCCTGTTCCAGTCGCGTATGGTTCGCGGGAAGGACGACTGTCTGAAAGCCTCTGTGCGCGCTCTAATCTCTCTAATTTTACATTCGTGATCTCCTCGGGAGGTATAAGTAGGGGGAAGCAATATATTCGATACCTCATCCAGAAACGCACCCTCTCGAAACCTGGCGAGCAAGCTACACCGCGATGCAGAGCGCCTCTCTTGCAGAGTCTGCCACTTGAGTTTGTTAAACATCTCCGTAACGCTATCACGGTTACCAAATAACCCTGTGACGAAACGCGCCGCTCTTCCTTGGATCCTCTCTATCTCCTCCGTCAACCCGATCTGGTACGGATCCCACACTGATGAGCAATACTCAAGTATAGGTCGAACGAGTGTTTTGTAAGCCACCTCCTTTGTTGATGGACTACATTTTCTAAGGACTCTTCCAATGAATCGCAACCTGGTACCCGCCTTACCAACAATTAATTTTATATGATCATTCCACTTCAAATCGTTCCGCACGCATATTCCCAGATATTTTACAGAAGTAACTGCTACCAGTGTTTGTTCCGCTATCATATAATCATACAATAAAGGATCCTTCTTTCTATGTATTCGCAATACATTACATTTGTCTATGTTAAGGGTCAGTTGCCACTCCCTGCACCAAGTGCCTATCCGCTGCAGATCTTCCTGCATTTCGCTACAATTTTCTAATGCTGCAACTTCTCTGTATACTACAGCATCATCCGCGAAAAGCCGCATGGAACTTCCGACACTATCTACTAGGTCATTTATATATATTTTGAAAAGCAATGGTCCCATAACACTCCCCTGTGGCACGCCAGAGGTTACTTTAACTTCTGTAGATGTCTCTCCATTGAGAACAACATGCTGTGTTCTGTTTGCTAAAAACTCTTCAATCCAGCCACACAGCTGGTCTGATATTCCGTAGGCTCTTACTTTGTTTATCAGGCGACAGTGCGGAACTGTATCGAACGCCTTCCGGAAGTCAAGGAAAATGGCATCTACCTGGGAGCCTGTATCTAATATTTTCTGGGTCTCATGAACAAATAAAGCGAGTTGGGTTTCACACGATCGCTGTTTCCGGAATCCATGTTGATTCCTACATAGTAGATTCTGAGTTTCCAAAAACGACATGATACTCGAGCAAAAGACATGTTCTAAAATTCTACAACAGATCGACGTCAGAGAGATAGGTCTATAGTTTTGCGCATCTGCTCGACGACCCTTCTTGAAGACTGGGACTACCTGTGCTCTTTTCCAATCATTTGGAACCTTCTGTTCCTCTAGAGACTTGCGGTACACGGCTGTTAGAAGGGGGGCAAGTTCTTTCGCGTACTCTGTGTAGAATCGAATTGGTATCCCGTCAGGTCCAGTGGACTTTCCTCTGTTGAGTGATTCCAGTTGCTTTTCTATTCCTTGGACACTTATTTCAATGTCAGCCATTTTTTCGTTGGTGCGAGGATTTAGAGAAGGAACTGCAGTGCGGTCTTCCTCTGTGAAACAGCTTTGGAAAAAGGTGTTTAGTATTTCAGCTTTACGCTTGTCATCCTCTGTTTCAATGCCATCATCATCCCGGAGTGTCTGGACATGATGTTTCGAGCCACTTACTGATTTAACGTAAGACCAGAACTTCCTAGGATTTTCTGTCAAGTCGGTACCTAGTATTTTACTTTCGAATTCACTGAACGCTTCACGCATAGCCCTCCTTACGCTAACTTTGACATCGTTTAGCTTCTGTTTGTCTGAGAGGTTTTGGCTGCGTTTAAACTTGGAGTGAAGCTCTCTTTGCTTTCGCAGTAGTTTCCTAACTTTGTTGTTGTACCACGGTGGGTTTTTCCCGTCCCTCACAGTTTTGCTCGGCACGTACCTGTCTAAAACGCATTTTACGATTGCCTTGAACTTTTTCCATAAACACTCAACATTGTCAGTGTCGGAACAGAAATTTTCGTTTTGATCTGTTAGGTAGTCTGAAATCTGCCTTCTATTACTCTTGCTAAACAGATAAACCTTCCTCCCTTTTTTTATATTCCTATTAACTTCCATATTCAGGGATGCTGCAACGGCCTTATGATCACTGATTCCCTGTTCTGCACTTACAGAGTCGAAAAGTTCGGGTCTGTTTGTTATCAGTAGGTCCAAGATGTTATCTCCACGAGTCGGTTCTCTGTTTAATTGCTCGAGGTAATTTTCGGATAGTGCACTCAGTATAATGTCACTCGATGCTCTGTCCCTACCACCCGTCCTAAACATCTGAGTGTCCCAGTCTATATCTGGTAAATTGAAATCTCCACCTAAGACCATAACATGCTGAGAAAATTTATGTGAAATGTATTCCAAATTTTCTCTCAGATGTTCTGCCACTAATGCTGCTGAGTCGGGGGGTCGGTAAAAGGAGACAATTATTAACCTAGCTCGGTTGTTGAGTGTAACCTCCACCCATAATAATTCACAGGAACTATCCACTTCTACTTCACTACAGGATAAACTACTACTAACAGCGACGAACACTCCACCACCGGTTGCATGCAATCTATCCTTTCTAAACACCGTCTGTGCCTTTGTAAAAATTTCGGCAGAATTTATCTCTGGCTTCAGCCAGCTTTCTGTACCTATAACGATTTCAGCTTCGGTGCTTTCTATCAGCGCTTGAAGTTCCGGTACTTTACCAACGCAGCTTCGACAGTTTACAATTACAATACCGATTGCTGCTTGGTCCCCGCATGTCCTGACTTTGCCCCGCACCCGTTGAGGCTGTTGCCCTTTCTGCACTTGCCCGAGGCCATCTAACCTAAAAAACCGCCCAGCCCACGCCACACAACCCCTGCTACCCGTGTAGCCGCTTGTTGCGTGTAGTGGACTCCTGACCTATCCAGCGGAACCCGAAACCCCACCACCCTATGGCGCAAGTCGAGGAATCTGCAGCCCACATGGTCGCAGAACCGTCTCAGCCTCTGATTCAGACCCTCCACTCGGCTCTGTACCAAAGGTCCGCAGTCAGTCCTGTCGACGATGCTGCAGATGGTGAGCTCTGCTTTCATCCCGCTAGCGAGACTGGCAGTCTTCACCAAATCAGATAGCCGCCGGAAGCCAGAGAGGATTTCCTCCGATCCATAGCGACACACATCATTGGTGCCGACATGAGCGACCACCTGCAGATGGGTGCACCCTGTACCCTTCATGGCATCCGGAAGGACCCTTTCCACATCTGGAATGACTCCCCCGGTATGCACACGGAGTGCACTTTGGTTTTCTTCCCCTCCCTTGCTGCCATATCCCTAAGGGGCCCCATTACGCGCCTGACGTTGGAGCTCCCAACTACCAGTAAGCCCACCCTCTGCGACTGCCCGGATCTTGCAGACTGAGGGGCAACCTCTGGAACAGGACAAGCAGCCATGTCAGGCTGAAGATCAGTATCAGCCTGAGACAGAGCCTGAAACCGGTTCGTCAGACAAACCGGAGAGGCCTTCCGTTCAGCCCTCCGGAATGTCTTTCGCCCCCTGCCACACCTTGAGACGACCTCCCACTCTACCACAGGTGAGGGATCAGCCTCAATGCGGGCAGTATCCCGGGCAACCACAGTCGTAGTCCGATCGGGGGATGCGTGGGACGAGCTGGCCGTCCCCGACGAACCCCCATCCGGACCCCCACAGTGATGCCCATTGGCAACAGCCTCAAGCTGTGTGACCGAAGCCAACACTGCCTGAAGCTGGGAGCGAAGGGATGCCAACTCAGCCTCCATCCGAACACAGCAGTTGCAGTCCCTATCCATGCTAAAAACTTGTGCAAAGAACGTCTGAACTAATCTACAGAGAGCGCAAACAAAACGACACAAAATTGAAGCGGTTATTAAAATACAAGATTGCCTAGTAAATGCAGTAATGCTGCCACTTGTGCACTGCTGACACACTGCTCGGCGGCGGAAGGAGACTACGCGATTTAACACTATTCGAGTACTAAAACGTGATGCTACAACTCTCAAATACTATAATACGCCCGAAATTTATGAATTAAACAATGCAAGTACCAAAAACACGCAAAGAAATTAAGAATTAAACTATGTAACAAATGAGTGAGCTAGGAGTATACGACTTGCTGCTGCAGCTGCTTATCCAACGGCGGCAAGGAGCACACTGACTGTGACCAACCGACACTGGCCGCTCAAAACAAAAACAGATGACAGACGACTACGCGAATTTACACTATTCAGGTACTAAAACGCAATGCTACAACTCTCAAATACTATAATACGCCCGAAATTTATGAATTAAACAATGCAAGTACCAAAAACACGAAAAGAAATTAAGAATTAAACTATGTAACAAATGAGTGAGCTAGGAGTATACGACTTGCTGCTGCAGCTGCTTATCCAACGGCGGCAGGGAACCGGATGCAATTTCTGTGTTTCATCGTAAATGTCATGCTCGAAGGGTAACAGTAAACCTGCTGTGGTGCATCGGAGTCTCACACTGGGCCCCCAGGGAAGAGCCAAAGTACATTCTCTTCGAAACTGTACTCCTGTAGACAGAAATCGGCATTGTGAAATTTGTATTGATCCGGATGCAATTTCTGTGTTTCATCGTCAATGTGATGGTCGAAGGGTAACAGTAAATCTGCTGTGGTGCATCGGAGTATAACACTGGGCCACCAGGGAAGAGCCAAAGTACATACTCTTTAAAACGGTACGCCTGTGGACAGAAATCGGCATTGCGAATTTTGTATTTAAACCGGATGCAATTTCTGTGTTTCATCGTCAATGTCATGGTCGAAGGGTAACAGTAAACCTACTGTGGTGCATCGGAGTCTAACACTGGGCCCACAGGGAAGAGCCAAAGTACATTCTCTTCGAAACTGTACTCCTGTAGACAGAAATCGGCATTGTGAAATTTGTATTGATCCGGATGCAATTTCTGTGTTTCATCGTAATGTCATGGTAGAAGGGTAACAGTAAACCTGCTGTGGTGCATCGGAGTCTCACACTGAGCCCCCAGGGAAGAGCCAAAAAAAGACTCCCCGAAGCGTTACTCTCGTCAATATAAATCGGCATTGCGAATTTTGTACTGAAACCGGATGCAATTTCTGTGTTTCATCGTCAATGTGATGGCTGAAGGGTAACAGTAAACCTGCTGTGGTGCATCGGAGTCTAAAACTGGGCCCACAGAAAAGAGCCAAATTACATACTCTTCGAAACGGTACTCCTGTGGAAAGAAATCAGCATTGTGAATTATGTATTGATCCGGATCGAATATCTCTGTTTCGTCGTGAATGTGATGGTCGAAGGGTAACAGTAAACCTGCTGTGGTGCATCGGAGTCTCACACTGAGCCAGCAGGGAAGAGCCGAAAAAAAGACTCCCCGAAACGTTACTCTCGTCAGTATAAATCGGCATTGCGAATTTTGTATTGAAACGGTATGCAATTTCTGTGTTTCATCGTCAATGTGATGGTCGAAGGGTAACAGTAAATCTTCTGTGGTGCATCGGAGTATAACACTGGGCCCCCAGGGAAGAGCCAAAGTACATACTCTTTGAAACGGTACGCCTGTGGACAGAAATCGGCATTGCGAATTTTGTATTGAAACCGGATGCAATTTCTGTGCTTCATCGTCAATGTGATGGTCGAAGGGTAACAGTAAACCTGCTGTGGTGCATCGGAGGCTAACACTGGGCCCCCAGGAAGAGCCAAAGTACATTCTCTTCGAAACTGTACTCCTGTATACAGAAATCGGCATTGTGAAATTTGTATTGATCCGGATGCAATTTCTGTGTCTCATCGTCAATGTCATGGTCGAAGGGTAACAGTAAACCTGCTGTGGTGCATCGGAGTCTCACACTGAGCCCCCAGGGAAGAGCCAAATAACAGACTCCACGAAACATTACTCTCGTCAATATAAATCGGCATTGCGAATTTTGTATTGATCCGGATGCAATATCTCTGTTTCTTCGTCAATGAGATGGTCGAAGGGTAACTGTAAACCTGCTGTGGTGCATCGGAGTCTCACACTGAGCCAGCAGGGAAGAGCCAAAAAACAGACTCCCCGAAACGTTATTCTCGTCAATATAAATCGGCATTGCGAATTTTGTATTGAGACCGGATGCAATTTCTGTGTTTCATCGTCAATGTCATGGTCGAAGGGTAACAGTAAACCTGCTGTGGTGCATCGGAGTCTAACACTGGGCCCCCAGGGAAGAGCCAAAGTACATTCTCTTCGAAACTGTACTCCTGTGGACATAAATCGGCATTGTGAAATTTGTATTGATCCGGATGCAATTCTGTGTTTCATCGTCATTGTCATGGTCGAAGGGTAACAGTAAACCTGCTGTGGTGCATCGGAGTCTCACACTGAGCACCCAGGGAAGAGCCAAATATCAGACCCCCCGAAACGTTACTCTCGTCAATATAAATCGGCATTGCGAATTTTTTATTGAAACCGGATGCAATTCCTGTGTTTGATCGTCAATGTGATGGTCGAAGGGTAACAGTAAACCTGCTGTGGTGCATCGGAGTCTAACACTGGGCCCCTAGGGAAGCGCCAAAGTACATACTCTTCGATACGGTACTCCTGTGGACCGAAATCGGCATTGTGAATTTTGTATTGATACGGATGCAATTTCTGTGTTTCATCGTCAATGTCATGGTCGAAGGGTAACAGTAAACCTTGCCGTGGTGCATCGGAGTCACACACTGTGCCCCGAGGGAGGAGCCAAAGAAAAGACTCCCCGAAACGTTACTCGCGTCAATATAAATCGGCATTGCGAATATTGTATTGAAACCGGATGCAATTTCTGTGTTTCATCGTCAATGTGATTGTCGATGGGTAACAGTAAACCAGCTGTGGTGCATGGGAGTCTAACACTGGGCAGCCAGGGAAGAGCCAAAAAGAGACTCCCCGAAACGCCACTGTCGTCAATATAAATCGGCATTGCGAATTTTTTATTGAAACCGGATGCAATTCCTGTGTTTGATCGTCAATGTGATGGTCGAAGGGTAACAGTAAACCTGCTGTGGTGCATCGGAGTCTAACACTGGGCCCCTAGGGAAGCGCCAAAGTACATACTCTTCGAAACGGTACTCCTGTGGACAGAAATCGGCATTGTGAATATTGTATTGTTCCGGATGCAATTTCAGTGTTTCATCGTCAATGTCATGGTCGAAGGGCAACAGTAAACCTGCTGTGGTGCATCGGAGTCTCAGACTGAGCCCCCAGGGAAGAGCCAAAAAGAGACTCCCCGAAACGTCACTGTCGTCAATATAAATCGGCATTGCGAATTTTGTTTTGAAACCGGATATAATTTCTGTGTTTCATCGTCAATGTGATGGTCGAAGGGTATTAGTAAACCTGCTGTGGTGCATCGGAGTCTCACACTGAGCCCCCAGGGAAGAGCCAAAAAACAGAGTCCCGAAACGTGACTATTGTGAATATAAATCGGCATTGCGAATTTTGTTTTGAAACCGGATGGAAAATACTGTGTTTCATCGTCAATGTGATGGACGAAGGGTAACAGTAAACCGGCTGTGGTGCATCAAAGTCTCACACTGAGCCCCCGGGTAAGAGCCAAAATACAGACTCCCCGAAAGTTACTCTCGTGAATATAAATCGGCATTGAAAATTTTTTGTTGAAAACGGATGCAATATCTTTGTTTCATCGTCAATGTGATGGTCGAAGGGTAACAGTAAACCTGTTGTGGTGCATCGGAGTCTAACACTGGGCCCCCAGGGAAGAGCCAAACTAGATACTCTTCGAAACGGTAATCCTGTGGACAAAAATCGGCATTGTGAATTTTGTATTGATCCGGATGCAATTTCTGTGTTTCATCGTCAATGTGATGGTCGAAGGGTAACAGTAAACCTGTTGTGCTGCATCGGAGTCTCACACTGAGCCCCCAGGGAAGAGCCGAAGTACAGATTCCCTGAAACGTTACTCTCGTCAATGTAAATCGGCATAGTGAACTTTGTATTGATCCGGATGCTATTTCTGTGTTTCATCGTCAATGTGATGATCGAAGGGTAACAGTAAACTTACTGAGGTGCATCGGAGTCTCACACTGAGCCCCCAGGGAAGAGCCAAATGCCGGCCGAATTGGCCGTGCGGTTAAAGGCGCTGCAGTCTGGAACCGCAAGACCGCTACGGTCGCAGGTTCGAATCCTGCCTCGGGCATGGATGTTTGTGATGTCCTTAGGTTAGTTAGGTTTAACTAGTTCTAAGTTCTAGGGGACTAATGACCTCAGAAGTTGTGTCCCATAGTGCTCAGAGCCATTTGAACCATTTTTGAAGAGCCAAAAAACAGACTCCCCGAAACGTGACTCTCGTCAATATAAATCGGCATTGCGAATTTTGTATTGAAACCGGATGCAATTTCTGTGATTCATCGTCAATGTGATGGTCGAAGGGTAACAGTAAACCTGCTGTGGTGCATTGGAGTCTCACACTGAGCCCCCAGGGAAGTGCCGAAAAACAGTCTCCCCGGAACTTTACTCTTGTCAATATACACTCCTGGAAATTGAAATAAGAACACCGTGAATTCATTGTCCCAGGAAGGGGAAACTTTATTGACACATTCCTGGGGTCAGATACATCACATGATCACACTGACAGAACCACAGGCACATAGACACAGTCAACAGAGCATGCACAATGTCGGCACTATTAGAGTGTATATCCACCCTTCGCAGCAATGCAGGCTGCTATTCTCCCAATGAGACGATCGTAGAGATGCTGGATGTAGTCCTGTGGAACGGCTTGCCATGCCACTTCCGCTTGGCGCCTCAGTTGGACCAGCGTTCGTGCTGGACGTTCAGACCGCGTGAGACGACGCTTCATCCAGTCCCAAACATGCTCAATGGGGGACAGATCCGGAGATCTTGCTGGCCAGGGTAGTTGACTTACACCTTCTAGAGCACGTTGGGTGGCACAGGATACATGCGGACGTGCATTGTCCTGTTGGAACAGCAAGTTCCCTTGCCGGTCTAGGAATGGTAGAACGATGGGGTCGATGACGGTTTGGATGTACCGTGCACTATTCAGTGTCCCCTCGACGATCAACAGTGGTGTACGGCCAGTGTAGGAGATCGCTCCCCACACCATGATGCCGGGTGTTGGCCCTGTGTGCCTCGGTCGTATGCAGTCCTGATTGTGGCGCTCACCTGCACGGCGCCAAACACGCATACGACCATCATTGGCACCAAGGCAGAAGCGACTCTCATCGCTGAAGACGACACGTCTCCATTCGTCCCTCCATTCACGCCTGTCGCGACACCACTGGAGGCGGGCTGCACGATGTTGGGGCGTGAGCGGAAGACGGCCTAACGGTGTGCTAAACCGTAGCCCAGCTTCATGGAGACGGTTGCGAATGGTCCTCGCCGATACCCCAGGAGCAACAGTGTCCCTAATTTGCTGGGAAGTGGCGGTGCGGGCCCCTACGGCACTGCGTAGGATCCTATGGTCTTGGCGTGCATCCGTGTGTCGCTGCAGTCCAGTCCCAGGTCGACAGGCACGTGCACCTTCCGCCGACCACTGGCGACAACATCGATATACTGTGGAGACCTCACACCCCACGTGTTGAGCAATTCGGCGGTACATCCACACGGCCATCCGCATGCCCACTATACGCCCTCGCTCAAAGTCCGTCAACTGCACATACGGTTCACGTCCACGCTGTCGCGGCATGCTACCAGTGTTAAAGACTGCGATGGAGCTCCGTATGCCACGGCAAACTGGCTGACACTGTCGGCGGCGGTGCACAAATGCTGCGCAGCTAGCGCCATTCGACGGCCAACACCGCGGTTCCTGGTGTGTCCACTGTGCCGTGCGTTTGATCATTGCTTGTACAGCCGTCTCGCAGTGTCCGGAGCAAGTATGGTGGGTCTGACACACCGGTGTCAATGTGTTCTTTTTTCCATTTCCAGGAGTGTAAATCGGCATTGCGAATTTTGTATAGAAACCGGATGCAATTTCTGTGTTTCATCGTCAATGTGATGGTCGAAGGGTAACAGTAAACCTGCTGTGGTGCATCGGAGTCCAACACTGGTCCCAGGGAAGAGCCAAAGTACATACTCTTCGAAACGGTACTCCTGTGGACAGGAATTGGCATTGCGAATTTAGTATTGAAAACGGATGCAATTTCTGTGTTTCATCGTCAATGTCAAGGTCGAAGGGTAACAGTAAACCTGCCGAGGTGCATTGGAGTCTAACACGGAGCCCCCAGGGGAGAGCCAAAAACAGACTACCCGGAAACTTAACTCTCGTCAATATAAATCGGCATTGCGAATTTTGTATTGAAACCGGATGCAATATCTGTGCTTCATCGTAAATGTGATGGTCGAAGGGTAACAGTAAACCTGCTGTGGTGCATCGGAGTCTAACACTGGGCCCCCAGGGAAGAGCCAAACCACATACTCTTCGAAACGCTACTCATGTGGACAGATCGGCATTGCGAATTTTGTATTGAAACCGGATGCAATTTCTGTGTTTCACCGTCAATGTGATGGTCGAAGGGTAACAGTAAACCTGCTGTGGTGCATCGGAGTCTCACACTGAGCCCCCAGGGAAGAGCCGAAAAACAGACACCCCGAAACGTTACTCTCGTCAATATAAATCGGCATTCCGAATTTTGTATTGAAACCGGATGCAGTTTCTGTGTTTCATCGTCAATGTGATGATCGAAGGGTAACAGTAAAACTGCTGTGGTGCATCGGAGTCTCACAATGAGCCCCCAGGGAAGAGCCGAAAAACAGACTCCCCGAAACGTTACTCTCGTCAATATAAATCGGCATTGCGAATTTAGTATTGAAACCGTGTTTCATAGTCGATGTGATGGTTGAAGGGTAACAGTTAACCTGCCGAGGTGCATCGGAGTCTGACACTGAGCCCCAGGGAAAAGCCAAAGAACAGACTACCTGAAACGTTACTCTCATCAATATAAATCGGCTTGCGAATTTTGTATTGAAACGAGGATGCAATATCTGTGTTTCATCGTCAATGAGATGGTCGAAGGGTAACAGTAAACCTGCTGTGGTGCATCGGAGTCTAACACTGGGCCCCCAGGGAAGAGCCAAACTACATACTCTTCGGATCGGTACTCCTGTGGACAGAAATCGGCAATGTGAATTTTGTATTGATCCGGATGCAATTTCTGTGTTTCATCGTCAATGTCATGGTCGAAGGGTAACAGTAAACCTGCTGTGGTCCATCGGAGTCTCACACTGAGCCCCCAGGGAAAAGCCAAATAACAGACTCCCTGAAACGGGACTATCGTGAATATTAATCGGCATTGTGAATTTTGTATTGAAACCGGATGCAATTTCTGTGTTTCATCGTCAATGTGATGGTCGAAGGTCAACAGTAAACCTGCTGTGGTGCATCGGAGTCACACACTGAGCCCCCGGTGAGGAGCCAAAAAACAGACTCCCTGAAAAGTTACTATCGTCGATATAAATCGGCATTGCGAATTTTTTATTGAAACCGGATGCAATTTCTGTGTTTCATCGTCAATGTGATGGTCAAAGGGTAACAGTAAACCTGCTGTGGTGCATCGGAGTCTAACACTGGGCCCCCAGGGAAGAGCCAAAGTACATACTCTTCGATACGGTACTCCTGTGGACCGAAATCGGCATTGTGAATTTTGTATTGATACGGATGCAATTTCTGTGTTTCATCGTCAATGTCATGGTCGAAGGGTAACAGTAAACCTGCCGTGGTGCATCGGAGTCTCACACTGTGCCCCCAGGGAGGAGCCAAAGAAAAGACTCCCCGAAACGTTACTCTCGTCAATATAAATCGGCATTGCGAATTTTGTATTGAAACCGGATGCAATTTCAGTGTTTCATCGTCAATGAGATTGTCGATGGGTAACAGTAAACCAGCTGTGGTGCATCGGAATCTAACACTGGGCAGCCAGGGAAGAGCCCAAGTACATACTCTTTTAAACAGTACTCCTGTGGACAGAAATCGGCATTGTGAATATTGTATTATCCCGGATGCAATTTCAGTGTTTCATCGACAATATGATGGTCGAAGGGTAACAGTAAACCTGCTGTGCTGCATCGGAGTCTCACACTGAGCGCCCAGGGAAGAGCCAAATAACAGACTCCCCGAAACGTTACTCTCGTCTATATAAATCGGCATTGCGAATTTTGTATTGAAACCGGATGCAATTTCTGTGTTTCATCGTCAATGTGATAGTTGAAGGGCAACAGTAAACCTGATGTGGTGCATCGGAGTCTCAAACTGAGCCCCCAGGGAAGAGCCAAAAAACAGACTCCCCGAAACGTAACTCTCCTCAATATAAATCGGCATTGCGAATTTTGTTTAGAAACCGGATGCAATTTCTGTGTTTCATCGTCAATGTGATGGTCGAAGGGTAACAGTAAACCTGCTGTGGTTCATCAAAGTCTCACACTGAGCCCCCGGGTAAGAGCCAAAAAACAGACTCCCCGAAAAGTTACTCTCGTCAATATAAATCGGCATTGCGAACTTTTTGTTGAAAACGGATGCAATATCTGTGTTTCATCGTCAATGTGATGGTCGAAGGGTAACAGTAAACCTGCTGTGGTGCATCGGAGTCTAACACTGGGCCCCCAGGGAAGAGCCAAAGTACATACTCTTCGAAAAGGTACTCCTGTGGACAGAAATTGTCATTGCGAATTTTGTATTGAAACCGGATGCAATTTCTGTGTTTCATCGTCAATGTCATGGTCGGTGGGTAACAGTAAACCTGCCGAGATGCATCGGAGTCTAACACTGAGCCCCCAGGGAAGAGCCAAAAACAGATTACCCGAAACGTTACTCTCGTCAATATAAATCGGCATTGCGAATTTTGTATTGAAACCGGATGGAATATCTGTGTTTCATAGTCAATGTGATGGTCGAAGGGTAACAGTAAACCTGCTGTGGTGCATCGGAGTCTAACACTGGGCCCCCCGGGTAGAGCCAAACTATATACTCTTCGAAACGGTACTCCTGTGGACAGAAATCGGCATTGTGAATTTTGTATTGACTCGGATGCATTTTCTGTGTTTCATCGTCAATGTCATGGTCGAAGGGTAACAGTAAACCTGCTGTGCTGCATCGGAGTCTCACACTGAGCCCCCAGGGAGGAGCTGAAGGACAGACTCCCCGAAACGTTACTCTCGTCAATATAAATCGGCATAGTGCACTTTGTATTGATCCGGATGCAGTTTCTGTGTTTCATCGTCAATGTCATGCTCGAAGGGTAACAGTAAACTTACTGAGTAGCATAGGAGTCTCACACTGAGCCCCCAGGGAAGAGCCAAAAGCAGACTCCCTGAAGCGTGTCTCTCGTCAATATAAATCGGCATTGCGAATATTGTATTGAAACCGGATGCAATTTCTGTGTTTCATCATCAATGTGATGGTCGAAGTGTAACAGTAAACCTGCCGTGGTGCATCGGAGTCTAAAACGGAGCCCCCAGGGAAGAGCCAAAAACAGACTACCCGAAAACTTTACTCCCGTCAATATAAATCGGCACTACGAATTTTGTATTGAAACCGGATGCAATATCTGTGCTTCATCGTCAATGTGATGGTCGAAGGGTAACAGTAAACCTGCTGTGGTGCATCGGAGTCTAACACTGGGCCCCCAGGGAAGAGCCAAACTACATACTCTTCGAAATGGTACTCCTGTGGACAGAAATCGGCATTGCGAATTTTGTATTGAAACCGGATGCAATTTCTGTGTTTCATCGTCAATGTGATGGTCGAAGGGTAACAGTAAACCTGCTGTGGTGCATCGTCGTCTCACACTGAACCCCAGGGAAGAGCCGAAAAACAGACACCCCGAAACGTTTCTCTCGTCGATATAAATCGGCATTGCGAATTTTGTATTGAAACCGGATGCAAATTCTGTGTTTCATCGTCAATGTGATGATCGAAGGGTAACAGTAAACATGCCGAGGTGCATCGGAGTCTGAAACTGAGCCCCCAGGGATAAGCCAAAGAACAGACTACCTGAAACGTTACTCTCATCAATATTAATCGGCATTGCGAATTTTGTATTGAAACGAGGTTTCAATATCTGTGTTTCATCGTCAATGTGATGGTCGAAGGGTAACAGTAAACGTGCTGTGGTGCATCGGAGTCTAACACTGGGCCCCCAGGGAAGAGCCAAACTACATACTCTTCGAAACGGTACTCCCTTGGACAGAAATCGGAATTGTGAATTTTGTATTGATCCGGATGCAATTTCTATGTTTCATCGTCAATGTCATGGTCGAAGGGTAACAGTAAACCTCCTGTGGTCCATCGGAGTCTCACACTGAACCACATAAAAAAGCCAAATAACAGACTCCCCGAAACGTTACTCTCGTCAATATAAATCGGCATTGCGAATTTTGTATTGAAACCGGATGCAATTTCTGTGTTTCGTTGCCAAAGTGATTGTCGAAGGGTAACAGTAAACCTGCCGTGGTGCATCGGAGTCTCACTCTGAGCCCCCAGGGAAGAGCCAAAAAACAGACCCCCGAAACGTTACTCTCGTCAATATAAATCGGCATTGCGAATTTTGTATTAGAACCGGATGCAATTTCTGTGTTTCATCCTCAATGTGATGGTCGAAGGGTAACAGTAAACGTGCTGTGATGCATCGGAGTCTAACACTGGGCCCCCAGGAAAGAGCCAAACTACATACTCTTCGAAACGGTACTCCGGTGGACAGAAATCGGCATAGCGAATTTTGTATTGAAACCAAATGCAATTTCTGTGTTTCATCGTCAATGTGATGGTCGAAGGGTAACAGTAAACCTGCTGTGGTGCATCGGAGTCTCACACTGAGCCCCAAGGGAAGATCCGAAAAACAGACTCCCCGAAACGTTACGCTCGTCAGTATAAATCGGCATTGCGAATTTTGTATTGAAACCGGATGCAATTTCTGTGTTTCATCGTCAATGTGATGATCGAAGGGTAACAGTAAACCTGCTGTGGTGCATCGGAGTCTCACACTGAGCCCCCTGGGAAGAGCCAAAGTACATACTCTTCGAAAAGGTACTCCTGTGGACAGAAATTGTCATTGCGAATTTTGTATTGAAACCGGATGGAATTTCTGTGTTTCATCGTCAATGTCATGGTCGTTGGGTAACAGTAAACCTGCCGAGATGCATCGAAGTCTAACACTGAAACCCCAGGGAAGAGCCGAAGAACAGACTCCCCGAAACGTTACTCTCCTCAATATAACTCGGCATTGCGAATTTTGTATTGAAACCGGATGCAATTTCTGTGTTTCATCGTCAATGTGATGGTCGAAGTGTAACAGTAAGCCTGCTGTGGTGCATTGGAGTCTCACACTGAGCCCCCAGGGAAGAGCCGAAAAACAGATTCCCCTGAACGTTACTCTCGTCAATATAAATCGGCATTGCGAATTTTGTATTGAAACCGGATGCAATTTCTGTGTTTCATCGTCAATGTGATGGTCGAAGGGTAACAGTAAACCTGCTGTGGTGCATCGGAGTCCAACACTGGCCTCCAGGTAAGACCCAAAGTACATACTCTTCGAAACGGTACTCCTGTGGACAAGAATTGGCATTGCGAATTTTGTATTGAAAACGGATGCAATTTCTGTGTTTCATCGTCAATGTCATGGTCAAAGGGTAACAGTAAACCTGCCGAGGTGCATCGGAGTCTAACACGGAGCCCCCAGGGAAGAGCCAAAGTACATACTCTTCGAAAAGGTACTCCTGTGGACAGAAATTGTCATTGCGAATTTTGTATTGAAACCGGATGCAATATCTGTGTTTCATCGTCAATGTCATGGTCGTTGGGTAACAGTAAACCTGCCGAGATGCATCGAAGTCTAACACTGAAACCCCAGGGAAGAGCCGAAGAACAGACTCCCCGAAACGTTACTCTCCTCAATATAACTCGGCATTGCGAATTTTGTATTGAAACCGGATGCAATTTCTGTGTTTCATCGTCAATGTGATGGTCGAAGTGTAACAGTAAGCCTGCTGTGGTGCATTGGAGTCTCACACTGAGCCCCCAGGGAAGTGCGAAAAACAGATTCCCCTGAACGTTACTCTCGTCAATATAAATCGGCATTGCGAATTTTGTATTGAAACCGGATGCAATTTCTGTGTTTCATCGTCAATGTGATGGTCGAAGGGTAACAGTAAACCTGCTGTGGTGCATCGGAGTCCAACACTGGCCTCCAGGTAAGACCCAAAGTACATACTCTTCGAAACGGTACTCCTGTGGACAAGAATTGGCATTGCGAATTTTGTATTGAAAACGGATGCAATTTCTGTGTTTCATCGTCAATGTCATGGTCGAAGGGTAACAGTAAACCTGCCGAGGTGCATCGGAGTCTAACACGGAGCCCCCAGGGAAGAGCCAAAAACAGAATACCCGAAAACTTTACTCCCGTCAATATAAATCGGCATTACGAATTTTGTATTGAAACCGGATGCAATATCTGTGCTTCATCGTCACTGTGATGGTCGAAGGGTAACAGTAAACCTGCTGTGGTGCATCGGAGTCTAACACTGGGCCCCCAGGGAAGAGCCAAACTACATACTCTTCGAAATGGTACTCCTGTGGACAGAAATCGGCATTGCGAATTTTGTTTTGAAACCGGATGCAATTTCTGTGTTTCATCGTCAATGTGATGGTCGAAGGGTAACAGTTAATCTGCTGTGGTGAATCGGAGTCTCAGACTGAGCCCCCAGGGAAGAGCCGAAAAACAGACTCCCCGAAACGTATCTCTCGTCAATATAAATCGGCATTGCGAATTTTGTATTGAAACCGGATGCAGTTTCTGTGTTTCATCGTCAATGTGATGGTCGAAGGGTAACAGTAAACCTGCTGTGGTGCATCGGAGTCTCACACTGAGCCCCCAGGGAAGAGCCGAAGAACAGACTACCAGAATGTTACTCTCGTCAATATAAACCGGAATTGCAAATTTTGTGTTGAAACCGGATGCAATTTCTGTGTTTCATAGTCAATGTGATGGTCGACGGGTAACAGTTAACCTGCCGAGGTGCATCGGAGTCTGACACTGAGCCCCCAGGGATAAGCCAAAGAGCAGACTACCTGAAACGTTACTCTCATCAATATTAATCGGCATTGCGAATTTTGTATTGAAACGAGGAATCAATATCTGTGTTTCATCGTCAATGTGATGGTCGAAGGGTAACAGTAAACCTGCTGTGGTGCATCGGAGTCTCACACTGAGCCCCCAGGGAAGATCCGAAAAACAGACTCCCCAAAACGTTACGCTCGTCAATATAAATCGGCATTGCGAATTTTGTATTGAAACCGGATGCAATTTCTGTGTTTCATCATCAATGTGATGATCGAAGGGTAACAGTAAACCTGCTGTGGTGCATCGGAGTCTCACACTGAGCCCCCAGGGAAGAGCCAAAAAACAGTCTCCCCGAAACGTTACTCTCGTCAATATAAATCGGCATTGTGAATATTGTATTGAAACCGAATGCTATATCTGTGTTTCATCGTCAATGTGATGGTCGAAGGGTAACAGTAAACCTGCCGAGGTGCATCGGAGTCTAACACGGAGCCCCCAGGGAGGAGCCAAAAACAGACTACCCGAACACTTTACTCCCGTCAATATAAATCGGCATTACGAATTTTGTATTGAAACCGGATGCAATTTCTGTGCTTCATCGTCAATGTGATGGTCGAAGGGTAACAGTAAACCTGCTGTGGTGCATCGGAATCTAACACGGGGCCCCTAGGGAAGAGCCAAACTACATACTCTTCGAAATGGTACTCCTGTGGACAGAAATCGGCATTGCGAATTTTGTATTGAAACCGGATGCAATTTCTGTGTTTCATCGTCAATGTCATGGTCGCTGGGTAACAGTAAACCTGCCGAGATGCATCGGAGTCTAACACCGAGCCCCCAGGGAAGAGCCAAAAACAGACTACCCGAAACGTTACTATCGTCAATATAAATCGGCATTGCGAATTTTGTAATGAAACCGGATGCAATATCTGTGTTTCATAGTCAATGTGATGGTCGAAGGGTTACAGTAAACCTGCTGTGGTGCATCGGAGTCTAACACTGGGCCCCCAGGGAAGAGCCAAACTACATACTCTTCGAAACGGTACTCCTGTGGACAGAAATCGGCATTGTGAATTTTGTATTGATTCGGATGCAATTTCTGTGTTTCATCGTCAATGTCATGGTCCAAGTGTAACAGTAAACCTGCTGTGCTACATCGGAGTCTCACACTGAGCCCCCAGGGAAGAGCCGAAGAACAGACTCCCCGAAACGTTACTCTCGTCAATATAAATCGTCATAGTGAACTTTGTATTGATCTGGATGCAGTTTCTGTGTTTCATCGTCAATGTCATGGTCGAAGGGTAACAGTAAACTTAATGAGGTGCATCGGAGCCTCACACTGAGCCCCCAGGGAAGAGCCAAAAAAACAGACTCCACGTAACGTTACTCTCGTCAATATAAAACGGCATTGCGAATTTTGTATTGAAACCGGATGCAATTTCTGTGTTTCATCGTCAATGTGATGGTCGAAGGGTAACAGTAAACCTGCTGTGGAGCATCGGAGTCCAACACTGGCCCCCAGGGAAGAGCCAAATTACATACACTTCGAAACGGTAGTCCTGTGGGCAGGAATTGGCATTGTGAATTTTGTATTGAAAACGGATGCAATTTCTAGGTTTCATTGTCAATGTCATGGTCGAAGGGTAACAGTAAACCTGCCGAGGTGCATCGGAGTCTAACACGGAGCCCACAGGGAAGAGCCAAAAACAGACTACCCGAAACGTTTACTCCCGTCATTATAAATCGGCATTACGAATTTTTCATTGAAACCGGATGCAATATCTGTGCTTCATCGTCAATGTGATGGTCGAAGGGTAACAGTAAACCTGCTGTGGTGCATCGGAGTCTAAGACTGGGCCTCCAGGGAAGAGCCAAACTACAAACTCTTCGAAATGGTACTCCTGTGGACAGAAATCGGCAATGCTAATTATGTATTGAAGCCGGATGCAATTTCTGTGTTTCATCGTCAATGTGATGGTCGAAGGGTAACAGTAAACCTGCTTTGGTGCATCGGAGTCTCACACTGTGCCCCTAGGGAAGAGCCGAAAAACAGACACCCCGAAACGTTTCTCTCGTCAATATAAATCGGCATTGCGAATTTTGTATTGAAACCGGATGCAGTTTCTGTGTTTCATCGTCAATGTGATGATCGAAGGGTAACAGTAAACCCGCTGTGGTGCATCGGAGTCTCACACTGAGCCCCCAGCGAAGAGCCGAAGAACAGATTCCTCGCAATGTTACCCTCGTCAATATAAACCGGCATTGCGAATTTTGTATTGAAACCGGTTGCAATTTCTGTGTTTCTTAGTCAATGTGATGGTCGAAGGGTAACAGTTAACCTGCCGAGGTGCATCGGAGTCTGACACTGAGCCCCCATGGATAAGCCAAAGAAGAGACTACCTGAAACGATACTCTCATCAATATAAATCGGCATTGCGATTTTGTATTGAAACCGGATGCGATTTCTGTGTTTCATCGTCAATGTGATGATCGAAGGGTAACAGTAAACCTCCTGTGGTGCATCGGAGTCTCACACTGAGCCCCCAGGGAAGAGCGGAAAAACAGACACACCGAAACGTTTCTCTCGTCAATACAAATCGTCATTGCGAATTTTGTATTGGAACCGGATGCAGTTTCTGTGTTTCATCGTCAATGTGATGATCGAAGGGTAACAGTAAACATGCTGTGGTGCATCGGAGTCTCACACTGAGCCCCCAGGGAAGAGCCGAAGAACAGTTTCCCCGCAATGTTACTCTCGTCAATATAAACCGGCATTGCGAATTTTGTATTGAAACCGGATGCAATTTCTGTGTTTCATCGTCAATGTCATGGTCGAAGGGTAACAGTAAATCTGCCGAGGTGCATCGGAGTCTAACACGGAGCCCCCAGGGAAGAGCCAAAAACAGACTACCCGAAAACTTTACTCTCGTCAAAATAAATCGGCATTACGAATTTTGTATTGAAACCGGATGCAATATCTGTGCTTCATCGTCAATGTGATGGTCGAAGGGTAACAGTAAACCTGCTGTGGTGCATCGGAGTCTAATACTGGGCCCCCAGGGAAGAGCCAAACAACATACACTTCGAAATGGTACTCCTGTGGACAGAAATCGGCATTGCGAAATTTGTATTGAAACCGGATGCAATTTCTGTGTTTCATCGTCAATGTGATGTTCGAAGGGTAACAGTAAACCTGCTGTGGTGCATCGGAGTCTCACACTGAGCCCCCAGGGAAGAGCCGAAAAACAGACACCCCAAAACGTTTCTCTCGTCAATATAAATCGGCATTGCGAACTTTGTTTTGAAACCGGATGCAGTTTCTGTGTTTCATCGTCAATGTGATGATCGAAGGGTAACAGTATACCTGCTGTGGTGCATCGGAGTCTCACACTGAGCCACCAGGGAAGAGCCGAAGAAGAGACTACCCGAAATGTTACTCTCGTCAATATGAATCGGCATTGCGAATTTTGTATTGAAACCGGATGCAATTTCTGTGTTTCATAGTCAATGTGATGGTCGGCGGGTAACAGTTAACCTGCCGAATGCATCGTAGTCTGACACTGAGCCCCCAGGGATAAGCCAAAGAACAGACTACCTGAAACGTTACTCTCATCAATATTAATCGGCATTGCGAATTTTGTATTGAAACGAGGATTCAATATCTGTGTTTCATCGTCAATGTGATGGTCGAAGGGTAACAGTAAACGTGCTGTGGTGCATCGGTGTCTAACACTGGGCCCCCAGGGAAGAGCCAAACTACATACTCTTCGAAACGGTACTCCTGTGGACAGAAATCGGAATTGTGAATTTTGTATTGATCCGGATGCAATTTCTGTGTTTCATCGTCAATGTCATGGTCGAAGGGTAACAGTAAACCTCCTGTGGTCCATCGGAGTCTCACACTGAACCACATAGAAAAGCCAAATAACAGACTCCCCGAAACGTTACTCTCGTCAATATAAATCGGCATTGCGAATTTTGTATTGAAACCGGATGCTATTTCTGTGTTTCGTTGCCAAAGTGATGGTCGAAGGGTAACAGTAAACCTGCCGTGGTGCATCGGAGTCTCACTCTAAGCCCCCAGGGAAGAGCCAAAAAACAGACCCCCGAAACGTTACTCTCCTCAATATAAATCGGCATTGCGAATTTTGTATTGGAACCGGATGCAATTTCTGTGTTTCATCGTCAATGTGATGATCGAAGGGTAACAGTAAACGTGCTGTGATGCATCGGAGTCTAACACTGGGCCCCCAGGGAAGAGCCAAACCACATACTCTTCGAAACGGTACTCCGGTGGACAGAAATCGGCATAGCGAATTTTGTATTGAAACCGGATGCAATTTCTGTGTTTCATCGTCAATGTGATGGTCGAAGGGTAACAGTAAACCTGCTGTGGTGCATCGGAGTCTCATACTGAGCCCCAGGGAAGATCCGAAAAACAGACTTCCCGAAACGTTACGCTCGTCAATATAAGTCGGCATTGCGAATTTTGTATTGAAACCGGATGCAATTTCTGTGTTTCATCGTCAATGTGATGGTTGAAGGGTAACAGTAAACCTGCCGAGGTGCATCGGAGTCTAACACTGAGCCCCCAGGGAAGAGCCAAATAACAGACTACCCGAAACGTTACTCTCTTCAATATAAATCGGCATTGTGAATTTTGTATTGCAACCGGATGGAATATCTGTGTTTCATGGTCAATGTGATGGTCGAAGGGTAACAGTAAACCTGCTGTGGTGCATCAAAGTCTCACACTGAGCCCCCGGGTAAGAGCCAAAAAACAGACTCCCCGAAAAGTTACTCTCGTCAATATAAATCGGCATTGCGATTTTTTTTTGAAAACGGATGAAATATCTGTGTTTCATCGTCAATGTGATGGTCGAAGGGTAACAGTAAACCTGCTGTGGTGCATCGGAGTCCAACACAGGCCCCCAGGGAAGAGCCAAAGTACATACTCTTAGAAAAGGTACTCCTGTGGACAGAAATAGTCATTGCGAATTTTGTATTGAAACCGGATGCAATATCTGTGTTTCATCGTCAATGTCATGGTCGCTGGGTAACAGTAAACCTGCCGAGATGCATCGGAGTCTAACACTGAGCCCCCAGGGAAAAGCCAAAAACAGACCACCCGAAACGTTACTCTCGTCAATATAAATCGGCATTGCGAATTTTGTATTGAAACCGGATGCAATTTCTGTGTTTCATAGTCAATGTGATGATCGAAGGGTAACAGTAAACGTGCTGTGGTGCATCGGAGTCCAACACTGGCCCCCAGGGAAGAGCCAAAGTACATACTCTTCGAAACGGTACTCCTGTGGACAGGAATTGGCATTGCGAATTTTGTATTGAAACCGGTTGCAATTTCTGTGTTTCAACGTCAATGTCATGGTCGAAGGGTAACAGTAAACCTGCCGAGGTGCGTCGGAGTCTAACACGGAGCCCCCAGGGAAGAGCCAAAAACAGACTACCCGAAAACTTTACTCCCGTCAATATAAATCGGCGTTGCGAATTTTGTATTGAAACCGGATGCAGTTTCTGTGTTTCATCGTCAATGTGATGATCGAAGGGTAACAGTAAACCCGCTGTGGTGCATCGGAGTCTCACACTGAGCCCCCAGCGAAGAGCCGAAGAACAGATTCCTCGCAATGTTACCCTCGTCAATATAAACCGGCATTGCGAATTTTGTATTGAAACCGGTTGCAATTTCTGTGTTTCTTAGTCAATGTGATGGTCGAAGGGTAACAGTTAACCTGCCGAGGTGCATCGGAGTCTGACACTGAGCCCCCATGGATAAGCCAAAGAACAGACTACCTGAAACGATACTCTCATCAATATAAATCGGCATTGCGATTTTGTATTGAAACCGGATGCGATTTCTGTGTTTCATCGTCAATGTGATGATCGAAGGGTAACAGTAAACCTGCTGTGGTGCATCGGAGTCTCACACTGAGCCCCCAGGGAAGAGCGGAAAAACAGACACACCGAAACGTTTCTCTCGTCAATACAAATCGTCATTGCGAATTTTGTATTGGAACCGGATGCAGTTTCTGTGTTTCATCGTCAATGTGATGATCGAAGGGTAACAGTAAACATGCTGTGGTGCATCGGAGTCTCACACTGAGCCCCCAGAAAAGAGCCGAAGAACAGTTTCCCCGCAATGTTACTCTCGTCAATATAAACCGGCATTGCGAATTTTGTATTGAAACCGGATGCAATTTCTGTGTTTCATCGTCAATGTCATGGTCGAAGGGTAACAGTAAATCTGCCGAGGTGCATCGGAGTCTAACACGGAGCCCCCAGGGAAGAGCCAAAAACAGACTACCCGAAAACTTTACTCTCGTCAAAATAAATCGGCATTACGAATATTGTATTGAAACCGGATGCAATATCTGTGCTTCATCGTCAATGTGATGGTCGAAGGGTAACAGTAAACCTGCTGTGGTGCATCGGAGTCTAATACTGGGCCCCCAGGGAAGAGCCAAACAACATACACTTCGAAATGGTACTCCTGTGGACAGAAATCGGCATTGCGAAATTTGTATTGAAACCGGATGCAATTTCTGTGTTTCATCGTCAATGTGATGTTCGAAGGGTAACAGTAAACCTGCTGTGGTGCATCGGAGTCTCACACTGAGCCCCCAGGGAAGAGCCGAAAAACAGACACCCCAAAACGTTTCTCTCGTCAATATAAATCGGCATTGCGAACTTTGTTTTGAAACCGGATGCAGTTTCTGTGTTTCATCGTCAATGTGATGATCGAAGGGTAACAGTATACCTGCTGTGGTGCATCGGAGTCTCACACTGAGCCACCAGGGAAGAGCCGAAGAACAGACTACCCGAAATGTTACTCTCGTCAATATGAATCGGCATTGCGAATTTTGTATTGAAACCGGATGCAATTTCTGTGTTTCATAGTCAATGTGATGGTCGGCGGGTAACAGTTAACCTGCCGAATGCATCGTAGTCTGACACTGAGCCCCCAGGGATAAGCCAAAGAACAGACTACCTGAAACGTTACTCTCATCAATATTAATCGGCATTGCGAATTTTGTATTGAAACGAGGATTCAATATCTGTGTTTCATCGTCAATGTGATGGTCGAAGGGTAACAGTAAACGTGCTGTGGTGCATCGGTGTCTAACACTGGGCCCCCAGGGAAGAGCCAAACTACATACTCTTCGAAACGGTACTCCTGTGGACAGAAATCGGAATTGTGAATTTTGTATTGATCCGGATGCAATTTCTGTGTTTCATCGTCAATGTCATGGTCGAAGGGTAACAGTAAACCTCCTGTGGTCCATCGGAGTCTCACACTGAACCACATAGAAAAGCCAAATAACAGACTCCCCGAAACGTTACTCTCGTCAATATAAATCGGCATTGCGAATTTTGTATTGAAACCGGATGCTATTTCTGTGTTTCGTTGCCAAAGTGATGGTCGAAGGGTAACAGTAAACCTGCCGTGGTGCATCGGAGTCTCACTCTAAGCCCCCAGGGAAGAGCCAAAAAACAGACCCCCGAAACGTTACTCTCCTCAATATAAATCGGCATTGCGAATTTTGTATTGGAACCGGATGCAATTTCTGTGTTTCATCGTCAATGTGATGATCGAAGGGTAACAGTAAACGTGCTGTGATGCATCGGAGTCTAACACTGGGCCCCCAGGGAAGAGCCAAACCACATACTCTTCGAAACGGTACTCCGGTGGACAGAAATCGGCATAGCGAATTTTGTATTGAAACCGGATGCAATTTCTGTGTTTCATCGTCAATGTGATGGTCGAAGGGTAACAGTAAACCTGCTGTGGTGCATCGGAGTCTCATACTGAGCCCCAGGGAAGATCCGAAAAACAGACTTCCCGAAACGTTACGCTCGTCAATATAAGTCGGCATTGCGAATTTTGTATTGAAACCGGATGCAATTTCTGTGTTTCATCGTCAATGTGATGGTCGAAGGGTAACAGTAAACCTGCCGAGGTGCATCGGAGTCTAACACTGAGCCCCCAGGGAAGAGCCAAATAACAGACTACCCGAAACGTTACTCTCTTCAATATAAATCGGCATTGTGAATTTTGTATTGCAACCGGATGGAATATCTGTGTTTCATGGTCAATGTGATGGTCGAAGGGTAACAGTAAACCTGCTGTGGTGCATCAAAGTCTCACACTGAGCCCCCGGGTAAGAGCCAAAAAACAGACTCCCCGAAAAGTTACTCTCGTCAATATAAATCGGCATTGCGAGTTTTTTTTGAAAACGGATGAAATATCTGTGTTTCATCGTCAATGTGATGGTCGAAGGGTAACAGTAAACCTGCTGTGGTGCATCGGAGTCCAACACAGGCCCCCAGGGAAGAGCCAAAGTACATACTCTTAGAAAAGGTACTCCTGTGGACAGAAATAGTCATTGCGAATTTTGTATTGAAACCGGATGCAATATCTGTGTTTCATCGTCAATGTCATGGTCGCTGGGTAACAGTAAACCTGCCGAGATGCATCGGAGTCTAACACTGAGCCCCCAGGGAAAAGCCAAAAACAGACCACCCGAAACGTTACTCTCGTCAATATAAATCGGCATTGCGAATTTTGTATTGAAACCGGATGCAATTTCTGTGTTTCATAGTCAATGTGATGATCGAAGGGTAACAGTAAACGTGCTGTGGTGCATCGGAGTCCAACACTGGCCCCCAGGGAAGAGCCAAAGTACATACTCTTCGAAACGGTACTCCTGTGGACAGGAATTGGCATTGCGAATTTTGTATTGAAACCGGTTGCAATTTCTGTGTTTCAACGTCAATGTCATGGTCGAAGGGTAACAGTAAACCTGCCGAGGTGCGTCGGAGTCTAACACGGAGCCCCCAGGGAAGAGCCAAAAACAGACTACCCGAAAACTTTACTCCCGTCAATATAAATCGGCATTACGAATTTTGTATTGAAACCGGATGCAATTTCTGTGCTTCATCGTCAATGTGATGGTCGAAGGGTAACAGTAAACCTGCTGTGGTGCATCGGAATCTAACACTGGGCCCCCAGGGAATAGCCAAACTACATACTCTTCGAAATGGTACCCTGTGGGCAGAAATCGGCATTGCGAATGTTGTATTGAAACCGGATGCAATTTCTCTGTTTCATCGTCAATGTCATGGTCGAAGGGTAACAGTAAACCTGCTGTGGTGCATCGGAGTCTCACACTGAGCCCCTAGGGAAGAGCCGAAAATCAGACACCCCGAAACGTTTCTCTCGTCAATATAAGTCGGCATTGCGAATTTTGTATTGAAACCGGATGCAGTTTCTGTGTTTCATCGTCAATGTGATGATCGAAGGGTAACAGTAAACCCGCTGTGGAGCATCGGAGTCTCACACTGAGCCCCCAGGGAAGAGCCGAAGAACAGATTCCCCGCAATGTTACCCTCGTCAATATAAACCGGCATTGCGAATTTTGAATTGAAACCGGTTGCAATTTCTGTGTTTCTTAGTCAATGTGATGGTCGAAGGGTAACAGTTAACCTGCCGAGGTGCATCGGAGTCTGACACTGAGCCCCCATGGATAAGCCAAAGAACAGACTACCTGAAACGATACTCTCATCAATATAAATCGGCATTGCGATTTTGTATTGAAACCGGATGCGATATCTGTGTTTCATCGTCAATGTGATGATCGAAGGGTAACAGTAAACCTGCTGTGGTGCATCGGAGTCTCACACTGAGCCCCCAGGGAAGAGCGGAAAAATTGACACACCGAAACGTTTCTCTCGTCAATACAAATCGTAATTGCGAATTTTGTATTGGAACCGGATGCAGTTTCTGTGTTTCATCGTCAATGTGATGATCGAAGGGTAACAGTAAACATGCTGTGGTGCATCGGAGTCTCACACTGAGCCCCCAGGGAAGAGCCGAAGAACAGATTCCCCGCAATGTTACTCTCGTCAATATAATCCGGCATTGCGAATTTTGTATTGAAACCGGTTGCAATTTCTGTGTTTCTTAGTCAATGTGATGGTCGAAGGGTAACAGTAAACCTGCTGTGGTCCATCGGAGTCTCACACTGAACCACAGGGAAAAGCCAAATAACAGACTCCCCGAAACGTTACTCTCGTCAATATAAATCGGCATTGCGAATTTTGTATTGAAACCGGATGCAATTTCTGTGTTTCATCGTCAATGTCATGGTCGAAGGGTAACAGTAAACCTGCCGAGGTGCATCGGAGTCTAACACGGAGCCCCCAGGGAAGAGCCAAAAACAGACTACCCGAAAACTTTACTCTCGTCAATATAAATCGGCATTACGAATTTTGTATTGATACCGGATGCAATATCTGTGCTTCATCGTCAATGTGATGGTCGAAGGGTAACAGTAAACCTGCTGTGGTGCATCGGAGTCTAATACTGGGCCCCCAGGGAAGAGCCACACAACATACACTTCGAAATGGTACTCCTGTGGACAGAAATCGGCATTGTGAAATTTGTATTGAAACCGGATGAAATTTCTGTGTTTCATCGTCAATGTGATGTTCGAAGGGTAACAGTAAACCTGCTGTGGTGCATCGGAGTCTCACACTGAGCCCCCAGGGAAGAGCCGAAGAACAGACACCCCAAAACTTTTCTCTCGTCAATATAAATCGGCATTGCGAATTTTGTATTGAAACCGGATGCAGTTTCTGTGTTTCATCGTCAATGTGATGATCGAAGGGGAACAGTTAACCTGCCGAGGTGCATCGGAGTCTGACACTGAGCCCCCGAAAAGTTACTCTCGTCAATATAAATCGGCATTGCGAATTTTTTGTTGAAAACGGATGAAATATCTGTGTTTCATCGTCAATGTGATGGTCGAAGGGTAACAGTAAACCTGCTGTGGTGCATCGGAGTCCAACACAGGCCCCCAGGGAAGAGCCAAAGTACATACTCTTAGAAAAGTTACTCCTGTGGACAGAAATAGTCATTGCGAATTTTGTATTCAAACCGGATGCAATATCTGTGTTTCATCGTCAATGTCATGGTCGCTGGGTAACAGTAAACCTGCCGAGATGCATCGGAGTCTAACACTGAGCCCCCAGGGAAAAGCCAAAAACAGACTACCCGAAACGTTACTCTCGTCAAAATAAATCGGCATTGCGAATTTTGTATTGAAACCGGATGCAATTTCTGTGTTTCATCGTCAATGTCATGGTCGAAGGGTAACAGTAAACCTCCTGTGGTCCATCGGAGTCTCACACTGAACCACATAGAAAAGCCAAATAACAGACTCCCCGAAACGTTACTCTCGTCAATATAAATCGGCATTGCGAATTTTGTATTGAAACCGGATGAAATTTCTGTGTTTCGTTGCCAAAGTGATGGTAGAAGGGTAACAGTAAACCTGCCGTGGTGCATCGGAGTCTCACTCTGAGCCCCCAGGGAAGAGCCAAAAAACAGACCCCCGAAACGTTCCTCTCCTCAATATAAATCGGCATTGCGAATTTTGTATTGGAACCGGATGCAATTTCTGTGTTTCATCGTCAATGTGATGATCGAAGGGTAACAGTAAACGTGCTGTGATGCATCGGAATCTAACACTGGGCCCCCAGGGAAGAGCCAAACTACATACTCTTCGAAACGGTACTCCGGTGGACAGAAATCGGCATAGCGAATTTTGTATTGAAACCGGATGCAATTTCTGTGTTTCATAGTCAATGTGATGGTCTAAGGGTAACAGTAAACCTGCTGTGGTGCATTGGGGTCTCACACTGAGCCCCCAGGGAAGTTCCGAAAAACAGACTCCACGTAACGTTACTCTCGTCAATATAAAACGGCATTGCGAATTTTGTATTGAAACCGGATGCAATTTCTGTGTTTCATCGTCAATGTGATGGTCGAAGGGTAACAGTAAACCTGCTGTGGAGCATCGGAGTCCAACACTGGCCCCCAGAGAAGAGCCAAATTACATACTCTTTGAAACGGTAGTCCTGTGGGCAGGAATTGGCATTGTGAATTTTGTATCGGAAACGGATGCAATTTCTGTGTTTCATTGTCAATGTCATGGTCGAAGTGTAACAGTAAACCTGCCGAGGTGCATCGGATTCTAACACGGAGCGCACAGGGAAGAGCCAAAGACAGACTACCCGAAAACTTTACTCCCGTCAATATAAATCGACATTACGAATTTTGCATTGAAACCGGATGCAATATCTGTGCTTCATAGTCAATGTGATGGTCGAAGGGTAACAGTAAACCTGCTGTGGTGCATCGGAGTCTAAGACTGGGCCTCCAGGGAAGAGCCAAACTACAAACTCTTCGAAATGGTACTCCTGTGGACAGAAATCGGCAATGCGAATTATGTATTGAAGCCGGATGCAATTTCTGTGTTTCATCGTCAATGTGATGGTCGAAGGGTAACAGTAAACCTGCTGTGGTGCATCGGAGTCTCACGCTGAGCCTCTAGGGAAGAGCCGAAAAACAGACACCCTGAAACGTTTCTCTCGTCAATATAAATCGGCATTGCGAATTTTGTATTGAACCCGGATGCAGTTTCTGTGTTTCATCGTCAATGTGATGATCGAAGGGTAACAGTAAACCCGCTGTGGTGCATCGGAGTCTCACACTGAGCCCCCAGGGAAGAGCCGAAGAACAGATTCCCCGCAATGTTACCCTCGTCAATATAAACCGGCATTGCGAATTTTGTATTGAAACCGGTTGCAATTTCTGTGTTTCTTAGTCAATGTGATGGTCGAAGGGTAACAGTAAACCTGCTGTGGTCCATCGGAGTCTCACACTGAACCACAGGGAAAAGCCAAATAACAGACTCCCCGAAACGTTACTCTCGTCAATATAAATCGGCATTGCGAATTTTGTATTGAAACCGGATGCAATTTCTGTGTTTCATCGTCAATGTGATGGTCGAAGGGTAACAGTAAACCTGCCGAGGTGCATCGGAGTCTAACACGGAGCCCCCAGGGAAGAGCCAAAAACAGACTACCCGAAAACTTTGCTCTCGTCAATATAAATCGGCATTACGAATTTTGTATTGATACCGGATGCAATATCTGTGCTTCATCGTCAATGTGATGGTCGAAGAGTAACAGTAAACCTTCTGTGGTGCATCGGAGTCTAATACTGGGCCCCCAGAGAAGAGCCACACAACATACACTTCGAAATGGTACTCCTGTGGACAGAAATCGGCATTGCGAAATTTGTATTGAAACCGGATGCAATTTCTGTGTTTCATCGTCAATGTGATGTTCGAAGGGTAACAGTAAACCTGCTGTGGTGCATCGGAGTCTCACACTGAGCCCCCAGGGAAGAGCCGAAAAACAGACACCCCAAAACATTTCTCTCGTCAATATAAATCGGCATTGCGAATTTTGTATTGAAACCGGATGCAGTTTCTGTGTTTCATCGTCAATGTGATGATCGAAGGGTAACAGTAAACCTGCTGTGGTGCATCGGAGTCTCACACTGAGCCCCCAGGGAAGAGCCGAAGAACAGACTACCCGAAATGTTACTCTCGTCAATATAAATCGGCATTGCGAATTTTGTATTGAAACCGGATGCAATATCTGTGTTTCATAGTCAATGTGATGGTCGGCGGGTAACAGTTAACCTGCCGAGGTGCATCGGAGTCTGACACTGAGCCCCCAGGGATAAGCCAAAGAACAGACTACCTGAAACGTTACTCTCATCAATATTAATCGGCACTGCGAATTTTGTATTGAAACGAGGATTTAATATCTGTGTTTCATCGTCAATGTGATGGTCGAAGGGTAACAGTAAACGTGCTGTGGTGCATCGGTGTCTAACACTGGGCCCCCAGGGAAGAGCCAAACTACATACTCTTCGAAACGGTACTCCTGTGGACAGAAATCGGGATTGTGAATTTTGTATTGATCCGGATGCAATTTCTGTGTTTCATCGTCAATGTGATGGTCGAAGGGTAACAGTAAACCAGCTGTGGTGCATCGGAGTCTCTCACTGAGCCCCCAGGGAAGAGCCGAAAAACAGACACCCCGAAACGTTTCTCTCGTCAATATAAATCGGCATTGCGAATTTTGTATTGAAACCGGATGCAGTTTCTGTGTTTCATCGTCAGTGTGATGATCGAAGGGTAACAGTAAACCTGCTGTGGAGCATCGGAGTCTCACACTGAGCCCCCAGGGAAGAGCCGAAGAACAGACTACCCGAAATGTTACTCTCGTCAATATAAATCGGCATTGCGAATTTTGTATTGAAACGGGATGCAATTTCTGTGTTTCATAGTCAATGTGATGGTCGGCGGGTAACAGTTAACCTGCCGAGGTGCATCGGAGTCTGACACTGAGCCCCCGGGTAAGAGCCAAAAAACAGACTCCCCGAAAAGTTACTCTCGTCAATATAAATCGGCATTGCGAATTTTTTGTTGAAAACGGATAAAATATCTGTGTTTCATCGTCAATGTGATGATCGAAGGGTAACAGTAAACCTGCTGTGGTGCATCGGAGTCCAACACAGGCCTCCAGGGAAGAGCCAAAGTACATACTCTTAGAAAAGGTACTCCTGTGGACAGAAATAGTCATTGCGAATTTTGTATTGAAACCGGATGCAATATCTGTGTTTCATCGTCAATGTCATGGTCGCTGGGTAACAGTAAACCTGCCGGGATGCATCGGAGTCTAACACTGAGCCCCCAGGGAAAAGCCAAAAACAGACTACCCGAAACGTTACTCTCGTCAATATAAATCGGCATTGCGAATTTTGTATTGAAACCGGATGCAGTTTCTGTGTTTCATCGTCAATGTCATGGTCGAAGGGTAACAGTAAACCTGCCGAGGTGCGTCGGAGTCTAACACGGAGCCCCCAGGGAAGAGCCAAAAACAGACTACCCGAAAACTTTACTCCCGTCAATATAAATCGGCATTACGAATTTTGTATTGGAACCGGATGCAATTTCTGTGCTTCATCGTCAATGTGATGGTCGAAGGGTAACAGTAAACCTGCTGTGCTGCATCGGAATCTAACACTGGGCCTTCAGTGAAGAGCCAAACTACATACTCTTGGAAATGGTACTCCTGTGGGCAGAAATCGGCATTGCGAATATTGTATTGAAACCGGTTGCAATTTCTGTGTTTCATCGTCAATGTCATGGTCGCTGGGTAACAGTAAACCTGCCGAGATGCATCGGAGTCTAACACTGAGCCCTCAGGAAAGAGCCAAAAACAGACTACCCGAAACGTTACTCTCGTCAATATAAATCGGCATTGCGAATTTTGTATTGAAACCGGATGCAATATCTGTGCTTCATAGTCAATGTGATGGTCGAAGGGTAACAGTAAACCTGCTGCGGTGCATCGGAGTCTAACACTGGGCCCCCAGGGAAGAGCCAAACTACATACTCTTCGAAACGGTACTCCTGTGGAAAGAAATCGGCATTGTGAATTTTGTATTGATTCGGATGCAATTTCTCTGTTTCATCGTCAATGTCATGGTCGAAGGGTAACAGTAAACCTCCTGTGGTCCATCGGAGTCTCACACTGAACCACATAGAAAAGCCAAATAACAGACTCCCCGAAACGTTACTCTCGTCAATATAAATCGGCATTGCGAATTTTGTATTGAAACCGGATGCAATTTCTGTGTTTCGTTGCCAAAGTGATGGTCGAAGGGTAACAGTAAACCTGCCGTGGTGCATCGGAGTCTCACTCTGAGCCGCCAGGGAAGAGCCAAAAAACAGACCCCCGAAACGTTACTCTCCTCAATATAAATCGGCATTGCGAATTTTGTATTGGAACCGGATGCAATTTCTGTGTTTCATCGTCAATGTGATGATCGAAGGGTAACAGTAAACGTGCTGGGATGCATCGGAGTCTAACACTGGGCCCCCAGGGAAGAGCCAAACTACATACTCTTCGAAACGGTACTCCGGTGGACAGAAATCGGCATAGCGAATTTTGTATTGAAACCGGATGCAATTTCTGTGTTTCATCGTCAATGTGATGGTCTAAGGGTAACAGTAAACCTGCTGTGGTGCATTGGGGTCTCACACTGAGCCCCCAGGGAAGTTCCGAAAAACACACTCCACGTAACGTTACTCTCGTCAATATAAAACGGCATTGCGAATTTTGTATTGAAACCGGATGCAATTTCTGTGTTTCATCGTCAATGTGATGGTCGAAGGATAACAGTAAACCTGCTGTGGAGCATCGGAGTCCAACACTGGCCCCCAGGGAAGAGCCAAAGTACATACTCTTCGAAACGGTAGTCCTGTGGGCAGGAATTGGCATTGTGAATTTTGTATTGAAAACGGATACAATTTCTGTGGTTCATTGTCAATGTCATGGTCGAAGGGTAACAGTAAACCTGCCGAGGTGCATCGGAGTCTAACACGGAGCCCACAGGGAAGAGCCAAAGACAGACTACCCGAAAACCTTACTCCCGTCAATATAAATCGGCATTACGAATTTTGCATTGAAACCGGATGCAATATCTGTGCTTCATCGTCAATGTGATGGTCGAAGGGTAACAGTAAACCTGCTGTGGTGCATCGGAGTCTAAGACTGGGCCTCCAGGGAAGAGCCAAACTACAAACTCTTCGAAATGGTACTCCTGTGGACAGAAATCGGCAATGCGAATTATGTATTGAAGCCGGATGCAATTTCTGTGTTTCATCGTCAATGTGATGGTCGAAGGGTAACAGTAAACCTGCTGTGGTGCATCGGAGTCTCACACTGAGCCCCTAGGGAAGAGCCGAAAAACAGACACCCCGAAACGTTTCTCTCGTCAATATAAATCGGCATTGCGAATTTTGTATTGAAACCGGATGCAGTTTCTGTGTTTCATCGTCAATGTGATGATCGAAGGGTAACAGTAAACCCGCTGTGGTGCATCGGAGTCTCACACTGAGCCCCCAGGGAAGAGCCGAAGAACAGATTCCCCGCAATGTTACCCTCGTCAATATAAACCGGCATTGCGAATTTTGTATTGAAACCGGTTGCAATTTCTGTGTTTCTTAGTCAATGTGATGGTCGAAGGGTAACAGTTAACCTGCCGAGGTGCATCGGAGTCTGACACTGAGCCCCCATGGATAAGCCAAAGAACAGACTACCTGAAACGATACTCTCATCAATATAAATCGGCATTGCGATTTTGTATTGAAACCGGATGCAATTTCTGTGTTTCATCGTCAATGTGATGATCGAAGGGTAACAGTAAACCTGCTGTGGAGCATCGGAGTCTCACACTGAGCCCCCAGGGAAGAGCCGAAAAACAGACACACCGAAACGTTTCTCTCGTCAATACAAATCGTCATTGCGAATTTTGTATTGGAACCGGATGCAGTTTCTGTGTTTCATCGTCAATGTGATGATCGAAGGGTAACAGTAAACATGCTGTGGTGCATCGGAGTCTCACACTGAGCCCCCAGGGAAGAGCCGAAGAACAGATTCCCCGCAATGTTACTCTCGTCAATATAAACCGGCATTGCGAATTTTGTATTGACACCGGTTGCAATTTCTGTGTTTCTTAGTCAATGTGATGGTCGAAGGGTAACAGTAAACCTGCTGTGGTCCATCGGAGTCTCACACTGAACCACAGGGAAAAGCCAAATAACAGACTCCCCGAAACGTTACTCTCGTCAATATAAATCGGCATTGAGAATTTTGTATTGAAACCGGATGCAATTTCTGTGTTTCATCGTCAATGTGATGGTCGAAGGGTAACAGTAAACCTGCCGAGATGCATCGGAGTCTAACACTGAGCCCTCAGGAAAGAGCCAAAAACAGACTACCCGAAACGTTACTCTCGTCAATATAAATCGGCATTGCGAATTTTGTATTGAAACCGGATGCAATATCTGTGCTTCATAGTCAATGTGATGGTCGAAGGGTAACAGTAAACCTGCTGCGGTGCATCGGAGTCTAACACTGGGCCCCCAGGGAAGAGCCAAACTACATACTCTTCGAAACGGTACTCCTGTGGACAGAAATCGGCATTGTGAATTTTGTATTGATTCGGATGCAATTTCTCTGTTTCATCGTCAATGTCATGGTCGAAGGGTAACAGTAAACCTCCTGTGGTCCATCGGAGTCTCACACTGAACCACATAGAAAAGCCAAATAACAGACTCCCCGAAACGTTACTCTCGTCAATATAAATCGGCATTGCGAATTTTGTATTGAAACCGGATGCAATTTCTGTGTTTCGTTGCCAAAGTGATGGTCGAAGGGTAACAGTAAACCTGCCGTGGTGCATCGGAGTCTCACACTGAGCCCCTAGGGAAGAGCCGAAAAACAGACACCCCGAAACGTTTCTCTCGTCAATATAAATCGGCATTGCGAATTTTGTATTGAAACCGGATGCAGTTTCTGTGTTTCATCGTCAATGTGATGATCGAAGGGTAACAGTAAACCCGCTGTGGTGCATCGGAGTCTCACACTGAGCCCCCAGGGAAGAGCCGAAGAACAGATTCCCCGCAATGTTACCCTCGTCAATTTAAACCGGCATTGCGAATTTTGTATTGAAACCGGTTGCAATTTCTGTGTTTCTTAGTCAATGTGATGGTCGAAGGGTAACAGTTAACCTGCCGAGGTGCATCGGAGTCTGACACTGAGCCCCCATGGATAAGCCAAAGAACAGACTACCTGAAACGATACTCTCATCAATATAAATCGGCATTGCGATTTTGTATTGAAACCGGATGCAATTTCTGTGTTTCATCGTCAATGTGATGATCGAAGGGTAACAGTAAACCTGCTGTGGAGCATCGGAGTCTCACACTGAGCCCCCAGGGAAGAGCCGAAAAACAGACACACCGAAACGTTTCTCTCGTCAATACAAATCGTCATTGCGAATTTTGTATTGGAACCGGATGCAGTTTCTGTGTTTCATCGTCAATGTGATGATCGAAGGGTAACAGTAAACATGCTGTGGTGCATCGGAGTCTCACACTGAGCCCCCAGGGAAGAGCCGAAGAACAGATTCCCCGCAATGTTACTCTCGTCAATATAAACCGGCATTGCGAATTTTGTATTGAAACCGGTTGCAATTTCTGTGTTTCTTAGTCAATGTGATGGTCGAAGGGTAACAGTAAACCTGCTGTGGTCCATCGGAGTCTCACACTGAACCACAGGGAAAAGCCAAATAACAGACTCCCCGAAACGTTACTCTCGTCAATATAAATCGGCATTGAGAATTTTGTATTGAAACCGGATGCAATTTCTGTGTTTCATCGTCAATGTCATGGTCGAAGGGAAACAGTAAACCTGCCGAGGTGCATCGGAGTCTAACACGGAGCCCCCACGGAAGAGCCAAAAACAGACTACCCGAAAACTTTACTCTCGTCAATATACATCGGCATTACGAATTTTGTATTGAAACCGGATGCAATATCTGTGCTTCATCGTCAATGTGATGGTCGAAGGGTAACAGTAAACCTGCTGTGGTGCATCGGAGTCTAATACTGGGCCCCCAGGGAAGAGCCAAACAACATACACTTCGAAATGGTACTCCTGTGGACAGAAATCGGAATTGTGAATTTTGTATTGATCCGGATGCAATTTCTGTGTTTCATCGTCAATGTGATGGTCGAAGGGTAACAGTAAACCTGCTGTGGTGCATCGGGGTCTCACACTGAGCCCCCAGGGAAGAGCCGAAGAACAGACTACCCGAAATGTTACTCTCGTCAATATTAATCGGCATTGCGAATTTTGTATTGAAACCGGATGCAATTTCTGTGTTTCATAGTCAATGTGATGGTCGGCGGGTAACAGTTAACCTGCCGAGGTGCATCGGATTCTGACACTGAGCCCCCAGGGATAAGCCAAAGAACGGACTACCTGAAACGTTACTCTCATCAATATTAATCGGCATTGCGAATTTTGTATTGAAACGAGGATTCAATATCTGTGTTTCATCGTCAATGTGATGGTCGAAGGGTAACAGTAAACGTGCTGTGGTGCATCGGAGTCTAACACTGGGCCGCCAGGGAAGAGCCAAACTACATACTCTTCGAAACGGTACTCCTGTGGACAGAAATCGGAATTGTGAATTTTGTATTGATCCGGATGCAATTTCTGAGTTTCATCGTCAATGTCATGGTCGAAGGGTAACAGTAAACCTCCTGTGGTCCATCGGAGTGTCACACTGAACCACATAGAAAAGCCAAATAACAGACTCCCCGAAACGTTACTCTCGTCAATATAAATCGGCATTGCGAATTTTGTATTGAAACCGGATGCTATTTCTGTGTTTCGTTGCCAAAGTGATGGTCGAAGGGTAACAGTAAACCTGCCGTTGTGCATCGGAGTCTCACTCTGAGCCCCCAGGGAAGAGCCAAAAAACAGACCCCCGAAACGTTACTCTCCTCAATATAAATCGGCATTGCGAATTTTATATTGGAACCGGAAGCAATTTCTGTGTTTCATCGTCAATGTGATTGTCGAAGGGTAACAGTAAACCTGCTGTGGTGCATCGGAGTCTAAAACTGGGCCCCCAGGGAAGAGCCAAACAACATACACTTCGAAATGGTACTCCTGTGGACAGAAATCGGCATTGCGAAATTTGTATTGAAACCGGATGCAATTTCTGTGTTTCATCGTCAATGTGATGTTCGAAGGGTAACAGTAAACCTGCTGTGGTGCATCGGAGTCTCACACTGAGCCCCCAGGGAAGAGCCGAAAAACAGACACCCCAAAACGTTTCTCTCGTCAATATAAATCGGCATTGCGAATTTTGTATTGAAACCGGATGCAGTTTCTGTGTTTCATCGTCAATGTGATGATCGAAGGGTAACAGTAAACCTGCTGTGGTGCATCGGAATCTCACACTGAGCCCCCAGGGAAGAGCCGAAGAACAGACTACCCGAAATGTTACTCTCGTCAATATAAATCGGCATTGCGAATTTTGTATTGAAACCGGATGCAATTTCTGTGTTTCATAGTCAATGTGATGGTCGGCGGGTAACAGTTAACCTGCTGAGGTGCATCGGAGTCTGACACTGAGCCCCCAGGGATAAGCCAAAGAACAAACTACCTGAAACGTTACTCTCATCAATATTAATCGGCATTGCGACCTTTGTATTGAAACGAGGATTCAATATCTGTGTTTCATCGTCAATGTGATGGTCGAAGGGTAACAGTAAACGTGCTGTGGTGCATCGGTGTCTAACACTGGGCCCCCAGGGAAGAGCCAAACTACATACTCTTCGAAACGGTACTCCTGTGGACAGAAATCGGAATTGTTAATTTTGTATTGATCCGGATGCAATTTCTGTGTTTCATCGTCAATGTGATGGTCGAAGGGTAACAGTAAACCTGCTGTGGTGCATCGGAGTCTCACACTGAGCCCCCAGGGAAGAGCCGAAAAACTGACACCCCGAAACGTTTCTCTCGTCAATATAAATCGGCATTGCGAATTTTGTATTAAAACCGGATGCAGTTTCTGTGTTTCATCGTCAATGTGATGATCGAAGGGTAACAGTAAACCTGCCGTGGAGCATCGGAGTCTCACACTGAGCCCCCAGGGAAGAGCCGAAGAACAGACTACCCGAAATGTTACTCTCGTCAATATAAATCGGCATTGCGAATTTTGTATTGAAACCGGATGCAATTTCTGTGTTTCATAGTCAATGTGATGGTCGGCGGGTAACAGTTAACCTGCCGAGGTGCATCGGAGTCTGACACTGAGCCCCCGGGTAAGAGCCAAAAAACAGACTCCCCGAAAAGTTACTCTCGTCAATATAAATCGGCATTGCGAATTTTTTGTTGAAAAAGGATGAAATATCTGTGTTTCATCGTCACTGTGATGGTCGAAGGGTAACAGTAAACCTGCTGTGGTGCATCGGAGTCCAACACAGGCCCCCAGGGAATAGCCAAAGTACATACTCTTAGAAAAGGTACTCCTGTGGACAGAAATAGTCATTGAGAATTTTGTATTGAAACCGGATGCAATATCTGTGTTTCATCGTCAATGTCATGGTCGCTGGGTAACAGTAAACCTGCCGAGATGCATCGGAGTCTAACACTGAGCCCCCAGGGAAAAGCCAAAAACAGACTACCCCAACCGTTACTCTCGTCAATATAAATCGGCATTGCGAATTTTGTATTGAAACCGGATGCAATTTCTGTGTTTCATATTCAATGTGATGGTCGAAGGGTAACAGTAAACCTGCTGTGGTGCATCGGAGTCCAACACTGGCCCCCAGGGAAGAGCCAAAGTACATACTCCTCGAAACGGTACTCCTGTGGACAGGAATTGGCATTGCGAATTTTGTATTGAAACCGGTTGCAATTTCTGTTTTTCATCGTGAATGTCATGGTCGAAGGGTAACAGTAAACCTGCCGAGGTGCGTCGGAGTCTAACACGGAGCCCCCAGGGAAGAGCCAAAAACAGACTACCCGAAAACTTTACTCCCGTCAATATAAATCGGCATTACGAATTTTGTATTGAAACCGGATGCAATTTCTGTGCTTCATCGTCAATGTGATGGTCGAAGGGTAACAGTAAACCTGCTGTGGTGCATCGGAATCTAACACTGGGCCCCCAGGGAAGAGCCAAACTACATAGTCTTCGAAATGGTACTCCTGTGGACAGAAATCGGCATTGCGAATATTGTATTGAAACCGGATGCAATTTCTGTGTTTCATCGTCAATGTCATGGTCGCTGGGTAACAGTAAACCTGCCGAGATGCATCGGAGTCTAACACTGAGCCCCCAGGAAAGAGCCAAAAACAGACTACCCGAAACGTTACTCTCGTCAATATAAATCGGCATTGCGAATTTTGTATTGAAACCGGATGCAATATCTGTGCTTCATAGTCAATGTGATGGTCGAAGGGTAACAGTAAACCTGCTGCGGTGCATCGGAGTCTAACACTGGGCCCCCAGGGAAGAGCCAAACTACATACTCTTCGAAACGGTACTCCTGTGGACAGAAATCGGCATTGTGAATTTTGTATTGATTCGGATGCAATTTCTCTGTTTCATCGTCAATGTCATGGTCGAAGGGTAACAGTAAACCTCCTGTGGTCCATCGGAGTCTCACACTGAACCACATAGAAAAGCCAAATAATAGACTCCCCGAAACGTTACTCTCGTCAATATAAATCGGCATTGCGAATTTTGTATTGAAACCGGATGCAATTTCTGTGTTTCGTTGCCAAAGTGATGGTCGAAGGGTAACAGTAAACCTGCCGTGGTGCATCGGAGTCTCACACTGAGCCCCCAGGGAGGAGCCAAAGAACAGACTCCCCGAAAAGTTACTCTCGTCAATATAAATCGGCATTGCGAATTTTGTATTGAAACCGGATGTAATTCCTGTGTTTCATCGTCAATGTGGTGGTCGAAGGCTAACAGTAAACCAGCTGTGGTGCATCAGAGTCTAACACTGGGCCCCCAGGGAAGAGCCAAACTACATACTCTTCGAAACGGTACTCCTGTGGTCAGAAATCGGCATTGTTAATTTTGTATTGATCCGGATGCAATTTCTGTGTTTCATCGTCAATGTCATGTCGAAGGGTAACAGGAAACCTGCTGCGGTGCATCGGAGTCTCACACTGAGCAGCCCGGGGAAGAGCCAAAGTACAGGCTCCCGGAAACATTACTCTCGTCAATATAAATCGGCATTTCGAATTTTGTATTGAACCCGGATGCAATTTCTGTGTTTCATAGTCAATGTGATGATCGAAGGGTAACAGTAAATCTGCTGTGGTGCATCGGAGTCTCACACTGAGCCCCCAGGGTAGAGCCGAAAAACAGACTTCCCGAAACATTCCTCTCGTCAATTAAGATCGGCATTGCGAATTTTGTATGAAACCGGATGCAATTTCTGTGTTTCATCGTCAATGTCATGGTCGAAGGGTAACACTAAATCTGCTGTGGTGCATCGGAGTCTCACACTGAGCCCCCAGGGAAGAGCCAAAAAACAGACTTCCCGAAACGTTACTCTCGTTAATATAAATCGGCATTGCGAATTTTGTATTGAAACCAGATGCAATTTCTGTGTTTCATCGTAGATGTGATGGTCGAAGGGTAACAGTAAACCTGCTGTTGTGCATCGGAGTCTTACACTGAGCCCCCAGGGAAGAGCCAAAAATAGGCTCCCCGAAATGTTACTCTCGTCAATATAAATTGGCATTGCGAATTTTGTATTGAAACCGGTTGCTATTTCTGTGTTTCATCGTCAATGTGATGGTCGAAGGGTATCAGTAAACCTGCTGTTGTGCAACGGAGTCTCACACTGAGCCACCAAGGGTGAGCCAAAAAACAGGCTCCCTGAAACGTTACTATCGTCAATATAAGACGGCATTGCGAATTTTGTATTGAAACCGGATAAAATTCTGTGTTTCATAGTCAATGTGTGGTCGAAGGGTAACAGTAAATTTGCTGTGGTGCATCGGAGTCTCAAACTGAGAACCCAGGGAAGAGCCAAAAAACAGACTTCCCGAAACGTTACTCTCGTTAATATAAATTGGCATTGCGAATTTTGTATTGAAACCGGATGCAATTCCTGCGTTTCATCGTCAATGTGGTGGTCGAAGGGTAACAGTAAACCAGCTGTGGTGCATCGGAGTCTAACCCTGGTCCCCCAGGGAAGAGCCAAACCGCGTACTCTTCGAAACAGTACTCCTGTATACAGAAATCGAAATAGCCAATTTTGGATTGAAACCGGACGCAATTTCTGTGTTTTATCGTCAATGTGATTGTCGAAGGGTATCAGTAATCCTGCTATGGTGCATCGGAGTCTCACACTGACCCCCAGGGAAGAGCCGAAAAACAGACTCCCCGAAACGTTACTCTCGTCAATATAAATCGGCATTGCGAATTTTGTATTGAAACCGGATAAAATTCTGTGTTTCATCGTCAATGTCATGGTCGAAGGGTAACAGAAAACCTGCTGTGGTGCATCGGAGTCTCACACTGAGCCCCCAGGGAAGAGCCAAAGTACAGGCGCCCCGAAACGTTACTCTCGTCAATATAAATCGGCATTTCGAATTTTGTATTGAAACCGGATGCAATTTCTGTGTTTCATCGCCAATGTGATGGTCGAAGGGTAACAGTAAACCTGCTGTGATGCTTCGGAGTCTCACACTGAGCCCCCAGGAAAGAGCCAAATAACAGACTCCCCGAAAAGGTACTCTCGTAATTATAAATCAGCATTGCGAATTTTGTATTGAAGCGGGATGCAGTTTCTGTGTTTCTTCGTCAATGTGATGGTCGAAGGGTAACGGTAAACCTGCTGTGGTGCGTCGGAGTCTCACACTGAGCCCCCCGGGAGAAGCCAAGGAACAGTCTCCCCAAAACGTTACTCTCGTCAATATAAATCGGCATTGCGAATTTTGTATTGAAACCGGATGTAATTCCTGTGTTTCATCGTCAATGTGGTGGTCGAAAGGTAACAGTAAACCAGCTGTGGTGCATCAGAGTCTAATACTTGGCCCCCAGGGAAGAGCCAAACTACATACTCTTCGACACGGTACTCCAGTGGACAGAGATCGGCATTGCGAATTTTATATTGAAACCGGATGCAATATCTGTGTTTTATCGTCAATGTGATGGTCGAAGGGTAACAGTAAACCTGTGTGGTGCATCAGAGTCTCACAATGAGCCCCCAGGGAAGAGCCGAAAAACAGACTACACGAAACGTTTCTCTCGTCAATTTAGATCGGCATTGCGAATTTTGTATGAAACCGGATGCAATTTCTGTGTTTCATCGTCAATGTCATGGTCGAAGGGTAACAGTAAATCTGCTGTGGTGCATCGGAGTCTCACACTGAGCCCCAGGGAAGAGCCAAAAAACAGACTCCCCGAAACGTTACTCTCGTCAATATAAATCGGCATTGCGAATTTTGTATTGAAACCGGATGCAATTTCTGTGTTTCATCGCCAATGTGATGGTCGAAGGGTAACAGTAAATTTGCTGTGGTGCATCGGAGTCTCACACTGAGCCCCCAGGGAAGAGCCAAAATACGATCTCCCCGAAACGTCACTCTCCTCAATATAAATCGGCATTGCGAAATTTGTATTGAAACCGGATGCAACTTCTGTGTTTCATCTTCAATGTGATGGTCGAAGGGTAACAGTAAACCTGCTGTGGTGCATCGGAGTCTCACACTGAGCCCCAAGGAAAGAGCCAAAAAACAGACTCCCCGAAACGTTACTCTCGTCAATATAAATCGGCATTGCGAATTTTGTATTGAAACCGGATGCAATTTCTGTAATTCATCGTCAATGTCAAGGTCGAAGGGTAACAGTAAACCTGCTGTGGTGCATCGGAGTCTCACACTGAGCCCCCAGGGTAGAGCCGAAAAACAGTTTTCCCGAAACATTACTCTCGTCAATATAGATCGGCATTGCGAATTTTGTATGAAACCGGATGCAATTTCTTTGTTTCATCGTCAATGTGATGGTCGAAGGGTAACAGTTAACCTGCTGTGGTGCATCGGAGTCTAACACTGGGCCCGCATGGAAGAGCCAAACTACATACTTTCGAAACGGTAATCCTGTGGTCAGAAATTTGAATTGTGAATTTCGTATTGATCCGGATGATATATCCGTGTTTCATCGTCAATGTCATGGTCGAAGGGTAACAGTAAACCTGCTGTGGTGCATGGGAGTCTCACACTGCGCCCCCAGGGAAGAGCCAAATAACAGACTCCTCGAAACGTTACTCTCGTGAATATAAATCGGCATTGCGAATTTTGTATTGAAACCGGATGCAATTTCTGTTTTTCATCATCAATGTCATGGACGAAGGGTTACAGTAAACCTGCTGTGGTGCATCGGAGTCTCACACTGAGCCCCCAGGGAAGTTCCAAAAAACAGACTCCCCGAAAGGTTACTCTCGTCAATGTAAATCGGCATTGCGAATTTTGAATTGAAACAGGATGCAGTTTCTGTGTTTCATCGTCAATGCGATGGTCGAAGGGTAACAGTAAGCCTGCTGTGATGCATCGGAGTCTCACACTGAGCCCCCAGGGAAGTTCCAAAAAACAGATTCCCGGAAAGGTTAATCTCGTCAATATAAATCGGCATTGCGAATTTTGTATTGAAACAGGATGCAGTTTCTGTGTTCCATCGTCAACGTGATGGTCGAAGGGTAACAGTAAACCTGCTGTGGAGCATCGGAGTCCGACACTGGGCCCCCAGGTAAGAGCCAAATTACATACACTTCGAAACGGTACTCCTGTGGAGAGAAATCGGCATTGTGAAATTTTTATTGATCCGGATGCAATTTCTGTGTTCAATCGTCAATGTAATGGTCGAAGGGTAACAGTAAACCTACTGTGGTGCATCGGAGTCTCACACTGAGACCCCAGGTATGAGCCGAAAAACAGACTATCCAAAATGTTACTCACGTCAATATAAATCGGAATTGCGAAATTTGTATTGAAACCGGATGCAATATCTGTGTTACATCGTCAATGTGATGGTCGAAGGGTAACAGTAAACCTGCTGTGTTGCATCGGAGTCTCACACTGAGCCCCCAGGGAAGAGCCAAAAAAGAGACTCCACGAAACCTTACTCTCATCAATATAGAGCGGCATTGCGAATTTTGTATTGAAGCCGGATGCAATTTCTGTGTTTCGTCGTAAATGTGTAGGTCGAAGGGTAACAGTAAACCTGCTGTGGTGCATCAGAGGCTCACACTGAGCCCCCAGGGAAGAGCCGAAAAAGAGACTCCACGAAACCTTACTCTCGTCAATATAGAGCGGCATTGCGAATTTTGTATTGAAACCGTATGCAATTTCTGTGTTTCATCGTCAATGTGATGGTCGAAGGGTAACAGTTATCCTGCACTGGTGTATCGGAGTCCTACACTGAGCCCCCAGGGAAGAGCCAAATAACAGGCTCCCCGAAACGTTACTCCCGACAATGTAAATCGGCATTGCGAATTTTGTATTGAAACCGTATGCAATCTCTGTGTTTCATCGTCAATGTGATGGTCGAAGGGTAACAATAAACCTACTGCGGTGCATCGGAGTCTCACACTGAGGCCTAAGGAAGAGCCAAAGGACAGACTCCCCGAAACATTACTCTCGTCAATATATAACGGCATTGCGAATTTTGTATTGAAACAAAATGCAATTTCTGTGTTTCATCGTCAATGTGATGGTCAAAGGGTAACAGTAAACGTGCTGTGGTGCGTCAGAGTCTCACACTGAGCCCCCAGAACAGCCGAAAAACAGTCTCCCCGAAACATCACTCTCGTCTTTAAAAATCTGTATTGCGAATTTTGTATTGAAACCGGATGCAATTTCTGTGTTTCATCGTCAATGTGATGGTCGAAGGGTAACAGCAAAACTTACGGCGGTGCATCGGAGTCTCACACTGAGCCCCCAGGGAAGTTCCAAAAAACAGACTCCCCGAAAGGTACTCTCATCAAGATAAATCGGCATTGCGAATTTTGTTTTGAAACTGGATGCAATTTCTGTGTTTCATCGTCAATGTGATGGTTGAAGAGTAACAGTAAACCTGCGGTGGTGCATCGGAGTCTAACACTGATCCCTCAGGGAAGAGCCAAATTTCATACTCTTCGAAACGGTAATCCTGTGGACAGAAATCGGCATTGCGAATTTTGTATTGAAACCGGATGCAATTTCTGCGTTTCATCGTCAATGTCATGGTCGAAGGGTAACAGTAAACCTGCTGTTGTGCATCGGAGTTTCACACTGAGCCCCCAGGGAAGAGTCGATAAACAGACCACCGAAACGTTACTCACATCAATATAAATCGTCATTCAGAAATTTGTATTGAAACCGGATGCAATTTCTGTGTTTCATCGTCAATGTGATGGTCGAAGGGTAACAGTAAACTTGCTGTGGTGCATCGGAGTCTAACACTGGGCCCCCAGGGAAGAGCCAAAGTACATACTCTTCGAAACTGTACTCCTGTGGAGAGAAATCTTCATTGTGAATTTTTTATTGATCCGGATGCTATTTCTGTGTTCAATCGTCAATGTAATGGTCGAAGGGTAACAGTAAACCTGCTGTGGTGCATCGGATTCTCACACTGAGCCACCAGGGATGTGCCGAAAAACAGACTATCCAAAATGTTACTCTCGTCAATATAAATCGGAATTGCGAATTTTGTATTGAAACAGGATGCAATATCTGTGTTACATCGTCAATGTGATGGTCGAAGGGTAACAGTAAACCTGCTGTGGTGCATCGGAGTCTCACACTGAGCCCTCAGGTAGAAGCCGAAAAAAAGACCCCCGAAACGTTACTCCCATCAATATAAATTGGCATTGCGAATTTTGTATTGAAACCGGATGCAATTTCTGTGTTTCATCGTCAATGTGATGGTCGAAGGGTAACAGTAAATCTACTGTGGTGCATCGGAGTCTCACACTGAGGCCCAAGGAAGAGCCAAAGAAAAGACTCTCAGAAACATTACTCTCGTCAATATAAATCGGGATTGCGAATTTTGTATTGAAACAAAATGCAATTTCTGAGTGTCATCGTCATTGTGATGGTCAAAGGGTAACAGTAAAGGTGCTGTGGTGCATCGGAGTCTCACACTGAGCCCCCAGTGAAGAGCCGAAAAAGAGACTCCCCGAAACGTCACTCTCGTCTATAAAAATCGGCATTGCGAATTTTGTATTGAAACCGGATGCAATTTCTGTGTTTCATCTTCAATGTGATGGTAGAAGGGTAACAGTAAACCTGCTGTGGTGCATCGGAGTCTTACACTTAGCCCCTAGGAACGAGCCAAGTAACAGATTCCCCGAACCGTTACTCTCGTCAATATAAATCGGCATTGCGAATTTTGTATTGAAACAGGATGCAATTTCTGTGTTTCATCGTCAATGTGATGAACGAAGGGTAACAGTAAATCTGCTGTGGTGCATTGGAATCTCACACTGAGCCCCCAGGGAAGAGCCGAAAAACAGACTCCCGAAACGTTACTCTCGTCAATATAAATCGGCATTGCGAATTTTGTATTGAAACCGGATGCAATTTCTGTGTTTCATCGTCAATGTGATGGTCGAAGGGTAAAAGTAAATTTGCTGTGGTGCATCGGAGTCTAACACTGGGCCCCCAGGGAAGAGCCAAAGTACATACTCTTCGAAACGGTACTCGTGTGGAGAGAAATCGGCATTGTGAATTTTTTATTGATCCGGATGCAATTTCTGTGTTCAATCGTCAATGTAATGGTCGAAGGGTAACAGTAAACCTGCAGTGGTGCATCGGAGTCTCACACTGAGCCCCCAGGGAAGAGCCGAAATAGAGACTCCACGAAACCTTACTCTCGTCAATATACAGCGGCATTGCGAATTTTGTATTGAAACCGGATGCAATTTCTGTGTTTCGTCGTAAATGTGATGGTCGAAGGGTAACAGTAAATGTGCTGTGGTGCATCGGAATCTCACACTGAGCCCGCAGGGAAGAGCCAAATAACAGACCCCTCGAAACGTTACTCTCGTCAATATAAATAGGCATTGCGTATTTTGTATTGACACCGTATGCAATCTCTGTGTTTTATCGTCAATGTGATGTTCGAAGGGTAACAGGAAACCTGTTGTGGTGCATCGGAGTGTAACACTGGGCCCCCAGGGAAGAGCGAAAGTACATACTTTTCAAAACGGTACTCCTTTGGACAGAAATCGGCATTGCGAATTTTGTATTGAAACCGGATGCAATTTTTGTGTTTCATCGTCAATGTGAAGGTCGAAGGGTAACAGTTATCCTGCACTGGTGTATCGGAGTCTTACACTGAGCCCCCAGGGACGAGCCAAATAACAGGCTCCCCGAAACGTTACTCCCGTCAGTGTAAATCGGCATTGCGAATTTTTTAGTGAAACCGGATGCAATTTCTGTGTTTCATCGCCAATGTGATGGTCGAAGGGTAACAGTAAACCTACTTCGGTGCATCAGAGTCTCACACTGAGGCCCAAGGAAGAGCCAAAGGACAGATTCCCCGTAACATTACTCTCGTCAATATAAATCGGCATTGCGAATTTTGTGTTGAAACAAAATGCAATTTCTGTGTTTCATCGTCAATGTGATGGTCGAAGGGTAACAGTAAACCTTCTGTGGTGCATCGGAATCTAACACTGAGCCCCCAGGGGAGAGCCAAAAAACAGACTCCCCGATAGGTTACTTTCGTCAATATATATCGTTATTGCGAATTTAGTATTGAAACAGGATGCAAATTCTGTGTTTAATCGTCAATGTCATGATCGAAGGCTAACAGTAAACGTGCCCCGGTGCATCGGAGTCTTACACTGAACCCCCAGGGAAGAGCCAAGTAACAGACTCCCCGAAACGTTACTCTCGTCAATATAAATCGGCATTGCGAATTTTGTATCGAAACAGGCTGCAATTTTGTGTTTCATCGTCAATGTGATGAACGAAGGGTAACAGTAAACCTGCTGTGGTGCATCGGAGTCTCACACTGCGCCCTCAGGTAGAAGCCAAAAAAAAGACCACCGAAACGTTACTCCCATCAATATAAATCGGCATTGCGAATTTTGTATTGAAACCGGTTGCAATTTCTGTGTTTCATCGTCAATGTGATGGTCGAAGGGTAGCAGTAAACCTGCTATGGTGCATCGGAGTCTGACACTGATCCCCCAGTTTAGAGCCAAATAAAAGAGTCCTCGAAACGTTACTCTCGTCAATATAAATCGGCATTGCGAATTTCGTATTGAAACCGGATGCAATTTCTGTGTTTTATCGTCAATGTGATGGTCGAAGGGTAACAGTAAACCTGCTGTGGTGCATCGGATTCTCACACTGAGCCCTCAGGGAGAAGCCGAAAAACAGGCACACGAAACGTTACTCAAATCAATATAAATCGGCATTGCGAATTTTGTATTGAAACCGGATGCAATTTCTGTGTTTCATCGTCAATTGGATGGTCGAAGGGTAACAGTAAACATGCTGTGGTGCATCGGAGTCTCACACTGAGCCCCCAGGGAAGAGCCAAAGACAGACTCCCCGAAACGTTACTCTCGTCAATACAAATCGGCATTGCGAAATTTGTATTGAAACCGGATGCAATTTCTGTGTTTCATCGTCAATGTGATGGTCGAAGGGTAACAGTAAACCTCCTGTGGTGCATTGGAGTCTAACACTAAGCCCCCAGGGAAGAGCCAAGTAACAGACTCCCCGAAACGTTTTTCACGTCGATATAAATCGGCATTGCGAATTTTGTATTGAACCCGGTTGCAATTTCTGTGTTTCATCGTCAATGTGATGGTCGAAGGGTAACAGTAAGTGTGCCGTGTTGCATCGGAGTCTAACACTGAGCCCCCATGGAAGAGCCAAAAAACAGACTCCCCGAAACGATACTCTCGTCAAAATAAAGCGGCATTTGCGAATTTTGTATTGAAACCGGATGCAATTTCTGTGTTTCATCGTCAATGTGATGGCCGAATGGTAACAGTAAACCTGCTGTGTTGCATCGGAGTCTAGCACTGAGCCCCCAGGGAAGAGCTTAAGAACAGAATCTTCGAAACGTTACTCTCGTCAATATAAATCGGCATTGCGAAATTTGTATTGAAACCTGATGCAATTTCAGTTTTTCATCGTCAATGTGATGGTCGAAGGGTAACAGTAAACCTGCTGTGGTGCATCGGAGTCTCATACTGGGCCCCCAGGGAAGGGCCAAAATGCATACTCTTCGAAACGGTAAGCCTGTGGATAGATATCGGCATTGTGAATTTTGTATTGATAAGGATGCAATTTCTGTGTTTCATCGTCAGTGTGATGGTTGAAGGGTAAAAGAAAAACCTACCGTGTTGCATCGGAGTCTAACACTGAGCCCCCAGGGAAGAGCCAAATTACATACTCTTCGAAACGGTACTCCTGTGGACAGAAATCGGCATTATGAATTTTGTATTGATCCGGATGCAATTTCTGTGTTTCATCGTCAATGTGATGGTCGAAGGGTAACAGTAAACCTGCTGTGGTGCATAGGAGTCTCACACTGAGCCCCCAGGGAAGAGCCAAAAAACAGACTCCCCGAAACGTTACTCTGAACAATATAAATCGGCATTGCGAAATTTGTATTGAAACCGGATGCAATTTCTGTGTTTCATCGTCAATGTGATGGTCGAAGGGTAACAGTAAACCTTGTGTGGTGCATCGGAGTCTAACACTGAGCCCCCAGGGGAGAGCCAAAAAACAGACTCCCCGATAGGTTACTTTCGTCAATATAAATCGTTATTGCGAATTTAGTATTGAAACAGGATGCAATTTCTGTGTTTAATCGTCAAAGTCATGATCGAAGGGTAACAGTAAACGTGCCCCGGTGCATCGGAGTCTTACACTGAACCCCCAGGGAAGAGCCAAGTAACAGACTCCCCGAAACGTTACTCTCGTCAATATAAATCGGCATTGCGAATTTTGTATTGAAACAGGCTGCAATTTTGTGTTTCATCGTCAATGTGATGAACGAAGGGTAACAGTAAACCTGCTGTGGTGCATCGGAGTCTCACACTGCGCCCTCAGGTAGAAGCCGAAAAAAAGACCCCCGAAACGTTACTCCCATCAATATAAATCGGCATTGCGAATTTTGTATTGAAACCGGTTGCAATTTCTGTGTTTCATCGTCAATGTGATGGTCGAAGGGTAGCAGTAAACCTGCTATGGTGCATCGGAGTCTGACACTGATCCCCCAGTTTAGAGCCAAATAAAAGAGTCCTCGAAACGTTACTCTCGTCAATATAAATCGGCATTGCGAATTTCGTATTGAAACCGGATGCAATTTCTGTGTTTTATCGTCAATGTGATGGTCGAAGGGTAACAGTAAACCTGCTGTGGTGCATCGGGTTCTCACACTGAGCCCTCAGGGAGAAGCCGAATAACAGGCACACGAAACGTTACTCCCATCAATATAAATCGACATTGCGAATTTTGTATTGAAACCGGATGCAATTTCTGTGTTTCATCGTCAATTGGATGGTCGAAGGGTAACAGTAAACATGCTGTGGTGCATCGGAGTCTCACACTGAGCCCCCAGGGAAGAGCCAAAAACAGACTCCCCGAAACGTTACTCTCGTCAATACAAATCGGCATTGCGAAATTTGTATTGAAACCGGATGCAATTTCTGTGTTTCATCGTCAATGAGATGGTCGAAGGGTAACAGTAAACCTCCTGTGGTGCATTGGAGTCTAACACTAAGCCCCCAGGGAAGAGCCAAGTAACAGACTCCCTGAAACGTTTTTCACGTCGATATAAATCGGCATTGCGAATTTTGTATTGTACCCGGTTGCAATTTCTGTGTTTCATCGTCAATGTGATGGTCGAAGGGTAACAGTAAATGTGCCGTGTTGCATCGGAGTCTAACACTGAGCCCCCATGGAAGAGCCAAAAAACAGACACCCCGAAACGATACTCTCGTCAATATAAAGCGGCATTTGCGAATTTTGTATTGAAACCGGATGCAATTTCTGTGTTTCATCGTCAATGTGATGGCCGAATGGTAACAGTAAACCTGCTGTGTTGCATCGGAGTCTAGCACTGAGCCCCCAGGGAAGAGCTTAAGAACAGAATCCTCGAAACGTTACTCTCGTCAATATAAATCGGCATTGCGAAATTTGTATTGAAACCTGATGCAATTTCTGTTTTTCATCGTCAATGTGATGGTCGAAGGGTAACAGTAAACCTGCTGTGGTGCATCGGAGTCTCACACTGGGCCCCCAGGGAAGGGCCAAAATGCATACTCTTCGAAACGGTATGCCTGTGGATAGATATCGCCATTGTGAATTTTGTATTGATAAGGATGCAATTTCTGTGTTTCATCGTCAATGTGATGGTTGAAGGGTAACAGTAAATGTGCCGTGTTGCATCGGAGTCTAACACTGAGCCCCCAGGGAAGAGCCAAATTACATACTCTTCGAAACGGTACTCCTGTGGACAGAAATCGGCATTATGAATTTTGTATTGATCCGGATGCAATTTCTGTGTTTCATCGTCAATGTGATGGTCGAAGGGTAACAGTAAACCTGCTGTGGTGCATAGGAGTCTCACACTGAGCCCCCAGTTTAGAGCCAAATAAAAGAGTCCTCGAAACGTTACTCTCGTCAATATAAATCGGCATTGCGAATTTCGTATTGAAACCGGATGCAATTTCTGTGTTTTATCGTCAATGTGATGGTCGAAGGGTAACAGTAAACCTGCTGTGGTGCATCGGATTCTCACACTGAGCCCTCAGGGAGAAGCCGAAAAACAGGCACACGAAACGTTACTCCCATCAATATAAATCGACATTGCGAATTTTGTATTGAAACCGGATGCAATTTCTGTGTTTCATCGTCAATTGGATGGTCGAAGGGTAACAGTAAACATGCTGTGGTGCATCGGAGTCTCACACTGAGCCCCCAGGGAAGAGCCAAAAACAGACTCCCCGAAACGTTACTCTCGTCAATACAAATCGGCATTGCGAAATTTGTATTGAAACCGGATGCAATTTCTGTGTTTCATCGTCAATGAGATGGTCGAAGGGTAACAGTAAACCTCCTGTGGTGCATTGGAGTCTAACACTAAGCCCCCAGGGAAGAGCCAAGTAACAGACTCCCTGAAACGTTTTTCACGTCGATATAAATCGGCATTGCGAATTTTGTATTGTACCCGGTTGCAATTTCTGTGTTTCATCGTCAATGTGATGGTCGAAGGGTAACAGTAAATGTGCCGTGTTGCATCGGAGTCTAACACTGAGCCCCCATGGAAGAGCCAAAAAACAGACACCCCGAAACGATACTCTCGTCAATATAAAGCGGCATTTGCGAATTTTGTATTGAAACCGGATGCAATTTCTGTGTTTCATCGTCAATGTGATGGCCGAATGGTAACAGTAAACCTGCTGTGTTGCATCGGAGTCTAGCACTGAGCCCCCAGGGAAGAGCTTAAGAACAGAATCCTCGAAACGTTACTCTCGTCAATATAAATCGGCATTGCGAAATTTGTATTGAAACCTGATGCAATTTCTGTTTTTCATCGTCAATGTGATGGTCGAAGGGTAACAGTAAACCTGCTGTGGTGCATCGGAGTCTCACACTGGGCCCCCAGGGAAGGGCCAAAATGCATACTCTTCGAAACGGTATGCCTGTGGATAGATATCGCCATTGTGAATTTTGTATTGATAAGGATGCAATTTCTGTGTTTCATCGTCAATGTGATGGTTGAAGGGTAACAGTAAATGTGCCGTGTTGCATCGGAGTCTAACACTGAGCCCCCAGGGAAGAGCCAAATTACATACTCTTCGAAACGGTACTCCTGTGGACAGAAATCGGCATTATGAATTTTGTATTGATCCGGATGCAATTTCTGTGTTTCATCGTCAATGTGATGGTCGAAGGGTAACAGTAAACCTGCTGTGGTGCATAGGAGTCTCACACTGAGCCCCCAGGGAAGAGCCAAAAAACAGACTCCCCGAAACGTTACTCTGAACAATATAAATCGGCATTGCGAAATTTGTATTGAAACCGGATGCAATTTCTGTGTTTCATCGTCAATGTGATGGTCGAAGGGTAACAGTAAATGTGCCGTGTAGCATCGGAGTCTAACACTGAGCCCCCATGGAAGAGCCAAAAAACAGACTCCCCGAAACGATACTCTCGTCAAAATAAAGCGGCATTTGCGAATTTTGTATTGAAACCGGATGCAATTTCTGTGTTTCATCGTCAATGTGATGGCCGAATGGTAACAGTAAACCTGCTGTGTTGCATCGGAGTCTAGCACTGAGCCCCCAGGGAAGAGCTTAAGAACAGAATCTTCGAAACGTTACTCTCGTCAATATAAATCGGCATTGCGAAATTTGTATTGAAACCTGATGCAATTTCAGTTTTTCATCGTCAATGTGATGGTCGAAGGGTAACAGTAAACCTGCTGTGGTGCATCGGAGTCTCATACTGGGCCCCCAGGGAAGGGCCAAAATGCATACTCTTCGAAACGGTAAGCCTGTGGATAGATATCGGCATTGTGAATTTTGTATTGATAAGGATGCAATTTCTGTGTTTCATCGTCAGTGTGATGGTTGAAGGGTAAAAGAAAAACCTACCGTGTTGCATCGGAGTCTAACACTGAGCCCCCAGGGAAGAGCCAAATTACATACTCTTCGAAACGGTACTCCTGTGGACAGAAATCGGCATTATGAATTTTGTATTGATCCGGATGCAATTTCTGTGTTTCATCGTCAATGTGATGGTCGAAGGGTAACAGTAAACCTGCTGTGGTGCATAGGAGTCTCACACTGAGCCCCCAGGGAAGAGCCAAAAAACAGACTCCCCGAAACGTTACTCTGAACAATATAAATCGGCATTGCGAAATTTGTATTGAAACCGGATGCAATTTCTGTGTTTCATCGTCAATGTGATGAACGAAGGGTAACAGTAAACCTGCTGTGGTGCATCGGAGTCTCACACTGCGCCCTCAGGTAGAAGCCGAAAAAAAGACCCCCGAAACGTTACTCCCATCAATATAAATCGGCATTGCGAATTTTGTATTGAAACCGGTTGCAATTTCTGTGTTTCATCGTCAATGTGATGGTCGAAGGGTAGCAGTAAACCTGCTATGGTGCATCGGAGTCTGACACTGATCCCCCAGTTTAGAGCCAAATAAAAGAGTCCTCGAAACGTTACTCTCGTCAATATAAATCGGCATTGCGAATTTCGTATTGAAACCGGATGCAATTTCTGTGTTTTATCGTCAATGTGATGGTCGAAGGGTAACAGTAAACCTGCTGTGGTGCATCGGATTCTCACACTGAGCCCTCAGGGAGAAGCCGAAAAACAGGCACACGAAACGTTACTCCCATCAATATAAATCGACATTGCGAATTTTGTATTGAAACCGGATGCAATTTCTGTGTTTCATCGTCAATTGGATGGTCGAAGGGTAACAGTAAACATGCTGTGGTGCATCGGAGTCTCACACTGAGCCCCCAGGGAAGAGCCAAAAACAGACTCCCCGAAACGTTACTCTCGTCAATACAAATCGGCATTGCGAAATTTGTATTGAAACCGGATGCAATTTCTGTGTTTCATCGTCAATGAGATGGTCGAAGGGTAACAGTAAACCTCCTGTGGTGCATTGGAGTCTAACACTAAGCCCCCAGGGAAGAGCCAAGTAACAGACTCCCTGAAACGTTTTTCACGTCGATACATTGCGAATTTTGTATTGTACCCGGTTGCAATTTCTGTGTTTCATCGTCAATGTGATGGTCGAAGGGTAACAGTAAATGTGCCGTGTTGCATCGGAGTCTAACACTGAGCCCCCATGGAAGAGCCAAAAAACAGACACCCCGAAACGATACTCTCGTCAATATAAAGCGGCATTTGCGAATTTTGTATTGAAACCGGATGCAATTTCTGTGTTTCATCGTCAATGTGATGGCCGAATGGTAACAGTAAACCTGCTGTGTTGCATCGGAGTCTAGCACTGAGCCCCCAGGGAAGAGCTTAAGAACAGAATCCTCGAAACGTTACTCTCGTCAATATAAATCGGCATTGCGAAATTTGTATTGAAACCTGATGCAATTTCTGTTTTTCATCGTCAATGTGATGGTCGAAGGGTAACAGTAAACCTGCTGTGGTGCATCGGAGTCTCACACTGGGCCCCCAGGGAAGGGCCAAAATGCATACTCTTCGAAACGGTATGCCTGTGGATAGATATCGCCATTGTGAATTTTGTATTGATAAGGATGCAATTTCTGTGTTTCATCGTCAATGTGATGGTTGAAGGGTAACAGTAAATGTGACGTGTTGCATCGGAGTCTAACACTGAGCCCCCAGGGAAGAGCCAAATTACATACTCTTCGAAACGGTACTCCTGTGGACAGAAATCGGCATTATGAATTTTGTATTGATCCGGATGCAATTTCTGTGTTTCATCGTCAATGTGATGGTCGAAGGGTAACAGTAAACCTGCTGTGGTGCATAGGAGTCTCACACTGAGCCCCCAGGGAAGAGCCAAAAAACAGACTCCCCGAAACGTTACTCTGAACAATATAAATCGGCATTGCGAAATTTGTATTGAAACCGGATGCAATTTCTGTGTTTCATCGTCAATGTGATGGTCGAAGGGTAACAGTAAATGTGCCGTGTAGCATCGGAGTCTAACACTGAGCCCCCATGGAAGAGCCAAAAAACAGACTCCCCGAAACGATACTCTCGTCAATATAAAGCGGCATTTGCGAATTTTGTATTGAAACCGGATGCAATTTCTGTGTTTCATCGTCTATGTGATGGTCTAAGTGTAACCGTAAACCTGCTGTGGTGCATCGGAGTCGCACACTGAGCCCCCAGGTAAGAGCCGAAAAAGAGGCTTCCCGAAACGTTACTCTCGTCAACATAAATCGGCATTGCGAATTTTGTATTGAAACCAGACGCAATTTTTGTGTTTCATCGTAAATGTGATGGTCGAAGGGTAACAATAAACCTGCCGAGTTGCATGGGAGTCTAACAATGAGGCACCAGGGAAGAGCCAAGGAACAGACTCACCGAAACGTTACTCTCGTCAATATAAATCGGCATTGCGAATTTTGTATTGAAAGCGCAAGCAATTTCTGTGTTTCATCGTCAATGTGATGGTCAAAGGGTAACAGTAAACCTGCTGTGGTGCATCGGAGACTCACACTGAGCCTACAGGAAAGAGCCAAAGAACAGACTCCCCGAAACGTTACTCTCGTCAAAATAAATTGGCATTGCGCGAATTTGCATTGAAACCGGATGCAATTTCGGTGTTTCAATTTCAATATGATGGTCGAAGGGTAACAGTAAACCTGAAATGGTGCATCGGAGTCTAAAATGGGCCCACAGGGAAGAGCCAAAGTACAAACTCTTCGAATCGGTACTCCTGTGGACAGAAATCGGCATTGTGAATTTTATATTGATCTGGATGCAATTTCTGTGTTTCATCGTCAATGTGATGGTCGAAGAATAACAGTAAACCTGCTGTGGTGCATCGAAGTGTAACACTGGGCCATCAGGGCAGAGCCAAAGTACATACTCTTCGAAAGGGTACTCCTGTGGACAGAAATCGGCATTGTGAATTTTGTATTGATCCGGATGCAATTTCTGTGTTTCATCGTCAATGTGATGGTCGAAGGGTAACAGTAAACCTGCTGTGGTGCATAGGAGTCTCACACTGAGCCCCCAGGGAAGAGCCAAAAAACAGACTCCCCGAAACGTTACTCTGAACAATATAAATCGGCATTGCGAAATTTGTATTGAAACCGGATGCAATTTCTGTGTTTCATCGTCAATGTGATGGTCGAAGGGTAACAGTAAATGTGCCGTGTAGCATCGGAGTCTAACACTGAGCCCCCATGGAAGAGCCAAAAAACAGACTCCCCGAAACGATACTCTCGTCAAAATAAAGCGGCATTTGCGAATTTTGTATTGAAACCGGATGCAATTTCTGTGTTTCATCGTCAATGTGATGGCCGAATGGTAACAGTAAACCTGCTGTGTTGCATCGGAGTCTAGCACTGAGCCCCCAGGGAAGAGCTTAAGAACAGAATCTTCGAAACGTTACTCTCGTCAATATAAATCGGCATTGCGAAATTTGTATTGAAACCTGATGCAATTTCAGTTTTTCATCGTCAATGTGATGGTCGAAGGGTAACAGTAAACCTGCTGTGGTGCATCGGAGTCTCATACTGGGCCCCCAGGGAAGGGCCAAAATGCATACTCTTCGAAACGGTAAGCCTGTGGATAGATATCGGCATTGTGAATTTTGTATTGATAAGGATGCAATTTCTGTGTTTCATCGTCAGTGTGATGGTTGAAGGGTAAAAGAAAAACCTACCGTGTTGCATCGGAGTCTAACACTGAGCCCCCAGGGAAGAGCCAAATTACATACTCTTCGAAACGGTACTCCTGTGGACAGAAATCGGCATTATGAATTTTGTATTGATCCGGATGCAATTTCTGTGTTTCATCGTCAATGTGATGGTCGAAGGGTAACAGTAAACCTGCTGTGGTGCATAGGAGTCTCACACTGAGCCCCCAGGGAAGAGCCAAAAAACAGACTCCCCGAAACGTTACTCTGAACAATATAAATCGGCATTGCGAAATTTGTATTGAAACCGGATGCAATTTCTGTGTTTCATCGTCAATGTGATGAACGAAGGGTAACAGTAAACCTGCTGTGGTGCATCGGAGTCTCACACTGCGCCCTCAGGTAGAAGCCGAAAAAAAGACCCCCGAAACGTTACTCCCATCAATATAAATCGGCATTGCGAATTTTGTATTGAAACCGGTTGCAATTTCTGTGTTTCATCGTCAATGTGATGGTCGAAGGGTAGCAGTAAACCTGCTATGGTGCATCGGAGTCTGACACTGATCCCCCAGTTTAGAGCCAAATAAAAGAGTCCTCGAAACGTTACTCTCGTCAATATAAATCGGCATTGCGAATTTCGTATTGAAACCGGATGCAATTTCTGTGTTTTATCGTCAATGTGATGGTCGAAGGGTAACAGTAAACCTGCTGTGGTGCATCGGATTCTCACACTGAGCCCTCAGGGAGAAGCCGAAAAACAGGCACACGAAACGTTACTCCCATCAATATAAATCGACATTGCGAATTTTGTATTGAAACCGGATGCAATTTCTGTGTTTCATCGTCAATTGGATGGTCGAAGGGTAACAGTAAACATGCTGTGGTGCATCGGAGTCTCACACTGAGCCCCCAGGGAAGAGCCAAAAACAGACTCCCCGAAACGTTACTCTCGTCAATACAAATCGGCATTGCGAAATTTGTATTGAAACCGGATGCAATTTCTGTGTTTCATCGTCAATGAGATGGTCGAAGGGTAACAGTAAACCTCCTGTGGTGCATTGGAGTCTAACACTAAGCCCCCAGGGAAGAGCCAAGTAACAGACTCCCTGAAACGTTTTTCACGTCGATATAAATCGGCATTGCGAATTTTGTATTGTACCCGGTTGCAATTTCTGTGTTTCATCGTCAATGTGATGGTCGAAGGGTAACAGTAAATGTGCCGTGTTGCATCGGAGTCTAACACTGAGCCCCCATGGAAGAGCCAAAAAACAGACACCCCGAAACGATACTCTCGTCAATATAAAGCGGCATTTGCGAATTTTGTATTGAAACCGGATGCAATTTCTGTGTTTCATCGTCAATGTGATGGCCGAATGGTAACAGTAAACCTGCTGTGTTGCATCGGAGTCTAGCACTGAGCCCCCAGGGAAGAGCTTAAGAACAGAATCCTCGAAACGTTACTCTCGTCAATATAAATCGGCATTGCGAAATTTGTATTGAAACCTGATGCAATTTCTGTTTTTCATCGTCAATGTGATGGTCGAAGGGTAACAGTAAACCTGCTGTGGTGCATCGGAGTCTCACACTGGGCCCCCAGGGAAGGGCCAAAATGCATACTCTTCGAAACGGTATGCCTGTGGATAGATATCGCCATTGTGAATTTTGTATTGATAAGGATGCAATTTCTGTGTTTCATCGTCAATGTGATGGTTGAAGGGTAACAGTAAATGTGCCGTGTTGCATCGGAGTCTAACACTGAGCCCCCAGGGAAGAGCCAAATTACATACTCTTCGAAACGGTACTCCTGTGGACAGAAATCGGCATTATGAATTTTGTATTGATCCGGATGCAATTTCTGTGTTTCATCGTCAATGTGATGGTCGAAGGGTAACAGTAAACCTGCTGTGGTGCATAGGAGTCTCACACTGAGCCCCCAGGGAAGAGCCAAAAAACAGACTCCCCGAAACGTTACTCTGAACAATATAAATCGGCATTGCGAAATTTGTATTGAAACCGGATGCAATTTCTGTGTTTCATCGTCAATGTGATGGTCGAAGGGTAACAGTAAATGTGCCGTGTAGCATCGGAGTCTAACACTGAGCCCCCATGGAAGAGCCAAAAAACAGACTCCCCGAAACGATACTCTCGTCAATATAAAGCGGCATTTGCGAATTTTGTATTGAAACCGGATGCAATTTCTGTGTTTCATCGTCTATGTGATGGTCTAAGTGTAACCGTAAACCTGCTGTGGTGCATCGGAGTCGCACACTGAGCCCCCAGGTAAGAGCCGAAAAAGAGGCTTCCCGAAACGTTACTCTCGTCAACATAAATCGGCATTGCGAATTTTGTATTGAAACCAGACGCAATTTTTGTGTTTCATCGTAAATGTGATGGTCGAAGGGTAACAATAAACCTGCCGAGTTGCATGGGAGTCTAACAATGAGGCACCAGGGAAGAGCCAAGGAACAGACTCACCGAAACGTTACTCTCGTCAATATAAATCGGCATTGCGAATTTTGTATTGAAAGCGCAAGCAATTTCTGTGTTTCATCGTCAATGTGATGGTCAAAGGGTAACAGTAAACCTGCTGTGGTGCATCGGAGACTCACACTGAGCCTACAGGAAAGAGCCAAAGAACAGACTCCCCGAAACGTTACTCTCGTCAAAATAAATTGGCATTGCGCGAATTTGCATTGAAACCGGATGCAATTTCGGTGTTTCAATTTCAATATGATGGTCGAAGGGTAACAGTAAACCTGAAATGGTGCATCGGAGTCTAAAATGGGCCCACAGGGAAGAGCCAAAGTACATACTCTTCGAATCGGTACTCCTGTGGACAGAAATCGGCATTGTGAATTTTATATTGATCTGGATGCAATTTCTGTGTTTCATCGTCAATGTGATGGTCGAAGAATAACAGTAAACCTGCTGTGGTGCATCGAAGTGTAACACTGGGCCATCAGGGCAGAGCCAAAGTACATACTCTTCGAAAGGGTACTCCTGTGGACAGAAATCGGCATTGTGAATCTTGTATTTATCCCGATACAATTTTTAAGTCTCATCGTGAATGTCATCGTCGAAGGTTAATAGTAAACCTGCTGCGGTGCATCCGAGTCTCACACTAAGCCCCCAGGGAAGAGCAATAAAACAGACTCCGCGAAACGTTAATCTCGTCTATATAAATCCGCATTGCGAATTTTATATTGAAACCGGATGCAATTTCTGTGTTTCATCGTCAATGTGATGGTCGAAGGGTAACAGTAAACCTGCTGTGGTGCATAGGAGTCTCACACTGAGCCCCCAGGGAAGAGCCAAAAAACCGACCCCCCGAAACGTTAATCTCGTCAATATAAATCGGCATTGCGAATTTTGTATTGAAACTGGATGCAATTTCGGTGTTTCAATATCAATGTAATGGTCGAAGGGTAACAGTAAACCTGAAATGGTGCATCGGAGTCTACCATCGGCCCACAGGGAAGAGCCAAAGTACATTATCTTCGAATCGGTACTCCTGTGGACAGAAATCGGCATTGTGAGTTTTGTATTGATCCGGATGCAATATCTGTGTTTCATGGTCAATGTGATGGTCGAAGGGTAACAGTAAACCTGCTGTGGTGCATCGGAGTCGAACACTAGGCCCACAGGAATGAGCCAACGTACATACTCTTCGAATCGGTACTCCTGTGGACAGAAATCGGCATTGTGAATTTTGTATTGATCCGGAAGCAATTTCTGTGTTTCATCGTCAATGTGATGGTCGAAGGGTAACAGTAAACCTGCTGTGGTGCATCGGAGTCTAACACTGAGCCCGCAGGGAAGAGCCAAATAACAGACTCCCAGAAACGATACTCTCGTCAACATAAAGCGGCATTTGGGAATTTTGAATTGAAACCGGATGAAATTTCTGTGTTTCATCGTCAATGTGATGGTCGTCGGGTAACAGTAAACCTTCTGTGGTGTATCCCAGTCTCACACTGAGCCCCCAGGTAAAAGCAAAAGACAGACTCCCCGAAACGTTACTCTCGTCAATATAAAGCGGCATTGCAAATTTTGTATTGAATCCAGACGCAATTTCTGTGTTTCATCGTCAGTGATGTTCGAAGCGTAACAGTAAACCTGCTGTGGTGCATCGGAGTCTCACACTGAGCCCCCAGGGAAGAGCCATAAAACAGACTCCGCGAAAGGTTAATCTCGTCAATATAAATCCGCATTGCGAATTTTATATTGAAACCGGATGCAATTTCTGTGTTTCATCGTCAATGTGATGGTCGAAGGGTAACAGTAAAACTGCTGTGGTGCATCGGAGTCTAACACTGAGCCCCCAGGGAAGATCAAATAAACAGCCTCCCTGAAACGTTACTCTCGTCAATATAAATCAGCATTGCGAATTTTGTATTGGAACCGGATGCAATTTCTGTGTTTCATCGTCAATGTGATGGTCGCAGGGTAACAGTAAACCTGCCGTTTTGCATCGGAGTCTAACACTGAGCCCCCAGGGAAGAGCCAAAAAACAGACTCCCCGAAACGTTACTCTCGTCAATATAAATCGGCACTGCGAATTTTGTATTGAAACCGGATGCAATATCTGTGTTTCATCGTCAATGTGATGGTCGACGGGTAACAGTAAACCTGCCGTGTTGTATCGGAGTCTAACACTGAGCACCCAGGAAACAGCCAAAAAACAGAATCACCGAAACTTTACTCTCGTCAATATAAATCGGCATTACGAATTTTGTATTGAAACCGGAAGCAATTTCTGTGTTTCATCATTAATGTGATGGTCGAAGGGTAACAGTAAACCTGCTGTGGTGCATCGAAGTCTAACACTGGGCCACCAGGGTACAGCCAAAGTACACACTCTTCGAAACGGTACTCCTGTGGACAGAAATCGGCATTGTGAATCTTGTATTTATCCCGATACATTTTCTAAGTCTCATCGTCAATGTCATCGTCGAAGTGTAACAGTAAACGTGCTGTGGTGCATCCGAGGCTCACACTGAGCCCCCCAGGGAAGAGCCAAGAAACAGACTCCCCGAAACGTTACTTTCGTCAATATAAATCGGCATTGCGAGAATTGTATTGAAACCGGATCCAATATCTGAGTTTCATGGTCAATGTGATGGTAAAAGGGTAACAGTAAACCTGCCGAGTTGCATCGGAAACTAACACTGAGACCCCAGGGAAGAGCCAAATAACAGGGTCACCGAAACGTTACTCTCGTCAATATAATTCGGCATTGCGAATTTTGTATTGAATCCAGATGCAGCTTCTGTGTTTCATCGTCAATGTGATGATCGAAAGGTAACAGTAAACCTGCTGTGGTGCATAGGAGTCTAACACTGGGCCCCCAGGGAAGAGGCATAGTACATACTCTTCGAATCGGTACTCCTGTGAACAGAAATCGGCATTGTGAGTTTTGTATTGATCCGGATGCAATTTCTGTGTTTCATCGTCAATGTGATGGTCGAAGGGTAACAGTAAATCTGCTGTGGTGCATCGGAGTCTCATATTGAGCCCCCAGGGAAGAGCCAAAAAACCGACTCCCCGAAACGTTCCTCTCGTCAATATAAATCGGCATTGCGAATTTTGTATTGAAACCGGATGCAATTTCTGTGTTTCATCGTCAATGTGATGGTTGAATGGTAACAGTAAACCTGCTGTGGTGCATCGGAGTGTAACACTGGGCCCACAGCTAAGAGCCAAAGTACATACTCTTCGAATCGATACTCCTGTGGACAGAAATCGGCATTGTGAATTTTGTATTGATCCGGATGCAATGTCTGTGTTTCATCGTCAATGTGATGGTCGAAGGGTAACAGTAAACCTACTGTTTTGCATCGGAGTCTTACACTGAGCCCCCAGGGAAGAGCCAAAAAACCGTCTCCCCGGAACGTTACTCTCGTCAATATAAATCGGCATTGCGAAGTTTGCATTGAAACCGCAATCAATTTATGTGTTTCATCGTGAATGTCATGGACGAACGGTAACAGTAAACCTGCTGTTTTGCATCTGAGTCTTACACTGAGACCCCAGGGAAGAGCCAAAAAACAGTCTCCGCGGAACGTTACTCTCGTCAATATAAATCGGCATTGCGAAATTTGTATTGAAACCAGACGCAATATCTGTGTTTCATCATTAATGTTGTGGTCGATGTGTAACAGTATTTTGTATTGATCCGGATACAATTTCTAAGGCTCATCGTCAATGTCATGGACGAAGGGTATCAGTAAACCAGCTTTGGTGCATCCGACTCTTACACTGAACCCCCAGCGAAGAGCCAAAAACAGACTCCCCGAAACGTTACTCTCGTCAATATAAATCGGCATTGCGAATTTTGTATTGAAACCGGATGCAATTTCTGTGTTTAATCGTAAATGTTATGGTCGAAGATTAACAGTAAACCTGCTGTGGTGCGTGTGAGTCTCACACTGAGCCCCCAGGTAAGAGCCAAAAAACAGGCTCCCCGAAAGATTACTCTCGTCAATATAAATCGGCATTGCGAATTTTGTAATGAAACCGGATGCAATTTCTGCGTTTCATCGTCAATGTGATGGTCGAAGGGTAACAGTAAACCTGCCACGTTGCGTCGGAGTCTAACACTGAGCCCCCAGGGAAGAGCCAAAAAACAGACTCACCGAAAAGTTACTCTCGTCAATGTAAATCGGCATTGCGAATTTTGTATTCTAACCGGATGCAATTTCTGTGTTTCATCGCCAATGTGATGGTCGAAAGGTAACAGTAAACCTGCTGTGGTGCATCAGAGTCTAACACTGGGCTCACAGGACAGAGCCAAAGTACATACTCTTCGAATTGGTACTCATGTTGACAGAAATCGGCATTGTGAATTTTGTATTGATCCGGATGCAATTTCTGTATTCATCGTCAATGTGATGGTCGAAGTGTAACAGTAAACCTGCTATGGTGCATCGGAATCTCACACTGAGCCCCCAGGTAAAAGCCGAAAAACAGACTTCCCAAAACGTTTGTCTCGTCAATATAAATCGTCATTTCGAATTTTGTATTGAAACCAGACGCAATATCTGTGTTTCATCATCAATGTGATGGTCGATGTGTAACAGTAAACCTGCTGTGCTGCATCGGAGTCTCACACTGAGCCCCCAGGGAAGAGCCAAAGTACATACTCTTCGAATCGGTACTCATGTGGACAGAATTCGGCATTGTGACTTTTGTATTGATCCGGATGCAATTTCTGTGTTTCATCGTCAATGTGATAGTCGATGGGTAACAGTTAACCTCCTGTGGTGCATCGGAGTCTTACACTGAGCCTCCAGGGAAGAGCCAAAAAATAGTCTCCCCGGAACGTTAGTCTCGTCAATATAATTCGGCATTGCGAAATTTGTATTGAAACCGGATTCCATTTCTGTGTTTCATCGTCAATGTGAAGGTCGAAGGGTAACAGTAAACCTGCCGTGTTTCATCGGAGTCTAACACTGAGCCCCCAGGGAAGAGCCAAAAAACAGTCTACCCGAAACGTTACTCTCGTCAAAGTAAATCGGTATTGCGAATTTTGTATTGAAACCGGATGCAATTTCAGTGTTTCATCGTCAATGTGTTAATCGAAGGGTAACAGTAAACCCGCAATGCTGCATCGGAGTATAACATGGACCCACATGGAAGAGCCAAAGTACATGCTCTTCGAATCGGTACTCCTGTGGACAGAAATCAGCGTTGTGATTTTTGTATTGATCCGGAAGTTATTTCTGTGTTTCATCGTCAATGTCATGGTCGAAGGGTAACAGTAAACCTGCTGTGGTGCTTCGGAGTCTAACACTGGGCCCCCAGGGAAGAGCCAAAGTATATACTCTTCGAATCGGTACTCCTGTGGACAGAAATCGGCATTGTGAATTTTGTATTGATCCGGATGTTATTTCTGTGTTTCATCGTCAATGTGATGGTCGAATTGTAACAGTAACCTGCTGTGGTGCATCGGAGTCTCACACTAAGCCCCCAGGGAAGAGCCAAAAAACAGACTCCCCGAAACGTTACTCTCGTCAATATAAATCGGCATTGCGTATTTTGTATTGAACCCGATGCAATTTCTGAGTTTCATCGTCAATGTGATGGTCGAAGGGTAACAGTAAACCTGCCGTGTTTCATCGGAGTCTAACACTGAGCCCCCAGGGAAGAGCCAAAAAACAGTCTACCCGAAACGTTACTCTCGTCAATATAAATCGGTATTGCGAATTTTGTATTGAAACCGGTTGCAATTTCTGTGTTTACACGTCAATGTGATGGTCGAAGGCTAACAGTAAAACTGTTGTGGTTGCATCGGAGTCTAGCACTGGGCCCACAGGGAAGAGCCATAGTACATACTCTTCGAATCGGTACTCCTGTGCACAGATATCGGCATTGTGAATGTTGTATTGATCCGGATGCAATAACTGTGTTCCATCGCCAATGTGATGGTCGAAGGGTAACAGTAAACCTGCTGTGGTGCATCGGAGTCTAACACTGGGGCAAAGGGTAGAGCCAAAGTACATACTCTTCGAAACGGTACTCCTGTGGACAGAAATCGGCATTGTGAATTTTGTATTGATCCGGATACAATTTCTAAATCTCATCGTCAATGTCATTGTCGAAGGGTATCAGTAAACATGCTGTGATGCATCCGAGTCTCACACTGAGCCCCCAGGGAAGAGCCAAAAAACAGACTCCCCGAAACGTTACTCTCGTCCATATAAATCGGCATTTCGAATTTTGTATTCAAACCGGATGCAATTTCTGTGGTTCATCGTCAATGTGATGGTAAAAGCGTAACAGTAAACCTGCCGAGTTGCATCGGAGTCTAACACTGAGACCCCAGGGAAGTCCCAAAAAACAGACACACCGAAACGTTACTCTCGTCATTATAACTCATCATTGTGAATTTTGTGTTGAAACCGGATGCAATTTCTGTGTTTTATCGTCAATGTGATGGTCGAAGGGTAACAGTAAACCTGCTGTGGTGCATCGGAGTCTCACACTGTACCCCAGGGAAGAGCAAAAGAACAGACTCCCCGAAACGTTACTCTCGTCAATATAAATCGGCATTGCGAATTTTGTATTGAACCCGGATGCAATTTCTGTGTTTCATCGTCAATGTGATGGTCGAAGGGTAACAGTAAATATGCCGCGTTGCACCGGAGTCTAATAGTGAGCCCCCAGGGAAGAGCCAAAAGACGGACTCCGCGAAACGTTACTCTCGTCAATGTATGTCGGCATTGCGTATTTTGTATTGAAACCGGATGCATATTCTGTGTTTCCACGTCAATGTGATGGTCGAAGTGTAACAGTAAAAGTGCTGTGGTGCATCGGAGTCTAACACTGTGCCCACAGGGAAGAGCCATAGTACATACTCTTCGAATCGGTACTCCTGTGCACAGATATCGGCATTGTGAATGTTGTTTTGATCCGGATGCAATAACTGTGTTCCATCGCCAATGTGAAGGTCGAAGGGGAACAGTAAACCTGCTGTGGTGCATCGGAGTCTCACACAGAGCCCCCAGGGAAGAGCCAATGAACAGACTCCCCGAATCGTTACTCTCGGTAATATAAATCTGCATTGCGATTTAGTATTAAACCTGATGCTATTTATGGGTTTCATCGTCAATGTGATGGTCGAAGGGTAACATTAAACGTGCTGTGCTGCATCGGAGTCTAACACTGGGGCCCAGGGTAGAGCCAAAGTACATACTCTTCGAAACGGTACTCCTGTGGACAGAAATCGGCATTGTGAATTTTGTATTGATCCGGATACAATTTCTAAATCTCATAGTCAATGTCATGGTCGAAGGATATCAGTAAACCTGCTGTGATGCATGCGAGTCTCACACTGAGCCCCCAGGGAAGAGCCAAAAAACAGACTCCCCGAAACGTTACTCTCGTCAATATAAATCGACATTTCGAACTTTTGTATTCAAACCGGCTGCAATTTCTGTGTTTCATCGTCAATGTGATGGAAAAAGGGTAACAGTGAACCTGCAGAGTTGCATCGGAGTCTAACACTGAGACCCCAGGGAAGTGCCAAAAAACAGACTCACCGAAACGTTACTCTCGTCATTATAACTCATCATTGTGAATTTTGTGTTGAAACCGGATGCAATTTCTGTGTTTTATCGTCAATGTGATGGTCGAAGGGTAACAGTAAACCTGCTGTGGTGCATCGGAGTCTCACACTGTGCCCCCAGGGAAGAGCAAAAGAACAGACTCCCCGAAACGTTACTCTCGTCAATATAAATCGGCATTGCGAATTTTGTATTGAACCCGGATGCAATTTCAGTGTTTCATCGTCAATGTGTTAATCGAAGGGTAACAGTAAACCCGCAATGCTGCATCGGAGTATAACATGGACTCACATGGAAGAGCCAAAGAACATGCTCTTCGAATCGGTACTCCTGTGGACAGAAATCAGCGTTGTGATTTTTGTATTGATCCGGAAGTAATTTCTGTGTTTCATCGTCAATGTCGTGGTCGAAGGGTAACAGTAAATCTGCTGTGGTGCTTCGGAGTCTAACACTGGGCCCCCAGGGAAGAGCCAAAGTACATACTCTTCGAATCGGTACTCCTGTGGACAGAAATCGGCATTGTGAATTTTGTATTGATCCGGATGTTATTTCTGTGTTTCAACGTCAATGTGATGGTCGAAGGGTAACAGTAACCTGCTGTGGTGCATCGGAGTCTCACACTAAGCCCCCAGGGAAGAGCCAAAAAACAGACTCCCCGAAACGTTACTCTCGTCAATATAAATCGGAATTGCGTATTTTGGATTGAAACCGGATGCAATTTCTGTGTTTCCACGTCAATGTGATGGTCGAAGGGTAACAGTAAAACTGCTGTGGTGCATCGGAGTCTAACACTGGGGCCCAGGGTAGAGCCAAAGTACATACTCTTCGAATCGGTACTCCTGTGGACAGATATCGGCATTGTGAATGTTCTATTGATCCGGATGCAATAACTGTGTTCCATCGCCAATGTGATGGTCGAATCGTAACAGTAAACCTGCTGTGGTGCATCGGAGTCTAACACTGGGGCCCAGGGTAGAGCCAAAGTACATACTCTTCGAAACGGTACTCCTGTGGACAGAAATCGGCATTGTGAATTTTGTATTGATCCGGAAACAATTTCTAAATCTCATCGTCAATGTCATTGTCGAAGGGTATCAGTAAACCTGCTGTGATGCATCCGAGTCTCACACTGAGCCCCCAGGGAAGAGCCAAAAAACAGACTCCCCGAAACGTTACTCTCGTCCATATAAATCGGCATTTCGAATTTTGTATTCAAACCGGATGCAATTTCTGTGTTTCATCGTCAATGTGATGGTAAAAGCGTAACAGTAAACCTGCCGAGTTGCGTCGGAGACTAACACTGAGACCCCAGGGAAGTGCCAAAAAACAGACTCACCGAAACGTTGCTCTCGTCATTATAACTCACCATTGTGAATTTTGTGTTGAAACCGGATGCAATTTCTGTGTTTTATCGTCAATGTTATGGTCGAAGGGTAACAGTAAACCTGCTGTGGTGCATCGGAGTCTAACACTGGGCCCACAGGGAAGCGCCAAAGTACATACTCTTCGAATCGGTACTCCTGTGGACAGAAATCTGCATTGTGAATTTTTTATTGATTCGGATGCAATTTGTGTGTTTCACCGTCAATGTGATGGTCGAAGTGTAACAGTAATCCTGCTGTGGTGCATCGGAGTCTCACACTGAGCCCCCAGGGAAGAGCAAAAGAACAGACTCCCCGAAACGATACTCTCGTCAATATAAATCGGCATTGCGAATTTTGTATTGAAACCGGATGCTATTTCTGTTTTTCATCGTCAATGTGATGGATGAAGGGTAACAGTAAACGTGCTGTGGTGCATCGGAGTCTAACACTGAGACCCCAGGGAAGAGCCAAAAAACAGACTCACCGAAACGTTACTATGGTCAATATAAATCGGCATTGCGAATTTTGTATTGAAACCGGATGTAATTTCTGTGTTTCATCGTCAATGTGATGGTCGAAGGGTAACAGTAAACCTGCTGTGGTGCATTGGAGTCTCACACTAAGCCCCCAGGGAAGAGCCAAAAAACAGACTGCCCGAAAAGATACTCTCGTCAATATAAATCAGCATTGCGAATTTTTTATTGAAACCTAATTCAATTTCTTTGTTTCATCGTCAATGTGATGGTCGAAGGGTAACAGTAAACCTCCTGTGGTGCATCAGAGTCTCACACTGAGCACCCAGGGAAGAGCCAAATTACATACTCTCCGAAACGGTACTCCTGTGGACAGAAATCGGCATTGTGAATTTTGTATTGATACGGATGCAATATCTGTGTTTCATCGTCAATGTGATGGTCGAAGGGTAACAGTAAACCTGCTGTGGTGCATCGGAGTCTAACACTGGGCCCCCAGGGAAGAGCCAAAGTACATATTCATCGAACGGTACTCCTGTGGACAAAAATCGGAATTGTGAATTTTGTATTGATCCTGATGCAATTTCTGTGTTTCATCGTCAATGTGATGGTCGAAGTGTAACAGTAAACCTGCTGTGGTGCATTGGAGTCTCACACTAAGCCCCCAGGGAAGAGCCAAAAAAAAAGACTGCCCGAAACGATACTCTCGTCAATATAAATCAGCATTGCGAATTTTGTATTGAAACCGGATGCGATTTCTGTGTTTTATCGTCAATGTGATGGTTGAAGGGTAACTGGAAACCTGCTGTGGTGCATTGTAGTCTCACACTGAGCTCCCAGAGAAGAGCCGAAGAACAGACTCCCCGAAATGTTACTCTCGTCAATATAAATCGGAATTGCGAATTTTGTATTTAAACCAGATGCAATTTCTGTGTTTCATCGTCAATGTGATGGTCGAAGGGTAACAGTAAACCTGCTGTGGTGCATCGGAGTCTCACAATGAGCCCGCAGGGAAGAGCCGAAGAACGAACTCCCCGAACCTTTACTCTCGTCAATATAAGTCGGCATTGCGTATTTTGTATTGAAACCGGATGCAATTTCTGTGTTTCATCGTCAATGTGATGGTCGAAGGGTAACAGTAAACCTGCCGAGTTGCATCGGAGTCTAACTTTGAGACCCCAGGGAAGAGCCAAAAAACAGACTCACCGAAATGTTACTATGGTCAGTATAAATCAGCATTGCGAATTTTGTTTTGAAACCGGATGCAATTTCTGTGTTTCATCGTCAATGTGATGGTCGAAGGGTAATAGTAAACCTGCTGTGGTGCATCGGAGTCTAACACTGAGCCCCCAGGGAAGAGCCAAAAAACAGACTACCCGAAACGCAACTCTCGTCAATATAAATCGGTATTGCGAATTTTGTATTGAAACCGGATGCAGTTTCTGTGTTTCATCGTCAATGTGATGGTCGAAGGGTAACAGTAAACCTGCTGTGGTGCATCGGAGTCTAACACTGAGCCCCCAAGGAAGAGCCAAAAAAAAGCCTCCCCGAAACGTTACTCTCGACAATGTAAAACGGCATTGCGAATTTTGTATTCAAACCGGATGTAGTTTCTGTGTTTCATCGGCAATGTGATGGTCGAAGGGTCACAGCAATCCTGCTGTGGTGCATCGGAGTCTCACACTGAGCCCCCAGAGAAGAGCCGAAAAACAGACTCCCCGAAATGTTACTCTCGTCAATATCAATCGGCATTGCGAATTTTTTATTGAAACCTAATGCAATTTCTTTGTTTCATTGTAAATGTGATGGTCGAAGGGTAACAGTAAACCTGCTGTGGTGCATGAGAGTCTATCACTGAGCTTCCAGGGAAGAGCCAATGTACATACTCTTCGAAACGGTACTCCTGTGGACAGAAATCGGCATTGTGAAATTTGTATTGATCCGGATGCAATATCTGTGTTTCATCGTCAATGTGATGGTCGAAGGGTAACAGTAAACCTGCTGCGGTTCATCGGAGCCTAACCCTGGGCCCCCAGGGAAAAGCCAAAGTACATATTAATCGAAACTGTACTCCTGTGGACAGAAATCGGCATTGTGAATTTTGTATTGATCCGGATGCAATTTCTGTGTTTCATCGTCAATGTGATGGTCGAAGGGTAACAGTAAACCTGCTGTGGTGCATTGAAGTCTCACACTGAGCCCCCAGGGAAGAGCCGAAAAACAGACTGCCCGAAACGATACTCTCGTCAATATAAATCAGCATTGCGATTTTTGTATTAAAACCGGATGCAATTTCTGTGTTTCATCGTCAATGTGATGGTCGAAGGGTAACAGTAAACCTGCCGTGGTGCATTGGAGACTCACACTGAGCCCCTTAGAAGAGCCGAAGAACAGACTTCCCGAAACGTTACTCTTGACAATATAAATCGGAATTGCGAATTTTGTATTTAAACCGGATGAAATTTCAGTGTTTCATCGTCAATGTGATGGTCGAAGGGTAACAGTAAACCTGCTGTGGTGCATCGGAGTCTCACAATGATCCCCCAGGGAAGAGCCGAAAAACTGAGTCACCGAAACGTTACTCTCGTCAATATAAATCGGCCTTGCGAATTTTGTATTGAAACCGGATGCAATTACTTTGTTTCATCGTCAATTTGATGGTCGTAGGGTAACCTGAAACATACCGTGGTGCGTCGGAGTCTCACACTGAGCCCCAGGAAAGAGCTAAGGTACATACTCTTCGAAACGGTACTCCTGTGGACAGAAATCCGCATTGTGAATTTTGTATTTTTCCGGATGCAATATCTGTGCTTCATCGTCAATCTCATGGTCGAAGGGTAACAGTAAACTTGCTGTGTTGCATCGGAGTCTAACACTGGCCCCCCAGGGCAGAGCCAAAGTAGATATTCTTCGAAACGGTACTCCTGTGGACAGAAATCGGCATTGTGAATTTTGTATTGATCCGGATGCAATTTCTGTGTTTCATCGTCAATGCGATGGTCGAAGGGTAACAGTAAACCTGCTGTGGTGCATTGGAGTCTCACACTGAGCCCTCAGGGAAGAGCCAAAGAACAGACTCCCCGAAACGTTACTCTCGTCAATACAAATCAGCATTGCGAATTTTGTATTGAAACCGGATGCAATTTCTGTGTTTCATCGTAAATGTGAATGTCGAAGGGTAACAGTAAACCTGCTGTGGTGCATTGGAGTCTCACACTGAGCCCCCAGAGAAGAGCCGAAATACAGGCTCTCCGAAACGTTACTCTCGTCAATATAAATCGGAATTGCGAATTTTGTAGTGAAACCGGATGCAATTTCTGTGTTTCATCGTCAATGTGATGGTCGAAGGGTAACAGTTAACCTGCTGTGGTGCATCGGAGTCTCACAATGAGCCCCCAGGGAAGAGCCGAAAAGCAGACTCCCCGAAACGTTACTCTCGTCAATATAAATCGGCATTGCGGATTTTGTATTGAAACCGGATGCAATTTCTGTGTTTCATCGTCAATGTGATGGTCGAAGGGTAACAGTAAACCTACCGTGGTGCGTCGGAGTCTAACACTGAGCCTTAAGGAAAGAGCCAAGGTACATACTCTTCGAAACGGTACTCCTCTGGACAGAAATCGGCATTGAGAATTTTGTATTGATTGGGATGCAATTTCTGTGTTTCATCGTTAACGTGATGGTTAAAGGGTAGCAGTAAACCTGCTGTGGTACATCGGAGTTTCACATTGAGCCCAGAGGGGAATAGCCGAAAAACAGACTCCCCGAAACGTTACTCTCGTCAATATAAATCGGCATTGCGGATTTTGTATTGAAACCGGATGCAATACCTGTGTATCATCGTCAATGTGATGGTCGAAGGGTAACAGTAAACCTGCTGTGGTGCATCGGAGTCTCACACTTAGCCCCCAGGGATGAACAGAAAAACAGACTCCCCAAAACGTTACTCTCGTCAATATAAATCGGCATTGCGAATTTTGTGTTGAAACCGGGTGCAATTTCTCTGTTTCATCGTCAATGTGATTGTCGAAGGGTAACAGTAAACTTGCTGTGGTGCATCGGAGTCTCACACTGAGCCCCCAGGGAAGAGCCAAAAAACTGACTCCCCGAAACGTTACTGTCGTCAATATAAATCGTCATTGCGAATTTTGTATTGAAACTGGATGCATTTTCTCTGTTTCATCGTCAATGTGATGGTCGAAGGGTAACAGTAAACCAGCTGTGGTGCATCAGAGTCTAACACTGGGCCTTCAGGGAAGAGCCAAAGTACATACTCTTCGAAACGGTACTCCTGTGGACAGAAATCGTCATTTCGAATTTTTTATTGATCCGGATGCAATTTCTGTGTTTCATCGTCAATGTGATGGTCGAAGGGTAACAGTAAACCAGCTGTGGTGCATCGGAGTCTCACACTGAGCCCCCAGGGAAGAGTCGAAGAACAGCCTCCCCAAACGTTACTCTCGTCAATATAAATCGGCATTGCGAGTTTTGTATTGAAACCGAATGCAATTTCTGTGTTTCATTGTCAATGTGATGGTCGAAGGGTAACAGCAAACCTGCTGTGGTGCAACGGAGGCTCACACTGTGCCCCCAGGGAAGAGCCGAAAAACAGACTCCCAGAAACGTTACTCTCGTCAATATAAATCGGCATTGCGAATTTTGTATTGAAACCGGATGCAATTTCTGTGTTTCATCGTGAATGTGATGGACGAAGGGTAACAGTAAACCTGCTGTGGTACATCGGAGTATAACACTGGGCCTCCAGGGAAGAGCCGAATTACATACTCTTCGAATCGGTACTCCTGTGGAGAGAAATCGGCATTGTGCATTTTGTATTGATCCAGATGCAATTACTATGTTTCTACGTCAATGTGATGGTCGAAGGGTAACAGTTAACCTGCTGTGGTGCATCGGAGTCTCACAATGAGCCCCCAGGGAAGAGCCGAAAAGCAGACTCCCCGAAACGTTACTCTCGTCAATATAAATCGGCATTGCGGATTTTGTATTGAAACCGGATGCAATTTCTGTGTTTCATCGTCAATGTGATGGTCGAAGGGTAACAGTAAACCTACCGTGGTGCGTCGGAGTCTAACACTGAGCCTTAAGGAAAGAGCCAAGGTACATACTCTTCGAAACGGTACTCCTCTGGACAGAAATCGGCATTGAGAATTTTGTATTGATTGGGATGCAATTTCTGTGTTTCATCGTTAACGTGATGGTTAAAGGGTAGCAGTAAACCTGCTGTGGTACATCGGAGTTTCACATTGAGCCCAGAGGGGAATAGCCGAAAAACAGACTCCCCGAAACGTTACTCTCGTCAATATAAATTGGCATTGCGGATTTTGTATTGAAACCGGATGCAATACCTGTGTATCATCGTCAATGTGATGGTCGAAGGGTAACAGTAAACCTGCTGTGGTGCATCGGAGTCTCACACTTAGCCCCCAGGGATGAACAGAAAAACAGACTCCCCAAAACGTTACTCTCGTCAATATAAATCGGCATTGCGAATTTTGTGTTGAAACCGGATGCAATTTCTCTGTTTCATCGTCAATGTGATTGTCGAAGGGTAACAGTAAACTTGCTGTGGTGCATCGGAGTCTCACACTGAGCCCCCAGGGAAGAGCCAAAAAACTGACTCCCCGAAACGTTACTGTCGTCAATATAAATCGTCATTGCGAATTTTGTATTGAAACTGGATGCATTTTCTCTGTTTCATCGTCAATGTGATGGTCGAAGGGTAACAGTAAACCAGCTGTGGTGCATCAGAGTCTAACACTGGGCCTTCAGGGAAGAGCCAAAGTACATACTCTTCGAAACGGTACTCCTGTGGACAGAAATCGTCATTTCGAATTTTTTATTGATCCGGATGCAATTTCTGTGTTTCATCGTCAATGTGATGGTCGAAGGGTAACAGTAAACCAGCTGTGGTGCATCGGAGTCTCACACTGAGCCCCCAGGGAAGAGTCGAAGAACAGCCTCCCCAAACGTTACTCTCGTCAATATAAATCGGCATTGCGAGTTTTGTATTGAAACCGAATGCAATTTCTGTGTTTCATTGTCAATGTGATGGTCGAAGGGTAACAGCAAACCTGCTGTGGTGCAACGGAGGCTCACACTGTGCCCCCAGGGAAGAGCCGAAAAACAGACTCCCAGAAACGTTACTCTCGTCAATATAAATCGGCATTGCGAATTTTGTATTGAAACCGGATGCAATTTCTGTGTTTCATCGTGAATGTGATGGACGAAGGGTAACAGTAAACCTGCTGTGGTACATCGGAGTATAACACTGGGCCTCCAGGGAAGAGCCGAATTACATACTCTTCGAATCGGTACTCCTGTGGAGAGAAATCGGCATTGTGCATTTTGTATTGATCCAGATGCAATTACTATGTTTCTACGTCAATGTGATGGTCGAAGGGTAACACTAAAACTGCTGTGTTGCATCGGAGTCTAACACTGGCCCCCCAGGGAAGAGCCAAAGTAGATATTCTTCGAAACGGTACTCCTGTGGACAGAAATCGGCATTGTGAATTTTGTATTGATCCGGATGCAATTTCTTTGTTTCATCGTCAATGTGATGGTCGAAGGGTAACAGTAAACCAGCTGTGGTGCATCCGAGTCTCACACTGAGCCCCCAGGGAAGAGTCAAAAAACAGCTTCCCCGAAACGTTACTCTCGTCAATATAAATCGGCATTGCGAATTTTGTATTGAAACTGGATGCATTTTCTCTGTTTCATCGTCAACGTGATTGTCGAAGGGTAACAGTAAACCAGCTGTGGTGCATCAAAGTCTAACGCTGGGCCCCCAGGGAAGAGCCAAAGTACATACTCTTCGAAACGGTACTCCTGTGGACAGAAATCGTCATTTCGAATTTTTTATTGATCCGAATGCAATTTCTGTGTTTCATCGTAAATGTGAATGTCGAAGGGTAACAGTAAACCTGCTGTGGTGCATTGGAGTCTCACACTGAGCCCCCAGAGAAGAGCCGAAAAACAGGCTCCCCGAAACGTTACTTTCGTCAATATAAATCGGCATTGCGGATTTGGTATTGAACTCGGATGCAATTTCTGTTTTTCATCGTCAATGTGATGGTCGAAGGGTAACAGTAAACCTACCGTGGTGCGTCGGAGTCTAACACTGAGCCTTAAGGAAAGAGCCAAGGTACATACTCTTCGAAACGGTACTCCTGTGGACAGAAATCGGCATTGAGAATTTTGTATTGATTGGGATGCAATTTCTGTGTTTCATCGTTAATGTGATGGTTAAAGGGTAACAGTAAACCTGCTGTGGTACATCGGAGTTTCACACTGAGCCCAGAGGGGAATAGCCGAAATACAGACTCTCCGAAACGTTACTCTCGTCAATATTAATTGCCTTTGCGAAAATTGTATTGAAACCGGATGCAATACCTGTGTATCATCGTCAATGTGATAGTCGGAGGGTAACAGTAAACCTGCTGTGGTGCATCGGAGTCTCACACTTTGCCCCCAGGGATGAACAGAAAAACAGACTCCCCAAAACGTTACTCTCGTCAATACAAATCGTCATTGCGAATTTTGTATTGAAACCGGATGCATTTTCTCTGTTTCATCGTCAATGTGATGGTCCAAGGGAAACAGTAAACCAGCTGTGGTGCGTCACAGTCTAACACTGGGCCCCCAGGGAAGAGCCAAAGTACATACTCTTCGAAACGGTACTCCTGTGGACAGAAATCGTCATTTCGAATTTTTTATTGATCCGGATGCAATTTCTGTGTTTCATCGTCAATGTGATGGTCGAAGGGTAACAGTAAACCAGCTGTGGTGCATCGGAGTCTCACACTGAGCCCCCAGGGAAGAGTCGAAAAACAGCCTCCCCGAAACGTTACTCTCGTCAATATAAATCGGCATTGCGAGTTTTGTATTGAAACCGGATGCAATTTCTGTGTTTCATTGTCAATGTGATGGTCGAAGGGTAACAGCAAACCTGCTGTGGTGCAACGGAGGCTCACACTGAGCCCCCAGGGAAGAGCCGAAAAACAGACTCCCAGAAACGTTACTCTCGTCAATATAAATCGGCATTGCGAGTTTTGTATTGAAACCGGATGCAATTTCTGTGTTTCATTGGCAATGTGATGGTCGAAGGGTAACAGCAAACCTGCTGTGTTGCATCGAAGTCTCACAATGAGCCCCCAGGGAAGAGCCAAAAAACAGACTCCACGAAACGTTACTTTTGTCAATATAAATCGGCATTGCGAATATTGTATTGAAACCGGATGCAGTTTCTGTGTTTCATCGTCAATGTGATGGTCGAAGGGTAACAGTAAACCTGCATTGTTGCATCGGAGTCTAACACTTAGCCCACAGGGAAGAGCCAGAAGACTGACTCCCCGAAACGTTACTGTCGTCAATATAAATCGGCTTTGCGAATTTTTTATTGAAACCGGATGCAATTTCTGTGTTTCATCGTCAATGTGATGGTCGAAGGGTAACAGTAAACCAGCCGAGTTGCATCGGAGTCTAACATTGAGACCACATGGAAGCGCCAAAAAACAGACTCACCGAAACGTTACTATGGTCAATATAAATCGGCATTGTGAAATTTGTATTGATCCGGATGCATTTTTGTGTTTCATCGTCAATGTGATGGTCGAAGGGTAACAGTAAACCTGCTGTGGTGCATTGGAGTCTCACACTAAGCCCCCAGGGAAGAGCCAAAAAACAGACTGCCCGAAACGATACTCTCGTCAATATAAATAAGCATTGCTAATTTTTTATTGAAACCGGATGCGATTTCTGTGTTTCATCGTCAATGTGATGGTCGAAGGGTAACAGGAAACCTGCTGTGGTGCATTGGAGTCTCACACTGAGCCCCCAGAGAAGAGCCGAACAATAGACTCCCCGAAACGTTACTCTCGTCAATATAAATCGGAATTGCGAATTTTGTATTTAAACCAGATGCAATTTCTGTGTTTCATCGTCAATGTGATGGTCGAAGGGTAACAGTGAACCTGCCGTGTTGCATCGGAGTCTAATACTGAACCCCCAGGGAAGAGCCAAAGAACAGACTCCCCGAAACTTTACTCTCGTCATTATAAGTCGGCATTGCGTATTTTGTATTGAAACCGGATGCAATTTCTGTGTTTCATCGTCAATGTGATGGTCGAAGGGTAACAGTAAACCAGCCGAGTTGCATCGGAGTCTAACATTGAGACCCCATGGAAGCGCCAAAAAACAGACTCACCGAAACGTTACTATGGTCAATGTAAATCGGCATTGCGAGTTTTGTATTGAAACCGGATGCAATTTCTGTGTTTCATCGTCAATGTGATGGTCGAAGGGTAATAGTAAACCTGCTGTGGTGCATCGGAGTCTAACACTGAGCCCCCAGGGAAGAGCCAAAAAACAGACTCACCGAAACGCTACTCTCGTCAATATAAATCGGTATTGCGAATTTTGTATTGAAACCGGGTGCAATTTCTGTGTTTCATCGTCAATGTGATGGTCGAAGGGTAACAGTAAACCTGCTGTGGTGCTTCGGAGTCTAACACTGAGCCCCGAAGGAAGAGCCAAAAAACAGACTCCCCGAAACGATACTCTCGACAATATCAAGCGGCATTGCGAATTTTTTATTGAATCCGAATGCAATTTCTTTGTTTCATTGTCAATGTGATGGTCGAAGGGTAACAGTAAACCTGCTGTGGTGCATGAGAGTCTCACACTGAGCTTCCAGGGAAGAGCCAATGTACATACTCTTCGAAACGGTACTCCTGCGGACAGAAATCGGCATTGTGAAATTTGTATTGATCCGGATGCAATATCTGTGTTTCATCGTCAATGTGATGGTCGAAGGGTAACAGTAAACCTGCTGCGGTGCATCGGAGTCTAACACTGGGCCCGCAGGGAAGAGCCAAAGTACATATTAATCGAAACGGTACTCCTGTGGACAGCAATCGGCATTGTGAATTTTGTATTGATCCGGATGCAATTTCTGTGTTTCATCGTCAATGTGATGGTCGACGGGTAACAGTAAACCCGCTGTGGTGCATTGGAGTCTCACACTGAGCCCCCAGGGAAGAGCCAAAAAACAGACTGCCCGAAACGATACTCTCGTCAATATAAATCAGCATTGCGAATTTTGTATTGAAACCGGATGCAATTTCTGTTTTTCATCGTCAATGTGATGGATGAAGGGTAACAGTACACGTGCTGTGGTGCATCGGAGTCTCACACTGATCCCCCAGGCAAGAACCACATAACAGACTCCCCAAAACGCTACTCTCGTCAATATAAATCGGCATTTCGAATTTTGTATTGAACCCGGATGCAATTTCTGTGTTTCATCGTCAATGTGATGGTCGAAGGGTAACAGTAAATATGCCGTGTTGCATCGGAGTCTAATACTGAGCCCCCAGGGAAGAGCCAAAGAACAGACTCCCCGAAACGTTACTCTCGTCAATATAAGTCGGCATTGCGTATTTTGTATTGAAACCGGATGCAATATCTGTGTTTCATCGTCAATGTAAATGTCGAAGGCTAACAGTAAACCTGCTGAGGTGCATCGGAGTCTAACACTGAGACCCCAGGGAAGAGCCAAAAAACAGACTCACCGAAACGTTACTATGGTCAATATAAATCGGCATTGCGAATTTTGTATTGAAACCGGATGCAATTTCTGTGTTTCATCGGCAATGTGATGGTCGAAGGGTAACAGTAAACCTGCTGTGGTGCATTGGAGTCTCACACTAAACCCCCAGGGAAGAGCCAAAAAACAGGCTGCCCGAAACGATACTCTCATCAATATAAATCAGCATTGCGAAATTTTTATTGAAACCTAATTCAATTTCTTTGTTTCATCGTCAATGTGATGGTCGAAGGGTAACAGTAAACCTGCTGTGGTGCATCGGAGTCTAACACTGAGCACCCAGGGAAGAGCCAAATTACATATTCTTCGAAACGGTACTCCTGTGGACAGCAATCGGCAATGTGAATTTTGTATTGATCCGGATGCAATATCTGTGTTTCATCGTCAATGTGATGGTCGAAGGGTAACAGTAAACCTGCTGTGGTGCATCGGAGTCTACCACTGAGCCCCCAGGGAAGAGCCAAAAAACAGACTCCCCGAAACGCTACTCTCGTCAATATAAATCGGTATTGCGAATTTTGTATTGAAACCGGATGCAATTTCTGTGTTTCATCGTCAATGTGATGGTCGAAGGGTGACAGTAAACCTGCTGTGGTGCTTCGGAGTCTAACACCGAGCCCCGAAGGAAGAGCCAAAAAACAGACTCCCCGAAACGTTACTCTCGACAATGTAAAACGGCATTGCGAATTTTGTATTGAAACCGGATGCAGTTTCTGTGTTTCATCGGCAATGTGAAGGTCGAAGGGTAACAGCAATCCTGCTGTGTTGCATCGGAGTCTCACACTGAGCCCCCAGGGAAGAGCCGAAAAACAGACTCCCCGAAATGTTACTCTCGTCAATATCAAGCGGCATTGCGAATTTTTTATTGAAACCTAATGCAATTTCTTTGTTTCATTGTCAATGTGATGGTTGAAGGGTAACAGTAAACCTGCTGTGGTGCATGAGAGTCTCACACTGAGCTTCCAGGGAAGAGCCAATGTACATACTCTTCGAAACGGTACTCCTGTGGACAAAAATCTTCATTGGGATATTTGTATTGGTCTGGATGCAATATCTGTGTTTCATCGTCAATGTGATGGTCGAAGGGTAACAGTTAACCTGCTGTGGTGCATTGGAGTCTCACACTAAGCCCCCAGGGAAGAGCCAAAAAACAAACTGCCCGAAACGATACTCTCGTCAATATAAATAAGCATTGCTAATTTTGTATTGAAACCGGATGCGATTTCTGTGTTTCATCGTCAATGTGATGGTCGAAGGGTAACAGGAAACCAGCTGTGGTGCATTGGAGTCTCACACTGAGCCCCCAGAGAAGAGCCGAAGAACAGACTCCCCGAAACGTTACTCTCGTCAATATAAATCGGAATTGCGAATTTTGTATTTAAACCAGATGCAATTTCTGTGTTTCATCGTCAATGTGATGGTCGAAGGGTAACAGTAAACCTGCTGTGGTGCATCGGAGTCTCACAATGAGCCCGCAGGGAAGAGCCGAAGAACGGTCTCCCCGAAACTTTACTCTCTTCAATATAAGTCGGCATTGCGTATTTTGTATTGAAACCGGATGCAATATCTGTGTTACATCGTCAATGTGATGGTCTAAGGATAACAGTAACTATGCCGTGTTGCATCGGAGTCTAATACTGATCCCCCAGGGAAGAGCCAAAGAACAGACTCCCCGAAACTTTACTCTCGTCAATATAAGTCGGCATTGCGTATTTTGTATTGAAACCGGATGCAATTTCTGTGTTTCATCGTCAATGTGATGGTCGAAGGGTAACAGTAAACCTGCCGAGTTGCATCGGAGTCTAACATTGAGACCCCAGGGAAGAGCCGAAAAACAGACTCACCGAAACGTTACTATGGTCAATATAAATCGGCATTGCGAATTTTGTATTGAAACGGGATGCAATTTCTGTGTTTCATCGTCAATGTGATGGTCGAAGGGTAATAGTAAACCTGCTGTGGTGCATCGGAGTCTACCACTGAGCCCCCAGGGAAGAGCCAAAAAACAGACTCCCCGAAACGCTACTCTCGTCAATATAAATCGGTATTGCGAATTTTGTATTGAAACCGGATGCAATTTCTGTGTTTCATCGTCAATGTGATGGTCGAAGGGTGACAGTAAACCTGCTGTGGTGCTTCGGAGTCTAACACCGAGCCCCGAAGGAAGAGCCAAAAAACAGACTCCCCGAAACGTTACTCTCGACAATGTAAAACGGCATTGCGAATTTTGTATTGAAACCGGATGCAGTTTCTGTGTTTCATCGGCAATGTGAAGGTCGAAGGGTAACAGCAATCCTGCTGTGTTGCATCGGAGTCTCACACTGAGCCCCCAGGGAAGAGCCGAAAAACAGACTCCCCGAAATGTTACTCTCGTCAATATCAAGCGGCATTGCGAATTTTTTATTGAAACCTAATGCAATTTCTTTGTTTCATTGTCAATGTGATGGTTGAAGGGTAACAGTAAACCTGCTGTGGTGCATGAGAGTCTCACACTGAGCTTCCAGGGAAGAGCCAATGTACATACTCTTCGAAACGGTACTCCTGTGGACAGAAATCGGCATTGTGAATGTTTTATTGATCCGGATGCAATTTCTGTGTTTCATCGTCAATGTTATGGTCGAAGGGTAACAGTAAACTTGCTGTGGTGCATCGGAGTCTCACACTGAGCCCCTAGGGAAGAGACAAAGAAAGACTCCCCGAAATGTTACTCTCGTCAATATAAATCGGCATTACGATTTTTGTATCGAAACGGGATGCAATATCTGTGTTTCATTGTCAATGTGATGTTCGAAGGGTAACAATAAACCTGCCGTGTTGCATCTGAGTCTAACACTGAGCCCCCAGGGAAGAGCCAAAAAACAAACTCCCCGAAACGTTACTCTCGTCAATGTAAAACGGCATTGCGAACTTTGTATTGAAACCGGATGCAATTTCTGTGTTTCATCGTCAATGTCATGGTCTAAGGGTAACAGTAAACCGGCTGTGGTGCATCGGAGTCTAACACTGGGCCTACAGGGAAGAGCCTTAGTACATACTCTTCGAATCGGTACTCCTGTGCACAGAAATCGGCATTGCGAATTTTGTATTGAAACCGGATGCAATTTCTGTGTTTCATCGTCAATGTGATGGTCGAAGGGTTACAGTAAACCTGCTGTGGTGCATCGGAGTCTAACACTGGGCCCCCAGGGAAGAGCCAAAGTACATACTCTTCGAATCGGTAATCCTGTGGACAGAAATCGGCATTGTGAATATTGTATTGACCCGGTTGCAATTTCTGTGTTTCATCGTCAATGTGATGGTCGAATGGTAACGTTAATTCTGCTGTGGTGCATCGAAGTCTCACACTGAGCGCCCAGGGAAGAGCCAAAAAACTGATTCCCCGAAACGTTACTGTCGTCAATATAAATCGGCATTGCGAATTTTGTATTGAAACCGGATGCATTTTCTGTGTTTCATCGTCAATGTGATGGTCGAAGGGTAACGGTTAACCTGCTGTGGTGCATCGGAGTCTAACACTGGGCCCCCAGGGAAGAGCCGAAGTACATACTCTTCGAAACGGTACTCCTGTGGACAGAAATCGGCATTGTGAATGTTTTATTGATCCGGCTGCAATTTCTGTGTTTCATCGTCAATGTGATGGTCGAAGGGTAATTTTAAACCTGCTGTGGTGCATCGGAGTCTAACACTGGGCCCACAGGTAAGCGCCAAACTACATACTCTTCGAATCGGTTTTCCTGTGGACAGAAATCTGCATTGTGAATTTTTTATTGATCCGGATGTAATTTGTGTGTTTCACCGTCAATGTGATGCTCGAAGGGTAACAGTAATCGTGCTGTGGTGCATCGGAGTCTCACACTGATCCCCCAGGCAAGAACCAAATAACAGACTCCCAAAAACGCTACTCTCGTCAATATAAATCGGCATTGCGAATTTTGTATTGAACCCGGATGCAATTTCTGTGTTTCATCGTCAATGTGATGGTCGAAGGGTAACAGTAAATATGCCGTGTTGCACCGGAGTCTAATAGTGAGCCCCCAGGGTAGAGCCAAAGTACAGACTCCCCGAAACGTTACTCTCGTCAATATAAGTCGGCATTGCGTATTTTGTATTGAAACTGGATGCAATATCTGTGTTTCATCGTCAATGTAAATGTCGAAGGGTAACAGTAAACCTGCTGAGGTGCATCGGAGTCTAACACTGAGACCCCAGGGAAGAGCCAAAAAACAGACTCACCGAAACGTTACTATGGTCAATATAAATCGGCATTGCGAATTTTGTATTGAAACCGGATGCAATTTCTGTGTTTCATCGTCAATGTGATGGTCGAAGGGTAACAGTAAACCTGCTGTGGTGCATTGGAGTCTCACACTAAGCCCCCAGGAAAGAGCCAAAAAACAGGCTGCCCGAAACGATACTCTCGTCAATATAAATCGGTATTGCGAATTTTGTATTGAAACCGGATGCAATTTGTGTGTTTCATGGTCAATGTGATGGTCGAAGGGTAACAGTAAACCTGCTGTGGTGCTTCGGAGTCTACCACTGAGCCCCGAAGGAAGAGCCAAAAAACAGACTCCCCGAAACGTTACTCTCGACAATGTAAAACGGCATTGCGAATTTTGTATTGAAACCGGATGCAGTTTCTGTGTTTCATCGGCAATGTGATGGTCGAAGGGTAACAGCAATCCTGCTGTGTTGCATCGGAGTCTCACACTGAGCCCCCAGGGAAGAGCCGAAAAACAGACTTCCCGAAATGTTACTCTCGTCAATATCAAGCGGCATTGCGAACTTTTTATTGAAACCTAATGCAATTTCTTTGTTTCATTGTCAATGTGATGGTCGAAGGGTAACAGTAAACCTGCTGTGGTGCATGAGAGTCTCATACTGAGCTTCCAGGGAAGAGCCAATGTACATACTCTTCGAAACGGTACTCCTGTGGACAGAAATCGGCATTGTGAATTTTGTATTGATCCGGATGCAATTTCTGTGTTTCATCATCAATGTGATGGTCGACGGGTAACAGTAAACCTGCTGTGGTGCATTGGAGTCTCACACTGAGCCCCCAGGGAAGAGCCAAAAAACAGACTGCCCGAAACGACACTCTCGTCAATATAAATCAGCATTGCGAATTTTGTATTGAAACCGGATGCAATTTCTGTGTTTCATCGTCAATGTGATGGTCGAAGGGAAACAGTAAACCTGCTGTGGTGCATTGGAGACTCACACTGAGCCCCCATAGAAGAGCCGAAGAACAGACTCCCCGAAACGTTACTCTCGTCAATATAAATCGGAATTGCGAATTTTGTATTTAAACCGGATGCAATTTCTGTGTTTCATCGTCAATGTGATGGTCGAAGGGTTACAGTAAACCTGCTGTGGTGCATCGGAGTCTAACACTGGGCCCCCAGGGAAGAGCCAAAGTACATACTCTTCGAATCGGTAATCCTGTGGACAGAAATCGGCATTGTGAATATTGTATTGATCCGGTTGCAATTTCTGTGTTTCATCGTCAATGTGATGGTCGAATGGTAACATTAATTCTGCTGTGGTGCATCGAAGTCTCACACTGAGCGCCCAGGGAAGAGCCAAAAAACTGATTCCCCGAAACGTTACTGTCGTCAATATAAATCGGCATTGCGAATTTTGTATTGTAACCGGATGCATTTTCTGTGTTTCATCGTCAATGTGATGGTCGAAGGGTAACGGTAAACCTGCTGTGGTGCATCGGAGTCTAACACTGGGCCCCCAGGGAAGAGCCGAAGTACATACTCTTCGAAACGGTACTCCTGTGGACAGAAATCGGCATTGTGAATGGTTTATTGATCCGGCTGCAATTTCTGTGTTTCATCGTCAATGTGATGGTCGAAGGGTAATTTTAAACCTGCTGTGGTGCATTGGAGTCTAACACTGGGCCCCCAGAGAAGAGCCGAAGAACAGACTCCCTGAAACGTTACTCTCGTCAATATAAATCGGAATTGCGAATTTTGTATTTAAACCAGATGCAATTTCTGTGTTTCATCGTCAATGTGATGGTCGAAGGGTAACAGTAAACCTGCTGTGGTGCATTGGAGTCTCACAATTAGCCCGCAGGGAAGAGCCGAAGAACGGACTCCCCGAAACTTTACTCTCGTCAATTTAAGTCGGCATTGCGTATTTTGTATTGAAACCGGATGCAATTTCTGTGTTTCATCGTCAATGTGATGGTCGAAGGGTAACAGTAAACCTGCCGAGTTGCATCGGAGTCTAACATTGAAACCCCAGGGAAGAGCCAAAAAAAGCCTCACCGAAACGTTACTATGGTCTATATAAATCGGCATTGCGAATTTTGTATTGAAACCGGATGCAATTTCTGTGTTTCATCGTCAATGTGATGGTCGAAGGGTAATTTTAAACCTGCTGTGGTGCATTGGAGTCTAACACTGGGCCCACAGGGGAGCGCCAAACGACATACACTTCGAATCGGTACTCCTGTGGACAGAAATCTGCATTGTGAATTTTTTATTGATCCGGATGCAATTTGTGTGTTTCACCGTCAATGTGATGGTCGAAGGGTAACAGTAATCGTGCTGTGGTGCATCGGAGTCTCACACTGAGCCCCCAGGGAGGAGCAAAAGAACAGACTCCCCGAAACGTTACTCTCGTCAATATAAATCGGCATTGCGAATTTTGTATTGAAACTGGATGCAATTTCTGTTTTTCATCGTCAATGTGATGGATGAAGGGTAACAGTAAACGTGCTGTGGTGCATCGGAGTCTCACACTGATCCCCCAGGCAAGAACCAAATAACAGACTCCCCAAAACGCTACTCTCGTCAATATAAATCGGCATTGCGAATTTTGTATTGAACCCGGATGCAATTTCTGTGTTTCATCGTCAATGTGATGGTCGAAGGGTAACAGTAAATATGCCGTGTTGCATCGGAGTCTAATACTGAGCCCCCAGGGAAGAGCCAAAGAACAGACTCCCCGAAACGTTACTCTCGTCAATATAAGTCGGCATTGCGTATTTTGTATTGAAACTCGATGCAATATCTGTGTTTCATCGTCAATGTAAATGTCGAAGGGTAACAGAAAACCTGCTGAGGTGCATCGGAATCTAACACTGAGACCCCAGGGAAGAGCCAAAAAACAGACTCACCGAAACGTTACTATGGTCAATATAAATCGGCATTGCGAATTTTGTATTGAAACCGGATGAAATTTCTGTGTTTCATCGTCAATGTGATGGTCGAAGGGTAACAGTAAACCTGCTGTGGTGCATTGGAGTCTCACACTAAGCCCCCAGGGAAGAGCCAAAAAACAGGCTGCCCGAAACGATACCCTAGTCAATATAAATCAGCATTGCGAATTTTTTATTGAAACCTAATTCAATTTCTTTGTCTCATCGTCAATGTGATGGTCGAAGGGTAACAGTAAACCTGCTGTTGTGCATCAGAGTCTCACACTGAGCACCCGGGGAAGAGCCAAATTACATACTCTTCGAAACGGTACTCCTGTGGACAGAAATCGGCAATGTGAATTTTGTATTGATCCGGATGCTATATCTGTGTTTCATCGTCAATGTGATGGTCGAAGGGTAACAGTAAACCTGCTGTGGTGCATCGGAGTCTAACACTGGGCCCCCAGGGAAGAGCCAAGGTACATATTCATCGAAACGGTACTCCTGTGGACAAAAATCTTCATTGTGAATTTTGTATTGGTGCGGATGCAATATCTGTGTTTCATTGTCAATGTGATGGTCGAAGGGTAACAGTTAACCTGCTGTGGTGCATTGGAGTCTCACACTAAGCCCCCAGGGAAGAGCCAAAAAACAAACTGCCCGAAACGATACTCTCGTCAATATAAATAAGCATTGCTAATTTTGTATTGAAACCGGATGCGATTTCTGTGTTTCATCGTCAATGTGATGGTCGAAGGGTAACAGGAAACCAGCTGTGGTGCATTGGAGTCTCACACTGAGCCCCCAGAGAAGAGCCGAAGAACAGACTCCCCGAAACGTTACTCTCGTCAATATAAATCGGAATTGCGAATTTTGTATTTGAACCAGATGCAATTTCTGTGTTTCATCGTCAATGTGATGGTCGAAGGGTGACAGTAAACCTGCTGTGGTGCATCGGAGTCTCACAATGAGCCCGCAGGGAAGGGCCGAAGAACGGTCTCCCCGAAACTTTACTCTCTTCAATATAAGTCGGCATTGCGTGTTTTGTATTGAAACCGGATGCAATATCTGTGTTACATCGTCAATGTGATGGTCTAAGGATAACAGTAACTATGCCGTGTTGCATCGGAGTCTAATACTGATCCCCCAGGGAAGAGCCAAAGAACAGACTCCCCGAAACTTTACTCTCGTCAATATAAGTCGGCATTGCGTATTTTGTATTTAAACCGGATGCAATTTCTGTGTTTCATCGTCAATGTGATGGTCGAAGGGTAACAGTAAACCTGCCGAGTTGCATCGGAGTCTAACATTGAGACCCCAGGGAAGAGCCAAAAAACAGACTCACCGAAACGTTACTATGGTCAATATAAATCGGCATTGCGAATTTTGTATTGAAACGGGATGCAATTTCTGTGTTTCATCGTCAATGTGATGGTCGAAGGGTAATAGTAAACCTGCTGTGGTGCATCGGAGTCTACCACTGAGCCCCCAGGGAAGAGCCAAAAAACAGACTCCCCGAAACGCTACTCTCGTCAATATAAATCGGTATTGCGAATTTTGTATTGAAACCGGATGCAATTTCTGTGTTTCATCGTCAATGTGATGGTCGAAGGGTGACAGTAAACCTGCTGTGGTGCTTCGGAGTCTAACACTGAGCCCCGAAGGAAGAGCCAAAAAACAGACTCCCCGAAACGTTACTCTCGACAATGTAAAACGGCATTGCGAATTTTGTATTGAAACCGGATGCAGTTTCTGTGTTTCATCGGCAATGTGAAGGTCGAAGGGTAACAGCAATCCTGCTGTGTTGCATCGGAGTCTCACACTGAGCCCCCAGGGAAGAGCCGAAAAACAGACTCCCCGAAATGTTACTCTCGTCAATATCAAGCGGCATTGCGAATTTTTTATTGAAACCTAATGCAAATTCTTTGTTTCATTGTCAATGTGATGGTCGAAGGGTAACAGTAAACCTGCTGTGGTGCATGAGAGTCTCACACTGAGCTTCCAGGGAAGAGCCAATGTACATACTCTTCGAAACGGTACTCCTGTGGACAGAAATCGGCATTGTGAAATTTGTATTGATCCGGATGCAATATCTGTGTTTCATCGTCAATGTGATGGTCGAAGGGTAACAGTAAACCTGCTGCGGTGCATCGGAGTCTAACACTGGGCCCGCAGGGAAGAGCCAAAGTACATATTAATCGAAACGGTACTCCTGTGGACAGAAATCGGCATTGTGAATGTTTTATTGATCCGGATGCATTTTCTGTGTTTCATCGTCAATGTTATGGTCGAAGGGTAACAGTAAACTTGCTGTGGTGCATCGGAGTCTCACACTGAGCCCCTAGGGAAGAGACAAAGAAAGACTCCACGAAATGTTACTCTCGTCAATATAAATCGGCATTACGATTTTTGTATCGAAACGGGATGCAATATCTGTGTTTCATTGTCAATGTGATGTTCGAAGGGTAACAATAAACCTGCCGTGTTGCATCTGAGTCTAACACTGAGCCCCCAGGGAAGAGCCAATAAACAAACTCCCCGAAACGTTACTCTCGTCAATTTAAAACGGCATTGCGAACTTTGTATTGAAACCGGATGCAATTTCTGTGTTTCATCGTCAATGTCATGGTCTAAGGGTAACAGTAAACCGGCTGTGGTGCATCGGAGTCTAACACTGGGCCTACAGGGAAGAGCCTTAGTACATACTCTTCGAATCGGTACTCCTGTGCACAGTAATCGGCAACGCGAATTTTGTATTGAAACCGGATGCAATTTCTGTGTTTCATCGTCAATGTGATGGTCGAAGGGTTACAGTAAACCTGCTGTGGTGCATCGGAGTCTAACACTGGGCCCCCAGGGAAGAGCCAAAGTACATACTCTTCGAATCGGTAATCCTGTGGACAGAAATCGGCATTGTAAATATATTGTATTGTCCCGGTTGCAATTTCTGTGTTTCATCGTCAATGTGATGGTCGAATGGTAACGTTAATTCTGCTGTGGTGCATCGAAGTCTCACACTGAGCGCCCAGGGAAGAGCCAAAAAACTGATTCCCCGAAACGTTACTGTCGTCAATATAAATCGGCATTGCGAATTTTGTATTGAAACCGGATGCATTTTCTGTGTTTCATCGTCAATGTGATGGTCGAAGGGTAACGGTAAACCTGCTGTGGTGCATCGGAGTCTAACACTGGGCCCCCAGGGAAGAGCCGAAGTACATACTCTTCGAAACGGTACTCCTGTGGACAGATATTGGCATTGTGAATGTTTTATTGATCCGGCTGCAATTTCTGTGTTTAATCGTCAATGTGATGGTCGAAGGGTAATTTTAAACCTGCTGTGGTGCATCGGAGTCTAACACTGGGCCCACAGGTAAGCGCCAAACTACATACTCTTCGAATCGGTTTTCCTGTGGACAGAAATCTGCATTGTGAATTTTTTATTGATCCGGATGCAATTTGTGTGTTTCACCGTCAATGTGATGGTCGAAGGGTAACAGTAATCGTGCTGTGGTGCATCGGAGTCTCACACTGAGCCCCCAGGGAGGAGCAAGAGAACAGACTCCCCGTAACGTTACTCTCGTCAATATAAATCGGCATTGCGAATTTTTTATTGAAACCGGATGCAATTTCTGTTTTTCATCGTCAATGTGATGGATAAAGGGTAACAGTAAACGTGCTGTGGTGCATCGGAGTCTCACACTGATCCCCCAGGCAAGAACCAAATAACAGACTTCCCAAAACGCTACTCTCGTCAATATAAATCGGCATCGCGAATTTTGTATTGAACCCGGATGCAATTTCTGTGTTTCATCGTCAATGTGATGGTCGAAGGGTAACAGTAAATATGCCGTGTTGCACCGGAGTCTAATAGTGAGCCCCCAGGGTAGAGCCAAAGTACAGACTCCCCGAAACGTTACTCTCGTCAATATAAGTCGGCATTGCGTATTTTGTATTGAAACTGGATGCAATATCTGTGTTTCATCGTCAATGTAAATGTCGAAGGGTAACAGTAAACCTGCTGAGGTGCATCGGAGTCTAACACTGAGACTCCAGGGAAGAGCCAAAAAACAGACTCACCGAAACGTTACTATGGTCAATATAAATCGGCATTGCGAATTTTGTATTGAAACCGGATGCATTTTGTGTGTTTCATGGTCAATGTGATGGTCGAAGGGTAACAGTAAACCTGCTGTGGTGCTTCGGAGTCTACCACTGAGCCCCGAAGGAAGAGCCAAAAAACAGACTCCCCGAAACGTTACTCTCGACAATGTAAAACGGCATTGCGAATTTTGTATTGAAACCGGATGCAGTTTCTGTGTTTCATCGGCAATGTGATGGTCGAAGGGTAACAGCAATCCTGCTGTGTTGCATCGGAGTCTCACACTGAGCCCCCAGGGAAGAGCCGAAAAACAGACTCCCCGAAATGTTACTCTCGTCAATATCAAGCGGCATTGCGAACTTTTTATTGAAACCTAATGCAATTTCTTTGTTTCATTGTCAATGTGATGGTCGAAGGGTAACAGTAAACCTGCTGTGGTGCATGAGAGTCTCATACCGAGCTTCCAGGGAAGAGCCAATGTACATACTCTTCGAAACGGTACTCCTGTGGACAGAAATCGGCATTGTGAATTTTGTATTGATCCGGATGCAATTTCTGTGTTTCATCATCAATGTGATGGTCGACGGGTAACAGTAAACCTGCTGTGGTGCATTGGAGTCTCACACTGAGCCCCCAGGGAAGAGCCAAAAAACAGACTGCCCGAAACGATACTCTCGTCAATATAAATCAGCATTGCGAATTTTGTATTGAAACCGGATGCAATTTCTGTGTTTCATCGTCAATGTGATGGTCGAAGGGAAACAGTAAACCTGCTGTGGTGCATTGGAGACTCACACTGAGCCCCCATAGAAGAGCCGAAGAACAGACTCCCCGAAACGTTACTCTCGTGAATATAAATCGGAATTGCGAATTTTGTATTTAAACCGGATGCAATTTCTGTGTTTCATCGTCAATGTGATGGTCGAAGGGTTACAGTAAACCTGCTGTGGTGCATCGGAGTCTAACACTGGGCCCCCAGGGAAGAGCCAAAGTACATACTCTTCGAATCGGTAATCCTGTGGACAGAAATCGGCATTGTGAATATTGTATTGATCCGGTTGCAATTTCTGTGTTTCATCGTCAATGTGATGGTCGAATGGTAACATTAATTCTGCTGTGGTGCATCGAAGTCTCACACTGAGCGCCCAGGGAAGAGCCAAAAAACTGATTCCCCGAAACGTTACTGTCGTCAATATAAATCGGCATTGCGAATTTTGTATTGAAACCGGATGCATTTTCTGTGTTTCATCGTCAATGTGATGGTCGAAGGGTAACGGTAAACCTGCTGTGGTGCATCGGAGTCTAACACTGGGCCCCCAGGGAAGAGCCGAAGTACATACTCTTCGAAACGGTACTCCTGTGGACAGAAATCGGCATTGTGAATGTTTTATTGATCCGGCTGCAATTTCTGTGTTTCATCGTCAATGTGATGGTCGAAGGGTAATTTTAAACCTGCTGTGGTGCATTGGAGTCTAACACTGGGCCCCCAGAGAAGAGCCGAAGAACAGACTCCCCGAAACGTTACTCTCGTCAATATAAATCGGAATTGCGAATTTTGTATTTAAACCAGATGCAATTTCTGTGTTTCATCGTCAATGTGATGGTCGACGGGTAACAGTAAACCTGCTGTGGTGCATTGGAGTCTCACAATTAGCCCGCAGGGAAGAGCCGAAGATCGGACTCCCCGAAACTTTACTCTCGTCAATTTAAGTCGGCATTGCGTATTTTGTATTGAAACCGGATGCAATTTCTGTGTTTCATCGTCAATGTGATGGTCGAAGGGTAACAGTAAACCTGCCGAGTTCCATCGGAGTCTAACATTGAAACCCCAGGGAAGAGCCAAAAAACAGCCTCACCGAAACGTTACTATGGTCTATATAAATCGGCATTGCGAATTTTGTCTTGAAACCGGATGCAATTTATGTGTTTCATCGTCAATGTGATGGTCGAAGGGTAATTTTAAACCTGCTGTGGTGCATTGGAGTCTAACACTGGGCCCCCAGGGTAGAGCCAAAGTATAGACTCCCCGAAACGTTACTCTCGTCAATATAAATCGGCATTGTGAATTTTGTATTGAAACTGGATGCAATTCCTGTTTTTCATCGTCAATGTGATGGATGAAGGGTAACACTAAACGTGCTGTGGTGCATCGGAGTCCCACACTGATCCCCCAGGCAAGAACCAAATAACAGACTCCCCAAAACGCTACTCTCGTCAATATAAATCGGCATTGCGAATTTTGTATTGAACCCGGATGCAATTTCTGTGTTTCATCGTCAATGTGATGGTCGAAGGGTAACAGTAAATGTGCCGTGTTGCATCGGAGTCTAATACTGAGCCCCCAGGGAAGAGCCAAAGAACAGACTCCTCGAAACGTTACTCTCGTCAATATAAGTCGGCATTGCGTATTTTGTATTGAAACTGGATGCAATATCTGTGTTTCATCGTCAATGTAAATGTCGAAGGGTAACAGTAAACCTGCTGAGGTGCATCGGAACCTAACACTGAGACCCCAGGGAAGAGCCAAAAAACAGACTCACCGAAACGTTACTATGGTCAATATAAATCGGCATTGCGAAATTTGTATTGAAACCGGATGCAATTTCTGTGTTTCATCGTCAATGTGATGGTCGAAGGGTAACAGTAAACCTGCTGTTGTGCCACAGAGTCTCACACTGAGCACCCAGGGAAGAGCCGAAGAACAGACTCCCCGAAACGTTACTCTCGTCAATATAAATCGGAATTGCGAATTTTGTATTTAAACCAGATGCAATTTCTGTGTTTCATCGTCAATGTGATGGTCGAAGGGTAACAGTAAACCTGCTGTGGTGCATCGGAGTCTCACAATGAGCCCCCAGGGAAGAGCCAAAAGACAAACTACCCGAAACGATACTCTCGTCAATATTAGTAAGTATTGCTAATTTTGTATTGAAACCGGATGCGATTTCTGTGTTTCATCGTCAATGTGATGGTCGAAGGGTAACAGGAAACCTGCTGTGGTGCATTGGAGTCTCACACTGAGCCCCCAGAGAAGAGCCGAAGAACAGACTCCCCGAAACGTTACTCTCGTCAATATAAATCGGAATTGCGAATTTTGTATTTAAACCAGATGCAATTTCTGTGTTTCATCGTCAATGTGATGGTCGAAGGGTAACAGTAAACCTGCTGTGGTGCATCGGAGTCTCACAATGAGCCCGCAGGGAAGAGCCGAAAAACGGACTCCCCGAAACTTTACTCTCGTCAATATAAGTCGGCATTGCGTATTTTGTATTGAAACCGGATGCAATATCTGTGTTAGATCGTCAATGTGATGGTCTAAGGATAACAGTAAATATGCCGTGTTGCATCGGAGTCTAATACAGATCCCCCAGGGAAGAGCCAAAGAACAGACTCCCCGAAACTTTACTCTCGTCAATATAAGTCGGCATTGCGTATTTTGTATTGAAACCGGAAGCAGTTTCTGTGTTTCATCGGCAATGTGATGGTCGAAGGGTAACAGCAATCCTGCTGTGTTGCATCGGAGTCTCACACTGAGCCCCCAGGGAAGAGCCGAAAAACAGACTCCCCTAAATGTTACTCTCGTCAATATCAAGCGGCATTGCGAATTTTTTATTGAAACCTAATGCAATTTCTTTGTTTCATTGTCAATGTGATGGTCGAAGGGTAACAGTAAACCTGCTGTGGTGCATGAGAGTCTCACACTGAGCTTCCAGGGAAGAGCCAATGTACATACTCATCGAAACGGTACTCCTGTGGACAGAAATCGGCATTGTGAATTTTGTATTGATCCGGATGCAATTTCTGTTTTTCATCGTCAATGTGATGGATGAAGGGTAACAGTAATCGTGCTGTGGTGCATCGGAGTCTCACACTGATCCCCCAGGCAAGAACCAAATAACAGACTCCCCAAAACGCTACTCTCGTCAATATAAGTCGGCATTGCGTATTTTGTATTGAAACCGGATGCAATTTCTGTGTTTCATCGTCAATGTGATGGTCGAAGGGTAACAGTAAACCTGCCGAGTTGCATCGGAGTCTAACATTGAGACCCCAGGGAAGAGCCAAAAAACAGACTCACCGAAACGTTACTATGGTCAATATAAATCGGCATTGCGAATTTTGTATTGAAACCGGATGCAATTTCTGTGTTTCATCGTCAATGTGATGGTCGAAGGGTAATAGTAAACCTGCTGTGGTGCATCGGAGTCTCACACTGAGCCCCCAGGGAAGAGCCAAAAAACCGACTCCCCGAAACGCTACTCTCGTCAATATAAATCGGTATTGCGAATTTTGTATTGAAACCGGATGCAATTTCTGTGTTTCATCGGTAATGTGATGGTCGAAGGGTAACAGCAATCCTGCTGTGTTGCATCGGAGTCTCACACTGAGCCCCCAGGGAAGAGCCGAAAAACAGACTCCCCTAAATGTTACTCTCGTCAATATCAAGCGGCATTGCGAATTTTTTATTGAAACCTAATGCAATTTCTTTGTTTCATTGTCAATGTGATGGTCGAAGGGTAACAGTAAACCTGCTGTGGTGCATGAGAGTCTCACACTGAGCTTCCAGGGAAGAGCCAATGTACATACTCATCGAAACGGTACTCCTGTGGACAGAAATCGGCATTGTGAATTTTGCATTGATCCGGATGAAATTTCTGTGTTTCATCGTCAATGTGATGGTCGAAGGGTAACAGTAAACCTGCTGTGGTGCATCGGAGTCCAACACTGGGCCCCCAGGGAAGAGCCAAAGTACATACTCTTCGAAACGGTACTCCTGTGGACAGAAATCGGCATTGTGAATTTTGTATTGATCCGGATGCAATAACTGTGTTTCATCGGCAATGCGATGGTCGAAGGGTAAAAGTAAACCTGCTGTGGTGCATCGGAGTCTAACACTGGGTCCCCAGGGAAGAGCCAAAGTACATATTCATGGAAACGGTACTCCTGTGGACAGAAATCGGCATTGTGAATTTTGTATTGATCCGGATGCAATTTCTGTGTTTCATCGTCAATGTGATGGTCGAAGGGTAACAGTAAACCTGCTGTGGTGCATCGGAGTTTCACAATGATCCCCCAGGGAAGAGCCGAAAAACTGACTCCCCGAAACGTTACTCTTGTCAATATAATTCGGCCTTGCGAATTTTGTATTGAAACCGGATGCAATTTCTGTGTTTCATCGTCAATGTCATGGTCAAAGGGTAACAGTAAACCGGCTGTGGTGCATCGGAGTCTAACACTGGGTTCCCAGGGACGAGCCAAAGTACATACTCTTCGAAAAGGTACTCCTGTGGACAGAAATCGGCATTGTGAATTTTGTATTTATCAGGATGCAATATCTGTGCTTCATCGTCAATCTCATGGGCGAAGGGTAACAGTAAACTTGCTGTGGTGCATCGAAGTCTGACACTGGCCCCCCAGGGAAGAGCCAAAGTACATATTCTTCGAAACGGTACTCCTGTGGACAGAAATCGGCATTGTGAATTTTGTATTGATCCGGATGCAATTTCTGTGTTTCAACGTCAATGTGATGGTCGAAGGGTAACAGTAAACCTGCTGTGGTGCATTGGAGTCCCATACTGAGCCCTCAGGGATGAGCCAAAAAACAGACTCCTTGAAACGTTACTCTCGTCAATACAAATCAGCATTGCGAATTTTGTATTGAAACCGGATGCAATTTCTGTGTTTCATCGTCAATGTGATGGGTGAAGGGTAACAGTAAACCTGCTGTGCTGCATTGGAGTCTCACACTGAGCCCCCAGAGAAGAGCCGAAAAACAGACTCCCCGAAACGTTACTCTCGTCAATATAAATCGGAATTGCGAATTTTGTATTGAAACCGGATGCATTTCTGTGTTTCATCGTCAATGTGATGGTCGAAGGGTAACAGTAAATCTACCGTGGTGCGTCGGAGTCTAACACTGAACCCCCAGGAAAGAGCCAAGGTACATACTCTCCGAAACGGTACTCCTGTGGACAGAAATCGGCATTGAGAATTTTGTATTGATCGGGATGCAATTTCTGTGTTTCATCGTCAATCTGATGGTTAAAGGGTAACAGTAAACCTGCTGTGGTGCATCGGAGTTTCACACTGAACCCAGAGGGTAAGAGCCGAAAAACAGACTGCCCGAAACGTTACTCTCGTCAATATTAATCGCCATTGCGAAATTTGTATTGAAACCGGATGCAATTTCTGTGTTTCATCGTCAATGCGATGGTCGAAGGGTAACAGTAAACGTGCTGTGGTGCATCGGAATTTCTCACTGAACCCCCAGGGAAGTGCCGAAAAACAGACTCCCAGAAACGTTACTCTCGTCAATATAAATCGGCATTCGGAATTTTGTATTGAAACCGGATGGAATTTCTGTGTTTCATCGTCAATGTGATGGCGAAGGGTAACAGTAATCCTGCTGTGGTGCAATGGAATCTCACACTGGCCCCCAGGAAAAAGCCGAAAAACAGACTCCCCGATACGTTACTCTCGTCAATATTAATCGGCATTGCGAATTTAGTATTGAAACCGGATGCAATACCTGTGTATCATCGTCAATGTGATGGTCGAAGGGTAACAGTAAACCTGGTGTTGTGCATCGGAGTCTAACACTAAGCCCCCAGGGAAGAGCCAAAAAACAGACTCCCCGAAACGTTACTCTCGACAATGTAAAACGGCATTGCGAATTTTGTATTGAAACCGGATGCAGTTTCTGTGTTTCATCGGCAAAGTGATGGTCGAAGGGTAACAGTAAACCTGCTGTGGTGCTTCGGAGTCTCACACTGAGCACCCCGGGAAGAGCCAAAAAACAGACTCCCCGAAACGTTACTCTCGTCAATATATAACGTCATTGCGATTTTGTAATGTAACCGAATGCAATTTCTGTGTTTCATCGTCAATGTGTTGGTCGAAGGGTAATAGTAAACCTGCTGTGGTGCATCGGAGTCTCACAGTGAGCCCTCAGGGATGAGCCGAAAAACAGACTCCCCAAAATGTTACTCTTGTCAATATAAATCGGAATAGCGAATTTTGGATTGAAACCGGATGCAATATCTGTATTTCATCGTCAATGTGATGATCGAAGGGTAACAGTAAACCTGCTGTGGTGCATCGGAGTCTCACACTGAGCCCCCAGGGAAGAGCCGAAAAACAGACTCCCCGAAACGTTACTCTCGTCAATATAAATCGGCATTGCGAATTTTGTATTGAAACTGGATGCAATTTCTGTGTTTCATCGTCAATGTGATGGTCGAAGAGTAACAGTAAACCTGCTGTGGTGCATCGGAGTCTCACACTGAGCCCTAGGGAAGAGCCAAAGCAGACTTCCCAAAATGTTACTCTCGTGAATATAAATCGCCATGCGAATTTTGTATTGTAACCGGATGCAATTTCTTAGTTTTATCGTCAATGTGATGGTCGAAGGTAACAGTAACCCTGCTGTGGTGCATCGGAGTCTCACACTGAGCTCCCAGGGAAGAGCCAAAAAACAGACCCCCGAAACGTTACTATCGTCAATATAGATCGTCATTGCGAATTTTGTAATGAAACCGAATGCAATTTCTGTGCTTCATCGTCAATGTGATGGTCGAAGGGTAACAGTAAACCTGCTGTGGTGCATTGGAGTCTCACACTGAGCCCCCAGGGAAGAACCAAAGAAAAGTCTCCCCGAAACGTTACTCTCGTCAATATAAATCGGAGTTGCGATCTTTGTATTGATACCGGATGCAATTTCTGTGTTTCATCGTCAATGTGATGGTCGAAGGGTAATAGTAAACCTGCTGTGGTGCATCGGAATCTCACACTGATCCAAAAGGTAAGAGCCGAAAAACAGTCTCCCCGAAACGTTACTCTCGTCAATATAAATCGGCATTGCGAATTTAGTATTGAAACCGGATGCAATTTCTGTGTTTCATCGTCAATGCGATGGTCGAAGAGTAACAGTAAACCTGCTGTGGTGCATCGGAGTCTCTCACTGAGCCCTAGGGAAGAGCCAAAGCAGACTCCCCAAAATGTTACTCTCGTCAATATAAATCGGCATTGAGAATTTTGTATTGAAACCGGATGCAATTTCTGTGTTTTATCGTCAATGTGATGGTCGAAGGGTAACAGTAAACCTGCTGTGGTGCATCGGAGTCTCACACTGAGCACCCCGGGAAGAGCCAAAGAACAGACTCCCCGAAACGTTACTCTCGTCAATATATAACGTCATAGCGATTTAGTAATATAAGCGAATGCAATTCCTGTGTTTCATCGTCAATGTGATGGTCGAAGGGTAACACTAAAGCTGCTGTGGTGCATCGTAGTCTCACACTGAGCCCTCAGGGATGAGCCGAAAAACAGACTCCCCAAAATGTTACTCTTGTCAATATAAATCGGAATAGCGAATTTTGGATTGAAACCGGATGCAATATCTGTATTTCATCGTCAAAGTGATGATCGAAGGGTAACAGTAAACCTGCTGTGGTGCATCGGAGTCTCACACTGAGCCCCCAGGGAAGAACCAAAGAAAAGTCTCCCCGAAACGTTACTCTCGTCAATATAAATCGGAATTGCGATCTTTGTATTGAAACCGGATGCAATTTCTGTGTTTCATCGTCAATGTGATGTTCGAAGGGTAACAGTAATCCTGCTGTGGTGCATCGGAGTCTAACACTGGGCCCCCAGGTAAGAGCCAAAGTACATACTTTTCGAATCGGTACTCCTGTGGACAGAAATCGGTATTGTGAATTTTGTATTGATCCGGATGTAATCTCTTTGTTACATCGTCAATGTCATGGTCGACAGGTAACAGTAAACCTTCCGTGTTGCATCGGATTCTAACACTTAGCAGCCAGGGAAAAGCCGAAAAACAGACTCCCCGAAATGTTACTCTCGTCAATATAAATCGGCATTGCGAATTTTGTATTGAAACCGGATGCAATTTCTGTGTTTAATCGTCAATGTGATGGTCGAAGGGTAACAGTAACCCTGCTGTGGTGCATCGGAGTCTCACACTGAGCTCCCAGGGAAGAGCCAAAAAACAGACCCCCGAAACGTTACTATCGTCAATATAGATCGTCATTGCGAATTTTGTAATGAAACCGAATGCAATTTCTGTGCTTCATCGTCAATGTGATGGTCGAAGGGTAACAGTAAACCTGCTGTGGTGCATTGGAGTCTCACACTGAGCCCCCAGGGAAGAACCAAAGAAAAGTCTCCCCGAAACGTTACTCTCGTCAATATAAATCGGAGTTGCGATCTTTGTATTGATACCGGATGCAATTTCTGTGTTTCATCGTCAATGTGATGGTCGAAGGGTAATAGTAAACCTGCTGTGGTGCATCGGAATCTCACACTGATCCAAAAGGTAAGAGCCGAAAAACAGTCTCCCCGAAACGTTACTCTCGTCAATATAAATCGGCATTGCGAATTTAGTATTGAAACCGGATGCAATTTCTGTGTTTCATCGTCAATGCGATGGTCGAAGAGTAACAGTAAACCTGCTGTGGTGCATCGGAGTCTCTCACTGAGCCCTAGGGAAGAGCCAAAGCAGACTCCCCAAAATGTTACTCTCGTCAATATAAATCGGCATTGAGAATTTTGTATTGAAACCGGATGCAATTTCTGTGTTTTATCGTCAATGTGATGGTCGAAGGGTAACAGTAAACCTGCTGTGGTGCATCGGAGTCTCACACTGAGCACCCCGGGAAGAGCCAAAGAACAGACTCCCCGAAACGTTACTCTCGTCAATATATAACGTCATAGCGATTTAGTAATATAAGCGAATGCAATTCCTGTGTTTCATCGTCAATGTGATGGTCGAAGGGTAACACTAAAGCTGCTGTGGTGCATCGTAGTCTCACACTGAGCCCTCAGGGATGAGCCGAAAAACAGACTCCCCAAAATGTTACTCTTGTCAATATAAATCGGAATAGCGAATTTTGGATTGAAACCGGATGCAATATCTGTATTTCATCGTCAAAGTGATGATCGAAGGGTAACAGTAAACCTGCTGTGGTGCATCGGAGTCTCACACTGAGCCCCCAGGGAAGAACCAAAGAAAAGTCTCCCCGAAACGTTACTCTCGTCAATATAAATCGGAATTGCGATCTTTGTATTGAAACCGGATGCAATTTCTGTGTTTCATCGTCAATGTGATGTTCGAAGGGTAACAGTAATCCTGCTGTGGTGCATCGGAGTCTAACACTGGGCCCCCAGGTAAGAGCCAAAGTACATACTTTTCGAATCGGTACTCCTGTGGACAGAAATCGGTATTGTGAATTTTGTATTGATCCGGATGTAATCTCTTTGTTACATCGTCAATGTCATGGTCGACAGGTAACAGTAAACCTTCCGTGTTGCATCGGATTCTAACACTTAGCAGCCAGGGAAAAGCCGAAAAACAGACTCCCCGAAATGTTACTCTCGTCAATATAAATCGGCATTGCGAATTTTGTATTGAAACCGGATGCAATTTCTGTGTTTCATCGTCAATGTGATGGTCGAAGCGTAACAGTAAACCTTCTGTGGTGCATCGGAGTCTCACACTGAGCCCTAGGGAAGAGCCATAGCAGACTCCCCAAAATGTTACTCTCGTCAATATAAATCGGCATTGAGAATTTTGTATTGAAACCGGATGCAATTTCTGTGTTTCATCGTCAATGTGATGGTCGAAGGGTAACAGTAAACCTGCTGTGGTGCATCGGAGTCTCACACTGAGCACCCCGGGAAGAGCCAAAAAACAGACTCCCCGAAACGTTACTCTCGTCAATATATGACGTCATTGCGATTTTGTAATGTAACCGAATGCAATTTCTGTGTTTCATCGTCAATGTGATGGTCGTAGGGTAACAGTAAACCTGCTGTGGTGCATCGGAGTCTCACACTGAGCCCTCAGGGATGAGCCGAAAAACAGACTCTCCAAAATGTTACTCTTGTCAATATAAATCGGAATAGCGAATTTTGGATTGAAACCGGATGCAATATCTGTATTTCATCGTCAATGTGATGATCGAAGGGTAACAGTAAACCTGCTGTGGTGCATCGGAGTCTCACACTGAGCCCCCAGGGAAGAGCCGAAAAACAGACTCCCCGAAACGTTACTCTCGTCAATATAAATCGGCATTGCGAATTTTGTATTGAAACCGGATGCAATTTCTGTGTTTCATCGTCAATGTGATGGTCGAAGAGTAACAGTAAACCTGCTGTGATGCATCGGAGTCTCACACTGAGCCCTAGGGAAGAGCCAAAGCAGACTTCCAAAAATGTTACTCTCGTGAATATAAATCGGCATGCGAATTTTGTATTGAAACCGGATGCAATTTCTGTGTTTCATCGTCAATGTGATGGTCGAAGGGTAACAGTAAACCTGCTGTGGTGCATCGGAGTCTCGCACTGAGCGCCCAGGGAAGAGCCAAAGAACAGACTCCAAGAAACGTTACTCTCGTCAATATAGATCGTCATTGCGAATTTTGTATTGAAACCGGATGCAATCTCTGTGTTTCATCGTGAATGTGATGGTCGAAGGATAACAGTAAACCTGCAGTGGTGCATCGGAGTCTAACACTGGGCCCCCAGGGATGAGCTAAAGTACATACTCTTCGAATCGGTACTCCTGTGGACAGAAATCGGCATTGTGAATTTTGTATTGATCCGGAAGCAATTTCTGTGTTTCATCGCAAATGTGATGGTCGAAGGGTAACAGTGAACCTGCTGTGGTGAATCGGAGTCTCACACTGTGCCCCAGGGGAGAGTCGAAAAACAGACTGCCCGAAACGTTACTCTCGTCAATATAAATCGGCATTGCGAATTTTGTATTGAAACCGAATGCCATTTCTGTGTTTCATCGTCAATATTATGATCAAGGGGGAACAGTAAAACTTCTGTGGTGCATCGGAGTCTCACACTGAGCACCCAGGGGAGAGCCGAAAAACAGACTCCCCGAAACGTTACTCTCGTCAATATAAATCGGCATTGCGAATTTTGTATTGAATCCGGATGCAATTTCTGTGTTTCATCGTCATTGTGATGGTCGAAGGGTAACAGCAAACCTGCTGTGGTGCAGCAGAGGCTCACACTGAGCCCCCAGGGAAGAGCCGAAAAACAGACTCCCCGAAACGTTACTCTCGTCAATATAGATCGTCATTGCGAATTTTGTTATGAATCCGAATGCAATTTCTGTGTTTCAACGTCAATGTGATGGTCGAAGGGTAACAGTAAACCTGCTGCGGTGCATCGGAGTCTCACACTGGGCCACCAGGGATGAGCTGAAGAACAGACTCCCTAAATTGTTACTCTCGTCAATATAAATCGGAATTGCGAAATTTGTATTGAAACCGGATGCAATATCTGTGTTTCATCGTCAATGTGATGATCAAGAGGGAACATTAAACCTGCTGTGGAGCATCGGAGTCTCACACTGAGCCCCCAGGGAAGAGCCGAGAAACAGACTCCCCGAAACGTTACTCTCGTCAATATAAATCGGCATTGCGAATTTTGTATTGAAACTAATGCAATTTCTGTGTTTCATTGTCAATGTTATGGTCGAAGGGTAACAGTAAACCTGCTGTGGAGCATCGGAGTCAATCACTGGGTCCCCAGGGAAGAGCCAAAGTACATACACTTCGAGACGGTACTCCTGTGGACAGAAATCTGCATTGTGAATTTTGTATTGATCCGGATGCAATTTATTTGTTTCAACGTCAATGTCATGGTCGACAGGTAACAGTAAACCTGTCATGTTGCATCGGAGTCTAACACTTAGCCCCCAGGGAAGAGCCAAAAAACTGACTCCCCGAAACGTTACACTCGTCAATATAAATCGGCATTGCGAATTTTGCATTGAAACCGGATGCAATTTCTGTGTTTCATCGTCAATGTGATGGTCGAAGGGTAACATTAAACCTGCTGTGGTGATTCGGAGTCTCACACTGAGCCACCAGGGAAGAGCCGAAAAACAGTCTCCCCGAAACGTGACTCACGTCAATATATATCGGCATTGCGAATTTTGTATTGAAACCGGATGCAATTTCTGTGTTTCATCGTGAATGTGATGGTCGAAGGGTAACAGTAAGCCTGCTGTGGTGCATCGTAGTCTCACACTGAGCCCTAGGGAATAGACAAATCAGACAACCTAAAATGTTACTCTCGTCAATATAAATCGGCATTGAGAATTTTCTATTGAAACCGGATGCAATTTCTGTGTTTCGTCGTGAATGTGATGGTCGAAGGGTAACAGTAAACCTGCTGTGGTGCATCGGAGTCTCACAATGAGCCCCCAGGGGAGAGCCGAAAAGCAGACTCCCCGAAACGTTACTCTCGTAATATAATGCGGCATTGCGAATTTTGTATTGAAACCGGATGCAATTTCTGTGTTTCATCGTCAATGTGATGGTCGAAGGGTCACAGTAAACCTGCCGTATTGCATCGGAGTCTAACACTTAGCACACAGGGAAGAGCCAAAGAACAGACTCCCCGAATCGTTACTCTCGTCAATATATGTCGGCATTACGAATTTTGTATTGAAACCGAATGCAATTTCTGTGTTTCATCGTCAATGTATTGGTCGAAGGGTAACAGTAAACCTGCTGTGGTGCATCGGAGTCTAACACTGAGCCCCCAGGGAAGAGCCGAAAAACAGACTAACAGAAACATTACTCTCGTCAATATAAATCGGAATTGCGAATTTTGTATTGCAACCAGATGCAATATCTGTGTTACATCGTCAATGTGATGGTCGAAGGGTAACAGTAAACCTGCTGTGGTGCATCGGAGACTCACACTGAGCTCCCAGGGAAGAAACTAAAAACAGACTCCCCGAAACCTTACTCTCGTCAATATAAATCGGCATTGCGAATTTTGTATTGAAATCGTATGCATTTTCTGTATTTCATCGTCAATGTGATGATCGAAGGGCAACAGTAAAACTGCTGTGGTGCATCGTAGTCTGACACTGAGCCCCCAGGGAAGAGCCGAAGAACAGACTCCCCGAAATGTTACTCTCGTCAATATAAATCGGTATTGCAAATTTTGTATTGAAACCGGATGCAATTTCTTTGTTTCATCGTCAATGTGATGGTCGAAGGGTAACAGTAAAACTGCTGTGGTGCATCGGAATCTCACATTGACCCCCCAGGGAAGACCCAAAGAACAGTCTCCCGGAAAGTTTACTCTTGTCAATATAAATCGGCATTGCGAATATTGTATTGAAACCGGACACAATTTCTGTGTTTCATCGTCAATGTGTTGGTCGAAGGGTATCAGTAAACCTGCTGTGGTGCATCCGAGTCTCACACTGAGCCCCCAGGGGAGCGCCGAAAAACAGACTCCCCAAAATGTTACTCTCGTCAATATAAAACGGCATTGCGAATTTTGTATTGAATCCAGATGCAAAATCTGTGTTTCATCGTCAATGAGATGGTCGAAGGGTAACAGCATACCTGCTGTGGTGCAATGGAGGCTCACACTGAGTCCCCAGGGAAGAGCCAAAGTACATACTCTTCGAATCGGTACTCCTGTGGACAGAAATCGGCATTGTGAATTTTGTATTGTTCCGGATGCAATTTCTATGTTTCGTCGTCAATGTGATGGTCGAAGGGTAACAGTAAAACTGCTGTGGTGCAACGGAGTCTCACACTGAGCCCCCAGGGAAGAGTCAAAAAACAGACTCCCCGAAACGTTACTCTTGTCAATATAAATCGGCATTGCGAATATTGTATTGAAACCGGACGCAATTTCTGTGTTTCATCGTCAATGTTATGGTCGAAGGGTAACAGTAAATATGCTGTGGTGCATCGGAGCCTCACACTAAGCCCTAGGGAATAGACAAAAACAGACTCCCCAAAATGTGACTCTCGTGAATATAAATCGGCATTGCAAATTTTGTATTAAACCGGATGCAATTTCTGTGTTTCATCGCCAATGTGATGGTCGAAGGGTAACAGTGAACCTGCTGTGGTGTATCGGAGTCTCACACTGAGCCAACAGGGAAGAGCCGAAAAGCAGACTCCCTGACACTTTACTCTCCTCAATATAATTCGGCATTGCGAATTTTGTATTGAAACCGAATGCAATTTCTGTGTTTCATCGTCAATGTGATGGTCGAAGGGTCACAGTAAACCTGCCGTATTGCATCGGAATCTAACACTGAGCACCCAGGGAAGAGCCAAAAAACAGACTCCCCGAAAAGTTACTCTCGTCAATATATATCGGCATTACGAATTTTGAATAGAAACCGGATACAATATCTGTATTTCATCGTCAATGTGATGGTCGAAGGGTAACAGTAAACAAGCTGTGGTGCATCGGTGTCTACCACTGGGCCCCAGGGAAGAGCCAAAGGACAGACTCCCCGAAACGTTACTCTCGTCAATATATATCGGCATTGCGAATTTTGTATTGAAACCGGAGGCAATTTCTTTGTTTCATCGTCAATGTGATGGTCGAAGGGTAACAGTAAACCTGCTGTGGTGCATCGGAGCCTTACACTGGGCCCAAGGGAAGATCCAGAAAAAGAGACTCCCCGAAACGTTACTCTCGTCAATATAAATCGGCATTGCGAATTTTGTATTGAAACCGGATGCAATTTCTGTGTCTCATCCTCAATTTCATGGTCGACAGGTGACAGTAAACCTGCCGTGTTGCATCGGAGCCTAACATTTAGACCCTAGGGAGGAGCCAAAAAACTGACTCCCCGAAACGTTATTCTCGTCAATGTAAATCGGCATTGCTAGTTTTGTATTGAAACCGGATGCAATTTCAGTGTTTCATCGTCAATGTGATGGTCGAAGGGTAACAGTAAACCTGCTGTGATGCATCGGAGTCTCACACTGAGCCCCCAGGGAAGAGCCGTAGAACAGACTCCCTGAAACGTTACTCTCGTCAATATAAATCGGAATTGCGAATTTTTTATTGAAACCGGATGTTATTTCTGTGTTTCATCGTCAATGTGATGGTCGAAGGGTAACAGAAAACTTGCTGTGGTGCATCGGAGTCTCACACTGACCCCCAGGGAAGAGCCAAAAAACTGACTTCCCGAAACGTTACTGTCGTCAATATAGATCGGCATTGCAAAATTTGTATTGAATCCGGATGCATTTTCTGTCTTTCATCGTCAATGTGATGGTCGAAGGGTAACAGTAAACCTTCTGTGGTGCATCGGAGTCTAACACTGGGCCCCCAGGGAAGAGAAAAAAAAGTACATAATCTTCGAAACGGTACTCCTGTGGAGAGAAATCGGCATTGTGAATTTTTTATTGATCCGGATGCAATTTCTGTGTTCAATCGTCAATTTAATGGTCGATGGGTAACAGTAAACCTGCTGTGGTGCATCGGAGTCTCACACTGAGACCCCCGGGATGAGCCGAAAAACAGACTCCCCAAAATGTTACTCTCGTCAATATTAATCGGAATCGCGAGTTTTGTATAGAAACCGGATGCAATATCTGTGTTACATCGTCAATGTTATGGTCGAAGGGTAACAGTAAACCTGCTGTGGTGCATCGGAGTCTCACACTGAGCCCCCAGGGAAAAGCCGAAAAACAGATTCCCCGAAACCTTACTCTCGTCAATATAAATCGGCATTGCGAATTTTGTATTGTAACTGGATGCAATTTCTGTGTTTCATCGTCAATGTGATGGTCGAAGGGTAACAGTAAACATGCTGTGGTGCATCGGAGTCTCACACTGAGCCCCCAGGGAAGAGCCAAAGAACAGTCTCCCCGAAATGTTACTCTCGTCAATATTAATCGGTATTGCAATTTTTGTATTGAAACCGGATGCAATTTCTGTGTTTTATCGTCAATGTGATGGTCTAAGGGTAACAGTAAATCTGCTGTGGTGCACCGGAGTCTCACACTGATCCCCCAGGGAGGAGCCGAAAAACAGACTCCCCGAAACGTTACTCTCGTCAATATAAATCGGCATTGCGAATTTTGTATTGAATCCGGATGCAATTTCTGTGATTCATCGTCAGTGTGATGGTCGAAAGGTAACAGCAAACCTGCTGTGGTGCAACGGAGTCTCACACTGAGCCCCCAGGGAAGAGCCGAAAAACAGACTCCCAGAAACGTTACTCTCGTCAATATAAATGGGCGTTGCGAATTTTGTATTGAAACCCGATGCAATTTCTGTGTTCCATCGTCAATGTGATGGTCGAAGGGTAACAGTCAACCTGCTGTGGTGCATCTGGGTCTCACACTGAGCCCTAGGAAATAGACAAATCACACAACCTAAAATGTTACTCTCGTCAATATAAATCGGCATTGCGAATTTTGTATTGAAACCGGTTGCAATTTCTGTGTTCCATCGTCAATGTGATGGTCGAAGGGTAACAGTAAACCTGCTGTGGTGCATCGGAGCATCACACTGAGCCCTAGGGAATAGACAAATCAGACAACCTAAAATGTTACTCTCGTCAATATAAATCGGCGTTGCGAATTTTGTATTGAAACCGGATGTAATTTCTGTGTTTCATCGTCAATGTGATGGTCTAAGGGTAACAGTAAACCGGCTGTGGTGCATCGGAGTCTCACACTGAGACCCGAGGGAAGAACCAAAAAACAGACTCGCCGAAACTTTACTCTCGTCAATATAGATCGGCATTGCGAATTTTGTAATGAAACAGAATACAATTTCTGTGTTTCATCGTCAATATGATGGTCGAATTGTAACAGTAAACCTGCTGTGGTGCATCGGAGTCTCACACTGAGCCCCCAGGCATGAGCCGAAAAACAGACTCCACAAAATGTTACTCTCGTCAATATAAATCGGAATTGCATGTTTTGTAATGAAACAGAATGCAATTTCTGTGTTTCATCGTCAATGTGATGGTCGAAGGGGAACAGTAAACCTGCTGTGGTGCATCGGAGTCTCACACTGACCCACCAGGGCAGAGCCGAAGAACAGACTCCCCGAAACGTTACTCTCGTCAATATAAATCGGAATTGCGAATTTTGTATTGAAACCGGTTGCAATTTCTGCGTTCCATCGTCAATGTGATGGTCGAAGGGTAACAGTAAACCTGCTGTGGTGCATCGGAGTCACACACTGAGCCCTAGGGAATGAACAAATCAGACAACATAAAATGTTACTCTCGTCAATATAAAACGGCATTGCGAATTTTTTATTGGAACCGGATGCAATTTCTGTGTTTCATCGTCAATTTGATGGTCGAAGGGTAACAGTAAACCTGCTGTGGTGCATCGGAGTCTCACACTGAGACCCGAGGGAAGAACCAAAAAACAGACTCCCCGAAACGTTACTCCCGTCAATATAGATCGGCATTGCGAATTTTGTAATGAAACAGAATGCAATTTCTGTGTTTCATCGTCAATGTGATGGTCGAATTGTAACAGTAAACCTGCTGTGGTGCATCGGAGTCTCACACTGAGCCCCCAGGGAAGAGCCGAAAAGCAGACTCCCTGAAACGTTACTCTCGTAATATAATTCGGCATTGCGAAATTTGTATTGAAACCGGATGCAATCTCTGTGTTTCATCGTCAATGTGATGGTCGAAGGGTCACAGAAAACCTGCCGTATTGCATCGGAGTCTAACACTTAGCACCCAGATAAGAGCCAAAAAACAGACTCCCCGAATCGTTACTCTCCTCAATATATGTCGGCATTACGAATTTTGTATTGAAACCGGATGCAATATCTGTATTTCATCGTCAATGTGATGGTCGAAGGGTAACAGTAAACCTGCTGTGGGGCATCGGTTTCTACCACTGGGCCCCCAGGGAAGAGCCAAAAAACAGACTCCCCGAAACGTTACTCTCGTCAATATTAATCGGCATTGCGAATTTTGTATCGAAACCGAATGCAATTTCAGTGTTTCATCGTCAATGTGATGGTCGAAGGGTAACAGTAAACCTGCTGTGGTCCATCGGAGTCTCATACTGAGCCCCCAGGGAAGAACCGAAAAACAGACTCATTGAAACTTTACTCTCGTCAATATTAATCGGCATTGCAAATTTTGTATTGAAACCGGATGCAATTTCAGGGTTTCATCGTCAATGTGATGGTCGAAGGGTAACAGTAAACCTGCTGTGGTGCATCGGAGTCTAACACTGGGGCCCCAGGAAAGAGACAAAGTACATACTCTTCGAAACGGTACTCCTGTGGACAGAAATCGGCATTGTGAATTTTTTATTGATCCGGATGCAATATCTGTGTTTCATCGTCAATGTAATGGTCGAAGGGTAACAGTAAACCTGCTGTGGTGCATAGGAGTCTAACACTGAGCCCCCCAGGGATGAGCCGAAAAACGGACTCCCCAAAATGTTACTCTCGTCAATATAAATCGGAATTGCGAATTTTGTATCGAAACCAGATGCAATATCTGTGTTACATCGTCAATGTGATGGTCGAAGGGTAACAGTAAACCTGCTGTGGTGCATCGGAGACTCACACTGAGCCCCCAGGGAAGAAACTAAGAACAGACTCCCTGAAACATTACTCTCGTCAATATAAATCGGCATTGCGAATTTTGTATTGAAACCGGATGCAATTTCTGTATTTCATCGTCAATGTGATGGTCGGAGGGTAACAGTAAACGTGCTGTGGCGCATCGTAGTCTGACACTGAGCCCCCAGGGAAGAGCCAAAGAACAGACTCCCCGAAATGTTACTCTCGTCAATATAAATCGGTATTGCGAATTTTGTATTGAAACCGGATGCAATTTCAGTGTTTCATCGTCAATGTATTGGTCGAAGGGTAACAGTAAACCTGCTGTGGTGCATCGGAGTCTAACACTGAGCCCCCAGGGAAGAGCCGAAAAACAGACTAACAGAAACATTACTCTCGTTAATATAAATCGGAATTGCGAATTTTGTATTGCAACCAGATGCAATATCTGTGTTACATCGTCAATGTGATGGTCGAAGGGTAACAGTAAACCTGCTGTGGTGCATCGGAGACTCACACTGAGCTCCCAGGGAAGAAACTAAGAACAGACTCCCCGAAACCTTACTCTCGTCAATATAAATCGCCATTGCGAATTTTGTATTGAAACCGTATGCATTTTCTGTATTTCATCGTCAATGTGATGGTCGAAGGGTAACAGTAAAACTGCTGTGGTGCATCGTAGTCTGACACTGAGCCCCCAGGGAAGAGCCGAAGAACAGACTCCTCGAAATGTTACTCTCGTCAATATAAATCGGTATTGCAAATTTTATATTGAAACCGGATGCAATTTCTTTGTTTCATCGGCAATGTGATGGTCGAAGGGTAACAGTAAACGTGCTGTGGTGCATCGGAGTCTCACACTGAGCCCCTAGGGGAGCGCCGAAGAACAGACTCCCCAAAATGTTACTCTCGTCAATATAAAACGGCATTGTGAATTTTGTATTGAATCCGGATGCAATATCTGTGTTTCATCGTCAATGAGATGGTCGAAGGGTAACAGCATACCTGCTGTGGTGCAATGGAGGCTCACACTGAGTCCCCAGGGAAGAGCCAAAGTACATACTCTTCGAATCGGTACTCCTGTGGACAGAAATCGGCATTGTGAATTTTGTATTGTTCCGGATGCAATTTCTATGTTTCGTCGTCAATGTGTTGGTCGAAGGGTAACAGTAAAACTGCTGTGGTGCAACGGAGTCTCACACTGAGCCCCCAGGGAAGAGTCAAAAAACAGACTCCCCGAAACGTTACTCTCGTCAATATATATCGGCATTACGAATTTTGAATAGAAACCGGATACAATATCTGTATTTCATCGTCAATGTGATGGTCGAAGGGTAACAGTAAAAGTGCTGTGGTGCATCGGAGCCTCACACTAAGCCCTAGGGAATAGACAAAAACAGACTCCCCAAAGTGTGACTCTCGTCAATATAAATCGGCATTGCGAATTTTGTATTAAACCGGATGCTATTTCTGTGTTTCATCGCCAATGTGATGGTCGTAGGGTAACACTGAACCTGCTGTGGTGTATCGGAGTCTCACACTGAGCCCCCAGGGAAGAGCCGAAAAGCAGACTCCCTGACACTTTACTCTCCTCAATATAATTTGGCATTTCGAATTTTGTATTGAAACCGAATGCAATTTCTGTGTTTCATCGTCAATGTGAAGGTCGAAGGGTTACAGTAAACCTGCCGTATTGCATCGGAATCTAACACTGAGCACCCAGGGAAGAGCCAAAGAACGGACTCCCCGAAACGTTACTCTCGTCAATATATATCGGCATTACGATTTTTGAATAGAAACCGGATACAATATCTGTATTTCATCGTCAATGTGATGGTCGAAGGGTAACAGTAAACCTGCTGTGGTGCATCGGAGTCTAACACTGAGCCCCCAGGGAAGAGTCAAAAAACTGACTTCCCGAAACGTTACTGTCGTCAATATAAATCGGCATTGCGAAATTTGTATTGAATCCGGATGCATTTTCTGTCTTTCATCGTCAATGTGATGGTCGAAGGGTAACAGTAAACCTTCTGTGGTGCATCGGAGTCTAACACTGGGCCCCCAGGGAAGAGCCAAATTACATAATCTTCGAAACGGTACTCCTGTGGAGAGAAATCGGCAATGTGAATTTTTTATTGATCCGGATGCAATTTCTGTGTTCAATCGTCAATTTAATGGTCGATGGGTAACAGTAAACCTGCTGTGGTGCATCGGAGTCTCACACTGAGCCCCCAGGGATGAGCCGAAAAACAGACTCCCCAAAATGTTACTCTCGTCAATATTAATCGGAATTGCGAGTTTTGTATAGAAACCGGATGAAATATCTGTGTTACATCGTCAATGTTATGGTCGAAGGGTAACAGTAAACCTGCTGTGGTGCATCGGAGTCTCACACTGAGCCCCCAGGGAGGAGCCGAAAAACAGATTCCCCGAAACCTTACTCTCGTCAATATAAATCGGCATTGCGAGTTTTGTATTGTAACTGGATGCAATTTCTGTGTTTCATCGTCAATGTGATGGTCGAAGGGTAACAGTAAACATGCTGTGGTGCATCGGAGTCTCACACTGAGCCCCCAGGGAAGAGCCGAAGAACAGACTCCCCGAAATGTTACTCTCGACAATATTAATCGGTATTGCGATTTTTGTATTGAAACCGGATGCAATTTCTGTGTTTCATCGTCAATGTGATGGTCTAAGGGTAACAGTAAAACTGCTGTGGTGCACTGGAGTCTCACACTGAGCCCCCAGGGAAGAGCCGAAAAACAGACTCCCAGAAACGATACTCTCGTCAATATAAATCGGCATTGCGAATTTTGTATTGAATCGGGATGCAATTTCTGTGATTCATCGTCAATGTGATGGTCGAAAGGTAACAGCAAAACTGCTGTGGTGCAAAGGAGTCTCACACTGAGCCCCCAGGGAAGAGCCGGAAAACAGACTCCCAGAAACGATACTCTCGTCAATATAAATCGGCATTGCGAATTTTGTATTGAAACCCGATGCAATTTCTGTCATTCATCGTGAATGTGATGGTCGAAGGGTAACAGTAAACCTGCTGTGGTGCATCGGAGTCTAACACTGGGCCCCCAGGGAAGAGCCAAAGTACATACTCTTCGAATCGGTACTCCTGTGGACAGAAATCGGCATTGTGGATTTTGTATTGATCCGGATGCAATTTCTATGTTTCATCGTCAATGTGATGGTCGGTGGGTAACAGTAAAACAGCTGTGGTGCACCGGAGTCTCACACTAAGCCCCCAGGAAAAAGCCAAAAAACAGACTCACCGAAACGTTAGTCTTGGCAATATAAATCGGCATTGCGAATATTGTATTGAAACCGGATGCAAATTCTGTGTTTCATCGTCAATGTGATGGTCGAAGGGTAACAGTAAACCTGCTATGGTGCATCGGAGTCTCACACTGAGCCCCCAGGGAAGAGCCGAAAAATGACTCCCCGAAACGTTACTCTCGTCAATATAAATCGGCATTGCGAATTTTGTATTGAAACCGGATGCAACTTCTGTGTTTCATCATCAATATGATGGTCGAAGGGTAACAGTAAACCTGCAGTGGAGCATCGGAGTCTAACACTGAGCCCCCAAGGATGAGCCGAAAAACAGACTCCCCATAATGTTACTCTCGTCAATATAAATCGGAATTGCGAATTTTGTATTGCAACCAGATGCAATATCTGTGTTACATCGTCAATGTGATGGTCGAAGGGTAACAGTAAACCTGCTGTGGTGCATCGGAGACTCACACTGGGCTCCTAGGGAAGAAACTAAAGACAGACTCCCCGAAACCTTACTCTCGTCAATATAAATCGGCATTGCGAATATTGTATTGAAACCGGATGCAATTTTTGTGTTTCATCGTCAATGTGATGGTCGAAGGGTAACAGTAAAAGTGCTGTGGTGCATCGGAGTCTCACACTGAGCCCTAGGGAATAGACAAAATCAGACTCCCCAAAATGTGACTCTCGTCAATATAAATCGGCATTGCGAATTTTGTATTAAACCGGATGCAATTTCTGTGTTTCATCGCCAATGTGATGGTCGAAGGGTAACAGTGAACCTGCTGTGGTGTATCGGAGTCTCACACTGAGCCCCCAGGGAAGAGCCGAAAAGCAGACTCCCTGACACTTTACTCTCCTCAATATAATTCGGCATTGCGAATTTTATATTGAAACCGGATGCCATTTCTGTGTTTCATCGTCAATGTGATGGTCGAAGGGTCACAGTAAACTTGCCGTTTTGCATCGGAATCTAACACTGAGCACCCAGGGAATTGCCAAAAAACAGACTCCCCGAAACGTTACTCTCGTCAATATGTATCGGCATTGCGAATTTTGTATTGAAACCGGAGGCAATTTCTTTGTTTCATCGTCAATGTGATGGTCGAAGGGTAACAGTAAACCTGCTGTGGTGCATCGGATCCTTACACTGAGCCCCAGGGAAGAGCCAGAAAAAGAGACTCCCCGAAACGTTACTCTCGTCAATATAAATCGGCATTGCGAATTTTGTATTGAAACCGGGTGCAATTTCTGTGTCTCATCCTCAATGTCATGGTCGACAGGTAACAGTAAACCTGCCGTGTTGCATCGGAGCCTAACATTTAGACCCTAGGGAGGAGCCAAAAAACTGACTCCCCCTAAACGTTACTCTCGGCAATATAAATCGGCATTGCGAATTTAGTATTGAAACCGGATGCAATTTCAGTGTTTCATCGTCAATGTGATGGTCGAAGGGTAACAGTAAACCTGCTGTGATGCATCGGAGTCTCACACTGAGCCCCCAGGGAAGAGCCGAAGAACAGACTCCCTGAAACGTTACTCTCGTCAATATAAATCGGAATTGCGAATGTTTTATTAAAACCGGATGTTATTTCTGTGTTTCATCGTCAATGTGATGGTCGAAGGGTAACAGTAAACTTGCTGTGGTGCATTGGAGTCTCACACTGACCCCCAGGGAAGAGCCAAAATATCTGACTTCCCGAAACTTTACTGTCGTCATAATAAATCGGCATTGCGAAATTTGTATTGAATCCGGATGCATTTTCTGTCTTTCATCGTCAATGTGAAGGTCGAAGGGTAACAGGAAACCTTCTGTGGTGCATCGGAGTCTAACACTGTGCCCCCAGGGAAGAGCCGAAGAACAGACTCCCCGAAATGTTACTCTCGTCAATATTAATCGGTATTGCGAATTTTGTATTGAAACCGGATGCAATATCTGTGTTACTTCGTCAATGTGATGGTCTAAGGGTAACACTAAAACTGCTGTGGTGCACCGGAGTCTCATACTGAGCACCCAGGGAAGAGCCGAAAAACAGACTCCCAGAAACGTTACTCTCGTCAATTTAAATCGGCATTGCGAATTTTGTATTGAAACCGGATGCAATTTCTGTCTTTCATCGTGAATGTGATGGTCGAAGGGTAACAGTAAACCTGCTGTGGTGCATCGGAGTCTAACACTGGGCCCCCAGGGAAGAGCCAAAGTACATACTCTTCGAATCGGTACTCCTGTGGACAAAAATCGGCATTGTGGATTTTGTATTGATCCGGATGCAACTTCTGTGTTTCATCGTCAATGTCATCGTCGAAGGGTAACAGTAAACCTGCTGTGGTGCATCAGAGTCTCACACTGAGCCCCCATGGAAGAGCCGAAAAAAAAAGACTCCCCGAACGTTACTCTCGTCAATATAAATCGGCATTACGAAATTTGTATTGAACCGGACGCAATTTCTGTGTTCCATCGTCAATGTGATGGTCGAAGGGTAACAGTAAACCTGCTGTGGTGCATCGGAGTCCGACACTGGGCCCCCAGGGAAGAGCCAAAGTACATACTCTTCGAAACGGTACTCCAATGGACAGAAATCGGCATTGCGAATTTTGCATTGAAACCGGATGCAATTTCTGTGTTTCATCGTCAATGTGATGGTCGAAGGGTAACAGTAAATTTGCTGTGGTGCATCGGAGACTAAGACTGAGCCACCAGCGAAGAGCCGAAAAACAGACTCCCCGAAACGTTACTCTCGCCAATATAAATCGGCATTGCGAATTTTGTATTGAAACTGGATGCAATATCTGTGTTTCATCGTCAATGCGATGGTCGAAGGGTAACAGTAAACCTGCTGTGGTGCATCGGAGTCCAACACTGGGCCCCCAGGGAAGAGCCAAAGAACATACCCTTCGAAACGCTACTCCTGTGAACCAAAATCGGTATTGCGAATTTTGTATTGAAACCGGATGCAATTTCTGTGTTTCATCGTCATTGTGATGGTCGAAGGGTAACAGTAAACCTGATGTGGTGCATCGGAGTCTCACACTGAGCCCCCAGGGAAGAGCCGAAAAACAGACTCCCCGAAACGTTACTCTCGTCAATATAAATCGGCATTGCGAGTTTTGTATTGAATCCGGATGCAATTTCTGTGATTCATCGTCAATGTGATGGTCGAAAGTTAACAGCAAACCTGCTGTGGTGCAAAGGAGTCTCACACTGAGCCCCCAGGGAAGAGCCGAAAAACAGACTCCCAGAAACGATACTCTCGTCAATATAAATCGGCATTGCGAATTTTGTATAGAAACCCGATGCAATTTCTGTCTTTCATCGTGAATGTGATGGTCGAAGGGTAACAGTAAACCTGCTGTGGTGCATCGGAGTCTAACACTGGGCCCCCAGGGAAGAGCCAAAGTACATACTCTTCGAATCGGTACTTCTGTGGACAGAAATCGGCATTGTGGATTTTGTATTGATCCGGATGCAATTTCTATGTTTCATCGTCAATGTGATGGTCGGAGGGTAACAGTAAAACAGCTGTGGTGCATCGGAGTCTCACACTGAGCCCCAAGGAAAAAGCCAAAAAACAGACTCCCCGAAACGTTAGTCTTGGCAATATAAATCGGCATTGCGAATATTGTATTGAAACCGGATGCAATTTCTGTGTTTCATCGTCAATGTGATGGTCGAAGGGTAACAGTAAACCTGCTATGGTGCATCGGAGTCTCACACTGAGCCCCCAGGGAAGAGCCGAAAAATGACTCCCCGAAACGTTACTCTCGTCAATATAAATCGGCATTGCGAATTTTGTATTGAAACCGGATGCAACTTCTGTGTTTGATCATCAATATGATGGTCGAAGGGTAACAGTAAACCTGCAGTGGAGCATCGGAGTCTAACACTGAGCCCCCAAGGATGAGCCGAAAAACAGACTCCCCAAAATGTTACTCTCGTCAATATAAATCGGAATTGCGAATTTTGTATTGCAACCAGATGCAATATCTGTGTTACATCGTCAATGTGATGGTCGAAGGGTCACAGTAAACCTGCCGTTTTGCATCGGAATCTAACACTGAGCACCCAGGGAATTGCCAAAAACAGACTCCCCGAAACGTTACTCTCGTCAATATATATCAGCATTACGAATTTTGAATAGAAACCGGATACAATATCTGTATTTCATCGTCAATGTGTTGGTCGAAGGGTAACAGTAAACCTGCTGTATTGCATCGGTGTCTACCACTGGACCCCCAGGGAAGAGCCAAAGAACAGACTCCCCGAAACGTTACTCTCGTCAATATATATCGGCATTGCGAATTTTGTATTGAAACCGGAGGCAATTTCTTTGTTTCATCGTCAATGTGATGGTCGAAGGGTAACAGTAAACCTGCTGTGGTGCATCAGAGACTTACACTGAGCCCCAGGGAAGAGCCAGAAAAAGAGACTCCCCGAAACGTTACTCCCGTCAATATAAATCGGCATTGCGAATTTTGTATTGAAACCGGATGCAATTTCTGTGTCTCATCCTCAATGTCATGGTCGACAGGTAACAGTAAACCTGCCGTGTTGCATCGGAGCCTAACATTTAGACCCTAGGGAGGAGCCATAAACTGTCTCCCCCTAAAAGTTACTCTCGTCAATATAAATCGGCATTGCGAATTTTGTATTGAAACCGGATGCAATTTCAGTGTTTCATCGTCAATGTGATGGTCGAAGGGTAACAGTAAACCTGCTGTGATGCATCGGAGTCTCACACTGAGTCCCCAGGGAAGAGCCGAAGAACAGACTCCCTGAAACGTTACTCTCGTCAATATAAATCGGAATTGCGAATTTTTTATTGAAACCGGATGTTATTTCTGTGTTTCATCGTCAATGTGATGGTCGAAGGGTAACAGTAAACTTGCTGTGGTGCATTGGAGTCTCACACTGACCCCCAGGGAAGAGCCAAAAAACTGACTTCCCGAAACGTTACTGTCGTCAATATAAATCGGCATTGCGAAATTTGTATTGAATCCGGATGCATTTTCTGTCTTTCATCGTCAATGTGATGGTCGAAGGGTAACAGTAAACCTTCTGTGGTGCATCGGAGTCTAACACTGTGCCCCCAGGGAAGAGCCGAAGAACAGACTCCCCGAAATGTTACTCTCGTCAATATTAATCGGTATTGCGAATTTTGTATTGAAACCGAATGCAAAATCTGTGTTACATCGTCAATGTGATGGTCGATGTGTAACAGTAAACATGCTGTGGTGCATCGGAGTCTCACACTGGGCCCCCAGGGAAGAGCCAAAGTACATACTCTTCGAATCGGTACTCCTGTGGACCAAAATCGGCATTGTGGATTTTGTATTGATCCGGATGCAATTTCTGTGTTTCATCGTCAATGTCATGGTCGAAGGGTAACAGTAAACCTGCTGTGGTGCATCAGAGTCTCACACTGGGCCCCAGGGAAGAGCCGAAAAAAAAAGACTCCCCGAAACGTTACTCTCGTCAATATAAATCGGCATTACGAAATTTGTATTGAACCGGTCGCAATTTCTGTGTTCCATCGTCAATGTGATGGTCGAAGGGTAACAGTAAACCTGCTGTGGTGCATCGGAGTCCGACACTGGGCCCCCAGAGAAGAGCCAAAGTACATACTCTTCGAAACGGTACTCCAATGGACAGAAATCGGCATTGCGAATTTTGTATTGAAACCGGATGCGATTTCTGTGTTTCATCGTCAATGTGATGGTCGAAGGAAACAGTAAACCTGACGAGGTGCATCGGAGACTAAGACTGAGCCCCCAGGGTAGAGCCGAAAAACAGACTCCCCGAAACGTTACTCTCGCCAATATAAGTCGGCATTGCGAATTATGTATTGAAACTGGATGCAATATCTGTGTTTCATCGTCAATGCGATGGTCGAAGGGTAACAGTAAACCTGCTGTGGTGCATCGGAGTCCAACACTGTGCCCCCAGGGAAGAGCCAAAGAACATACCTTTCGAAACGCTACTCCTGTGGACAGAAATCGGTATTGCGAATTTTGTATTGAAACCGGATGCAATTTCTGTGTTTCATCGTCATTGTGATGGTCGAAGGGTAACAGTAAACCTGATGTGGTGCATCGGAGTCTCACACTGGGCCCCCAGGAAAAATCCAAATAACAGACTTCCCGAAACGTTACTCTCGTCAATATAAATCGGCATTGCGAATTTTGTATTGAAACCGGATGCAATATCTGTGTTTCATCGCCAATGTCATGGTCGAAGGGTAACAGTAAACCTGCTGTGGTGCATCGGAGTCTCACACTGAGCCCCCTGGGAAGAGCCAAAAAACAGGCTCCCTGAAACGTTAATCTCGTCAATATAAATCGGCATTGCGAATTTTGTACTGAAACCGGATGCAATTTCTGTGTTTCATCATGAATGTGATGGTCGAAGGATAACAGTAATCCTGCTGTGGTGCATCGGAGTCTCACACTGAGCCCCTAGGGAAAAGCCAAGAAACAGACTCCCCGAAACGTTACTCTGGTCAATATAAATTGGCATTGCGAATATTGTATTGAAACCGGATGCAATATCTGTTATTCATCGTCAATGTAATGGTCGAAGGGTAACAGTATATACGCTGTGGTGCATCGGAGTCTAACACTGGGCCCCCAGGGAAGAGCCAAAGTACATACTCTTCGAAACGGTACTCCTGTGGACAGATATCGGCATTGCGAATTTTGTATTGAAACCGGATGCATTTTCTGTGTTTCATCATCAATGTGATGGTCGAAGGTTAACAGTAAACTGCTGTGGTGCATCGGAGTCTCACACTGAGTCCCCAGGGAAGAGCCGAAAAACAGAGTCCTCGAAATGTTACTCTCGTCAATATAAATCGGCATTGCGAATTTTGTATTGAAACCGGATGCAATTTCTGTGTTTCATCGTCAATGTCATGGTCGAAGGGTAACAGTAAACCTGCTGTGGTGCATCGGAGTATCACACTTAGCCCCCAGGGAAGAGCTGAAGAACAGACTCCCCGAAACGTTACTCTCGTCAATATAAATCGGCATTGATAATTTTGTAATGAAAACGGATGCAATTTCGGTGTTTCATCGTCAATGTGATGGTCGAAGGGTAACAATAAATTTGCTGTGGTGCATCGGAGTCTAATACTGGGCCTTCAGGGAAAATCCAAAGTACATACTTCTCGAAACGGTACTCCTGTGGACAGAAATCGGCATTGCATATTTTGTATTGAAACCGGATGCAATTTCTGTGTTTCATCGTCAATGTCATGGTCGAAGGGTAACAGTAAACCTGCTGTGGTGCATCGGAGTATCACACTTAGCCCCCAGGGAAGACCCGAAAAACAGGTTCTTCGAAACGTTACTCTCGTCAATATAAATCGGCATTGCGAATTTTGTAATGAAACCAGATGCAATTTCTCTGTTTCATCGCCAATGTGATGGTCGAAGGGTAACAGTAAACTTGCTGTGGTGCATCGGAGTCTCACACTGAGCCCCCAGGGAAGAGCCAAAAACAGGCGCCCCGAAATGTTACTTTTGTCAATATAAATCGGCATTGCGAATTTTGTATTGAAACCGGATGCAATCACTGTGTTTCATCGTCAATTAGATGGCCGAAGGGTAACAGTAAATCTGGTATGGTGCATCAGAGTCTCACACTGAGCCCCCAGGGAAGAGCCAAAAAAAAAAACTCCCCGAAACGTTACTCTTGTCAATATAAATCGGCATTGCGAATCTTGTATTGAAACCGGATGCAATTTCTGTGTTTCATCGTCAATGTGATGGTCGAAGGGTAACAGAAAACCTGCTGTGGTGCATCGGAGAATAACACTGGGCCCCCAGGGAAAATCCAAAGTACATACTTCTCGAAACGGTACTCCTGTGGACAGAAATCTGCATTGCACATTTTGTATTTAAACCGGATGCAATATCTGTGTTTCATCGTCAATGTGATGGTCGGAGGGTAACAGTAAACCTGCTGTGGTGCATCGGAGTCTAACACTGAGCCCCCAGGGAAGAGCCGAAAAACAGACTCCCTGAAACGTTACTCTCCTCAATATAAATCGGCATTGCGAAATTTGTATTGAAACTGAATGCAATATCTGTGTTTCATCGTCAATGTGATGGTCGAAGGGTAACAGTAAATCTGCTGTGGTGCATCGGAGTCCAACACTGGGCCCCCAGGGAGAACCAAAGTACATAATCTTCGAAACGGGACTCCTGTGGACAGAAATCGGCATTGCGAATTTTGTATTGAAACCGGATGCAATTTCTGTGTTTCATCGTCAGTGTGATGGTCGAAGGGTAACAGTAAAACTGCTGTGGTGCATCGGAGTCTCACACTGGGCCCCCTGGGAAGAGCCAAATGCAGGCTCCCCGAAACGTTACTCTCGTCAATATAAATCGGCTTTGCGAATTTTGTATTGACACCAGATGCAATTACTGCGTTTCATCGACAATATGATGGTCGAAGAGTAACAGTAAACCTGCTGTGGTGCATCGGTGTCTAACACTGAGCCCCTAGGGAAGAGCCAAAGAACATACCCTTCGAAACGGTACTCCTGTGGACAGAAATCTGCATTGTGAAATTTTTTTAATTGATCCGGATGCAATTTCTGTGTTTCATCGTCAATGTCATGGTCGAAGGGTAACAGTAAACCTGCTGTGGTGCATCGGAGTCTCACACTGAGCACCCAGGGAAGAGCCGAAAAACAGTCTCCCCGAAAAGTTACTCTCATGAATTAAAATCGGCATTGCGAATTTTGTATTGAAACCGGATGCTATTTCTGTGTTCCATCGTCAATGTGATGGTCGAAGGGTCACAGTAAACCTGCTGTGGTGCATCGGAGACTCACACTGAGCCCCCAGGAAAGAGCCGAAAAACAGACTCCCCAAAACGTTACTCTCGTCAATATAAATCGGCATTGCGAATTTTGTATTGAAACCGGATGCAATTACTGTGTTTCATCGTCAATGTGATGGTCGAAGGGTAACAGTAAACCTGCTGTGGTGCATCGGAGTCCAACACTGGGCCCCCAGGGAAATCCAAAGTACATACTTCTCGAAACGGTACTCGTGTGGACAGAAATCGGCATTGCACATTTTGTATTGAAACCGGATGCAATTTCTGTGTTTCATCGTCAATGTCGTGGTCGAAGGGTAACAGTAAACCTGCTGTGGTGCATCAGAGTGTCACACTGAGCCCCCAGGGAAGACCCGAAAAGAGACTCCCAGAAACGTTACTGTCGTCAATATAAATCGGCATTGCGAACTTTGTATCGATACCGGATGCAATTTCTGTGTTTCATCGTCAATGTTATGGTCGATGGGTAACAGTAAATCTGCTGTGGTGCATCGGAGTCTAACACTGAGCCCCCAGGGAAGAGCCAAAGTACATACTCTTCGAAACGGTACTCCTATGGGCAGAAATCGGCATTGCGAATTTTGTATTGAAACCGGATGCAATTTCTGTGTTTCATCGTCAATGTGATGGAAGAAGGGTAACAGTAAACCTGACGAGGTGCAACGGAGACTAACACTGAGCCCCCAGGGAAGAGCCGAAAAACAGACTCCCTGAAACGTTACTCTCCTCAATATAAATCGGCATTGCGAAATTTGTATTGAAACTGAATGCAATTTCTGTGTTTCATCGTCAATGTGATGGTCGAAGGGTAACAGTAAACCTGCTGTGGTGCATCGGAATCTCACACTGAGCCCACTGGGAAGAGCCTAAAAACAGGCTCCCCGAAACGTTACTCTCGTCAATATAAATCGGCATTGCGAATTTTGTACTGAAACCGGACGCAATTTCTGTGTTTCATCATGAATGTGATGGTCGAAGGGTAACAGTAAACCTGCTGTGGTGCATCGGAGTCTCACACTGAGCCCCTAGGGAAAAGCCAAGAAACAGACTCCCCGAAACGTTACTCCGCTCAATATAAATCGGCATTGCGAATTTTGTATTGAAACCGGATACAATATCTGTGTTTCATCGTCAATGTGATGGTCGAAGGGTAACAGTAAATCTGCTGTGGTGCATCGGAGTCCAACACTGGGCCCCCAGGGAGAACCAAAGTACATAATCTTCGAAACGGTACTCCTGTGGACAGATATCGGCATTGCGAATTTTGTATTGAAACCGGATGCAATTTCTGTGTTTCATCGTCAATGTGATGGTCGAAGGGTAACAGTAAAACTGCCTTGGTGCATCGGAGTCTCACACTGGGCCCCCTGGGAAGAGCCAAATGCAGGCTCCCCGAAACGTTACTCTCGTCAATATAAATTGGCTTTGCGAATTTTGTATTGACACCAGATGGAATTCCTGCGTTTCATCGACAATGTGATGGTCGAAGAGTAACAGTAAACCTGCTGTGGTGCAGCGGTGTCTAACACTGAGCCCCCAGGGAAGAGCCAAAGTACATACCCTTCGAAACGGTACTCCTGTGGACAGAAATCGGCATTGTGAATTTTTTATAATTGATCCGGATGCAATTTCTGTGTTTCATCGTCAATGTCATGGTCGAAGGGTAACAGTAAACCTGCTGTGGTGCATCGGAGTCTCACACTGAGCACCCAGGGAAGAGCCGAAAAACAGTCTCCCCGAAAAGTTACTCTCCTCAATTAAAATCGGCATTGCGAATTCTGTATTGAAACCGGATGCAATTTCTGTGTTCCATCGTCATGTTATGGTCGAAGGATCACAGTAAACCTGCTGTGGTGCATCGGAGTCCAACACTGGGCCCCCAGGGAAGAGCCAAACTACATACTCTTCGAAACGGTAATCCTGTGGACGGAAATCGGCATTGCGAAATTTGTATTCAAACCGGATGCAATTTCTGTGTTTCATCGTCAATGTCATGGTCGAAGGGGAACAGTAAACCTGACGAGGTGAATCGGAGACTAACACTAAGTCCCCAGGAAAGAACCTAAAAACAGACTCCCCGAAACGTTACTCTCGTCAATATAAATCGGCATTACGAATTTTGTATTGAAACCGGATGCAATTTCTGTGTTTCATCGTCAATGTGATGGTCGAAGGGTAACAGTAAACCTGCTGTGGTGCATCGGAGTCCAACACTGGGCCCCGAGGGATGAGTCGAAGTACATACTCTTCGAAACGGTACTCCTGTGGACAGAAATCGGTATTGCGAATTTTGTATTGAAACCGGATGCAATTTCTGTGTTTCATCGTCAATGTGATGGTCGAAGGGATACAGTAAACCTGCTGTGGTGCATCGGAGTCGCAGACTGAGTCCCCAGGGAAGAGCCGAAAGACAGTCTCCCCGAAACGTTACTCTCGTCAATATAAATTGGCATTGCGAATTTTGTATTGAAACCGGATGCAAATTCTGTGTTTCATCGTCAATGTGATGGTCGAATGGTAACAGTAACCCAGCTGTGGTGCATCGGAGTCTCACACTGAGCCCCCAGGAAAGAGCCGAAAAACAGACTCCCCGAAACGTTACTCTCGTCAAAATAAATCGGCATTGCGACATTTGTACTGAAACCGAATGCAATTTCTGTGTTCCAACGTCAATGTGATGGTCGAAGGGTAACAGTAAAACAGCTGTGGTGCATCGAAGTCCAACACTGGGCCCCCAGGGAAGATCCAGAGTACATACTCTTCGAAACGGTACTCCTGTGGACAGAAATCGGCATCGCGAATTTTCGGATGCAATTTCTGTGTTTCAAAGTCAATGTCATGGTCGAAGGGTAACAGTAAACCTGCCGAGGTGCATCGGAGACTAACACTGAGCATCCAGGGAAGAGCCAAAGGAAGACTCCCCGAAACGATACTCTCGTCAATATAAATCTTCATTGCGAATTTTGTATGAAAAAACGGATGCAATATCTGTGTTTCATCGTCAATGTGATGGTCGAAGTGTAACAGTAAACCTGCTGTGGTGCATCGGAGTCTAACACTGGGCCCTCAGGGAAGATCCAAAAGACATACTTTTCGAAACGGTACTCCTGTGGACAGAAATCGGCATTGCGAATTTAGTATTGAAACCGGATGCAATTTCTGTGTTTCATCGTCAATGTGATGGTCGAAGGGTAACAGTTAACCTGCTGTGGTGCATCGGAGTCCAACACTGGGAACCCAGGGAAGAGCCAAAGTACATACTCTTCCAAACGGTACACCTGTGGACAGATATCGGTATTGCGAATTTTGTATTGAAACCGGATGCAATTTCTGTGTTTCATCGTCAATGTGATGGTCGTAGGGTAACAGTAAACCTGCTGTGGTGCATCGGAGTATCACACTGAGCCCCCAGGGTAAAGCCAAACAACAGACTCCCCGAAACGTTACTCACGTTAATATAAATCGGCATTGCGAATTTAGTATTGAAACCGGATGCAATTTCTGTGTTTCATCGTCAATGTGATGGTCGAAGGGTAACAGTGAACCTGCTGTGGTGCATCGGAGTCCAACACTGGGCCCCCAGGGAAGATCCAAAGAACATACATATCGAATCGGTACTCCTGTGGACAGAAATCGGCATTGCGAATTTAGTATTAAAACCGGATGCAAGTTCTGTGTTTCATCGTCAATGTCATGGTCGAAGGGTAACAGTAAATCTGCTGTGGTGCATCGGAGTATCACACTGAGCCCCCAGGGAAGAGCCGAAAAACAGACTCCCCGAAACGTTACTCTCGTCAATTAAAATCGGCATTGCGAAATTTGTATTGAAACCAGATGCAATTTCTATGTTTCATCGTCAATGTGATGGTCGAAGGGTAACAGTAAACCTGCTGTGGTGCATCGGAGTCCAACACTGGGAACCCAGGGGAGAGCCAAAGTACATACTCTTCTAAACGGTACTCCTGTGGACAGAAATCAGTATTGCGAAATTTGTATTGAAACCGGATGCAATTTCTGTGTTTCATCGTCAATGTGATGGTCGTAGGGTAACAGTAAACCTGCTGTGGTGCATCGGAGTCTCACACTGAGCCCCCTGGGAAGAGCCAAAAAAACAGGCTCCCCGAAACGTTACTCTCGTCAATATAAATCGGCATTGCGAATTTTGTATTGAAACCGGATGCAATTTCTGTGTTTCATCATCAATGTAAAGGTCGAAGGGTAACAGTTAATCTGCTGTGGTGCATCGGAGTCTCACACTCAGCCCCCAGGGAGAAGCCAAATAACAGACTCCCCGAAACGTTATCACGTCAATATAAATCTGGTTTGCGAATTTTGTATTGAATCCGGATGCAATTTCTGTGTTTCATCGTCAATGTCATGGTCCAAGGGTAACAGTAAACCTGCTGTGGTGCATCGGAGTATCACACTGAGCCCCAAGGGTAAAGCCAAATAACAGACTCACCGAAACGTTACTCACGTCAATATAAATCGGCATTGCGAATTTTGTATTGAAACCGGATGCAATTTCTGTGTTTCATCGCCAATGTCATTTTCGAAGGGTAACAGTAAACCTGCTTTGGTGCATCGCAGTCTCACACTGAGCCACCTGGGAAGAGCCAAAAGACAGGCTCCCCGAAACGTTACTCTAGTCAATATAAATCGGCATAGCGAATTTTGTATTGAAACCGGATGCAATTTCTGTGTTTCATCGTCAATGTGATGGTCGGAGGGCAACAGTAAATCTGCTGTGGTGCATCGGAGTCTCACACTGAGCCCCCAGGGAAGAGTCAAAAAAAAAGAATCCCCAAAACGTTACTCTCGTCAATATAAATCGGCATTGCGAATTTTGTATTGAAACGGGATGCAATTTCTGTGTTTCATCGTCAATGTGATGGTCGAATCGTAACAGTGAACCTGCTGTGGTGCATCGGAGTCCAACACTGGGCCCCCAGGGAAGATCCAAAGAACATACTTTTCGAAACGGTACTCCTGTGGACAGAAATCGGCATTGAGAATTTTGTATTGAAACCGGATGCAATTTCTGTGTTTCATCGTCAATGTCATGGTCGAAGGGTAACAGTAACCCAGCTGTGGTGCATCGGAGTCTCACACTGAGTCCCCAGGGAAGAGCCGAAAAACAGACCCCCAGAAACGTTACTCTCGTCAATATGAATCGGCATTGCGACATTTGTATTGAAAACGGATGCAATTTCTGTGTTCCATCGTCAATGTGATGGTCGAAGGGTAACAGTAACCCAGCTGTGGTGCATCGGAGTCTCACACTGAGTCCCCAGGGAAGAGCCGAAAAACATACACCCAGAAACATTACTCTCGTCAATATGAATCATCATTGCGACATTTGTATTGAAACCGGATGCAATGTCTGTGTTCCATCGTCAATGTCATGGTCGAAGGGTAACAGTAAGCCTTCTGTGGTGCATCGGAGTCTCACACTCAGCCCCCAGGGAAAAGCCAAATAACAGACTCCCCGAAACGTTATCACGTCAATATAAATCGGCATTGCAAATTTTGTATTGAAACCGGATGCAATATCTGTGCTTTATCGCAAATGTGATGTTCAAAGGGTAACAGTAAACCTGCTGTGATGCATCGGAGTCTCACTCTGAGCTCCCTGGGATGAGCCGAAAAACAGGCTCCCTGAAACGTTACTTTCGTCAATATAAATCGGCATTGCGAATTTTGTATTGAAGCCGGATGCAATATCTGTGTTTCATCGTCATTGTGATGGCCGAAGGGTAACAGTAAACCTGCTGTGGTGCATCGGAGTCTAACACTTAGCCCCCAGGGAGGAGCCAAAGTACATACTCTTCGAAACGGTACTCCTGTGGACAGAAATCGGTATTGGGATTTTTGTATTGAAACAGGATGCAATTTCTGTGTTTCATCGTCAATGTGATGGTCGAAGCGTATCAGTAAACGTGCTGTGGTGCATCGGAGTATCACACTGAGCCCCCAGGGAAGAGCCGAAAACAGACGCCCCGAAACGTTAGTCTCTTCAATATAAATCGGCATTGCGAATTTTGTATTGAAACCTGGTGCAATATCTGTGTTTCATCGTCAATGTGATGCTCGTTGAGTAACAGTAAACCTGCTGTGGTGCATCGGAGTCTAACACTGAGCCCCCAGGGAGGAGCCAAAGTGCATACTCTTCGAAACGGTACTCCTGTGGACAGAAATCGGCATTGTGAATTTTGTATTGATCCGGATGCAATTTATGTGTTTCATCGTCAATGTCATGGTCGAAGGGTAACAGTAAACCTGCTGTGGTGCATCAGAATCTCACACTGAGCCCCCAGGGAAGAGCCGAAAAAAAAAAGACTCCCCGAAACGAAACTCTCGTCAATATAAATCGGCATTGCGAAATTTGTATTGAACCGGACGCAATTTCTGTGTTCCATCGTCAATGTGATGGTCGAAGGGTAACAGTAAACCTGCTGTGGTGCATCGGAGTCCGACACTGGGCCCCCAGGGAGGAGCCAAAGTACATACTCTTCGAAACGGCACTCCTATGGACAGAAATCGGCATTGCGAATTTTGTATTGAAACCGGATGCAATTTCTGTGTTTCATCGTCAATGTGATGGTCGAAGGGTAATAGTACACCTGACGAGGTGCATCGGAGACTAAGACTGAGCCCCCAGGGAAGAGCCGAAAAACAGGCTCCCCGAAACGTTACTCTCGCCAATATCAATCGGCATTGCGAATTTTGTATTGAAACTGACTGCAATTTCAGTGTTTCATCGTCAATGCGATGGTCGAAGGGTAACAGTAAACCTGCTGTGGTACATCGGAGTCCAACACTGGGCCCCCAGGGAAGAGCCAAAGTACATACCCTTCGAAACGCTACTCCTGTGGACAGAAATCGGTTTTGCGAATTTTGTATTGAAACAGGATGCAATTTCTGTGTTTCATCGTCATTGTGATGGTCGAAGGGTAACAGTAAACCTGATGTGGTGCATCGGAGTCTCACACTGAGCCCCCAGGGTAAAGCCAAATAACAGACTCCCCGAAACGTTACTCTCGTCAATATAAATCGGCATTGCGAATTTTGTATTGAAACCGGATACAATTTCTGTGTTTCATCGTCAATGTGATGGTCGTAGGGTAACAGTAAAGCTGCTGTGGTGCATCGGAGTCTCACACTGAGCCTCAAGGGTAGAGCCGAAGAAAAGACTCCCCGAAACGTTACTCTCGTCAATATAAATCGGCATTGCGAATTTTGTATTGAAACCGGATGCAATTACTGTGTTTCATCGTCAATTAGATTGTCGAAGGGTAACAGTAAATCTGCTATGGTGCATCAGAGTCTCACACTGAGCCCCCAGGGAAGAGCCAAAAAAAAAACTCCCCGAAACGTTTCTCTTGTCAATATAAATCGGCATTGCGAATTTTGTATTGAAACCGGATGCAATTTCTGTGTTTCATCGTCAATGTGATGGTCGAAGGGTAACAGTAAACCTGCTGTGGTGCATCGGAGCCTAACACTGGGCCCCCAGGGAATATCCAAAGTACATACTCTTCGAAACGGTACTCCTATGGGCAGAAATCGGCATTGCGAGTTTTGTATTGAAACCGGATGTAATTTCTGTGTTTCATCGTCAATGTGATGGTTGAAGGGTAACAGTAAACCTGACGAGGTGCAACGGAGACTAACACTGAGCCCCCAGGGAAGAGCCGAAAAACAGACTCCCTGAAACGTTACTCTGCTCAATATAAATCGGCATTGCGAATTTTGTATTCAAACCGGATGCAATATCTGTGTTTCATCGTCAATGTGATGGTCGAAGGGTAACAGTAAATCTGCTGTGGTGCATCGGAGTTCAACACTGGGCCCCCAGGGAGAACCAAAGTACATAATCTTCGAAACGGTACTCCTGTGGACAGAAATCGGAGTTGCGAATTTTGTATTGAAACCGGATGCAATTTCTGTGTTTCATCGTCAATGTGATGGTCGAAGGGTAACAGTAAAACTGCTGTGGTGCATCGGAGTCTCACACTGGACCCCCTGGGAAGAGCCAAATGCAGGCTCCCCGAAACGTTACTCTCCTCAATATAAATCGGCTTTGCGAATTTTGTATTGACACCAGATGCAATTCCTGCGTTTCATCGACAATGTGATGGTCGAAGAGTAACAGTAAAACTGCTGTGGTGCATCGGTGTCTAACACTGAGCCCCCAGGGAAGTGCCAAAGTACATACCCTTCGAAACGTTACTCCTGTGGACAGAAATCGGCATTGCACATTTTGTATTGAAACCGGATGCAATTTCTGTGTTTCATCGTCAATGTCATGGTCGAAGGGTAACAGTAAACCTGCTGTGGTACATCAGAGTGTCACACTGAGCCCCCAGGGAAGAGCCGAAAAGAGACTCCCAGAAACGTTACTGTCGTCAATATAAATCGGCATTGCGAACTTTGTATCGATACCGGATTTAATTTCTGTGTTTCATCGTCAATGTGATGGTCGAAGGGTAACAGTAAACCTGCTGTGGTGCATCGGAGTCTAACACTGAGCCCCCAGGGAAGAGCCAAAGTAAATACTCTTCGAAACGGTACTCCTATGGGCAGAAATCGGCATTGCGAGTTTTGTATTGAAACCGGATGTAATTTCTGTGTTTCATCGTCAATGTGATGGTCGAAGGGTAACAGTAAACCTGACGAGGTGCATCGGAGACTAACACTGAGCCCCCAGGGAAGAGCCGAAAAACAGACTCCCTGAAACGTTACTCTGCTCAATATAAACCGGCATTGCGAATTTTGTATTCAAACCGGATGCAATATCTGTGTTTCATCGTCAATGTGATGGTCGAAGGGTAACAGTAAATCTGCTGTGGTGCATCGTTGTTCAACACTGGGCCCCCAGGGAGAACCAAAGTACATAATCTTCGAAACGGTACTCCTGTGGACAGAAATCGGAGTTGCGAATTTTGTATTGAAACCGGATGCAATTTCTGTGTTTCATCGTCAATGTGATGGTCGAAGGGTAACAGTAAAACTGCTGTGGTGCATCGGAGTCTCACACTGGACCCCCTGGGAAGAGCCAAATGCAGGCTTACCGAAACGTTACTCTCCTCAATATAAATCGGCTTTGCGAATTTTGTATTGACACCAGATGCAATTCCTGCGTTTCATCGACAATGTGATGGTCGAAGAGTAACAGTAAAACTGCTGTGGTGCATCGGTGTCTAACACTGAGCCCCCAGGGAAGAGCCAAAGTACATACCCTTCGAAGCAGTACTCCTGTGGACAGAAATCGGCATTGTGAATTCTTTTTAATTGATCCGGATGCAATTTCTGTGTTTCATCGTCAATGTCATGGTCGAAGGGTAACAGTAAACCTGCTGTGGTGCATCGGTGTCTCACACTGGGCCCCCTGGGAAGATACAAAAAACGGGCTCCCCGAAACGTTACTCTCGTCAATATAAATCGGCATTCCGAATTTTGTATTGAAACCGAATGCAATTTATGTGTTTCATCATCAATGTGATGGTCGAAGGGTAACAGTATACCTGCTGTGGTGCATCGGTGTCTCACACTGAGCCCCTAGGGAAAAGACAAGTAACAGGCACCCCAAAACGTTACTCTGGTCAATATAAATCGACATTGCGAATTTTGCATTGAAACCGGATGCAATATCTGTGTTTCATCGTCAATGTGATGGTTGAGGGGTAACAGTAAATCTGCTGTGGTGCATCGGAGTCTAACACTGGGCCCCCAGGGAAGAGCCAAACTACATACTCTTCGAAACAATACTCCTGTAAACGGAAATCGGCATTGCGAATTTTGTATTGAAACCGGATGCATTTTCGGTGTTTTATCGTCAATGTGATGGTCGAATGGTAACAGTAAACCTGCTGTGGTGCATCGGAGTCTCACACTGAGCCCCCAGGGAAGAGCCGAAAAACAGACTCCCCGAAACGTTACTCTCGTCAATATAAATAGGCATTGCGAAATTTGTATTGACACCGGATAAATTTCTGTGTTCCATCGTCAATGTGATGGTCGAAGGGTAACAGTAAACCTGCTGTGGTGCATCGGAGTCCAACACTGGGCCCCCAGGGAGGAGCCAAAGTACATACTCTTCGAAACGGAACTCCTGTGGACAGAAATCGGCATTGCGAATTTTATTTTGAAACCGGATGCAATTTCTGTGTTTCATCGTCAATGTCATGGTCGAAAGGGTAACAGTAAACCGGACGAGGTGCATCGGAGACTATCCCTATACCCCAGAAAAAAGCCAAAAATAGATTCCCCGAAACGTTACTCTCGTCAATAAAAATCGGCATTGCGAATTTTGTATTGAAAGCGGATGCAATATCTGTGTTTCATTGTCATGGTGATGGTCGAAGGGTAACAGTAAAACTGCTGTGGTGCATCGGAGTCTCACACTGGACCCCCTGGGAAGAGCCAAATGCAGGCTCCCCGAAACGTTACTCTCCTCAATATAAATCGGCTTTGCGAATTTTGTATTGACACCAGATGCAATTCCTGCGTTTCATCGACAATGTGATGGTCGAAGAGTAACAGTAAAACTGCTGTGGTGCATCGGTGTCTAACACTGAGCCCCCAGGGAAGAGCCAAAGTACATACCCTTCGAAACGGTACTCCTGTGGACAGAAATCGGCATTGTGAATTTTTTTTAATTGATCCGGATGCAATTTCTGTGTTTCATCGCCAAGGTGATGGTCGAAGGGGAAACGGTAAACCTGCTGTGGTGCATCGGAGTCTCACACTGGGCCCCCTGGGAAGATCCAAAAAACAGGCTCCCCGAAACGTTACTCTCGTCAATATAAATCGGCATTCCGAATTTTGTATTGAAACCTGATGCAATTTATGTGTTTCATCATCAACGTGATGGTCGAAGGGTAACAGTAAACCTGCAGTGGTGCATCGGAGTCTCACACTGAGCCCCTAGGGAAAAGCCAAGTAACAGACACCCCGAAACGTTCCTCTGGTCAATATAAATCAGCATTGCGAATTTTGTATTGATACCGGATGCAATTTCTGTGATTCATCGTCAATGTGATGGTCGAATGGTAACAGTAAATCTGCTGTAGTGCATCTGAGTCTAACACTGGGCCCCCAGGGAAGAGCCAAACTACATACTCTTCGAAACGGTACACCTGTGGACAGAAATCGGCATTGCGAATTTTGTATTGAAACCGGATAAATTTCTGTGTTCCATCGTCAATGTGATGGTCGAAGGGTAACAGTAAACCTGCTGTGGTGCATCGGAGTCCAACACTGGGCCCCCAGGGAAGAGCCAAAGTACATACTCTTCGAAACGGAACTCCTGTGGACAGAAATCGGCATTGCGAATTTTGTATTGAAACCGGATGCAATTTCTGTGTTTCATCGACAATGTCATGGTCGAAAGGGTAACAGTAAACCTGACGAGGTGCATCGGAGACTATCCTGAGACCCCAGAAAAAAGCGAAAAAAAGATTCCCCGAAACGTTACTCTCGTCAATTAAAATCGGCATTGCGAATTTTGTATTGAAAGCGGATGCAATATCTGTGTTTCATCGTCATGGTGATGGTCGAAGGGTAACAGTAAACCTGCTGTGGTGCATCGGAGTCTAACACTGGGCCCCCAGGGAAGAGCCAAACTACATACTCTTCGAAACGGTGCTCCTGTGGACAAAAATCGGCATTGCGATTTTTGTATTGAAACCGGATGCATTTTCTGTGATTCATCGTCAATGTGATGGTCGAAGGGGAAACGGTAAACCTGCTGTGGTGCATCGGAGTCTCACACTGGGCCCCCTGGGAAGATCCAAAGAACAGTCTCCCCGAAACGTTACTCTCGTCAATATAAATTGGCATTCCGAATTTTGTATTGAAACCTGATGCAATTCATGTGTTTCATCATCAACGTGATGGTCGAAGGGTAACAGTAAACCTGCAGTGGTGCATCGGAGTCTCACACTGAGCCCCTAGGGAAAAGCCAAGTAACAGACACCCCGAAACGTTCCTCTGGTCAATATAAATCAGCATTGCGAATTTTGTATTGATACCGGATGCAATTTCTGTGATTCATCGTCAATGTGATGGTGGAAGAGTAACAATAAATCTGCTGTAGTGCATCGGAGTCTAACACTGGGCCCCCAGGGAAGAGCCAAACTACATACTCTTCGAATCGGTACTCCTGTGGACAGAAATCGGCATTGCGAATTTTGTATTGAAACCGGATGCATTTTCTGTGTTTCATCATCAACGTGATGGTTGAAGGGTAACAGTAAACCTGCTGTGGGGCATCGGAGTCTCACGATGAGCCCCCATGGAAGAGCTGAAAAACAGACTCCTTGAAACGTTACTCTCGTCAATATCAATCGGCATTGCGAATTTTGTATTGAAACCGGATGCAATTTCCGTGTTTCAACGTCAATGTGATGGTCGAAAGGTAACAGTAAACCTGCTGTGGAGCATCGGAGTCTCACACTGAGCCCCCAGGAAAAAAGCCAAATAACAGACTCCCTGAATCGTTACTATCGTCAATATAAATCGGCATTGCGAATTTTGTATAGATACCGGATGCAATTTCTGTGTTTCATCGTCAATGTAATGGTCGAAGGGTAACAGTAAATCTTCTGTGGTGCATAGGAGTCTCACACAGAGCCCCCAGGGAAGAGCCAAAAAACAGACTCCCCGAAACGTTACTCTTGTCAATATAAATCGGCATTGCGAATTTTGTATTGATACCGTATGCAATTTCTGTGTTTCATCGTCAATGTGATGGTCGAAGGGTAACAGTAAACCTGCTGTGGTGCATCGGAGTCTCTCACTGAGCCCCCAGGGAAGAGCCGAAAAACAGACGCCCCGAAACGTTACTATCGTCAATATAAATCGGCATTGCGAATTTTGTATTGAAACTAGATGCAATTTCTGTGAATCATCGTCAATGTGATGGTCGAAGGGTAACAGTAAACCTGCTGTGCTGCATCGGAGTCTAACACTGGGCCCCCAGGGAAGAGCCAAACTACATACTCTTCGAAACGGTACTCCTGTGGACAGAAATCGGCATTGCGAATTTTGTATTGAAACCGGATGCATTTTCTGTGTTTCATCGTCAATGTGATGGTCGAAGGGTAACAGTAAACCTGCTGTGGTGCATCGGAGTCTCACACTGAGCCCCCAGGGAAGAGCCGAAAAACAGACTCCTTGAAACTTTACTCTCGTCCATATAAATCGGCATTGTGAATTTTGTATTGAAACCGGATGCAATTTCTGTGTTTCATCGTCAATGTCATGGTCGAAGGGTAACAGTAAACCTGACGAGGTGCATCGGAGACTATCCTGAGACCCCAGAAGAGAGCCAAAAGAGACTCCCCGAAACGTTACGCTCGTCAATAAAAATCGGCAATGCGAATTTTGTATTGAAACCGGATACAATATCAGTAACAGTAAACCTGCTGTGGTGCATCGGAGTCTCACACTGGGCCCCAGGAAAAAAGCCAAATAACAGACTCCCCGAAACTGGATGCAATTTCTGTGTTTCATCGCCAATGTGATGGTCGAAGGGTAACAGTAAACCAGCTGTGGTGCATCGGAGTCTCACACTGGGCCCCCTGGGAAGATCCAAAAAACAGGCTCCCCGAAACGTTACTCTGGTCAATATAAGGCGGCATTGCGAATTTTGTATTGAAACCGGATGCAATTTCTGTGTTTCATTGCCAATGTGATGGTGGAAGGGTAACAGTAAACCTGCTGTGGTGCATCGGAGTCTCACACTGGGCCCCCTGAGATGATTCAAAAAACAGGCTCCCCGAAACGTTACTCTCGTCAATATAAATCGGCATTCCGAAATTTGTATTGAAACCGAATGCAATTTATGTGTTTCATCAACAATGTGATGGTCGAAGGGTAACAGTAAACCTGCTGTGGTGCATCGGAGTCTCACTTTGAGCCCCAAGGGAAAAGCCAAGTAAGAGGCACCCCGAAACGTTACTCTGGTCAATATAAATCGACATTGCGAATTTTGCATTGAAACCGGATGCAATATCTGTGTTTCATCGTCAATGTGATGGTTGAGGGGTAACAGTAAATCTGCTGTGGTGCATCGGAGTCTAACACTGGGCCCCCAGGGAAGAGCCAAACTACATACTCTTCGAAACGGTACCCCTGTAAACAGAAATCGGCATTGCGAATTTTGTATTGAAACCGGATGCATTTTCGGTGTTTCATCGACAATCTGATGGTCGAAGGGTAACAGTAAACCTGCTGTGGTGCATCGGAGTCTCACTTTGAGCCCCAAGGGAAAAGCCAAGTAAGAGGCACCCCGAAACGTTACTCTGGTCAATATAAATCGACATTGCGAATTTTGCATTGAAACCGGATGCAATATCTGTGTTTCATCGTCAATGTGATGGTTGAGGGGTAACAGTAAATCTGCTGTGGTGCATCGGAGTCTAACACTGGGCACCCAGGGAAGAGCCAGACTACATACTCTTCGAAACGGTACTCCTGTAAACAGAAATCGGCATTGCGAATTTTGTATTGAAACCGGATGCATTTTCGGTGTTTCATCGACAATGTGATGGTCGAAGGGTAACAGTAAACCTGCTGTGGTGCATCGAAGTCTCACACTGAGCCCCCCGGGAACAGCCGAAAAACAGAATTCTTGAAACGTTACTCTCGTCAATATAAATCGGCATTGCGAATCTTGTATTGAAACCGGACGCAATTTCTGTGTTTCATCGTCAATGTGATGGTCGAAGGTTACAGTAACCCTGCTGTGGTGCATCGGAGTCTCACACTGAGCCCCCAGGGACGAGCCGAAAGACAGACTCCCCGAAACGTTACTCTCGTCAATATAAATCGGCATTGCGAAATTTGTATTGAAACCGGATAAATTTCTGTGTTCCATCGTCAATGTGATGGTCGAAGGGTAGCAGTAAACCTGCTGTGGTGCATCGGAGTCCAACACTGGGCCCCCAGGGAAGAGCCAAAGTACATACTCTTCGAAACGGAACTCCTGTGGACAGAAATCGGCATTGCGAATTTTGTATTGAAACCGGATGCAATTTCTGTGTTTCATCGTCAATGTCATGGTCGAAAGGGTAACAGTAAACCTGACGAGGTGCATCGGAGACTATCCTGAGACCCCAGAAAAAAGCCAAAATAAGACTCCCCGAAACGTTACTCTCGTCAATAAAAATCGGCATTGCGAATGTTGTATTGAAACCGGATGCAATTTCTGTGTTTCATCGCCAAAGTGATGGTCGAAGGGTAACAGTAAACCTGCTGTGGTGCATCGGAGTCTCACACTGGGCCCCCTGAGAAGATCCAAAAAACAGGCTCCCCGAAACGTTACTCTCGTCAATATAAATCGGCATTCTGAATTTTGTATTGAAACCTGATGCAAATTATGTGTTTCATCATCAACGTGATGGTCGATGGGTAACAGTAAACCTGCTGTGGTGCATCGGAATCTCACACTGAGCCCCTAGGGAAAAGCCAAGTAACATACACCCCGATACGTTCCTCTGGTCAATATAAATCAGCATTGCGAATTTTGTATTGAAACCGGATGCAATATCTGTGTTTCATCGTCAATGTGATGGTTGAGTGGTAACAGTAAATCTGCAGTAGGGCATCGGAGTCTAACACTGTGCCCCCAGGGAAGAGCCAAACTACATACTCTTCGATACGGTATTCTTGTGGACAGAAATCGGCATTGCGAATTTTGTATTGAAACCGGATGCAATTTCTGTGTTTCATCGTCAATGTCATGGTCGAAGGGTAACAGTAAACCTGCTGTGGTGCATCGGAGACTCACACTGAGCCCCCAGGGAAGAGCAAAAAAACAGACTCCCCGAACGTTACTCTTGTCAATATAAATTGGCATTGCGAATTTTGAATTGAAACCAGATGCAATTTCTGTGTTTCATCGTCAATGTGATGGTTGAAGGGTAACAGTAAATCTGCTGTGGTTCATCGGAGTCTATTACTGGGCCCCCAGGGAAGATTCAAAATACATACTTTTCGAAACGTTACTACTGTGAACAGAAATCGGCATTGCGAATTTTGTATTGAACCCGTATGAAATTTCTGTGTTTCATCGTCAATGTCATGGTCGAAGGGGTAACAGCAAACCTGCTGCAGTGCATCGGGGTATCACACTGAGCCCCCAGGGAAGAGCCGAAAAACAGACTCTCCGAAACGTTACTCCTGTCAATATAAATCGGCGTTGCGAATTTTGTATTGAAACCGGATGCAATTTCTGTGTTTCATCGTCAATGTGATGGTCGAAGGGTAACAGTAAACCTGCTGTGGTGCATCGGAGTAAATCTCTGGGACCCCAGGGAAAAGCCTAAGTACATACACTTCGAAATGGTACTCCTGTGGACAGAAATCGGTATTGCGAATTTTGTATTGAAACCGGATGCAATTTCTGTGTTTGATCGTCAATGTGATGGTCGAAGGGTAACAGTAAACCTGCTGTGGTGCATCGGAGTATCACACTGAGCCCCCAGGGAAGAGCCGAAAAACAGACTTTCCGAAACGTTACTCATGTCCATATAAATCGGCATTGCGAAATTTGTATTGAAACCGGATGCAATTTCTGTTTATCTTCGCCAATGTGATGGTCGAAAGGTAACAGTAAACCTGCTGTGGTGCATCGGAGTCTCACACTGAGCCCCCAGGGAAGAGCCGAAAAAAAGACTTTCCGAAACGTTACTCATGTCCATATAAATCGGCATTGCGAAATTTGTATTGAAACCGGATGCAATTTCTGTATTTCTTCGCCAATGTGATGGTCGAAAGATAACAGTAAACCTGCTGTGGTGCATCGGAGTCTCACACTGAGCCCCCAGGGTAGATCCGAAAAACAGACTTTCTGAAACGTTACTCTCGTCAATATAAATCGGCATTGCGAATTTTGTATTGAAACGGGATGCAATTACTGTGTTTCATCGTCGACGTGATGGTCGCAAGGTAATAGTAAACCTGCTTTGGTGCATCGGAGTCTCACACTGAGCCCCCAGGGAAGGGCCGAAAAAAAGACTTTCCGAAACGTTACTCATGTCCATATAAATCGGCATTGCGAAAGTTGTATTGAAACCGGATGCAATTTCTGTGTTTCATCGTAAATGTGATGGTCGAAGGGTAACAGTAAACCTGCTGTGGTGCATCAGAGTCTAACACTGGGCCCGCAGGGAAGAGCCAAATTACATACTCTTCGAAACGGTACTCCTGTGGACAGAAATCGGCATTGTGAATTTTGTATTGATCCGGATTCAATTTCTGTGTTTCATCGTCAATGTGATGGTCAAAGGGTACCAGTAAACCTGCTGGGGTGCATCGGAGTCTCACACTGAGCCCCCAGGTAAGAGCCAAAAAGCAGACTCCCCGAAACGTTAGTCTTGTCAATATAAATCGGCAATGCGATTTTTGTATTGAATCCGGATGCAATTACTGTGTTTCATCGTCAATGTGATGGTCGAAGGTAACAGTAAACCTGCTGTGGTGCATCGGAGTCTCACACTGAGCCCCCAGGGAAGAGCCGAAAAACAGAATTCTTGAAACGTTACTCTCGTCAATATAAATCGGCATTGCGAATTTTGTATTGAAACCGGATGCAATTTCTGTGTTTCATCGTCAATGTCATGGTCGAAAGGGTAACAGTAAACCTGACGAGGTGCATCGGAGACTATCCTGAGACCCCAGAAAAAAGCCAAAAAAAGACTCCCCGAAACGTTACTCTCGTCAATAAAAATTGGCATTGCGAATGTTGTATTGAAACCGGATGCAATATCTGTGTTTCATCGTCATGGTGATGGTCGAAGGGTAACAGTAAACCTGCTGTGGTGCATCGGAGTCTAACACTGGGCCCCCAGGGAAGGGCCAAACTACATACTCTACCAAACGGTGCTCCTGTGGACAGAAATCGGCATTGCGAATTTTGTATTGAAACCGGATGCATTTTCTGTGTTTCATCGTCAATGTGATAGTCGAAAGGTAACAGTAAACCTGCTGTGGTGCATCGGAGTCCCACACTGAGCCTCCAGGGAAAAGCCAAATCACAGACTCCCCGAAACGTTACTCAAGTTAATATAAATCGGCATTGCAAATTTTGTATTGAAACCGGATGCAATTTCTGTGTTTCATCGCCAAAGTGATGGTCGAAGGGTAACAGTAAACCTGCTGTGGTGCATCGGAGTCTCACACTGGGCCCCCTGGGAAGATCCAAAAAACAGGCTCCCCGAAACGTTACTCTCGTCAATATAAATCGGCATTCTGAATTTTGTATTGAAACCTGATGCAATTTATGTGTTTCATCATCAACGTGATGGTCGATGGGTAACAGTAAACCTGCTGTGGTGCATCGGAATCTCACACTGAGCCCCTAGGGAAAAGCCAAGTAACAGACACCCCGATACGTTCCTCTGGTCAATATAAATCAGCATTGTGAATTTTGTATTGAAACCGGATGCAATATTTGTGTTTCATCGTCAATGTGATGGTTGAGGGGTAACAGTAAATCTGCAGTAGTGCATCGGAGTCTAACACTGTGCCCCCAGGGAAGAGACAAACTCCATACTCTTCGATACGGTATTCTTGTGGACAGAAATCGGCATTGCGAATTTTGTATTGAAGCCGGATGCATTTTCTGTGTTTCATCGTCAATGTGATGGTCGAAGGGTAACAGTATACCTGCTGTGGGGCATCGGAGTCTCACACGGAGCCCCCATGGAAGAGCCGAAAAACAGACTCCTTGAAACGTTACTCTCGTCTATATAAATCGGCATTGCGTATTTTGTATTGAAACCGGATGCAATTTCTGTGTTTCATCGTCAATGTCATGGTCGAAGGGTAACAGTAAACCTGCTGTGGTGCATCGGAGTCTCACACTGAGCCCCCAGGGAAGAGCCGAAGAACAGACTCCCCGAAACGTTACTCTCGTCAATATAAATCGGCATTGCGAATTTTGTATTGAAACCGAATGCAATTTCTGTGATTCATCGTCAATGTGATGGTCGAAGGGTAACAGTAAATCTGCTGTGGTGCATGGGAGTCTCACACTGAGCCCCCAGGGAAGAGCCAAAAAACAGACTCCCCGAACGTTACTCTTGTCAATATAAATTGGCATTGCGAATTTTGAATTGAAACCAGATGCAATTTCTGTGTTTCATCGTCAATGTGATGGTTGAAGGGTAACAGTAAACCTGCTGTGGTTCATCGGAGTCTATTACTGGGCCCCCAGGGAAGATTCAAAGTACATACTTTTCGAAACGTTACTACTGTGGACAAAAATCGGCATTGCGAATTATGTATTGAAACCGGATGAAATTTCTGTGTTTCATCGTCAATGTCATGGTCGAAGGGGTAACAGTAAACCTGCTGCAGTGCATCGGGGTACCACACTTAGCCCCCAGGGAAGAGCCGAAAAACAGACTCTCCGAAACGTTACTCCTGTCAATATAAATCGGCGTTGCGAATTTTGTATTGAAACCGGATGCAATTTCTGTGTTTCATCGTCAATGTGATGGTCGAAGGGTAACAGTAAACCTGCTGTGGTGCATCGGAGTAAATCTTTGGGACCCCAGGGAAGAGCCTAAGTACATACTCTTCGAAATGGTACTCCTGTGGACAGAAATCGGTATTGCGAATTTTGTATTGAAACCGGATGCAATTTCTGTGTTTGATCGTCAATGTGATGGTCGAAGGGTAACAGTAAACCTGCTGTGGTGCATCGGAGTATCACACTGAGCCCCCAGGGAAGAGCCGAAAAAAAGACTTTCCGAAACGTTACTCATGTCCATATAAATCGGCATTGCGAAATTTGTATTGAAACCGGATGCAATTTCTGTGTTTCTTCGCCAATGTGATGGTCGAAAGGTAACAGTAAACCTGCTGTGGTGCATCGGAGTCTCACACTGAGCCCCCAGGGAAGAGCCGAAAAACAGACTTTCCGAAACATTACTCTAGTCAATATAGATCGGCATTGCGAATTTTGTATTGAAACGGGATGCAATTACTGTGTTTCATCGTCGACGTGATGGTCGCAAGGTAACAGTAAACCTGCTGTGGTGCATCGGAGTCTCACACTGAGCCCCCAGGGAAGAGCCGAAAAAAAGACTTTCCGAAACGTTACTCATGTCCATATAAATCGGCATTGCGAAATTTGTATTGAAACCGGATGCAATTTCTGTGTTTCTTCGCCAATGTGATGGTCGAAAGGTAACAGTAAACCTGCTGTGGTGCATCAGAGTCTAACACTGGGCCCGCAGGGAAGAGCCAAAGTACATACTCTTCGAAACGGTACTCCTGTGCACAGAAATCGGCATTGTGAATTTTGTATTGATCCGGATTCAATTTCTGTGTTTCATCGTCAATGTGATGGTCAAAGGGGACCAGTAAACCTGCTGGGGTGCATCGGAGTCTCACACTGAGCCCCCAGGTAAGAGCCAAAAAACAGACTCCCCGAAACGTTAGTCTTGTCAATATAAATCGGCAATGCGATTTTTGTATTGAAACCGGATGCAATTTCTGTGTTTCATCGTCAATGTGTTGGTCGAAGGGTAACAGTAAACCTGCTGTGGTGCATCGGAGTCTCACACTGATCCCCCAGGGAAGAGCCGAAAAACGGACTCCCCGAAACGTTACTCTCGTCAATATAAACCGGCATTGCGAATTTTGTATTGAAACGGGATGCAATTACTGTGTTTCATCGTCAATGTGATGGTCGAAGGTAACAGTAAACCTGCTGTGGTGCATCGGAGTCTCACACTGAGCCCCCTGGGAAGAGCCCAAAAACAGACTCCCCGAAACGTTACTCTCGTCAATATAAACTGGCATTGCTAATTTTGTATTGAAACCGGATGCAATTTCTGTGTTTCATCGTCAATGTCATGGTCGAAGGTTAACAGTAAACCTGCTGTGGTGCATCGGAGTCTCACACTGAGCCCCCAGGGAAGAGTCAAAGTCATACTCTTCGAAACGGTACTCCTGTGGACAGAAATCGGCATTGTGAATTTTGTATTGATCCGGATGCAATTTCTGTGTTTCATCGTCAATGTGATGGTCGAAGGGTACCAGTAAACCTGCTGTGGTGCCTCGGAGTCTCACACTGAGCCCCCTGGGAAGAGCCCAAAAACAGACTCCCCGAAACGTTAGTCTTGTTAATATAAATCGGCAATGCGAATTTTGTATTGAAACCGGATGCAATTTCTGTGTTTCATCGTCAATGTGTTAGCCGAAGGGTAACAGTAAACCTGCTGTGGATCATCGGAGTCTAACACTGGGCCCCAAGAGAAGAGCCACACTCTTCGAAACGGTACTCCTGTGGACAGAATTCGGCATGGTGAATTTTGTATTGATCCGGATGCAATTTCTGTGTTTCATCATCAATGTCATGGTCGAAGGGTACCAGTAAACCCGCTGTAGTGCATCGGAGTCTCACACTGATCCCCCAGGGATGAGCCAAAAAACAGACTCCCCGAAGCTTTACTCTTGTCAATATAAATTTGCATTGCGAATTTTGTATTGGAACCGGATAATATTTCTGTGTTTCATCGTCAATGAGTTGGTCGAAGGGTAACAGTAAACCTGCTGTGGTGCATCGGAGTCCCACACTGAGCCCCCAGGAGAGAGCCGATTAACAGACTCCCCGAAACGTTACGCTCGACAATATAAATCGGCATTGCGACATTTGTATTGGAACCAGATGCAATTTCTGTGTTTCATCGTCAAAGTGATAGTCGAAGGGGAACAGTAAACCTGATGTGGTGCATCGGAGGTTCACACTGAGCCCCCGGGGAAGAGCCAAAAAACAGACGCCCCGAAACGTTAATCTCGTCAATATAAATCGGCATTGCGAATTTTGCATTGAAACGGGAAGCAATTACTGTGTTTCATCGTCAACGTGATGGTCGAAAGGTAACAGTAAACCTGCTGAGGTGCATCGGAGTCTCAAACTGAGCCCCCAGGGAAGAGCCGAAGAAAAGACTTTCCGAAACGTTACTCATGTCCATATAAATCGGCATTGCGAAATTTGTATTGAAACCGAATGCAATATCTGTGTTTCTTCGAAAATGTGATGGTCGAAGGGTAACAGTAAACCTGATGTGGTGCATCGGAGGCTCACACTGAGATCCCAGGGAAGAGCCGAAGAACAGACTCCCCGAAACGTTACTCTCGTCAATATAAATCGGCATTGCGAATTTTGTATTGAATCGGGATGCAATTTCTGTGTTTCATCGTCAATGTGATGGTCGAAGGGTAACAGTAAACCTGCTGTGGTGCATCGGAGTCCCACACTGAGCCCCCAGGAAAGAGCCGAATAACAGACTCCCCGAAACGTTACGCTCGACAATATAAATCGGCATTGCGAATTTTGTATTGGAACCGGATAATATTTCTGTGTTTCATCGTCAATGTGTTGGTCGAAGGGTAACAGTAAACCTGCTGTTGTGCATCGGAGTCCCACACTGAGCCCCCAGGAAAGAGACGAATAACAGACTCCCCGAAACGTTACGCTCGACAATATAAATCGGCATTGCGAATTTTGTATTGAAACGGAATGCAATTTCTGTGTTTAATCGTCAATGCGATGGTCGAAGGGTAACAGTAAACCTTCTGTGGCGCATCGGAGAGTACCACTGGGCCCCCAGGGAAGAGCCAAAGTACATACTCTTCGAAACGGTACTCCTGTGGACAGAAATCGGCATTGTGAATATGTATTGATCCGGATGCAATTTCTGTGTTTCATGGACAATGTGATGGTCGAAGGGTACCAGTAAACCAGCTGTGGTGCATTGGAGTCTCACCCTGAGCCCCCAAAGAAGAGCCCAAAAACAGACCCCCGAAACGTTAGTCTTGTCAATATATATCGGCAATGCGAATTTTGTATTGAAACCGGATGCAATTTCTGTGTTTCATCGTCAATGTGTTGGCCGAATGGTAGCAGTAAACCTGATGTGGTGCATCGGCGGCTCACACTGAGTCCCCAGGGAAGAGCCGAAAAACCGACTCCCCGAAACGTTACTCTATTCATTAGAAATCGGCATTGCAACTTTTGTATTGAAACGGGAAGCAATTACTGTGTTTCATCTTCAAAGTGAAGGTCGAAGGGTAACAGTAAACCTGCTGTGGTGCATCGGAGTCTAACACTGGGCTCCAAGGGAAAAGCCAAAGTACATACTCTTCGAAATGGTACTCTTGTGGACAGAAAGCGGCATTGCGAATTTTGTATTGAAACCGGATGCAATTTCTGTGTGCCATCGTCAATGTGATAATCGAAAGGTAACAGTAAACCTGCTGTGGTGCATCGGAGTCTCACACTGAGCCCCCAGGGAAGAGCCGAAAGACAGACTTTCCGAAACCTTACTCTCGTCAATATAAATCGGCATTGCGAAATTTGTATTGAAACCGGATGCAATTTCTGTGTTTCATCGTCAATGTGATGGTCGAAGGAAACAGTAAACTGGATGTAGTGCATCGGAGTCTCACACTGAGCCCCCAGGTTAGAGCCGAAAAAGAGGCTCCCGAAACGTTACTCATGTCAATATAAACCGGCATTGCTAATTTTGTATTGAAACCGGATGCAATTTCTGTGTTTCATCGTCAATGTATTGGCCGTAGGGTAACAGTAAATCTGCTGTGGTGCATCGGAGACTCACACTGAGCCCCCAGGGAAGAGCCAAAAAACAGACTCCCTGAAACGTTACTCTCGTCACAGTAAATCGGCATTGCGAATTTAGTATTGATACTGGATGCAATTTCTGTGTTTCATCGTCAATGTGATGGTCGACGGGTAGCAGTAAACCTAATGTGGTGCATTGGAGTCTAACACTGGGCCCCCAGGGAAGAGCCAAAGTACATACTCTTCGAAACGGTACTCCTGTTGACAGAAACCGACATTGTGAATTTTGTATTGATCCGGATGCAATATCTGTGTTTCATCGTCAATGTGATGGTCGAAGGGTACCAGTAAACCTGCTGTGGTGCATCGGAGTCTCACACTGAGCCCCCAGGGAAGAGCCGAAAGACAGACTTTCCGAAACCTTACTCTTGTCAATGTAAATCGGCATTGCGGAATTTGTATTGAAGCCGCATGCAATTTCTGTGTTTCATCGTCAATGAGATGGTCGAAAGAAACAGTAAACCTGATGTGGTGCATCGGAGTCTCACACTGAGCGCCACGGGTAGAGCCGAAAAACAGGCTCCCCGAAACGTTACTCTCGTCAATATAAACCGGCAATGCGAATTTTGTATTGAAACCGGATGCAATTTCTGTGTTTCATCGTCAATGTGATGGTCGAAGGAAACAGTAAACCTGATGTGGTGCATCGGAGTCTCACACTGAGCGCCACGGGTAGAGCCGAAAAACAGGCTCCCCGAAACGTTACTCTCGTCAATATAAACTGGCATTGCGAATTTTGTATTGAAACGGGATGCAATTACTGTGTTTCATCGTCAATGTGATGGTCGAAGGTAACAGTAAACCTGATGTGGTGCATCGCAGTCTCACACTGAGCGCCCAGGGTAGAGCCGAAAAACAGGCTCCCCGAAACGTTACTCTCGTCAATATAAACCGGCATTGCTAATTTTGTATTGAAACCGGATGCAATTTCTGTGTTTCATCGTCAATTTCAAGGTCGAAGGTTATCAGTTAACCTGCTGTGGTGCATCGGAGTTTCACACTGAGCCCCCAGGGAAGAGTCAAAGTACATACTCTTCGAAACGGTACTCCTGTGGACAGAAATCGGCATTGTGAATTTTGTATTGATCCGGATGCAATTTCTGTGTTTCATCGTCAATGTGATGGTCGAAGGGTACCAGTAAACCTGCTGTGGTGCCTCGGAGTCTCACACTGAGCCCCCTGGGAAGAGCCCAAATACAGACTCCCCGAAACGTTAGTCTTGTCAATATAAATCGGCAATGCGAATTCTGTATTGAAACCGGATGCAATTTCTGTGTTTGATCGTCAATGTGTTGGCCGAAGGGTAACAGTAAACCTGCTGTGGGGCATCGGAGTCTAACACTGGGACCCAGGGATGAGCCAAAGAACAGACTCCCCGAAACTTTACTCTTGTCAATATAAATCTGCGTTGCGAATTTTGTATTGGAACCGGATAATATTTCTGTGTTTCATCGTCAATGTGTTGGTCGAAGGGTAACAATAAACCTGCTGTGGTGCATCGGAGTCGTACACTGAGCCCCCAGGAAAGAGCCGAATAACAGACTCCCCGAAACGTTACGCTCGACAATATAAATCGGCATTGCGAATTTTGTATTGAAACGGGATGCAATTACTGTGTTTCATCGTCAATGTGATGTTCGAAGGGTAACAGTAAACCTGCCGTGGTGCATCGGAGTCTAACACTGTTCCCCAAGGGAAAGGCCAAAGTACATACTCTTCGAAATGGTACTCCTGTGGACAGAAAGCGGCATTGCGAATTTTGTATTGAAACCGGATGCAATTTCTGTGTTCCATCGTCAATGTGATGGTCGTAGGGTATCAGTACACCGTCTGTGGTGCATCGGAGTCTAACACTGGGCCCCCAGGGAAGAGCCAAAGTACATACTCTTCGAAACGGTACTTCTGTGGACAGAAAGCGGCATTGCGAATTTTGTATTGAAACCGGATGCAATTTCTGTGTTCCATCGTCAATGGGATGGTCGAAAGGTAACAGTAAACATGTTGTGGTGCATAGGAGTCTCACACTGAGCGCTCAGGGTAGAGCCGAAAAACAGTCTCCCCGAAGCGTTACTCTCGTCAATATAAACCGGCATTGCTAATTTAGTATTGAAACCGGATGCAATTTCTGTGTTTCATCGTCAATGTGATAGTCTATGGGTAACAGTAAATCTTCTGTGGTGCACCGGAGTCTCACACTGAGCCCCCAGGGAAGAGCCAAAAAACAGACTGCCTGAAACGTTACTCTCGTCAAAAGTAAATCGGCATTGCGAATTTAGTATTGAAACTGGATGCAATTTCTGTGTTTCATCGTCAGTGTGATGGTCGAAGGGTATCAGTACACCGTCTGTGGTGCATCGGAGTCTAACACTGGGCCCCCAGGGAAGAGCCAAAGTACATACTCTTCGAAACGGTTCTCCTGTGGACAGAAAGCGGCATTGCGAATTTTGTATTGAAACCGGATGCAATTTCTGTGTTCCATCGTCAATGGGATGGTCGAAAGGTAACAGGAATCATGCTGTGGTGCATCGGAGTCTCACACTGAGGCCCCAGGGAAGAGCCGAAAAACAGACTTTCCGAAACGCTACTCTCGTCAATATAAATCGGCATTGCGAAATTTGTATTGAAACCGGATGCAATTTCTGTGTCTCATCGTCAATGTGATGGTCGAAGGAAACAGCAAAACCTGATGTAGTGCATCGGAGTCTCACACTGAGCCCCCAGGGTAGAGCCGAAAAAGAGGCTCCCCGAAACGTTACTCATGTCAATATAAACCGGCATTGCTAATTTTGTATTGAAACCGGATGCAATTTCTGTGTTTCATCGTCAATGTATTGGTCGTAGGGTAATAGTAAATCTGCTCTGGTGCATCGGAGACACACACTGAGCCCCCAAGGAAGAGCCAAAAAACAGACTCCCTGAAACGTTACTCTCGTCACAGTAAATCGGCATTGCGAATTTAGTATTGAAACAGGATGCAATTTCTGTGTTTCATCGTCAATGTGATGGTCGACGGGTAGCAGTAAACCTGCTGTGGTGCATTGGAGTCTAACACTGGGCCCCCAGGGAAGAGCCAAAGTACATACTCTTCGAAACGGTACTCCTGTTGACAGAAACCGACATTGTGAATTTTGTATTGATCTGGATGCAATATCTGTGTTTCATCGTCAATGTGATGGTCGAAGGGTACCAGTAAACCTGCTGTGGTGCATCGGAGTCTCACACTGAGCCCCCAGGGATGAGCCGAAAGACAGACTTTGCGAAACCTTACTCTTGTCAATGTAAATCGGCATTGCGGAATTTGTATTGAAACCGGATGCAATTTCTTTGTTTCATCGTCAATGTGATGGTCGAAGGAAACAGTAATCCTGATGTGGTGCATCGGAGTCTCACACTGAGTGCCACGGGTAGAGCCGAAAAACAGGCTCCCCGAAACGTTACTCTCGTCAATATAAACCGGCATTGCTAATTTTGTATTGAAACCGGATGCAATTTCTGTGTTTCATCGTCAATGTCATGGTCGAAGGGTAACAGTAAACCTGCTGTGGTGCATCAGAGTCTAACACTGGGCCCCCAAGGAAGAGCCAAAGTACATACTCTTCGAAACGGTACTCCTGTGGACAGAAATCGGCATTGTGAATTTTGTATTGATCCGGATTCAATTTCTGTGTTTCATCGTCAATGTGATGGTCAAGGGGTACCAGTAAACCTGCTGGGGTGCATCGGAGTCTCACACTGAACCCACAGGTAAGAGCCAAAAAACAGACTCCCCGAAACGTTAGTCTTGTCAATATAAATCGGCAATGCGAATTTTGTATTGAAACCGGATGCAATTTCTGTGTTTCATCGTCAATGTGTTGGTCGAAGGGTAACAGTAAACCTGCTGTGGTGCATCGGAGTCTCACACTGATCCCCCAGGGAAGAGCCGAAGAACAGACTCCCCGAAACGTTACTCTCGTCAATATAAACCAGCATTGCGAATTTTGTATTGAAACGGGATGCAATTACTGTGTTTCATCGTCAATGTGATGGTCGAAGGTAACAGTAAACCTGATGTGGTGCATCGGAGTCTCACACTGAGCGCCCAGGGTAGAGCCGAAAAACAGGCTCCCTGAAACGTTACTCTCGTCAATATAAACCGGCATTGCTAATTTTGTATTGAAACCAGATGCAATTTCTGTGTTTCATCGTCAATGTCATGGTCGAAGGTTGACAGTAAACCTGCTGTGGTGCATCGGAGTCTCACACTGAGCCCCCAGGGAAGAGCCGAAAGACAGACTTTCCGAAACCTTACTCTCATCAATATAAATTGGCATTGCGAAATTTGTATTGAAACCGGATGCAATTTCTGTGTTTCATCGTCAATGTATTGGTCGTAGGGTAACAGTAAATCTGCTGTGGTGCATCGGAGACTCACACTGAGCCCCCAGGGAAGAGCCAAAAAACAGACTGCCTGAAACGTTACTCTCGTCAAAAGTAATTCGGCATTGCGAATTTAGTATTGAAACTGGATGCAATTTCTGTGTTTCATCGTCAGTGTGATGATCGAAGGGTATCAGTAAACCGTCTGTGGTGCATCGGAGTCTAACACTGGGCCCCCAGGGAAGAGCCAAAGTACATACTCTTCGAAACGGTTCTCCTGTGGACAGAAAGCGGCATTGCGAATTTTGTATTGAAACCGGATGCAATTTCTGTGTTTCATCGTCAATGGGATGGTCGAAAGGTAACAGTAAACATGCTGTGGTGCATCGGAGTCTCACACTGAGCCCCCAGGGAAGAGCCGAAAAACAGACTTTCCGAAACGTTACTCTCGTCAATATAAATCGGCATTGCGAAATTCGTATTGAAACCGGATGCAAATTCTGTGTTTCATCGTCAATGTGTTGGCCGAAGGGTAACAGTAAACCTGATGTGGTGCATCGGAGTCTCACACTGAGCGCCCGGGGCAGAGCCGAAAAACAGGCTCCCCGAAACGTTACTCTCGTCAATAAAAACCGGCATTGCTAATTTTGTATTGAAACCGGATGCAATTTCTGTGTCTCATCGTCAATGTGATGGTCTAAGGGTAACAGTAAATCTGTTGTGGTGCACCGGAGTCTCACACTGAGCCGCCAGGGAAGAGCCAAAAACAGACTCCCCAAACGTTACTCTCGTCAATATAAAACGGCATTGCGAATTTTGTATTGAAACCGGATGCAATTTCTGTGTTTCATCGTCAAAGTGATAGTCGAAGGAGAACAGTAAACCTGCTGTGGTGCATCGGAGTATCACACTGAGCCCCAGGGAAGAGCCCAAAAACAGACTCCTCGAAACGTTAGTCTTGTCAATATAAATCGGCAATGCGAATTTTGTATTGAAACCGGATGCAATTTCTGTGTTTCATCGTCAATGTGTTGGCCGAAGGGTAACAGCAAACATGATGTGGTGCATTGGAGTCTCACACTGAGCCCCCAGGGAAGAGTCAAAGTACATACTCTTCGAAACGATACTCCTGTGGACAGAAATCGGCATTGTGAATTTTGTATTGATCCGGATGCAATTTCTGTGTTTCATCGTCAATGTGATGGTCGAAGGGTACCAGTAAACCTGCTGTGGTGCATCGGAGTCTCACACTGAGCCCCCAGGGAAGAGCCCAAAAACAGACTCCCCGAAACGTTAGTGTTGTCAATATAAATCGGCAATGCGAATTTTGTATTGAGACCGGATGCAATTTCTGTGTTTCATCGTCAATGTATTGGCCAAAGGGTAACAGTAAACCTGATGTGGTGCATCGGAGGATCACACTGACCCCCAGAGAAGAGCCAAATAACAGACGCCCCGAAACGTTAATCTCGTCAATGTAAATCGGCATTGCGAATTTTGTATTGAAACGGGATGCAATTACTGTGTTTCATCGTCAACGTGATGGTCGAAAGATGACAGTAAACCTGCTGTGGTGCATCGGAGTGTCACACTGAGCCCCCAGGGAAGAGCCGAAAAAAAGGCTATCCGAAATGTTACTCATGTCCATATAAATCGGCATTGCGAAATTTGTATTGAAACCGGATGCAATTTCTGTGTTTCATCGTCAGTATGATGGTCGAAGGGTAACAGTAAACCTGCTGTGGTGCATCGGAGACTCACACTGAGCCCCCAGGGAAGAGCCGAAAGACAGACTTTCCGAAACCTTACTCTCGTCAATATAAATCGGCATTGCGAAATTTGTATTGAAACCGGATGCAATTTCTGTGTTTCATCGTCAATGTATTGGTCGTAGGGTAACAGTAAATCTGCTGTGGTGCATCGGAGACTCACACTGAGCCCCCAGGGAAGAGCCAAAAAACATACTGCCTGAAAAGTTACTCTCGTCAAAAGTAAATTGGCATTGCGAATTTAGTATTGAATCTGGATGCAATTTCTGTGTTTCATCGTCAGTGTGATGGTCGAAGGGTATCAGTACACCGTCTGTGGTGCATCGGAGTCTAACACTGGGCCCGCAGGGAAGAGCCAAAGTACATACTCTTCGAAACGGTACTCCTGTGGACAGAAATCGGCATTGTGAATTTTGTATTGATCCGGATTCAATTTCTGTGTTTCATCGTCAATGTCATGGTCGAAGGTTAACAGTAAACCTGCTGTGGTGCATCGGAGTCTCACACTGAGCCCCCAGGGAAGAGCCGAAAGACAGACTTTCCGAAACCTTACTCTCGTCAATATAAATCGGCATTGCGAAATTTGTATTGAAACCGGATGCAATTTCTGTGTTTCATCGTCAATGTATTGGTCGTAGGGTAACAGTAAATCTGCTGTGGTGCATCGGAGACTCACACTGAGCCCCCAGGGAAGAGCCAAAAAACATACTGCCTGAAAAGTTACTCTCGTCAAAAGTAAATTGGCATTGCGAATTTAGTATTGAATCTGGATGCAATTTCTGTGTTTCATCGTCAGTGTGATGGTCGAAGGGTATCAGTACACCGTCTGTGGTGCATCGGAGTCTAACACTGGGCCCCCAGGGAAGAGCCAAAGTACATACTCTTCGAAACGGTACTTCTGTGGACAGAAAGCGGCATTGCGAATTTTGTATTGAAACCGGATGCAATTTCTGTGTACCATCGTCAATGGGATGGTCGAAAGGTAACAGTAAACATGTTGTGGTGCATCGGAGTCTCACACTGAGCGCTCAGGGTAGAGCCGAAAAACAGGCTCCCCGAAGCGTTACTCTCGTCAATATAAACCGGCATTGCTAATTTTGTATTGAAACCGGATGCAATTTCTGTGTTTCATCGTCAATGTGATAGTCTATGGATAACAGTAAATCTGCTGTGGTGCACCGGAGTCTCACACTGAGCCCCCAGGGAAAAGCCAAAAAGCAGACTCCCCAAACGTTACTCTCGACAATATAAAACGGCATTGCGAATTTTGTATTGAAACCAGGTGCAATTTCTGTGTTTCATCGTCAAAGTGATAGTCGAAGGGGAACAGTAAACATGATGTGGTGCATCGGAGGCTCACACTGAGCCCCCAGGGAAGAGCCAAAAAACAGACTCCCCGAAACGTTAATCTCGTCAATATAAATCGGCATTGCGAATTTTGCTTTGAAACGGGATGCAATTACTGTGTTTCATCGTCAACGTGATGGTCGAAAGGTAACAGTAAACCTGCTGAGGTGCATCGGAGTCTCACACTGAGCCCCCAGGGAAGAGCCGAAAAAAAGACTTTCCGAAACGTTACTCATGTCCATATAAATCGGCATTGCGAAATTTGTATTGAAACCGGATGCAATATCTGTTTTTCTTCGCCAATGTGATGGTCGAAGGGTAATAGTAAACCTGATGTGGTGCATCGGAGGCTCACACTGAGATCCCAGGGAAGAGCCGAAAAACAGACTCCCCGAAACGTTACTCTCGTCAATATAAATCGGCATTGCGAATATTGTATTGAATCGGGATGCAATTTCTGTGTTTCATCGTCAATGTGATGGTCGAAGGGTAACAGTAAACCTGCTCTGGTGCATCGGAGTCTCACACTGAGCCCCCAGGGAAGAGCCCAAAAACAGACTCCCCGAAACGTTAGTCTTGTTAATATAAATCGGCAATGCGAATTTTGTATTGAAACCGGATGCAATTTCTGTGTTTCATCGTCAGTGTGTTGGCAGAAGGGTAACAGTGAACCTGCTGTTGTGCATCGGAGTCCCACACTGAGCCCCCAGGAAAGAGCCGAATAACAGACTCCCCGAAACGTTACGCTCGACAATATAAATCGGCATTGCGAATTTTGTATTGGAACCGGATAATATTTCTGTGTTTCATCGTCAATGTGTTGGTCGAAGGGTAACAGTAAACCTGCTGTTGTGCATCGGAGTCCCACACTGAGTCCCCAGGAAAGAGACGAATAACAGACTCTTCGAAACGTTACGCTCGACAATATAAATCGGCATTGCGAATTTTGTATTGAAACGGAATGCAAATTCTGTGTTTAATCGTCAATGCGATGGTCGAAGGGTAACAGTAAACCTTCTGTGGCGCATCGGAGAGTACCACTGGGCCCCCAGGGAAGAGCCAAAGTACATACTCTTCGAAACGGTACTCTTGTGGACAGAAATCGGCATTGTGAATATGTATTGATCCGGATGCAATATCTGTGTTTCATGGACAATGTGATAGTCGAAGGGTACCAGTAAACCAGCTGTGGTGCATTGGAGTCTCACACTGAGCCCCCAAAGAAGAGCCCAAAAACAGACCCCCGAAACGTTAGTATTGTCAATATATATCGGCAATGCGAATTTTGTATTGAAACCGGATGCAATTTCTGTGTTTCATCGTCAATGAGTTGGCCGAAGGGTAACAGTAAACCTGATGTGGTGCATCGGCGGCTCACACTGAGTCCCCAGGGGAGAGCCGAAAAACCGATTCCCCGAAACGTTACTCTAGTCATTAGAAATCGGCATTGCAACTTTTGTATTGAAAAGGGATGCAATTACTGTGTTTCATCTTCAATGTGATGGTCGAAGGGTATCAGTAAACCTGCTGTGGTGCATCGGAGTCTAACACTGAGCCCCAAGGGAAAAGCCAAAGTACATACTCTTCGAAATGGTACTCCTGTGGACAGAAAGTGGCATTGCGAATTTTGTATTGAAACCGGATGCAATTTCTGTGTGCCATCGTCAATGTGATAGTCGAAAGGTAACAGTAAACCTGCTGTGGTGCATCGGAGTCTCACACTGAGCCCCCAGGGAAGAGCCGAAAGACAGACTTTCCGAAACCTTGCTCTCGTCAATATAAATCGGCATTGCGAAATTTGTATTGAAACCGGATGCAATTTCTGTGTTTCATCGTCAATGTGATGGTCGAAGGAAACAGTAAACCTGATGTGGTGCATCGGAGTCTCACACTGAGCTCCCAGGGTAGAGCCGAAAAAGAGGCTCCCCGAAACGTTACTCATGTCAATATAAACCGGCATTGCTAATTTTGTATTGAAACCGGATGCAATATCTGTGTTTCATCGTGAATGTATTGGTCGTAGGGTAACAGTAAATCTCCTGTGGTGCATCAGAGACTCACACTGAGCCCCCAGGGAAGAGCCAAAAAACAGACTCCCTGAAACGTTACTCTCGTCACAGTAAATCGGCATTGCGAATTTAGTATTGAAAGTGGATGCAATTTCTGTGTTTCTTCGTCAATGTGATGGTCGAAGGAAACAGTAAACCTGATGTGGTGCATCGTAGTCTCACACTGAGCGCCGCGGGTAGAGCCGAAAAACAGGCTCCCCGAAACGTTACTCTCGTCAATATAAACCGGCATTGCTAATTTTGTATTGAAACCGGATGCAATTTCTGTGTTTCATCGTCAATGTCATGGTCGAAGGGTAACAGTAAACCTGCTGTGGTGCATCAGAGTCTAACACTGGGCCCCCAAGGAAGAGCCAAAGTACATACTCTTCGAAACGGTACTCCTGTGGACAGAAATCGGCATTGTGAATTTTGTATTGATCCGGATTCAATTTGTGTGTTTCATCGTCAATGTGATGGTCAAAGGGTACCAGTAAACCTGCTGTGGTGCATCGGAGTCTCACACTGAGCCCCCAGGTAAGAGCCAAAAAACAGACTCCCTGAAACGTTAGTCTTGTCAATATAAATCGGCAATGCGAATTTTGTATTGAAACCGGATGCAATTTCTGTGTTTCATCGTCAATTTCATGGTCGAAGGTTAACAGTAAACCTGCTGTGGTGCATCGGAGTCTCACACTGAGCCCCCAGGGAAGAGTCAAAGTACATACTCTTCGAAACGGTACTCCTGTGGACAGAAATCGCCATTGTGAATTTTGTATTGATCCGGATGCAATTTCTGTGTTTCATCGTCAATGTGATGGTCGAAGGGTACCAGTAAACCTGCTGTGGTGCCTCGGAGTCTCACACTGAGCCCCCTGGGAAGAGCCCAAATACAGACTCCCCGAAACGTTAGTCTTGTCAATATAAATCGGCAATGCGAATTTTGTATTGAAACCGGATGCAATTTCTGTGTTTCATCGTCAATGTGTTGGCCGAAGGGTAACAGTAAACCTGCTGTGGGGCATTGGAGTCTAACACTGGGCCCCAAGAGAAGAGCCATACTCTTCGAAACGGTACTCCTGTGGACAGAATTCGGTATTGTGAATTTTGTATTGATCCGGATACAATTTCTGTGTTTCATCATCAATGTCATGGTCGAAGGGTACCAGTAAACCTGCTGTAGTGCATCGGAGTCTCACACTGAGCCCCCAGGGATGAGCCAAAGATCAGACTCCCCGAAACTTTACTCTTGTCAATATAAATCTGCATTGCGAATTTTGTATTGGAACCGGATAATATTTCTGTGTTTCATCGTCAATGTGTTGGTCGAAGGGTAACAGTAAACCTGCTGTGGTGCATCGGAGTCGTACACTGAGCCCCCAGGAAAGAGCCGAATAACAGACTCCCCGAAACGTTACGCTCGACAATATATATCGGCATTGCGAATTTTGTATTGAAACGGGATGCAATTACTGTGTTTCATCGTCAATGTGATGTACGAAGGGTAACAGTAAACCTGCCGTGGTGCATCGGAGTCTAACACTGTTCCCCAAGGGAAAGGCCAAAGTACATACTCTTCGAAATGGTACTCCTGTGGACAGAAAGCGGCATTGCGAATTTTGTATTGAAACCGGATGCAATTTCTGTGTTCCATCGTCAATGTTATGGTCGAAAGGTAACAGTAAACCTGCTGTGGTGCATCGGAGTCTCACACTAAGCCCCCAGGGAAGAGCCGAAAGACAGACTTTCCGAAACTTTACTCTCATCAATATAAATCGGCATTGCGAAATTTGTATTGAAACCGGATGCAATTTCTGTGTTTCATCGTCTATGTATTGGTCGTAGGGTAACAGTAAATCTGCTGTGGTGCATCGGAGACTCACACTGAGCCCACAGGGAAGAGCCAAAAAACAGACTGCCTGAAACGTTACTCTCGTCAAAAGTAAATGCGCATTGCGAATTTAGTATTGAAACTGGATGCAATTTCTGTGTTTCATCGTCAGTGTGATGGTCGAAGGGTATCAGTAAACCGTCTGTGGTGCATCGGAGTCTAACACTGGGCCCCCAGGGAAGAGCCAAAGTACATACTCTTCGAAACGGTTCTCCTGTGGACAGAAAGCGGCATTGCGAATTTTGTATTGAAACCGGATGCAATTTCTGTGTTCCATCGTCAATGGGATGGTCGAAAGGTAACAGTAAACATGCTGTGGTGCATCGGAGTCTCACACTGAGCCCCCAGGGAAGAGCCGAAAAACAGACATTCCGAAACGTTACTCTCGTCAATATAAATCGGCATTGCGAAATTTGTATTGAAACCGGATGCAATTTCTGTGTTTCATCGTCAATGTGTTGGCCGAAGGGTAACAGTAAACCTGATGTGGTGCATCGGAGTCTCACACTGAGCGCCCGGGGTAGAGCCGAAAAACAGGCTCCCCGAAACGTTACTCTCGTCAATATAAACCGGCATTGCTAATTTTGTATTGAAACCGGATGCAATATCTGTGTTTCATCGTCAATGTGATGGTCTAAGGGTAACAGTAAATCTGTTGTGGTGCACCGGAGTCTCACACTGAGCCCCCAGGGAAGAGCCAAAAACAGACTCCCCAAACGTTACTCTCGTCAATATAAAACGGCATTGCGAATTTTGTATTGAAACCGGATGCAATTTCTGTGTTTCATCGTCAAAGTGATAGTCGAAGGGGAACAGTAAACCTGCTGTGGTGCATCGGAGTATCACACTGAGCCCCATGGAAGAGTCCAAAAACAGACTCTTCGAAACGTTAGTCTTGTCAATAAAAATCGGCAATGCGAATTTTGTATTGAAACCGGATGCAATTTCTGTGTTTCATCGTCAATGTGTTGGCCGAAGGGTAACAGCAAACCTGATGTGGTGCATCGGAGTCTCACACTGAGCACCCAGGGAAGAGTCAAAGTACATACTCTTCGAAACGGTACTCCTGTGGACAGAAATCGGCATTGTGAATTTTGTATTGATCCGGTTGCAATTTCTGTGTTTCATCGCCAATGTGATGGTCGAAGGGTAACAGTAAACCTGATGTGGTGCATCGGAGGATCACACTGAGCCCCCAGGGAAGAGCCAAATAACAGACGCCCCGAAACGTTAATCTCGTCAATGTAAATTGGCATTGCGAATTTTGTATTGAAACGGGATGCAATTACTGTGTTTCATCGTCAACGTGATGGTCGAAAGGTAACAGTAAACCTGCTGTGGTGCATCGGAGTCTCACACTGAGCCCCCAGGAAAGAGCCGAAGAAAAGACCTCCCGAAATGTTACTCATGTCCATATAAATCGGCATTGCGAAATTTGTATTGAAACCGGATGCAATTTCTGTGTTTCATCGTCAATATGATGGTCGAAGGGTAACAGAAAACCTGCTGTGGTGCATCAGAGTCTAACACTGGGCCCGCAGGGAAGAGCCAAAGTACATACTCTTCGAAACGGTACTCCTGTGGACAGAAATCGGCATTGTGAATTTTGTATTGATCCGGATTTAATTTCTGTGTTTCATCTTCAATGTCATGGTCGAAGGTTAACAGTAAACCTGCTGTGGTGCATCGGAGTCTCACACTGAGACCCCAGGGAAGAGTCAAAGTACATACTCTTCGAATCGGTACTCCGGTGGACAGAAATCGGTATTGCGAATTTTGTATTGAAACCGGATGCAATTTCTGTGTTCCATCGTCAATGTGATGGTCGAAAGGTTAACAGTAAACCTGCTGTGGTGCATCGGAGTCTAACACTGGGCCCCCAGGGAAAGGCCAAAGTACATACTCTTCGAAATGGTACTCCTGTGGACAGAAAGCGGCATTGCGAATTTTGTATTGAAACCGGATGCAATTTCTGTGTTCCATCGTCAATGTGATGGTCGAAAGGTAACAGTAAACCTGCTGTGGTGCATCGGAGTCTCACACTGAGCCCCCAGGGAAGAGCCGAAAGACAGACTTTCCGGAACTTTACTCTCATCAATATAAATCGGCATTGCGAAATTTGTATTGAAACCGGATGCAATTTCTGTGTTTCATCGTCAATGTATTGGTCGTAGGGTAACAGTAAATCAGCTGTGGTGCATCGGAGACTCACACTGAGCCCCCAGGGAAGAGCCAAAAAACAGACTGCCTGAAACGTTACCCTCATCAAAAGTAAATGCGCATTGCGAATTTAGTATTGAAACTGGATGCGATTTCTGTGTTTCATCGTCAGTGTGATGGTCGAAGGGTATCAGTACACCGTCTGTGGTGCATCGGAGTCTAACACTGGGCCCCCAGGGAAGAGCCAAAGTACATACTCTTCGAAACAGTTCTCCTGTGGACAGAAAGCGGCATTGCGAATTTTGTATTGAAACCGGATGCAATTTCTGTGTTTCATCGTCAATGTGTTGGCCGAAGGGTAACAGTAAACCTGATGTGGTGCATCGGAGTCTCACACTGAGCGCCCGGGGTAGAACCGAAAAACAGGCTCCCCGAAACGTTACTCTCGTCAATATAAACCGGCATTGCTAATTTTGTATTGAAACCGGATGCAATTTCTGTGTTTCATCGTCAATGTGATGGTCTAAGGGTAACAGTAAATCTGTTGTGGTGCACCGGAGTCTCACACTGAGCCCCCAGGGAAGAGCCATAAACAGTCTCCCCAAACGTTACTCTCGTCAATATAAAACGGCATTGCGAATTTTGTATTGAAACCGGATGCAATATCTGTGTTTCATCGTCAAAGTGATAGTCGAAGGGGAACAGTAAACCTGCTGTGGTGCATCGGAGTATCACACTGAGCCCCAGGGAAGAGCCCAAAAACAGACTCCTCGAAACGTTAGTCTTGTCAGTATAAATCGGCAATGCGAATTTTGTATTGAAACCGGATGCAATTCCTGTGTTTCATCGTCAATGTGTTGGCCGAAGGGTAACAGCAAACCTGATGTGGTGCATCGGAGTCTCACACTGAGCCCCCAGGGAAGAGTCAAAGTACATACTCTTCGAAACGGTACTCCTGTGGACAGAAATCGGCAATGTGAATTTTGTATTGATCCGGATGCAATTTCTGTGTTTCATCGTCAATGTGATGGTCGAAGGGTAACAGTATAGCTGATGTGGTGCATCGGAGGATCACACTGAGCCCCCAGGGAAGAGCCAAATAACAGACGCCCCGAAACGTTAATCTCGTCAATGTAAATTGGCATTGCGAATTTTGTATTGAAACGGGATGCAATTACTGTGTTTCGTCGTCAACGTGATGGTCGAAAGGTAACAGTAAACCTGCTGTGGTGCATCGGAGTCTCACACTGAGCCCCCAGGGAAGAGCCGAAGAAAAGACTTTCCGAAATGTTACTCATGTCCATATAAATCGGCATTGCGATATTTGTATTGAAACCGGATGCAATTTCTGTGTTTCATCGTCAATATGATGGTCGAAGGGTAACAGTAAACCTGCTGTGGTGCATCAGAGTCTAACACTGGGCCCGCAGGGAAGAGCCAAAGTACATACTCTTCGAAACGGTACTCCTGTGGACAGAAATCGGCATTGTAAATTTTGTATTGATCCGGATTCAATTTCTGTGTTTCATCGTCAATGTCATGGTCGAAGGTTAACAGTAAACCTGCTGTGGTGCATCGGAGTCTCACACTGAGACCCCAGGGAAGAGTCAAAGTACATACTCTTCGAAACGGTACTCCGGTGGACAGAAATCGGTATTGCGAATTTTGTGTTGAAACCGGATGCAATTTCTGTGTTCCATCGTCAATGTGATGGTCGAAAGGTTAACAGTAAACCTGCTGTGGTGCATCGGAGTCTCACACTGAGCCTCCAGGGAAGAGCCCAAAAACAGACTCCCCGAAACGTTAGTCTTGTCAATATAAATCGGCAATGAGAATTTTGTATTGAAACCGGATGCAATTTCTGTGTTTCATCGTCAGTGTGTTGGCAGAAGGGTAACAGTAAACCTGCTGTGGGGCATCGGAGTCTAACACTGGGCCCCAAGAGAAGAGCCAAGGTAAATACTCTTCGAAACGGTAGTGCTGTGGACAGAAATCGGCATTGTGAATTTTGTATTGATCCGGATGCAATTTCTGTGTTTCATCGTCAATGTCATGGTCGAAGGCTACCAGTAAACCTGCTGTTGAGCATCGGAGTCTCACACTGAGCCCCTACAGATGAGTCAAAAACAGACTCCCCCAAACTTTACTCTTGTCGATATAAATCGGCGTTGCGAATTTTGTATTGGAACTGGATAATATTTCTGTGTTTCATCGTCAATGTGTTGGTCGAAGGGTAACAGTAAACCTGCTGCTGTGCATCGGAGTCCCACACTGAGCCCCCAGGAAAGAGCCGAATAACAGACTCCCCGAAACGTTACGCTAGACAATATAAATCGGCATTGCGAATTTTATATTGAAACGGAATGCAATTTCTGTGTTTCATCGTCAATGCGATGGTCGAAGGGTAACAGTAAACCTTCTGTGGTGCATCGGAGTCTACCACTGGGCCCCCAGGGAAGAGCCGAAAGACAGACTTTCCGAAACCTTACTCTTGTCAATGTAAATCGGCGTTGCGAAAAGTACATATTCTTCGAAATGGTACTCCTGTGGACAGAAATCGGTATTGTGAATATGTATTGATCCGGATGCAATTTCTGTGTTTCATGGAAAATGTGATGGTCGAAGGGTACCAGTAAACCAGCTGTGGTGCATTGGAGTCTCACACTGAGCCCCCAAAGAAGAGCCCAAAAACAGACCCCCGAAACGTTAGTCTTGTCAATATATATCGCCAATGCGAATTTTGTATTGAAACCGGATGCAATTTCTGTGTTTCATCGTCAATGTGTTGGCCGAAAGGTAACAGTAAACCTGATGTGGTGCATCGGAGTCTCACACTGAGCCCCCAGGGAAGAGCCGAGAGACAGACTTTCCAAAACCTTACTCTCGTCAATATAAATCGGCATTGCGAAATTTGTATTGAAACCGGATGCAATTTCTGCGTTTCATCGTCAATGTGATGGTCGAAGGAAACAGTAAACCTGATGTGGTGCATCGGATTCTCACACTGAGCCCCCAGGGAAGAGCTGAAAGACAGACTTTCCAAAACCTTACTCTCGTCAATATAAATCGGCATTGCGAATTTTGTATTGAATCGGGATGCAATTTCTGTGTTTCATCGTCAATGTGATGGTCGAAGGAAACAGTAAACCTGAATGGGTGCATCGGAGTCTCACACTGAGCGCCACGGTTAGAGCCGAAAAACAGGCTCCCCGAAACGTTACTCTCGTCAATATAAACCGGCATTGCTAATTTTGTATTGAAACCGGATGAAATTTCTGTGTTTCATCGTCAATGTCATGGTCGAAGGGTAACAGTAAACCTGCTGTGGTGCATCGGAGTCTCACACTGGGCCCCCAGGGAAGAGCCAAATTACATACTCTTCGAAACGGTACTCTTGTGGGCAGAAAGCGACATTGCGAATTTTGTATTGAAACCGTATGCCATTTCTGTGTTCCATCGTCAATGTGATGGTCGAAGGGTAACAGTAAACATGCTGTGGTGCATCGGTGTCTCACACTGATCCCCCAGGGAAGAGCCGAAGAACGGACTCCCCGAAACGTTACTCTCGTCAATATAAACCGGCATTGCGAATTTTGTATTGAAGCGGCATGCAATTACTGTGTTTCATCGTCAATTTGATGGTCGAAGGAAACAGTCAATCTGATGTGGAGCATCGGAGTCTTACACTGAGCCCCCAGGGAAGAGTCATAGTACATACTCCTCGAAACGGTACTCCTGTGGACAGAAATCGGCATTGTGAATTTTGTATTGATCCGGATGCAATTTCTGTGTTTCATCGTCAATGTGTTGGCCGAAGGGTAACAGTAAACCTGCTGTGGTGCATCGGAGTCTCACACTGAGCCCCCAGGGAAGAGCCAAATAACAGACTCCCCGAAACGTTAATCTCGTCAATATAAATCGGCATTGCGAATTTTGTATTGGAACGGGATGCAATTACTGTGTTTCATCGTCAACGTGATGGTCGAAAGGTAACAGTAAACCTGCTGTGGTGCATCGGAGTCTCACACTGAGCCCCCAGGGAAGAGCCGAAAAACAAGCTCCCCGAAATGTTACTCTCGTCAATAGAAATCTGCATTGCGAGTTTTGTATTGAAACGGGATGCAATATCTGTGCTTCATCGTCAATGTGATGGTCGAAGGAAACAGCAAACCTGCTGTGGTGCATCGGTGTCTCACACTGATCCCCCAGGGAAGAGCCGAAGTACGGACTCCCCGAAACGTTACTCTTGTCAATATGAATCGGCATTGCGAATTTTGTATTGGAACCGGATGCGATTTCTGTGATTCATCGTCAATGTGTTGGTCGAAGGGTAACAGTAAACCTGCTGTGGTGCATCGGAGTCTCACACTGAGCCCCCAGGGAAGAGCCGAAAAACAGAATCCCCGAAACGTTACTCTCGTCAATAGAAATCTGCATTGCGAGTTTTGTATTGAAACGGGATGCAATATCTGTGTTTCATCGTCAATGTGATGGTCGAAGGAAACAGTAAACCTGATGTGGTGCATCGGAGTCTCTCACGGAGCCACCAGGGTAAAGCCGAAAAACAGGCTCCCCGAAACGTTACTCTCGTCAATATAAACCGGCATTGCTAATTTTGTATTGAAACCGGATGCAATTTCTGTGTTTCATCGACAATGTATTGGTCGTAGGGTAACAGTAAATCTGCTGTGGTGCATCGGAGTCTAACACAGGGCCCCCTTGGAGGAGCCATAGTACATACTCTTCGAAACGGTACTCCTGTGGGGAGAAAGCGACATTGCGAATTTTGTATTGAAACCGGATAATATTTCTGTGTTCCATCGTCAATGTGATGGTCGAAAGGTAACAGTAAACCTGCTGTGGTGCATCGGAGCCTCACACTGAGCCCCCAGGGAAGAGTCAAATAACAGACTCCCTGAAACGTTACTCACGTCAATAGAAATCTGCATTGCGAAATTTGTACTGAAACGGGATGCAATTTCTGTATTTCATCGTCAATGTGATGGTCAAAGGGTAACAGTAAACCTGCTGTGGTGCATCGGAGTCTAACACTGGGCCCCCAGGGAAGAGCCAAAGTACATACTCTTCGAAACGGTACTCATGTGGACAGAAAGTGGCATTGCGAATTTTGTATTGAAACCGGGTGCAATTTCTGTGTTCCATCGCCAATGTGATAGTCGAAAGGTAACAGTAAACCTGCTGTGGTGCATCGGAATCTCACACTGAGCCTCCAGGGAAGAGCCGAAAAACAGACTTTACGAAACGTTACTCTCGTCAATATAAATCGGCATTGTGAAATTTGTATTGAAACCGCGTGCAATTTCTGTGTTTCATCCTCAATGTGATGGTCGAAGGGTAATAGTAAACCTGCTGTGGTGCATCGAAGTTTAACACTGGGCACCCAGGGAAGAGCCAAAGTACATACTCTTCGAAACGGAACTCCTGTGGACAGAAATCGGCATTGTGAAATTTGTATTGATCCAGATGCAATTTCTGTGTTTCATCTTCAATGTGTTGGCCGAAGGGTAACAGTAAACCTGATGTGGTGAATCGGAGGCTCACACAAAGCCCCCAGGGAATAGCCGAAAAACAGACTCCCCGAAACGTTACCCTCGTCAATAGAAATCGGCATTGCGAATTTTGTATTGAAACGAGATGAAATTAATGTGTTTCATCGTCAATGTGATGGTCGAAGGGCATCAGTAAACCGTCTGTGGTGCATCGGAGTCTAACACTGGGCCCCCAGGGAAGAGCCAAAGTACATACTCTCGAAACGGTACTTCAGTGGACAGAAAGCGCCATTGCGAATTTTGTATTGAAACCGGTTGAAATTTCTGTGTTTCATCTTCAATGTGATGGTCGAAGGGTACCAGTAAACCTGCTGTGGTGCATCGGAGTCTCACACTGAGCCCCCAGGAAGAGCCAAATACAGACTCCCCGAAAAGTTACTCTTGTCAATATAAATGGGCATTGCGAATTTTGTATTGAAACAGGATGCAATTTCTGTTTTTCACCGTCAATGCGTTGGTCGAAGGGTAACAGTAAACCTGCTGTGGTGCATCGGAGTCTCACACTGAGCCCCCAAGGAAGAGCCTAAAAACAGACTCTCCGAAAAGTTTGTCTTGTCAATATAAATCGGCAATGCGAATTTTGTATTGAAACCGGATGCAATTTCTGTGTTTCATCGTCCATGTGTTGGCCGAGGGGTAACAGTAAACCTGATGTGGTGCATGGGAGGCTCACACTGAGCCCCCAGGGAAGAGCCAAAAAACAGACTCCCCGAAACGTTAATCTCGTCAATATAAATCGGCATTGCGAATTTTGTATTGAAACGGGTTGCAATTACTGTGTTTCATCGTCAACGTGATGGTCGAAAGGTAACAGTAAACCTGCTGTGGTGCATCGGAGTCTCACACTGAGCTCCCAGGGAAGAGCCGAAAGACAGACTATCTGAAACCTTACTCTCGTCAATATAAAACTGCATTGCGAAATTTGTATTGAAACCGGATGCAATTTCTGTATTTCATCGTCAATATGATGGTCGAAGGAAACAGTAAACCTGCTGTGGTGCATCGGAGTCTCACACTGAGGCCGCATGGTAGAGCCGAAAAACAGGCTCCCCAAAATGTTACGCTCGACAATATAAATCGGCATTGCGAAATTTGTATTTAAACCGGATGCAATTTCTGTGTTTCATCGTCAATGTGATGGTCGAATGGTAACAGTAAACTTGCTGTGGTGCATCGGAGTCTAACACTGGGCCCCCAGGCAAGAGCCAAAGTACATACTCTTCGAAACGGTACTCCTGTGGACAGAAATCAGCATTGTGAATTTTGTATTGATGCGGATGCAATTTCTGTGTTTCATCGTCAATGTGATGGTCGAAGGGTACCAGTAAACCTGCTGTGGTGCATCGGAGTCTCACACTGGGACCCCAGGCAAGAGCCAAAGAACAGACTCCCCGAATCGTTAGTCTTGTCAATATAAATCGGCAATGCGAATTTTGTATTGAAATCGGATGCAATTTCTGTGTTTCATCGTCAATGTGTTGGTCGAAGGGTACCAGTAAACCTGCTGTGGTGCATCGGAGTCTCACACTGGGCCCCCAGGCAAGAGCCAAAAAACAGGCTCCCCGAAACGTTAGTCTTGTCAATATAAATCGTCATTGCGAGTTTTGTATTGAAACCAGATGCAATTTCAGTGTTTCATCGACAATGTGATGGTCGAAGGGTAACAGTAAACCTGCTCTGGAGCATCGGAGTCTAACACTGGGCCCCGAGGGAAGAGTCAAAGTACATACTCTTCGATACGGCACTCCTGTGGACAGATATCGTCATTGTGAATTTTGTATTGATCCGGATGCAATTTCTGTGTTTCATCGTCAATGTGATGGTCGAAGGGTAACAGTAAACCTGCTGTGGTGCATCGGAGTTTCACACTGAGCCCCCAGGGAAGAGCCGAAAAACAGACTCCCCGAAACGTTACTCTCGTCAATATAAATCGGCATTGCGATTTTTGTTTTGGAAACGGATGCAATTTCTGTGTTTCATCGTCAATGTGATGGTCGAAGGGTAACAGTTAACCTTCTGTGGTGCATTGGAGTCTAACACTGGGCCCCCAGGGAAGAGCCAAAGTACATACTCTTCGAAACGGTATTCCTGTGAACAGATATCGGCATTGTGAATTTAGTGTTGATCCGGATGCAATTTCTGTGTTTCATCGTCAACGACATGGTCGAAGGGTAACAGTAAACCTGGTGTGGTGCATCGGATTCACACACTGAGCCCCCAGGGAAGAGCCAAGAAACAGACTCCCCGAACCGTAGCTCTTGTCAAAATAAATCGGTATTACGAATTTTGTATTGCAACCGGATGCAATTTCTGTGTTTCATCGTCAATGTGTTGGTCGAAGGGTAACAATAAACCTGTTGTGGTGCATCGGAGTCTCAACTTAGCCCCCAGGGAAGAGCTGAAAAACAGACTCCCTGAAACGTTTCTCTCGTCAATATAAATCGGCATTGCGAATTTTGTATTGAAACCGGATGCAATTTCTGTGTTTCATCATCAATGTGATGGTCGAAGTGTAACAGTGAACCTGCTGTGGTGCATCGGTGTCTCACACTGAGCCCACAGGGAAGAGCCAAATAACAGACTCTCCGAAACGTTACTCTCGTCAATATAAATCGGCATTGCGAATTTTGTATTGAAACCTGGTGCAATATCTGTGTTTAATCGTCAATGTGATGGTCGAAGGGTACCAGTAAACCTGCTGTGGTGCATCGGAGTCTCACACTGAGCCCCCAAAGAAAAGAGCCAGAAAACAGACTCCCCGAAACGTTATTCTTATCAATATAAATCGGCATTGCGAATTTTGTATTGGAACCGGATGCAATTTCTGTGTTTCATCGTCAAAGTGTTGGTCGAAGGGTAACAGCAAACCTGCTGTGGTGCATCGGAGTCTTACACTGATCCTTCAGGGAAGCCCCGAAAAACAGACTCCCCGAAACGTTACGCTCGACAATGTAAATCGCCATTGCGAATTTTGTATTGAAACGGGATGCAATTTCTGTGTTTCATCGTCAATGTGATGGTCGAAGGGTAACAGTAAACCTTCTGTGGTGCATCGGAGTCTACCACTGGGCCCCCAGGGAAGAGCCAAAGTACATACTCTTTGATACGGTACTCCTGTGGACAGAAAGCGGCATTGCGAATTTTGTATTGAAACCTGATGTAATTTCTGTGTTCCATCGTCAATGTGATGGTCGAAAGGTAACAGTAAACCTGCTATGATGCATCAGAGTCTCACAGTGAGCCTCCAGGAAGATCCGAAAAACATACTTTCTGAAACGTTACTCTCGTCAATATAAATCGGCATTGCGAAATTTGTATTGAAACCGGATGCAATTTCTGTGTTTCATCGTCAATGTGATGGTCGAAGGGTAACAGTGAACCTGCTGTGGTGCATCGGAGTCTAACACTGGGCCCCCAGGGAAGAGCCAAAGTACATACATTTCGAAACGGTGTTCCTGTGGACAGAAATTTGCATTGTGAATTTTGCTTTAATCCGGATGCTATATCTGTGTTTCATCGTCAATGTGTAGGTCGAAGGCTAACAGTAAACCCACTGTGGTGCATCGGAGTCTCACACTGAGCCCCCAGGGAAGAGCCAAAAGACAGACTCCCCGAAACGTTACTCTTGTCAATATAAATCGGTATTACGAATTTTGTATTGCAACCGGATGCAATTTCTGTGTTTCATCGTCAATGTGTTGGTCGAAGGCTAACAGTAAACCCACTGTGGTGTATCGGAGTCTCACACTGAGCCTCCAGGGAAGAGCTGAAAAACAGACTCCCCGAAAAGTTACGCTCGACAATATAAATCGGCATTGGGAATTTTGTATTGAAACGAGATGCAATTTCTGTGTTTCATCGTCAATGTGATGGTCGACGGGTAACAGTAAATCTGCTGTGGTGCATCGGAGTCTCACACTGTGCCCCAGGGAAGAGCCAAAGAACAGACTCCCCGAAACGTTACTCTCGTCAATATAAATCGGCATTGCGAATTTTGTATTGAAACGAGATGCAATTTCTGTGTTTCATCGTCAATGTGATGGTCGAAGGGTAACAGTAATCCTGCAGTGAAGCATCGGAGTCTCACACTAAGCCCCCAGGGAAGAGCCAAAAAACAGACCCCCCGAAACATTTCTCTTGTCAATATAAATCGGCATTGCGAATTTTGTATTGGAACCGGATGCAATTTCTGTGTTTCTTCGTCATTGTGTTGGTCGTAGGGTAACAGTAAACCTGCTGTGGTGCATCGGAGTCTCACACTGAACCCCCAGGGAAGAGCCGAAAAACAGACTCCCCGAAACGTTACGCTCGACAATATAAATCGCCATTGCGAATTTTGTATTGAAACGGGATGAAATTTCTGTATTTCATCGTCAATGTGATGGTCGACGGGTAACAGTAAACCTGCTGTGGTGCATCGGAGTCCACAACTGGGCCCCCAAGGAAGAGCCAAAATACATACTTTTCGAAACGGTACTCCTGTGGACAGAAAGCGGCATTCCGAATTTTGTATTGAAACCGGATGCAATTTCTGTGTACCATTGTCAATGTGATGGTCGAAAGCTAACAGTAAACCTGCTGTGGTGCAACAGAGTCTCACACTGAGCCTCCAGGGAAGAGCCGAAAAACTATCTCTCCGAAACGCTACTCTCGTCAATATAAAGCGGCATTGCGAAATTTGTATTGAAACCGGATGCAATTTCTGTGTTTCATCGTCAATGTGATGGTCGACGGGTAACAGTAAACCTGCTGTGGTGCATCGGAGTCTCACACTGAGCCCCAAGGGAAGAGCCGAAAAAAAGACTCCCCGAAACGTTTCTCTCGTCAATATAAATAGGCATTGCGAATTTTGTATTGAAACGGGATGCAATTTCTATGTTTCATCGTCAATGTTATGCTCGAATGGTAACAGTAAATCTGCTGTGGTGCATCGGAGTCTCACACTAAGCCCCCTGGGAAGAGCCAAAAAAAAACTCCTCGAAACGTTACTCTCGTCAATAAAAATCGGCATTGCGAAATTTGTATTGAAACGTGATGCAATTTCTGTGTTTCATCGTCAATGTGATGGTCGAAGGGTAACAGTAAAAATGCTGTGGTGCATCGGAGTCTAACACTGGGCCTCAAGGGAAGAGCCAAAGTACAAACTCTTCCAAACGGTACTCCTGTGGACAGAAATCGGCAATGTGAATTTTGTATTGATCCGGATGCAATTTCAGTGTTTCATCGTGAATGTCATGGTCGAGGGGTAAGAGTAAACCTGCTCTGGTGCATCGGAGTCTCACACTGAGCCCCCAGGGAAGAGCCGAAAAACAGACTCACCAATCGTTTCTCTCGTCAATATAAATCGGAGTTGCGAATTTTGTATTGTAACCGGATGCAATTTCTGTGTTTCATCGTCAATGTGATGGTTGAAGGGTAACAGTAAACCTACTGTGCTGCATCGATATCTCACACTGAGCCCCCAGGGAAAAGCCAAACTATATACTCTTCGAAACGGTACTCCTGTGAACAGAAATCGGGATTGCGAATTTTGTACTGAAACCGTATCCATTTTCTAGGTTTCTCATGTCAATGTGATGGTCAAAGGGTAACAGTAAACCTGCTGTGGTGCATCGGAGTCTCACACTGAGCCCCCAGGGAAGAGCCGAAAAACAGGCTCCCCGAAATGTTACTCTCGTCAATATAAATCGGCATTGCGAATTTTGTATTGAAACCGGATGCAATTTCTGTGTTTCGTCGTCAATGCGATGGTCGAAGGGTAACAGTAAACCTGCTGTGGTGCATCGGAGTCTAACACTGGGCCCCCAGGCAAGAGCCAAAGTACATACTCTTCGAAACGGTACTCCTGTGGACAGAAATCAGCATTGTGAATTTTGTATTGATGCGGATGCAATTTCTGTGTTTCATCGTCAATGTGATGGTCGAAGGGTACCAGTAAACCTGCTGTGGTGCATCGGAGTCTCACAATGGGCCCCCAGGCAAGAGCCAAAAAACAGACTCCCCGAATCGTTAGTCTTGTCAATATAAATCGGCAATGCGAATTTTGTATTGAAATCGGATGCAATTTCTGTTTTTCATCGTCAATGTGTTGGTCGAAGGGTAACAGTAAACCTGCTGTGGTGCATCGGAGTTTCACACTGAGCCCCCAGGGAAGAGCCGAAAAACAGATTCCCCGAAACGTTACTCTCGTCAATATAAATCGGCATTGCGATTTTTGTTTTGAAACGGGATGCAATTACTGTGTTTCATCGTCACTCTAATGGTCGAAGGGTAGCAGTAATCCTGATGTAGTGCATCGGAGTCTCACACTGAGCCCCCAGGGATAAGCCAAAAAACAGGCTCCCCGAAACTTTACTCTTGTCAATATAAATCGGCATTGCGAATTTTGTATTGGAACCGGATAATATTTCTGGGTTTCATCGTCAATGTGTTGGTCGAAGGGTAACAGTAAACCTGCTGTGGTGCATCGGAGTCTCACACTGAGCCCCCAGGAAAGAGCCGAAAAACACACTCCCCGAAACGATACGCTCGACAATATAAATCGGCATTGCGAATTTTGTATTGAAACGGAATGCAATTTCTGTGTTTCATCGTCAATGTGATGGTCGAAGGGTAACAGTAAACCTTCTGTGGTGCATCGGAGTCCACCACTGGGCCCCAAGGCAAGAGCCAAAGTACATACACTTCGAAACGGTACTCCTGTGGACAGAAATCGGCATTGTGAATTTTGTATTGATCCGGATGCAATTTCTACGCTTCATCGTCAATGTCATGGTCTAAGGGTAACAGTAAACCGGCTGTGGTGAATCGAAGTCTCACACTGAGACCCCAGGAAGGAGCCGAAAAACAGACTCCCCGAAACGTTACTTTCTTCAATATAAATCGGAATTACGAATTTTGTATTGAAACCGGATGTATTTTCTGTGTTTTATCGTCAATGTGATGGTCGAAGGCTAACAGTAAACCTGCTGTGGTGCATCGGAGCCTAACACTGGGCCCCCAGGGAAGAGCCAAAGTACATACTCTTCGAAACGGTACTCCTGTGGACAGAAATCGGCATTGTAAATTTTGTATTCATCCGGATGCAATTTCTGTGTTTTATCGTCAATATCATGGTCGAAGGGTAACAGTAAACCTGCTGTGGTGCATCGGAGTCTCACACTGAGCCCCCAGGGAAGAGCCGAAAAACAGACTCCCCGAAACGTTACTCTCGTCAATATAAATCGGCATTGCGAATTTTGTATTGAGACCGGATGCAATTTCTGTGTTTCATCGTCAATGTGATGGTCGAAGTGTAACAGTAAACCTGCTGTTGTGCATCGGAGTCTAACACTGGGCCCCAGGAACGTGACAAAGTACATACTCTTCGAAACGGTACTCCTGTGGCCAGAAATCGGCATTGTGAATTTTGTGTTGATCCGGATGCAATTTCTGTGTTTCATCGTCAACGTCATGGTCGAAGGGAAACAGTAAACCTGCTGTGGTGCATCGGATTCACACACTGAGCCCCCAGGGAAGAGCCAAAAAACAGACTCCCCGAACCGTTACTCTTGTCAAAATAAATCGGTATTACGAATTTTGTATTGCAACCGGATGCAATTTCTGTGTTTCATCGTCAATGTGTTGGTCGAAGGGTAACAGTAAACTTGCTGTGGTGGATCGTAGCCTCAACTTAGCCCCCAGGGAAGAGCCGAATGACAGACTCCCTGAAACGTTCCTCTCGTCAATATAAATCGGCATTGCGAATTTTGTATTGAAACCGGATGCAATTTCTGTGTTTCATCATCAATGCGATGGTCGAAGTGTAATAGTGAACCTGCTGTGGTGCATCGGAGTCTCACACTGAGCCCACAGGGAAGAGCCAAATGACAGACTCTCCGAAACGTTACTCTCGTCAATATAAATCGGCATTGCGAATTTTGTATTGAAACCTGGTGCAATTTCTGTGTTTCATCGTCAATGTGATGGTCGACGGGTAACAGTAAACCTGATGTGGTGCATCGGAGTCTCACACTGAGCCCCCAGGGAAGAGCAAAAGTACATACTCTTCGAAACGGTACTCCTGTGGACAGAAATCGGCATTGTGAATTTTAAATTGATCCGGATGCAATTTCTGTGTTTAATCGTCAATGTGATGGTCGAAGGGTACCAGTAAACCTGCTGTGGTGCATCGGAGTCTCACACTGAGTCCCCAAAGAAAAGAGCCAGAAAACAGACTCTCCGAAACGTTATTCTTATCAATATAAATCGGCATTGCGAATTTTGTATTGGAACCGGATGCAATTTCTGTGTTTCATCGTCAAACTGTTGGTCGAAGGGTAACAGTAAACCTGCTGTGGTGCATTGGAGTCTCACACTGACACTTCAGGGAAGACCCGAAGAACAGACTCCCCGAAACGTTACGCTCGACAATGTAAATCGCCATTGCGAATTTTGTATTGAAACGGGATGCAATTTCTGTGTTTCATCGTCAATGTGATGGTCGAAGGGTAACAGTAAACCTTCTGTGGTGCATCGGAGTCTACCACAGGGCCCCCAGGGAAGAGCCAAAGTACATACTCTTTGATACGGTACTCCTGTGGACAGAAAGCGGCATTGCGAATTTTGTATTGAAACCTGATGTAATTTCTGCGTTCCATCGTCAATGCGATGGTCGAAAGGTAACAGTAAACCTGCTATGATGCATCAGAGTCTCACAGTGAGCCCCCAGGGAAGATCCGAAAAACATACTTTCTGAAACGTTACTCTCGTCAATATAAATCGGCATTGCGAAATTTGTATTAAAACCGGATGCAATTTCTGTGTTTCATCGTCAATGTGATGGTCGAAGGGTAACAGTGAACCTGCTGTGGTGCATCGTAGTCTAACACTGGGCCCCCAGGGAAGAGCCAAAGTACATACTTTTCGAAACGGTAGTCCTGTGGACAGAAATTGGCATTGTGAATTTTGCTTTGATGCGAATGCAATATCTGTGTTTCATCGTCAATGTGTTGGTCGAAGGCTAACAGTAAACCCACTGTGGTGCATCGGAGTCTCACACTGAGCCCCCAGGGAAGAGCCAAAAGACAGACTCCCCGAAACGTTACCCTTGTCAATATAAATCGGTATTACGAATTTTGTATTGCAACCGGATGCAATTTCTGTGTTTCATCGTCAATGTGTTGGTCTAAGGCTTACAGTAAACCCACTGTGGTGCATCGGAGTCTCACACTGAGCCTCCAGGGAAGAGCTGAAAAACAGACTCCCCGAAAAGTTACGCTCGACAATATAAATCGGCATTGGGAATTTTGTATTGAAACGAGATGCAATTTCTGTGTTTCATCGTTAATGTGATGGTCGTCGGGTAACAGTAAATCTGCTGTGGTGCATCGGAGTCTCACACTGTGCCCCCAGGGAAGAGCCAAAGAACAGACTCCCCGAAACGTTACTCTCGTCAATATAAATCGGCATTGCGAATTTTGTATTGAAACGAGATGCAATTTTTGTGTTTCATCGTCAATGTGATGGTCGAAGTGTAACAGTAAACCTGCTGTGGTGCATAGGAGTTAAACACTGGGCCCACAGGGAAGAGCCAAAGTACATACTCTTCGAAACGGTACTCCTGTGGACAGAAATCGGCATTCCGAATTTTGTATTGAAACCGGATGCAATTTCTGTGTACCATTGTCAATGTGATGGTCGAAAGCTAACAGTAAACCTGCTGTGGTGCATCAGAGTCTCACACTGAGCCTCCAGGGAAGAGCCGAAAAACTAACACTCCCAAACGCTACTCTCGTCAATATAAAGCGCTATTGCGAAATTTGTATTGAAACCGGATGCAATTTCTGTGTTTCATCGTCAATGTGATGGTCGACGGGTAACAGTAAACCTGCTGTGGTGCATCGGAGTCTCACACTGAGCCCCAAGGGAAGAGCCGAAAGAAAGACTCCCCGAAACGTTTCTCTCGTCAATATAAATCGGCATTGCGAATTTTGTATTGAAACGTGATGCAATTTCTGTGTTTCATCGTCAATGTGATGGTCGAAGGGTAACAGTAAAAATGCTGTGGTGCATCGGAGTCTAACACTGGGCCTCCAGGGAAGAGCCAAAGTACAAACTCTTCCAAACGGTACTCCTGTGGACAGAAATCGGCAATGTGAATTTTGTATTGATCCGGATGCTATTTCTGTGTTTCATCGTGAATGTCATGGTCGAGGGCTAAGAGTAAACCTGCTCTGGTGCATTGAAGTCTCACACTGAGACCCCAGGGAAGAGCCGAAAAACAGACTCACCGAAACGTTTCTCTCGTCAATATAAATCGGAGTTGCGAATTTTGTATTGTAACCGGATGCAATTTCTGTGTTTCATCGTCAATGTGATGGTTGAAGGGTAACAGTAAACCTACTGTGGTGCATCGGAATCTCACACTGAGCCCCCAGGGAAAAGCCAAACTACATACTCTTCGAAACGGTACTCCTGTGAACAGAAATCGGGATTGCGAATTTTGTATTGAAACCGGATTCATTTTCTAGGTTTCTCATGTCAATGTGATGGTCGAAGGGTAACAGTAAACCTGCTGTGGTGCATCGGAGTCTCACACTGAGCCCCCAGGGAAGAGCCGAAAAACAGGCTCCCCGAAATGTTACTCTCGTCAATATAAATCGGCATTGCGAATTTTGTATTGAAACCGGATGCAATTTCAGTGTTTCGTCGTCAATGCGATGGTCGAAGGGTAACAGTAAATCTGCTGTGGTGCATCGGAGTCTCACACTGAGCAATCAGGGATAAGCCGAAGAACAGGCTCCCCAAAACGTTACTCTCGTCAATATTAATCGGCATTGTGAATTTTGTATTGAAATAGGATGGAATTTCTGTCTTTCATCGCCAATTTGATGGTCGAAGGGTAGCAGTAAACCTGCTGTGGTGCATCGGAGTCTAACACTGGGCCCGCAGGGAAGAGCCAAACTACAAGCTCTTCGAAACGGTACTCCTGTGGACAGAAATCGGCATTTTGAATTTTGTATTGATCCGGATGCAATATCTGTGTTTCATCGTCAATGTGATGGTCGAAGGGTAACAGTAAACCTGCTGTGGTGCATCGGAGTCTAACACTGGGCCCGCAGGGAAGAGCCAAACTACATACTCTTCGAAACGGTACTCCTGTGGACAGAAATCGGCATTTTGAATTTTGTATTGAACCGGATGCAATTTCTGTGTTTCATCGTCAATGTGATGGTCGAAGGGTAACAGTAATCTTGCTGTGGTGCATCGGAGTCTAACACTGGGCCCGCAGGGAAGAGCCAAACTACAAGCTCTTCGAAACGGTACTCCTGTGGACAGAAATCGGCATTTTGAATTTTGTATTGATCCGGATCCAATTTCCGTGTTTCAACGTCAATGTCATGGTCGGAGGGTAACAGTAAACCTGCTGTGGTGCATCGGAGTCTCACACTGAGTCCCCAGGGAAAAGCCAAATAACAGACTCTCCGAACCATTACTCTCGTCAACATAACTCGGCATTGCGAATTTTGTATTGAAACCGGATGCAATATCTGTGTTTCATCGCCAATCTGATGGTCGACGGGTAACAGTAACCCTGCTGTGGTGCATCGGAGTCTCATACTGAGCCCCCAGGGAAGAGCCAAAAAACAGGCTCTCAACAACTGTACTCTCGTCAATATAAATCGGCATTGAGAACTTTGTATTGAAACCGGATGCAATTTCTGTGTTTCATCGTCAATTTGATGGTAGAAGGGTAACAGTAAACCTGCTGTGGTGCATCGGAGTCTAACACTGGGCCCGCAGGGAAGAGCCAAACTACTTACTCTTCGAACGGTACTCCTGTGGACAGAAATCGGCATTTTGAATTTTGTATTGAACCGGATGCAATTTCTGTGTTTCATCGTCAATGTGATGGTCGAAGGGTAACAGTAAACCTGCTGTGGTGCATCGGAGTCTAACACTGGGCCCCCAGGAGAGAGCCAAAGTACATACTCTTCGAAACGGTACTCCTGTGGACAGAAATCGGCATTGTGAATTTTGTATTGGTCCGGATGCAATTTCTGTGATTCATCGTCAATGTCATGGTCGGAGGGTAACAGTAAATCTGCTGTGGTGTATCGGAGTCTCACACTGAGCCCCCAGGGACGAGCAAAAAAACAGCCTCCCCGAAACGTTACTCTCGTCAACATAATTGCGAATTTTGTATTGAAACCGGATGAAATTTCTGTGTTTCATCGTCAATGTGATGGTGGAAGGGTAACTGTAAACCTGCTGTGGTGCATCCGAGTCTCACACTGAGCCCCAGGGAAGAGCCGAAAAACAGACTCCCCGAATCTTTACTCTCGTCAATATAAATCGGCATTGCGAATTTTGTATTGAAACCGGATGCAATTTCTGTGTTTCATCGTCAATGTCATGGTCGGAGGGTAACAGTAAATCTGCTGTGGTGCATCGGAGTCTCACACTGAGCCCCCAGGGAAGAGCCAAAAAAGAGTATCCAAGGAACGTTACTCTCGTCAATATAAATCGGCATTGCAAATTTTGTATTGAATCTGGATGCCATTTCTGTGTTTCATCGGCAATGTCATGGTCGAAGGGTAACAGTAAACCTGCTGTGGTGCATCGGAGTCTCACACTGACCCCCCAGGTGAGAGCCGAAAAACAGTCTCCCCGAAACTTTACTCTCGTCAATATAAATCGGCATTGCGAATTTTGTATTGAAACCGGATAAAATTTATGTGTTTCATCGTCAATGTGATGGTCGAATGGTAACAGTAAACCTGCCGTGGTGCATGGGAGTCTAACACGGAGCCCCCAGGAAAGAGCCAAAGAACACACTTCCCGAAACGTTACTCTCGTCAATATAAAACGACATTGCGAATTTTGTATTGAAACCGGATGCAATTTCTGTGTTTCATGGACAAAGTGATGGTCGAAGGATAACAGCAAACCTGCCATGGTTCATCGGAGTCTAACACTGAGCCCCCAGGAAAGAGCCAAAGAACAGACTCTCCGAAATGTTACTCTCGTCAATATAAATCGGCATTGCGTACTTTGTATTGAAACCGGATGCAATTTCTGTGTTTCATCGTCAATCTCATGGTCGAAGGGTAACAGTAAACCTGCTGTGGTGCGTAGGAGTCTCACACTGTGGCTTTAGGGTAGAGCCGAAATACAGACTCACCGAAACGTTATTAAGGTCAATATAAATCGGCATTGCGAATTTTGTATTGAAACCGGATAAAATTTATGTGTTTCATCGTCAATGTGATGGTCGAATGGTAACAGTAAACCTGCCGTGGAGCATGGGAGTCTAACACTGAGCCCCCAGGGAAGAGCCAAAGAACACACTTCCCGAAACGTTACTCTCGTCAATATAAATCGGCATTGAGAATTTGTATTGAAAACGGTTGCAATTTCAGTGTTTCATCGTCAAAGTGATGGTCGAAGGGTAACAGTAAACCTGCTGTGGTGCATAGGAGTCTCACACTGTGGCTCCAGGGTAGAGCCGAAATACAGACTCACCGAAATGTTACTCTCGTCAATATAAATCGGCATTGCGAAATTTGTATTGAAACCGGATAAAATTTATGTGTTTCATCGTCAATGTGATGGTCGAATGGTAACAGTAAACCTGCCGTGGTGCATGGGAGTCTAACACTGAGCCCCCAGGGAAGAGCCAAAGAACACACTTCCCGAAACGTTACTCTCATCAATATGAATCGACATTGCGAATTTTGTATTGAAACCGGATGCAATTTCTGTGTTTCATCGTCAATTTGGTGGTCGAAGGGTAACAGTAAACCTGCTGCGGAGCATCGGAGTCTCACACTGTGCCCTTGGGAAGAGCCGAAAGACAGACTCCCCGAAACGTTACTCTCGTCAATATAAATCGGCATTGCGAATTTTGTGTTGAAACCGGATGCAATTTCTGAGTTTCAGCGTCAATGGGATGGTCGATGTAGTGCATCGAAGTCTCACACTAAGCCCCCAGAGAAGAGCCAAAATAGAGTCTCCAAGCAACGTTACTCTCGTCAATATAAATTGGCATTGCCAATTTTGTATTGAAACCGGATGAAATTTCTGTGTTTCATCGTCAATGTGATGGTCGAAGGGTAACAGTAAACCTGCTGTGGTGCAACGGAGCCTCACACTGAGCCCCCAGGGAAGAGCCGAAAAACAGACTCCCTGAAACGTAACACTCGTCAATATAAATTGTCATTGCGAATTTTGTAATGAAACCAGATGCAATTTCTGTGTTTCATCGTCAATGTGATGGTGGAAGGGTAACAGTAAACCTGCTGTGGTGCATCGGAGTATCACACTGAGCCCCCAGGGAAGAGCCGAAAAACAGAGTCCCCGAAACGTTACTCTGGTCAATATAAATCGGCATTGCGAATTTGCTATTGAAACCGGATGCAATTTCTGTGTTTCATCGTCAATGTGATGGTCGAAGGGTAACAGTAAACCTGCTGTGGTGCATCGGAGTCCAACACTGGGCTCCCAGGAAAGAGCCAAAGTACATACTCTTCGAAACGGTACTCCTGTGGACAGAAATCGGTATTGCGAATTTTGTATTGGAACCGGATGCAATTTCTGTGTTTCATCGTCAACATCATTGTCGAAGGGTGACAGTAAACCTGCTGTGGTGCATCGGAGTCTCACACTGAGCCCCCAGGGAAAAGCCAAATAACAGATTCCCCGAAACGTTACTCTCGTCAACATAAATCAACATTGCGAATTATGTATTGAAACCGGATGCAATTTCTGTGTTTCATCGCCAATTTGATGGTCGAAGGGTAACAGTAAACCTGCTGTGGAGCATCGGAGTCTAACACTGGGGCCGCAGGGAAGAGCCAAACTACATACTCTTCGGAACGGTACTCCTGTGGACAGAAATCGGCATTTTGAATTTTGTATTGATCCGGATGCAATTTCTGTGTTTCATCGTCAGTGTCATGGTCGGAGGGTAACAGTAAACTTGCTGTGGTATATCGGAGTCTCACACTGAGTCCCCAGGGAAAAGCCAAATAACAGACTCTCCGAAACCTTACTCTCGTCAACATAAATCGGCATTGCGAATTTTGTATTGAAACCGGATGCAATATCTGTGTTTCATCGCCAATGTGATGGTCGAAGGGTAACAATAAACCTGCTGTGGTGCATCGGAGTCTCATACTGAGCCCCCAGGGAAGAGCCAAAGAACAGGCTCTCAAAAACAGTACTCTCGTCAATATAAATCGGCGTTGAGAACTTTGTATTGAAACCGGATGCAATTTCTGTGATTCATCGTCAATGTGATGGTCGAAGGGTAACAGTAATCTTGCTGTGGTGCATCGGAGTCTAACACTGGGCCCGCAGGGAAGAGCCAAACTACATACTCTTCGAACGGTACACCTGTGGACAGAAATCGGCATTTTGAATTTTGTGTTGTTCCGGATGCAATTTCTGTGTTTCATCGTCAATGTGATGGTCGAAGGGTAACAGTAAACCTGCTGTGGTGCATCGGAGTCTCACACTGAGCCCCCAGGGAAGAGCCGAATGACAGACTCCCCGAAACCTTACCCTCGTCAATATAATTCGGCATTGCGAATTTTGTATTGAAACCGGATGCAATTTCTGTGTGTAACAGCAAACCTGCTGTTGTACATAGGAGTCTCACACTGAGCCCCCAGGGAAGAGGCAAAGAACAGATTCCCCGAAAAGTTACTCTCGTCAATATAAATCGGCATTGCGAATTTTGTATTGAAACCGGAAGCAATTTCTGTGTTTCCTCGTCAATATGATGGTCGAAGGGTAACAGTAAACCTGCCGTGGTGCATCGGAGTCTAACACTGGGCCCCCAGGGAAGAGCCAAAATACATACTCTTCGAAACGGTACTCCTGTGGACAGAAATCGGCATTGTGAATTTTGTATTGATCCGGATGCAATTTCTGTGTTTCATCGTCAATGCCATGGTCGAAGGGTAACAGTAAATCTGCTGTGGTGCATCGGAGTCTCACACTGAGCCCCCAATGACGACCCAAAAAACAGACTCCCCGAAACGTTACTCTCGTCAATATAAATCGGCATTGCGAATTTTGTATTGAAACCGGATGAAATTTCTGTGTTTCATCGTCAATGTGATGGTGGAAGGATAACCGTAAACCTGCCATGGTTCATCGGAGTCTAACACTGAGCCCCCAGGAAAGAGCCAAAAGACAGACTCTCCGAAATGTTACTCTCGTCAATATAAATCGGCATTGCGAATTTTGTATTGAAACCGGATGCAGTTTCTGTGTTTCATCGTCAAAGTGATGGTCGAAGGGTAACAGTAATGTTGCTGTGGTGCATCGGAGTCTAACACTGGGCCCGCAGTGAACACCCAAACTACATACACTTCGAACGGTACTCCTGTGGACAGAAATTGGCATTTTGAATTTTTTATTGATCCGGATGCAATTTCTGTGCTTCATCGTCAATGTGATAGTCGAAGGGTAACAGTAAACCTGCTGTGGTGCATCGGAGTCTAACACTGGGCCCGCAGGGATGAGCCAAACTACATACTCTGCGAAACGGTACGCCTGTGGACAGAAATCGGCATTTTGATTTTGTATTGATCCAGATGCAATTTCTGTGTTTCATCGTCAATGTCTTGGTCGGAGGGTAACAGTAAACCTGCTGTGGTGCATCGGAGTCTCACACTGAGCCCCCAGGGAAGAGCCGAATGACAGATACCCCGAAACCTTACTCTCGTCAATATAATTCGGCATTGCTAATTTTGTATTGAAACGTGATGCAATTTCTGTGTTTCATCGTCAATGTGATGGTCGAAGGGTAACAGTAAAAATGCTGTGGTGCATCGGAGTCTAACACTGGGCCTCCAGGGAAGAGCCAAAGTACAAACTCTTCCAAACGGTACTCCTGTGGACAGAAATCGGCAATGTGAATTTTGTATTGATCCGGATGCTATTTCTGTGTTTCATCGTGAATGTCATGGTCGAGGGCTAAGAGTAAACCTGCTCTGGTGCATTGAAGTCTCACACTGAGACCCCAGGGAAGAGCCGAAAAACAGACTCACCGAAACGTTTCTCTCGTCAATATAAATCGGAGTTGCGAATTTTGTATTGTAACCGGATGCAATTTCCGTGTTTCATCGTCAATGTGATGGTTGAAGGGTAACAGTAAACCTACTGTGGTGCATCGGAATCTCACACTGAGCCCCCAGGGAAAAGCCAAACTACATACTCTTCGAAACGGTACTCCTGTGAACAGAAATCGGGATTGCGAATTTTGTATTGAAACCGGATTCATTTTCTAGGTTTCTCATGTCAATGTGATGGTCGAAGGGTAACAGTAAACCTGCTGTGGTGCATCGGAGTCTCACACTGAGCCCCCAGGGAAGAGCCGAAAAACAGGCTCCCCGAAATGTTACTCTCGTCAATATAAATCGGCATTGCGAATTTTGTATTGAAACCGGATGCAATTTCAGTGTTTCGTCGTCAATGCGATGGTCGAAGGGTAACAGTAAATCTGCTGTGGTGCATCGGAGTCTCACACTGAGCAATCAGGGATAAGCCGAAGAACAGGCTCCCCAAAACGTTACTCTCGTCAATATAAATCGGCATTGTGAATTTTGTATTGAAATAGGATGGAATTTCTGTCTTTCATCGCCAATTTGATGGTCGAAGGGTAGCAGTAAACCTGCTGTGGTGCATCGGAGTCTAACACTGGGCCCGCAGGGAAGAGCCAAACTACAAGCTCTTCGAAACGGTACTCCTGTGGACAGAAATCGGCATTTTGAATTTTGTATTGATCCGGATGCAATATCTGTGTTTCATCGTCAATGTGATGGTCGAAGGGAAACAGTAAACCTGCTGTGGTGCATCGGAGTCTAACACTGGGCCCGCAGGGAAGAGCCAAACTACATACTCTTCGAAACGGTACTCCTGTGGACAGAAATCGGCATTTTGAATTTTGTATTGAACCGGATGCAATTTCTGTGTTTCATCGTCAATGTGATGGTCGAAGGGTAACAGTAATCTTGCTGTGGTGCATCGGAGTCTAACACTGGGCCCGCAGGGAAGAGCCAAACTACAAGCTCTTCGAAACGGTACTCCTGTGGACAGAAATCGGCATTTTGAATTTTGTATTGATCCGGATCCAATTTCCGTGTTTCAACGTCAATGTCATGGTCGGAGGGTAACAGTAAACCTGCTGTGGTGCATCGGAGTCTCACACTGAGTCCCCAGGGAAAAGCCAAATAACAGACTCTCCGAACCATTACTCTCGTCAACATAACTCGGCATTGCGAATTTTGTATTGAAACCGGATGCAATATCTGTGTTTCATCGCCAATCTGATGGTCGACGGGTAACAGTAACCCTGCTGTGGTGCATCGGAGTCTCATACTGAGCCCCCAGGGAAGAGCCAAAAAACAGGCTCTCAACAACTGTACTCTCGTCAATATAAATCGGCATTGAGAACTTTGTATTGAAACCGGATGCAATTTCTGTGTTTCATCGTCAATTTGATGGTAGAAGGGTAACAGTAAACCTGCTGTGGTGCATCGGAGTCTAACACTGGGCCCGCAGGGAAGAGCCAAACTACATACTCTTCGAACGGTACTCCTGTGGACAGAAATCGGCATTTTGAATTTTGTATTGAACCGGATGCAATTTCTGTGTTTCATCGTCAATGTGATGGTCGAAGGGTAACAGTAAACCTGCTGTGGTGCATCGGAGTCTAACACTGGGCCCCCAGGAAAGAGCCAAAGTACATACTCTTCGAAACGGTACTCCTGTGGACAGAAATCGGCATTGTGAATTTTGTATTGGTCCGGATGCAATTTCTGTGATTCATCGTCAATGTCATGGTCGGAGGGTAACAGTAAATCTGCTGTGGTGTATCGGAGTCTCACACTGAGCCCCCAGGGACGAGCCAAAAAACAGCCTCCCCGAAACGTTACTCTCGTCAACATAATTGCGAATTTTGTATTGAAACCGGATGAAATTTCTGTGTTTCATCGTCAATGTGATGGTGGAAGGGTAACTGTAAACCTGCTGTGGTGCATCCGAGTCTTACACTGAGCCCCCAGGGAAGAGCCGAAAAACAGACTCCCCGAATCTTTACTCTCGTCAATATAAATCGGCATTGCGAATTTTGTATTGAAACCGGATGCAATTTCTGTGTTTCATCGTCAATGTCATGGTCGGAGGGTAACAGTAAATCTGCTGTGGTGCATCGGAGTCTCACACTGAGCCCCCAGGGAAGAGCCAAAAAAGAGTATCCAAGGAACGTTACTCTCGTCAATATAAATCGGCATTGCAAATTTTGTATTGAAACTGGATGCCATTTCTGTGTTTCATCGGCAATGTCATGGTCGAAGGGTAACAGTAAACCTGCTGTGGTGCATCGGAGTCTCACACTGACCCCCCAGGTGAGAGCCGAAAAACAGTCTCCCCGAAACTTTACTCTCGTCAATATAAATCGGCATTGCGAATTTTGTATTGAAACCGGATAAAATTTATGTGTTTCATCGTCAATGTGATGGTCGAATGGTAACAGTAAATCTGCCGTGGTGCATGGGAGTCTAACACGGAGCCCCCAGGAAAGAGCCAAAGAACACACTTCCCGAAACGTTACTCTCGTCAATATAAAACGACATTGCGAATTTTGTATTGAAACCGGATGCAATTTCTGTGTTTCATGGACAAAGTGATGGTCGAAGGATAACAGCAAACCTGCCATGGTTCATCGGAGTCTAACACTGAGCCCCCAGGAAAGAGCCAAAGAACAGACTCTCCGAAATGTTACTCTCGTCAATATAAATCGGCATTGCGTACTTTGTATTGAAACCGGATGCAATTTCTGTGTTTCATCGTCAATCTCATGGTCGAAGGGTAACAGTAAACCTGCTGTGGTGCGTAGGAGTCTCACACTGTGGCTTTAGGGTAGAGCCGAAATACAGACTCACCGAAACGTTATTAAGGTCAATATAAATCGGCATTGCGAATTTTGTATTGAAACCGGATAAAATTTATGTGTTTCATCGTCAATGTGATGGTCGAATGGTAACAGTAAACCTGCCGTGGAGCATGGGAGTCTAACACTGAGCCCCCAGGGAAGAGCCAAAGAACACACTTCCCGAAACGTTACTCTCGTCAATATAAATCGGCATTGAGAATTTGTATTGAAAACGGTTGCAATTTCAGTGTTTCATCGTCAATGTGATGGTCGAATGGTAACAGTAAACCTGCCGTGGTGCATGGGAGTCTAACACTGAGCCCCCAGGGAAGAGCCAAAGAACACACTTCCCGAAACGTTACTCTCATCAATATGAATCGACATTGCGAATTTTGTATTGAAACCGGATGCAATTTCTGTGTTTCATCGTCAATTTGGTGGTCGAAGGGTAACAGTAAACCTGCTGCGGAGCATCGGAGTCTCACACTGTGCCCTTGGGAAGAGCCGAAAGACAGACTCCCCGAAACGTTACTCTCGTCAATATAAATCGGCATTGCGAATTTTGTGTTGAAACCGGATGCAATTTCTGAGTTTCAGCGTCAATGGGATGGTCGATGTACTGTATCGAAGTCTCACACTAAGCCCCCAGAGAAGAGCCAAAGTAGAGTCTCCAAGCAACGTTACTCTCGTCAATATAAATTGGCATTGCCAATTTTGTATTGAAACCGGATGAAATTTCTGTGTTTCATCGTCAATGTGATGGTCGAAGGGTAACAGTAAACCTGCTGTGGTGCAACGGAGCCTCACACTGAGCCCCCAGGGAAGAGCCGAAAAACAGACTCCCTGAAACGTAACACTCGTCAATATAAATTGTCATTGCGAATTTTGTAATGAAACCAGATGCAATTTCTGTGTTTCATCGTCAATGTGATGGTGGAAGGGTAACAGTAAACCTGCTGTGGTGCATCGGAGTATCACACTGAGCCCCCAGGGAAGAGCCGAAAAACAGAGTCCCCGAAACGTTACTCTGGTCAATATAAATCGGCATTGCGAATTTGCTATTGAAACCGGATGCAATTTCTGTGTTTCATCGTCAATGTGATGGTCGAAGGGTAACAGTAAACCTGCTGTGGTGCATCGGAGTCCAACACTGGGCTCCCAGGAAAGAGCCAAAGTACATACTCTTCGAAACGGTACTCCTGTGGACAGAAATCGGTATTGCGAATTTTGTATTGGAACCGGATGCAATTTCTGTGTTTCATCGTCAACATCATTGTCGAAGGGTGACAGTAAACCTGCTGTGGTGCATCGGAGTCTCACACTGAGCCCCCAGGGAAAAGCCAAATAACAGATTCCCCGAAACGTTACTCTCGTCAACATAAATCAACATTGCGAATTATGTATTGAAACCGGATGCAATTTCTGTGTTTCATCGCCAATTTGATGGTCGAAGGGTAACAGTAAACCTGCTGTGGAGCATCGGAGTCTAACACTGGGGCCGCAGGGAAGAGCCAAACTACATACTCTTCGGAACGGTACTCCTGTGGACAGAAATCGGCATTTTGAATTTTGTATTGATCCGGATGCAATTTCTGTGTTTCATCGTCAGTGTCATGGTCGGAGGGTAACAGTAAACTTGCTGTGGTATATCGGAGTCTCACACTGAGTCCCCAGGGAAAAGCCAAATAACAGACTCTCCGAAACCTTACTCTCGTCAACATAAATCGGCATTGCGAATTTTGTATTGAAACCGGATGCAATATCTGTGTTTCATCGCCAATGTGATGGTCGAAGGGTAACAATAAAGCTGCTGTGGTGCATCGGAGTCTCATACTGAGCCCCCAGGGAAGAGCCAAAGAACAGGCTCTCAAAAACAGTACTCTCGTCAATATAAATCGGCGTTGAGAACTTTGTATTGAAACCGGATGCAATTTCTGTGATTCATCGTCAATGTGATGGTCGAAGGGTAACAGTAATCTTGCTGTGGTGCATCGGAGTCTAACACTGGGCCCGCAGGGAAGAGCCAAACTACATACTCTTCGAACGGTACACCTGTGGACAGAAATCGGCATTTTGAATTTTGTGTTGTTCCGGATGCAATTTCTGTGTTTCATCGTCAATGTGATGGTCGAATGGTAACAGTAAACCTGCTGTGGTGCATCGGAGTCTCACACTGAGCCCCCAGGGAAGAGCCGAATGACAGACTCCCCGAAACCTTACCCTCGTCAATATAATTCGGCATTGCGAATTTTGTATTGAAACCGGATGCAATTTCTGTGTGTAACAGCAAACCTGCTGTTGTACATAGGAGTCTCACACTGAGCCCCCAGGGAAGAGGCAAAGAACAGATTCCCCGAAAAGTTACTCTCGTCAATATGAATCGGCATTGCGAATTTTGTATTGAAACCGGAAGCAATTTCTGTGTTTCCTCGTCAATATGATGGTCGAAGGGTAACAGTAAACCTGCCGTGGTGCATCGGAGTCTAACACTGGGCCCCCAGGGAAGAGCCAAAATACATACTCTTCGAAACGGTACTCCTGTGGACAGAAATCGGCATTGTGAATTTTGTATTGATCCGGATGCAATTTCTGTGTTTCATCGTCAATGCCATGGTCGAAGGGTAACAGTAAATCTGCTGTGGTGCATCGGAGTCTCACACTGAGCCCCCAATGACGACCCAAAAAACAGACTCCCCGAAACGTTACTCTCGTCAATATAAATCGGCATTGCGAATTTTGTATTGAAACCGGATGAAATTTCTGTGTTTCATCGTCAATGTGATGGTGGAAGGATAACCGTAAACCTGCCATGGTTCATCGGAGTCTAACACTGAGCCCCCAGGAAAGAGCCAAAAGACAGACTCTCCGAAATGTTACTCTCGTCAATATAAATCGGCATTGCGAATTTTGTATTGAAACCGGATGCAGTTTCTGTGTTTCATCGTCAAAGTGATGGTCGAAGGGTAACAGTAATGTTGCTGTGGTGCATCGGAGTCTAACACTGGGCCCGCAGTGAACACCCAAACTACATACACTTCGAACGGTACTCCTGTGGACAGAAATTGGCATTTTGAATTTTTTATTGATCCGGATGCAATTTCTGTGCTTCATCGTCAATGTGATAGTCGAAGGGTAACAGTAAACCTGCTGTGGTGCATCGGAGTCTAACACTGGGCCCGCAGGGATGAGCCAAACTACATACTCTGCGAAACGGTACGCCTGTGGACAGAAATCGGCATTTTGATTTTGTATTGATCCAGATGCAATTTCTGTGTTTCATCGTCAATGTCTTGGTCGGAGGGTAACAGTAAACCTGCTGTGGTGCATCGGAGTCTCACACTGAGCCCCCAGGGAAGAGCCGAATGACAGATACCCCGAAACCTTACTCTCGTCAATATAATTCGGCATTGCTAATTTTGTATTGAAACCGGATGCAATTTCTGTGTTTCATCGTCAATGTGATGGTCGAAGGGTAACAGCAATCCTGCTGTTGTACATAGGAGTCTCACACTGAGCCCCCAGGGGAGAGGCAAAGAACAGATTCCCCGAAAAGTTACTCTCGTCAATATAAATCGGCATTGCGAATTTTGTATTGAAACCGGATGCAATTTCTGTGTTTCCTCGTCAATGTGATGGTCGAACGGTAACAGTAAACCTGCTGTGGTGCATCGGAGTCAAACACTGGGCCCCCAGGGAAGAGCCAAAGTACATACTCTTCGAAACGGTACTCCTGTGGACAGAAATCGGCATTTTGAATTTTGTATTGATCCGGATGCAATTTCTGTGTTTCATCGTCAATTTAATGGTCGAAGGGTAACAGTAATTCTGCTGTGGTGTAACGGAGTCTCACATTGAGCCCCCAGGAAAGAGCCAAAGGACAGACTCTCCGAAAAGTTACTCTCGTCAATATAAATCGGCATTGCGAATTTTGTATTGAAACCGGATGCAATTTCTGTAATTATTCGTCAACGTCATGGTCGAAGGGTAACAGTAAACCTGCTGTGGTGCATAGGAGTCTCACACTGTGGCTCCAGGGAAGAGCCAAAAAACAGACTCCCTGAAACGTTACTCTCGTCAATATAAATCGGAATTGCGAATTTTGTATTGAAACCGGATGCAATTTCTGTGTTTCAACGTCAATGTGATGGTCGAAGGGTAACTGGAAACCTGCTGTGGTGCATCCGAGTGTCACACTGAGCCCCCAGGGAAGAGCCGAAAAACAGACTCCTCGAAACGTTACTCACGTCAATATAAATCGGCATTGCGAATTTTGTATTGAAACCGGATGCAATTTCTGTGTTTCATCGTCAATGTCATGGTCGAATGGTAACAGTAAACCTGCCGTGGTGCATGGGAGTCTAACACTGAGCCTCCAGGGATGAGCCAAAGAACACACTTCCCGAAACCTTACTCTCGTCAATATAAATCGGCATTGCGAATTTTGTATTGAAACCGGATGCAATTTCTGTGTTTCATCGTCAAAGTGATGGTCGAAGGGTAACACTAAACCTGCTGTGGTGCATCGGAGTCTAACACTGGGCTATCAGGGAAGAGCCAAAGTACATACTCGTCGAAACGGTACTCCTGTGACCAGAAATCGGCATTTTGAATTTTGTATTGATCCAGATGCAATTTCTGTATTTAATCGTCAATGGCATGGTCGAAAGGTAACAGTAAATCTGCAGTGGTGCATCGGAGTCTCACACTGAGCCCCCAGGGACGAGCCAAAAAACAGACTCCCCGAAACGTTACTCTCGTCAATATGAATCGACATTGCGAATTTTGTATTGAAACCGGACGCAATTTCTGTGTTTCATCGTCAATTTGGTGGTCGAAGGGTAACAGTAAACCTGCTGCGGTGCATCGGAGTCTCACACTGTGCTCTTGGGAAGAGCCGAAATACAGACTCCCCGAAACGTTACTGTCGTCAATATAAATCGGCATTGCGAATTTTGTATTGAAACCGGATGCAATTTCTGAGTTTCAGCGTCAATGAGATGGTCGAAGGGTAACAGTAAACCTGCTGTGGTGCATCGAAGTCTGACACTGAGCCCCCAGGGAAGAGCCAAAAAAGAGTCTCCAAGAAACGTTACTCTCGTCAATATAAATCGGCATTGCAAATTTTGTATTGAAACCGGATACCATTTCCGTGTTACATCGTAAATGTCATGGTCGAAGGGTAACAGTAAACCTGCTGTGGTGCATCGGAGTCTCACACTGAGCCCCCAGGGGAGAGCCGAAAAATAGTCTCACCGAAATGTTACTCTCGTCAATATAAATCGGCATTGCGAATTTTGTAGTGAAACCGGATGCAATTTCTGTGTTTCATGGACAAAGTGATGGTCGAAGGATAACAGTAAACCTGCCATGGTTCATCGGAGTCTAACAGTGAGCCTCCAGGAAAGAGAAAATGATCAGACTCTCCGAAATGTTACTCTCGTCAATATAAATCGGAATTGCGAACTTTGTATTGAAACCGGATGCAATTTCTGTGTTTCATCGTCAATGTCATGGTCGAAGGGTAACAGTAAACCTGCTGTGGTGCATAGGAGTCTCACACTGTGGCTCCAGGGAAGAGCTTCAAAACAGACTCCCCGAAACATTACTCTCGTCAATATAAATCGGCATTGCGAATTTTGTATTGAAACCGGATAAAATTTCTGTGTTTCATCGTCAATGTGATGGTCGAATGGTAACAGTAAACCTGCCGTGGTGCATGGGAGTCTAACACTGAGCCCCCAGGGAAGAGCCAAAGAACACACTTCCCGAAACGTTACTCTCGTCAATATAAATCGGCATTGCGAATTTTGTGTTGAAACCGGATGCAATTTCTGTGTTTCATCGTCAATGTGATGGTCGAAGGGTAACAGTAAACCTGCTGTGGTGCATCGGAGTCTAACGCTGGGCCTCAAGGGAAGAGCCAAAGTACATACTCTTCGAAACGGTACTCCTGTGGACAGAAATCGGCAATTTTAAAATTTGTATTGATCCGGATGCATTTTCTGTGTTTCATCGTCAATGTCATGGTCGAAGGGTAATAGTAAATCTGCTGTGGTGCATCGGAGTCTCACACTGAGCCCCCAGGTAAAAGCCAAATGAGAGTCTCCAAGAAACGTTACTCTCGTCAATATGAATCGGCATTACAATTTTGTATTAAAACCGGATGCCATTTCTGTGTTTCATCGTCAATGTGATGGTCGAAGGGTAACAGTAAACCTGCTGTGGTGCATCGGAGTCTCACACTGAGACCCCAGGGCAGAGCCGAAAAACAGACTCCCCGAAACGTTACTCTCGTCAATATACGTCGGCATTGCGAATTTTGCAGTGAAACCGGATGCAATTTCTGTGTTTCATCGTCATTGTCATGGTTGAAGGGTAACAGTGATCCTGCCGTGGTGCATCGGAGTCTAACACTGACCCCCAGGGAAGAGCCAAAAAACAGACCGCCCGAAACGATACTCTCGTCGATATAAATCGGCATTGCGAATTTTATATTGAAACCGGATGCCATTTCTGTGTTTCATCGTCAATGTGATAGTCGAAGGGTAACAGTAAACCTGCTGTGGTGCATAGGAGTTTAACACTGGGCCCGCAGGGAAGAGCCTAAGTACATACTCTTCAAAGCGGTACTCCTGTGGACACAAATCGGCATTGTGAATTTTTTATTTAAACCGGATGCAATTTCTGTGTTTCATCGACAATGTGATGGCCGAAGGATAACAGTAAACTTGCCGTGGTGCATCAGAGTCTAACACTGAGCCCCCAGGAAAGAGCCAAAGAACAGACTCCCCGAATTGTTACTCTCGTCAATATAAATCGGCGTTGTGAAATTTGTATTGATCCGGAAGCAATTTCTGTGTCTCATCGTCAATATCATGGTCGAAGGGTAACAGTAAACCTGCTGTGGCGCATCGGAGTCTCACACTGAGGCCCCAGGTAAGGGCCGAAAAACAGACTCCCCGAAACGTTACTCTCGTCAAAATAAATCGGCATAGCGAATTTTGTATTGAAACCGGATGCAATTTCTGTGATTCATCGTCAATGTGATGGTCGAAGGGTAACAGTAAACCTGCTGTGGTGCATCAGAGTCTCATACTAAGCCCCCAGGGAAGAGCCGAAAAACAGAATCCCCGAAACTTTACTCTCGTCAATATAAATCGGCATTGCGAATTTTGTATTGAAACCGGATGCAAAACTGTGTTTCATCGTCAATGTGATGGTCGAAGGGTAATAGTAATCCTGCTGTGGTGCATCGGAGTCTCACACAGGGCCCCAAATGGAGACCCGAAAAACAGACTTCCCGAAAAGTTATTCTCGTCAATATAAATCGGCATTGCGAATTTTGTATTGAAACCGGATGCAATTTCTGTGTATCATCGTCAATGTGATGGTCGAAGGGTAACGGTAAACCTGCTGTGTTGCATCGGAGTCTAACACTGGTCCCCCAGGGAGGAGCCAAAATACACACTCTTCGAAACAGTTCTCCTGTGGACAGAAATCGGCATTGCAAATATTGTATTGAAACCGGATGCAGATTCTGTGCTTCATCGTCAATGTCATGGTCGAAGGGTAACAGTAAACCTGCTGTGGTGCATCGGAGTCTCACACTGAGCACCCAGGGAGGAGCCAAATAAAAGACTCCCCGAAACGTTACTCTCGTCAATATAAATCGGCATTGCCAATTTTGTATTGAAGACGGATGCAATTTCTGTGTTTCATCGTCAATGTGATGGTCGAAGGGTAACAGTAAACCTGCAGTGGTGCATCGGAGTCTAACACTGGGCCCACAGGGAAGAGCGAAAGTACATACTCTTCGAAACGGTACTCCTGTGGACAGAAATCGGCATTGCGAATTTAGTATTGAAACCGGATGCAATTTCTGTGTTTCATCGTCAATGTCATGGTCCAAGGGTAACAGTAAACCTGCCGTGGTGCATCGGAGTATAACACTGGGCCCCCAGGGAAGATCCAAAGTACATACTCTTCGAAACGGTACTCCTGTGGACAGGAATCGGCAATGCGAATTTTGTATTGAAACCGGATGCAATATCTGTGTTTCATCGTCAATGCCATCGTCGAAGGGTAACAGTAAACCTGCTGTGGTGCACCGGAGTTTCACACTGAGCCCCCAGGGAAGAGACAAAATACAGACTCCCCAAAAAGTTGCTCACGTCAATATAAATCGGCATTGCGAATTTTGTATTGAAACCGGAAGCAATTTCTGTGTCTCATCTTCAATGTGACGTTCGGAGGGTAACAGTAAACCTGCTGTGGTGCATCGGAGTCTCACACTGACCGCCAGGGAAGAGCCAAAAAACAGACTCCCCGATACGTTACTCTCGTCAATATAAATCGGCATTGCGAATTTTGTATTGAAACCGCATGCAATTTCTGTGTTTCATCGTCAATGTGATGGTCGAAGGGTAACAGTAAACCTGCTGTGGTGCATCGGAGTCTGACACTGAGACCCCAGGGAAGAGCCAAAAAACACACTCCCCGAAACGCTACTCTCGTCAATATAAATCGGCATTGCGAATTTTGTATTGAAACCGGATGCAAATTCTGTGTTTCATCGTCAATGTGATGGTTGAAGGGTAACAGTAAACCTGCTGTGGTGCATCGGAGTCTCGCACAGAGCCCCAAAGTGGAGAGCCGAAAAACAGACTTCCCGAAACGTTACTCTCGTCACTATAAATCGGCATTGCGAATTTTGTATTGAAACCGGATGCAATTTCTGTGTTTCATCGTCATTGTGATGGTCGAACGGAAACAGTAAACCTACTGTGGTGCATCGGAGTCTCACACTGAGCCCCCATGGGAGAGCCAACGAACAGACACCCCGAAACGTTACTCTCGTCAATATAAACAGGGATTGGGAATTTTGTATTGAAACCGGATGCAATTTCTGTGTTTCATCGTCAATGTGACGGGCGAAGGGTAACAGTAAACCTGCTGTGTTGCATCGGAGGCTAACACTGGGCCCCTAGGGAAGAGCCAAAATACATACTCTTCGAAACAGTACTCCTGTGGACAGAAATCGGCATTGCAAATATTGTATTGAAACCGGATGCAATTTCTGTATTTCATTGTCAATGTGATGGTCGAAGGGTAACAGTAAACCTGCTGTGGTGCATCGGAGTCTCACACTGAGCCCCCAGGGAAGAGCCAAAAAACAGGACTACCCGAAACGTTACTCTCGTCAATATAAATCGGCATTGCGAATTTTGTTTTGAAAACGGATGCAATTTCTGTGTTTCGTCGTCAAAGTGATGGTCGAAGAGTAACAGTAAACCTTCGGAGTCTAACGCTGGGCCCCCAGGGAAGAGCCAAAGTACATACTCTTCGAAACGGCACTCCTGTGGACAGAAATCGGCATTTTAAATTTTGTATTGTAACCGGATGCAATTTCTGTTTTTCATCGTCAATTTGGTGGTCGAAGGGTAACAGTAAACTTTCTGCGGTGCATCGGAGTCTCACACTGTGCCCTTGGGAAGAGCCGAAAGACAGACTCCCCGAAAAGTTACTCTCGTCAATATAAATCGGCATTGCGAATTTTGTATTGGAAGTGGATGCAATTTCTGTGTTTCATCGTCAATGTGATGGTCGAAGTGTAACAGTAAACCTTCTGTGGTGCATCGGAGTCTCACACTGAGCCCCAGATAAGACCCAAAAAACAGACTCCCCGAAACGCTACACTCGTCAATACAAATCAGCATTGCGAATATTGTGTTGAAACCGGAAGCAATTTCTGTGTCCCATCTTCAATGTGACGTTCGGAGGGTAACAGTAAACCTGCTGTGGTGCATCGGAGTCTCACACTGACCGCCAGGGAAGAGCCAAAAAACAGACTCCCCGATACGTTACTCTCGTCAATATAAATCGGCATTGCGAATTTTGTATTGAAACCGCATGCAATTTCTGTGTTTCATCGTCAGTGTGATGGTCGAAGGGTAACAGTAAACCTGCTGTGGTGCATCGGAGTCTGACACTGAGACCCCAGGGAAGAGCCAAAAAACACACTCCCCGAAACGTTACTCTCGTCAATATAAATCGGCATTGCGAATTTTGTATTGAAACCGGATGCAAATTCTGTGTTTCATCGTCAATGTGATGGTCGAAGGGTAACAGTAAACCTGCTGTGGTGCATCGGAGTCTCGCACAGAGCCCCAAAGTGGAGAGCCGAAAAACAGACTTCCCGAAACGTTACTCTCGTCACTATAAATCGGCATTGCGAATTTTGTTTTGAAAACGGATGCAATTTCTGTGTTTCATCGTCAATGTGATGGTCGAAGGGTAACAATAAACCTGCAGTGGTGCATCGGAGTCTAACATTGGGCCCACAGGGAAGAGCCAAAGTACATACTCTTCGAAACGGTACTCCTGTGAACAGAAATCGGCATTGCGAATTTAGTATTGAAACCGAATGCAATTTCTGTGCTTCATCGTCAATGTCATGGTCCAAGGGTAACAGTAAACCTGCCGTGGTGCATCGGAGTCTAACACTGAGCCCCCAGGGAAGAGTTAAAGAACAGACTCCCCGAAACGATACTCTCGTCAATATAAATCGGCATTGCGAATTTTGTATTGAAACTGGATGCAATTTCTGTGTTTCATCGTCAATGTGATGGTCGAAGGGTAACAGTAAACCTGCAGTGGTGCATCGGAGTCTAACACTGGGCCCACAGGGAAGAGCGAAAGTACATACTCTTCGGAACGGTACTCCTGATGACAGAAATCGGCATTGCGAATTTAGTATTGAAACCGGATGCAATTTCTGTGTTTCATCGTCAATGTCATGGTCCAAGGGTAACAGTAAACCTGCCGTGGTGCATCGGAGTATAACACTGGGCCCCCAGGGAAGATACAAAGTACATACTCTTCGAAACGGTACTCCTGTGGACATAAATCAGCAATGCGAATTTTGTATTGAAACCGGATGCAATTTCTGTGTTTCATCGTCAATGCCATGGTCGAAGGGTAACAGTAAACCTGCTGTGGTGCACCGGAGTTTCACACTGAGCCCCCAGGGAAGAGACAAAGTACAGACTCCCCAAAAAGTTGCTCACGTCAATATAAATCGGCATTGCGAATTTTGTATTGAAACCGGATGCAATATCTGAGTGTCATCGTCAATGTGATGGTCGAAAGGTAACAGTAAACCTGCTGTGGTGCATCGGAGTCTCACACTGAGCCCCCAGATAAGACCCAAAAAACAGAATCCCCCAAACCTTACACTCGTCAATACAAATCGGCATTGGGAATATTGTGTTGAAACCGGAAGCAATTTCTGTGTCTCATCTTCAATGTGACGTTCGAAGGGTAACAGTAAACCTGCTGTGGTGCATCGGAGTCTCACACTGACCGCCAGGGAAGAGCCAAAAAACAGACTCCTCGATACGTTACTCTCGTCAATATAAATCGGCATTGCGAATTTTGTATTGAAACCGGATGCAATTTCTGTGTTTCATCGTCAATGTGATGGTCGAAGGGTAACAGTAAACCTGCTGTGGTGCATCGGAGTCTCACACTGAGCCCCCAGGGAAGAGCCAAAAAACAGACTCCACGAAACGTTACTCTCGTCAATATAAATCGGCATTGCGAATTTTTTATTGAAACCGGATGCAAATTCTGTGTTTCATCGCCAATGTCATGGTCGAAGGGTAACAGTAAACCTGCTGTGGTGCATCGGAGTCTCGCACAGAGCCCCAAAGAGGAGAGCCGAAAAACAGACTTCCCAAAACGTTACTCTCGTCAATATAAATCGGCATTGCGAATTTTGTATTGAAACCGGATGCAATTTCTGTGTTTCATCGTCAATGTGATGGTCGAAGGGAAACGGTAAACCTACTGTGGTGCATCGGAGTCTCACACTGAGCCCCCTGGGGAGAGCCAAGGAACAGACACCCCGAAACGTTACTCTCGTCAATATAAACAGGGATTGGGAATTTTGTATTGAAACCGGATGCAATTTCTGTGTTTCATCGTCAATGTGACGGGCGAAGTGTAACAGTAAACCTGCTGTGTTGCATCGGAGTCTAACACTGGGCCCCCAGGGAAGAGCCAAAATACATACTCTTCGAAACAGTACTCCTGTGGACAGAAATCGGCATTGCAAATATTATATTGAAACCGGATGCAATTTCTGTGTTTCATCGTCAATGTGATGGTCGAAGGGTAACAGTAAACCTGCTGTGGTGCATCGGAGTCTCACACTGAGCCCCCAAATGAGAGCCAAAGAACAGACTCACCGAAACGTTACTCTCGTCAATATAAACCGGCATTGCGAATTTTGTATTGGAATGGGATGCAATTTCTGTGTTTCATCGACAATGTGATGGTAGAAGGGTAACAGTAAACCGGCTATGGTGCATCGGAGTCTAACACTGGGCCCCCAGGGATGAGCCAAAGTACATACTCTTCGAAACGGTACTTCTGTGGAAAGAAATCGGCATTGTGAATTTTGTATTGATCCGGATGCAATTTCTGTGGTTCATCGTCAATGTCAAGGTCGAAGGGTAACAGTAAAACTGTTGTGGTGCATCGGAGTCTCACACAGACCCCCAGGGAAGAGCCAAAAAACAGACTCTCCGAAAAGTTAGTCTTGTCAATATAAATCGGCATTGCGAATTTTGTATTGAAACCCGATGCATTGTCTGTCTTCCATCGTCAATGTGATGGTCGAAGGGTAACAGTAAACCTGCTGTGTTGCATCGGAGTCTAACACTGGGCCCCCAGGGAAGAGCCAAAATACATACCCTTCGAAACAGTACTCCTGTGGACAGAAATCGGCATTGCAAATAATGTATGGAAACCGGATGCAATTTCTGTGTTTCATCGTCAATGTGATGGTCGAAGGGTAACAGTAAACCTGCTGTGGTGCATCGGAGTCTAGCACTGAGTCCCCAGGTAAGAGCTGAAAAAAAGACTCCCCGAAACGCTACTCTCGTCAACATAAATCGGCACTGCGAATTTTGTATTGAAACGGGATGCAATTTCTGTGTTTCATCGTCAATGTGATGGTCAAAGGGTAACAGTAAACCTGCTGTGGTGTATCGGAGTCTCACACTGAGCCCCCAGGGGAGAGCCGAAAAACTGACTCCCCGAAAAGTTACTCTCGTCAATATAAGTCGGCATTGCGAATTTTCTATTGAAACCCGATGCAATGTCTGTGTTCCATCGTCAATCTGATGGTCGAAGGGTAACAGTAAACCTGCTGTGGTGCAACGGAGTCTCACACTGAGCCCCCAGGGAAGAGCTGAAAAAAAGCCTACTCGAAACGTTTCTCTCGTCAATATAAATCGGCACTGCGAATTTCGTATTGAAACGGGATGCAATTTCTGTGTTTCATCGTCAATGTGATGGTCGAAGGGTAACAGTAAACCTGCTGTGGTGCATCGGAGACTCACACTGAGCCCCCAGGGAAGACCCAAAAAACAGACTCCCCGAAACGTTACACTCGTCAATATAAATCGGCATTGCGAATTTTGTATTGAAACCGGATGCCATTTCTGCGTTTCATCGTCAATGTGATGGTCGAAGGGTAACAGTAAACGTGCCGTGGTGCATCGGAGTCTAACACTGAGCCCCCAGGGAAGAGCCAAATAAAAGTCTCCCCGAAACGTTACTCTCATCAATATAAATCGTAATTGCGGATTTTGTATTGAAACCGGATGCAATTTCTGTGTTTCATCGTCAATGTGACGGTCGAAGGGTAACAGTAAACCTGTTGTGGTGCATCGGAGTCTAACAATGAGCCCCAAGGATGAGCCAAAGTCAATACTCTTCGAATCGGTACTCTTGTGGACAGAAATCGGCATTGTGAATTTTGTATTGAAATCGGATGCAATATCTGTGATTCATCGTCAATGTGATGGTCGAAGATTAACAGAAAACCTGCTGTGGTGCATCGGAGTCTCACACTGAGCCCCCAGGGAAGAGCCGAAAAAAAGACTCCCCGAAAAGTTACTCTCGTCAATATAAATCGGCATTGTGAATTTTGTATTGAAACCGGATGCAATTTCTGTGGTTCATCGTCAATGTCAAGGTCGAAGGGTAACAGTAAAACTGCTGTGGTGCATCGGAGTCTCACACAGACCCCCAGGGAAGAGCCAAAAAACAGACTCTCCGAAAAGTTAGTCTTGTCAATATAAATCGGCATTGCGAATTTTGTATTGAAACCCGATGCATTGTCTGTCTTCCATCGTCAATGTGATGGTCGAAGGGTAACAGTAAACCTGCTGTGTTGCATCGGAGTCTAACACTGGGAACCCAGGGAAGAGCCAAAATACATACCCTTCGAAACAGTACTCCTGTGGACAGAAATCGGCATTGCAAATAATGTATGGAAACCGGATGCAATTTCTGTGTTTCATCGTCAATGTGATGGTCGAAGTGTAACAGTAAACCTGCTGTGGTGCATCGGAGGCCCACACTGAGCCCCAAGGTAAGAGCCAAATAACAGACTACCCGAAACGTTACTCTCGTCAATATAAATCGGCATTGCGAATTTTATATTGAAAACGGATGCAATTTCTGTGTTTCATCGTCAATGTGATAGTCGAAGGGTAACAGTAAACCTGCAGTTGTGCATCGGAGTCTAACACTGGGCCCACAGGAAAGAGCCAAAGTACATACTCTTCGGAACGCTACTCCTGTGGACAGAAAACGGCATTGCGAATTTAGTATTGGAACCGAATGCAATTTCTGTGTTTCATCGTCAATGTCATGGTCCAAGGGTAACAGTAAACTTGCCGTGGTGCATCGGAGTCTAACACTGAGCCCCCAGGGAAGAGATAAAAAACAGACTCCCCGAAACGATACTCTCGTCAATATAAATCGGCATTGCGAATTTTGTATAGAAACCAGATGCAATTTCTGTGTTTCATCGTCAATGTGATGGTCGAAGGGAAACAGTAAACCTGCTGTGGTGCATCGGAGTCTAACACTGGGCCCCCGGTGAAGAGCCAAAGTACATACTCATCTAAACGTTACTACGGTGGACAGAAATCGGTATTGTGAGTTTTGTGTTGATCCGGATGCAATTTCTCTGTTTCATCGTCAATGTGATGGTCGAAGGGTAACAGAAAACCTGCTGTGGTGCATCGGAGTCTCACACTGAGCCCTCAGGGAAGAGCCAAATAACAGACTACCCGAAACGTTACTCTCGTCACTATAAATCGGCATTGCGAATTTTGTATTGAAACCGGATGCAATTTCTGTGTTTCATCGTCAATGTGATGGTCGAAGGGTAACAGTAAACCTGCTGTGGTGCATCGGAGTCTAGCACTGAGTCCCCAGGGAAGAGCTGAAAAAAAGACTCCCCGAAACGTTACTCTCGTCAAAATAAATCGGCACTGCGAATTTTGTATTGAAACGGGATGAAATTTCTGTGTTTCATCGTCAATGTGATGGTCGAAGGGTAACAGTAAACCTGCTGTGGTGTATCGGAGTCTCACACTGAGCCCCCAGGGGAGAGCCGAAAAACTGACTCCCCGAAAAGTTACTCTCGTCAATATAAGTCGGCATTGCGAATTTTCTATTGAAACCCGATGCAATGTCTGTGTTCCATCGTCAATCTGATGGTCGAAGGGTAACAGTAAACCTGCTGTGGTGCAACGGAGTCTCACACTGAGCCCCCAGGGAAGAGCTGAAAAAAAAGCCTACTCGAAACGTTTCTCTCGTCAATATAAATCGGCACTGCTAATTTCGTATTGAAACGGGATGCAATTTCTGTGTTTCATCGTCAATGTGATGGTCGAAGGGTAACAGTAAACCTGCTGTGGTGCATCGGAGTCTCACACTGAGCCCCCAGGGAAGACCCAAAAAACAGACTCCCCGAAACGTAACACTCGTCAATATAAATCGGCATTGCGAATTTTGTATTGAAACCGGATGCCATTTCTGCGTTTCATCGTCAATGTGATGGTCGAAGGGTAACAGTAAACGTGCCGTGGTGCATCTGAGTCTAACACTGAGCCCCCAGGGAAGAGCCAAATAAAAGTCTCCCCGAAACGTTACTCTCATCAATATAAATCGTCATTGCGGATTTTGTATTGAAACCGGATGCAATTTCTGTGTTTCATCGACAATGTGATAGTCGAAGGATAAAAGTAAACTTGCCGTGGTGCATCGGAGTCTTACACTGAGCCCCCAGGAAAGAGCCAAAGAACAGACTCCCCAAACGTTACACTCGTCAATATAAATCGGCATTGCGAATTTTGTATTGAAACCGGATGCAATTTCTGTGTTTCATCGTCAATGTGATGGTCAAAGGGTAACAGTAAACATGCTGTGGTGCATCGGAGTCACAGACTGAGCCCCCAGGGAACAGCTGAAAAAAAGACTCCCCGAAACGTTACTCTCGTCAATATAAATCGGCATTGCGAATTATATATTGAAACGGGATTCAATTTCTGTGTTTCATCGTCAATGTGATGGTCGAAGGGTAACAGTAAACCTCCTGAGGTGCATCGGAGTCTAACACTGGGCCCCCATGGAAGAGCCAAAGTACATACACTTCGATACGGCACTCCGGTGGACAGAAATCGGCATTGTGAATTTTGTATTGATCCGGATGCAATTTCTGTGTTTCATTGTCAATGTCATGGTCGAAGGGTAACAGTAAACATCCTGTGGTGCATCGGAGTCTCACTCTGAGCCCCCAGGGGAGAGCCGAAAAACAGACTTCCCGAAACATTACTCTCGTCAATATAAATCAGCATTGCGAATTTTATATTGGAACCGGATGCAATTTCTGTGTTTCTTAGTCAATGTGATGGTCGAAGGGTAACAGTAAACCTGCTGTTGTGCATCGGAGTCTCACACTGAGCCCCCTGGGAAGAGCCAAAAAACAGGCTCCACGAAAAGTTACCCTGGTCAATATAAATCGGCATTGCAAATTTTTTATTGAAACCGGATGCAATTTCTGTGTTTCATCGTCAATGTCATGGTCGAAGCGTAACAGCAAACCTACTGTGGTGCATCGGAGTCTCACACTGAGCTCCCAGGGAAGAGCCAAATAACAGACTCCCCGAAACGTTACTCTCGTCAATATAAATCGGCATTGCGAATTTTGTATTGAAACCTGATGCAATTTCTTTGTTTCATCGTCAATGTGATGGTCGAAGGGTAACAGTAGACCTGCAGTGGTGCATCGGAGTCTAACACTGGGCCCACAGGGAAGAGCCAAAGTACATACTCTTCGAAACGGTACTCCTGTGGACAGAAATCGGCATTGCGAATTTTGTATTGAAACCGGATGCAATTTCTGTGTTTCATCGTCAATGTCATGGTCGAAGCGTAACAGCAAACCTACTGTGGTGCATCGGAGTCTCACACTGAGCTCCCAGGGAAGAGCCAAATAACAGACTCCCCGAAACGTTACTCTCGTCAATATAAATCGGCATTGCGAATTTTGTATTGAAACCTGATGCAATTTCTTTGTTTCATCGTCAATGTGATGGTCGAAGGGTAACAGTAAACGTGCTGTGGTGTATCGGAGTCTAACACTGCGCCCCAGGGAAGAGCCAAACTACAGTCTCTTCGAAACTTTACTCCTGCGGTCAGATATCGGAATTGGGAATTTTGTATTGATCCGGATGTATTTTCTGTGTTTCATCGTCAATGTCATGGTCGAAGGGTAACAGTAAACGTGCTGTGGTGCATCGGAGTCTCACACTGAGCCCCAAGGAAAGAGCCAAATAACAGACTCTCCGAAACGTTACGCTCGTCAATATAAATCGGCTTTGCGAAATTTATATTGAAACCGGATGCATTTTCTGTGTTTCATCGTCAATGTGATGGTCAAAGGGTAACAGTAAACCTGCTGTGGTGCATCGGAGTCTCACACTGAGCCCACAGGGAAGAGCCAAAAAACAGACTCCCCGAAACGTTACTCTCGTCAATATAATTCGGCATTGCGAATTTAGTATTGAAACCGTATGCAAGTTCTGTGTTTCATCTTCAATGTCATGGTCGAAGGGTAACAGTAAACCTGCTGTGGTGCACCGGAGTTCCACACTGAGCCCCCAGGGAAAAGCCAAAATACAGACACCCCAAAAGTTGCTCTCGTCAATATAAATCGGCATTGCGAATTTTGTATTGAAACCGGATGCAATTTCTGTGTTTCATCGTCAATGTGATGGCCGAAGGATAACAGTAAACCTGCTGTGGTGCATCGGAGTCTCACACTGAGCCCCTAGGGAAGAGCCGAAAAACAGACTCCCCGAAACGTTACTCTCGTCAATATAAATCGGCATGCGAATTTGGTATTGAAACCGGATGTAATTTCTGTGTTTCATCGTCAATGTGATAGTCGAAGGGTAACAGTTAATCTGCTGTGGTGCAACGGACGCTAACACTGGTCCCCCGGGGAAGAGCCAAATAACAGACTCTCCGAAACGTTACGCTCGTCAATATAAATCGGCATTGGGAAATTTATATTGAAACCGGATGCAATTTCTGTGTTTCATCGTCAATGTGATGGTCTAAGGGTAACAGTAAACCTTCTGTTGTTGCATCAGAGTCACACACTGAGCCACCAAGGGAAAGCCAAAAGACAGACTCCCCGAAACGTTACTCTCGTCAATATAAATCGGCATTGCGAAATTTGTATTGAAACCGGATGCAATTTCTGTGTTTCATCGTCAATGTGATGGTCAAAGTGTAACAGTAAACCTGCTGTGGTGCACCGGAGTTCCACACTGAGCCCACAGGGAAGAGCCAAAAAACAGACTCCCCGAAACGTTACTCTCGTGAATATAAATCGGCATTGCCAATTTTGTATTGAAACCGGATGTAATTACTGTGTTTCATCGTCAATGTGATGGTCGAAGGGTAACGGTAAACCTGCTGTGGTGCATCAGAGTCTCTCAATGAGCCCCCGAAGAAGACCCAAAGAACAGACTCCCCTAAAGGTTACACTCGTCAATATAAATCGGCATTGCGAATTTTGTATTGAAACCGGATGCCATTTTTGTGTTTCATCGTCAATGTGATGGTCGAAGGGTAGCAGTAAACCTGCCGTGGTGCATCGGAGGCTAACACTGAGCCCCAGGGAAGAGCCAAAGTACATACTCTTCGAAACGGCACTCCTGTGGACAGAAATCGGCATTGTAAATTTTGTTTTGAAACCGGATGCAATTTCTGTGTTTCATCGTCAATGTGATGGTCGAAGTGTAACAGTAAACCTGCTGTGGTGCATAGGAGTTAAACACTGGGCCCACAGGGAAGAGCCAAAGTACATACTCTTCGAAACGGTACTCCTGTAGACAGAAATCGGCAATGCGAATTTTGTATTGAAACCGGATGCCATTTCTGTGTTTTATTGTCAATGTGATGCTCGAAGGGTAACAGTAAACCTGTTGTGGTGCATCGGAGTGTAACACTGGGCCCCAGGGAAGAGCCAAAGTACAAACTCTTCTAAAAGGTACTCCTGTGGACAGAAATCGGCAATGTGAATTTTGTATTGAAACCGGATGAAATTTCTGTGTTTCATCGTCAATGTGATTGTCGAAGGGTAACAGTAAACCTGCTGTGGTGCATCGGAGTCTCACACTGAGCCCCCAAGGAAGAGCCAAATAACAGACTCCCTGAAAAGTTATTCTCGTCAATATAAATCGGCATTGCGAATTTTGTATTGAAACCGGATGTAATTTCTGTGTTTCATCGTCAATGTGATAGTCGAAGGGGAACAGTAAAATTGCAGTGGTGCATCGGAGTCTAACAATGGGCCCCCAGGGAAGAGCCAAAGTACATACTCTTCGAAACGGTACTCCTGTGGACAGAAATCGGCATTGTGAATTTAGTATTGATCCGGATTCAATTTCTGTGTTTCATCGTCAATGTCATGGTCGAAGGGTAACAGTAAACCTGCTGTGGTGCATCGGAGTCTAACAATGAGCCCCAGGGAAGAGCCAAAGTACATACTCTTCGAAACGGTACTCCTGTGGACAGAAATCGGCATTGTGAATTTTGTTTTGAAACCGGATGCATTTTCTGTGTTTCATCGTCAATGTGATGGTCGAAGTGTAACAGTAAACCTGCTGTGGTGCATAGGAGTTTAACACTGGGCCCACAGGGAAGAGCCAAAGTACATACTCTTCGAAACGGTACTCCTGTAGACAGAAATCGGCAATGCGAATTTTGTATTGAAACCGGATGCAATTTCTGTGTTTCATCGTCAATGTCATGGTCGAAGGGTAACAGTAAACCTTCTGTGGTGCATCGGAGTCTCACACTGAGCCCTCAGGGAAGAGACAAATGACAGACTCCCCGAAACGTTATTCTCATCAATATAAATCAGCATTGCGAAATTTGTATTGAAACCGGATGCAATTTCTGTGTTCTACGTCAATGTGATGGTCGAAGGGTAACAGTAAACCTGCAGTGGTGCATAGGAGTCTAACACTGGGCCCACAGGGAAGAGCCAAAGTACATACTCTTCGAAACGTTACTCCTGTGGACACACTGAGACTGCAGGGAAGAGCCAAAGAACAGTCTCCCCGAAACGTTACTCTCGTCAATATAAGACGTAATTGCGAATATTGTATTGAAACTGGAAGCAATTTCTGTATTTCATCGTCAATATGATATTCGAAGGGTAACAGTAAACCTGCTGTGGTGCATCGGAGTCTAACACTGGGCCCCCAGGGAAGAGCCAAAGTACATACACGTCGATACGGTACTCCTGTGGACCGAAATCGGCATTGTGAAATTTGTATTGATCCGGACACAATATCTGTGTTTCATCGTCAATGTCATGGTCGAAGGGTAACAGTAAACCTGCTGTGGTGCATCGGAGTCGCACACCGAGCACCCAGGTAAGAGCCAAATTACAGACTCTCCGAAATGTTACTCTCGTCAAAGTAAATCGGCATTGCGAATTTTGTATTGAAACCGGATGCTATTTCTGTGTTTCATCGTCAATGTGATGGTCGAAGGGAAACTGTAAACCTGCTGTGGTGCATTGGAGTCTATCACTGGGGCCCAGGGAAGAGCCAAAGTACATACTCTGCGGATGCAATTTCAGTGTTTCATCGTCAATGTGATGGTCGAAGGGTAACAGTAAACCTGCTGTGGTGCATCGGAGTCGCACACCGAGCACCCAGGTAAGAGGCAAATTACAGACTCTCCGAAATGTTACTCTCGTCAAAGTAAATCGGCATTGCGAATTTAGTATTGAAACCGGATGCAAGTTCTGTGTTTCATCGTCAATGTCATGGTCCAAGGGTAACAGTTAACCTGCCGTGGTGCATCGGAGTCTAACACTGAGCCCCCAGGGAAGAGATAAAAAAAGACTCCCCGAATCGATACTCTCGTCAATATAAATCGAAATTGCGAATTTTGTATTGAAACCGGATACCATTTCTGTGTTTCAGTGTCAATGTAACGGTCAAAGGGAAACAGTTAACCTCCTGTGGTGCATCGGAGTCTAACACTGGGCCCCCAGGGAAGAGCCAAAGTACGTACTCTTCGAAACGGTACTCCTGTGGACAGAAATCGGCAATGAGAATTTTGTATCGAGACCGGATGCAATTTCTGTGTTTCATCGTCGATGCCATGTTCGAAGAGTAACAGTAAACCTGCTGTGGTGCACCGGAGTTTCACACTGAGCCCCCAGGGAAGAGCCTAAATACAGACTCCCCAAAAAGTTGCTCTCGTCAATATCAATCGGCATTGCGAATTTTGTATTGAATCCGGTTGCAATTTCTGTGTTTCATCGTCAATGTGATAGTCGAACGGTAACAGTAAACCTGCTGTGGTGTATCGGAGACTAACACTGCGCCCCCAGGGAAGAGCCAAACCACAGCCTCTTCGAAACGGTACTCCTGTGGACAGAAATCGGCATTGTGAATTTATTATTGATCCGGATGTAATTTCTGTGTTTCATCGTCAATGTCATGGTCGAAAGGCAACAGTAAACCTGCTGTGGTGCATCGGAGTTTCACACTGAGCCCCCTGGGAAGAGCCAAAAAACAGACTCCACGAAAAGTTACCGTCGTCAATATAAATCGCCATTGCTAATTTTGTAATAAAACCGGATGCAATTTCTGTGTTTCATCGTCAATGTGATGGTCGAAGGGTAATAGTAAAATTGCTGTGGTGTATCGGAGTCTAACCCTCAGCCCCCAGCGAAGAGCCAAATAACAGGATCACCAAAACATTACTCTCGTCAATATATATCGGCATTGAAAATTTTGTATTCAAACCGGATGCAGTTTCTGTGTTTCATCGTCAATGTGATGGGCGAAGACTAACAGTAAACATGCTGTGCATCGGAGTCTCACACTGAGCCCCCAGGGAAGAGCCGAAAAACATACTCCCCGAAACGTTACTCTCCTCAGTATAAATCGGCATTGCGAATTTTGTATTGAAACGGTATGCAATTTCTGAGTTTCATCGACAATGTGATGGTCGAAGGGTAAGAGTAAACCTGCTGTGGTACATCGGAGTCTAAGACTGGGCCCCCAGGGAGGAGCCAAAGTACATACTCTTCGAGACGGTACTCCTGTGGACAGAAATCGGCATTGTGAATTTTGTATTGATTCGGATGCAATTTCTGTGTTTCATCCTCAATTTGATGGTCGAAGGGTACAGTAAACCTGCTGTGGTGCATCGGAGTCTCACACTGAGCCCCCATGGAAGAGCCAAAAAACAGGCTCTCCGAAACGTTACTCTCGTCAATATAAATCGGCATTGCGAATTTTGTATTGAAACCGGATGCAATTTCGGTGTTTCATCGTCAACGTGATGGTCGAAGGATAACAGTAAACCTGCTGTGGTGCATCGGAGTCTACACTGGGCCCCCAGGGAAGAGCCAAAGTACATACAGTTCGAAACGGTACTCCTGTGGACAGAAATCGGCATTGTGAATTTTGCTTTTATCCGGATGCAATATCTGTGTTTCATCGTCAATGTCATGGTCGAAGGGTAACAGTAAACCTGCTGTGGTGCATCGTAGTCTCACACTCAGCCCCCGGGAAGTGCCAAAAAACAGACTCCCCGGAACGTTACTCTCGTCAAGATAAATCGGCATTGCGAAATTTGTATTGAAACCGGATGCAATATCTGTGTTTCATCGTCAATGAGATGGTCGAAGGGTAATAGTAAACCTGCTGTGGTGCATCGGAGACTCACACTGAGTCCCCAGGGAAGAGCCGAAAAACAGGCTCTCCGTAACGTTACTCTCGTCAATATTAATCGGCAATGCGAATTTTGTATTGAAACCGGATGCAATTTCTGTGTTTCATCGTCAATGTGATGGTTGAAGGGTAACAGTAAACCTGCTGTGGTGCATCGGAGTCTCACACTCAGCCCCAGAGGAAGAGCAGAAAAACAGACTCCCCGAAACGATACTCTCGTCAATATAAATCGGCATTGCGAATTTTGTATTGAAACCGGATGCAATTTCAGTGTTTCATCGTCAATGTGATGGTCGAAGGGTAACAGTAAACCTGCTGTGGTGCATCGGAGTCGCACACCGAGCACCCAGGTAAGAGGCAAATTACAGACTCTCCGAAATGTTACTCTCGTCAAAGTAAATCGGCATTGCGAATTTTGTATTGAAACCGGATGCTATTTCTAAGTTTCATCCTCAATGTGTTGGTCGAAGGGTAACAGTAAACCTGCTGTGGTGCACCGGAGTCTCACACTGAGACTGCAGGGAAGAGCCAAAGAACAGTCTCCCCGAAACGTTACTCTCGTCAATATAAGACGTAATTGCGAATATTGTATTGAAACTGGAAGCAATTTCTGTATTTCATCGTCAATATGATATTCGAAGGGTAACAGTAAACCTGCTGTGGTGCATCGGAGTCTAACACTGGGCCCCCAGGGAAGAGCCAAAGTACATACACGTCGATACGGTACTCCTGTGGACCGAAATCGGCATTGTGAAATTTGTATTGATCCGGACACAATATCTGTGTTTCATCGTCAATGTCATGGTCGAAGGGTAACAGTAAACCTGCTGTGGTGCATCGGAGTCGCACACCGAGCACCCAGGTAAGAGCCAAATTACAGACTCTCCGAAATGTTACTCTCGTCAAAGTAAATCGGCATTGCGAATTTTGTATTGAAACCGGATGCTATTTCTGTGTTTCATCGTCAATGTGATGGTCGAAGGGAAACTGTAAACCTGCTGTGGTGCATTGGAGTCTATCACTGGGCCCCAGGGAAGAGCCAAAGTACATACTCTGCGAAACGTTACTCCTGTGGACAGAAATCGGCATTGCGAATTTTGTATTGAAACCGGATGCAATTTCTGTGTTTCATCGGCAATGTCATGGTCGAAGGGTAACAGTAAACCTGCTGTGGTGCATCGGAGTCTCACACTGAGCCCCCAGGGAAGAGCCAAATAACAGACTCCGCGAAACGTTACTCTCGTCAATATAAATCGGCATTACGAATTTTTTATTGAAACCGGATGCAATTTCTGTGTTTCATCGTCAATGTGAATGTCGAAGGGCAACATTAAACGTGCTGTGGTGCATCGGAGTCTCAGACTGAGCCCCTAGGGAAGAGCCAAAAAACAGACTCCCCGAAACATTACTCTCGTCAATATAAATCGGCATTGCGAATTTTGTATTGAAACCGGAAGCAATTTCTGTGTTTCATCGTCAATATGATGGTCGAAGGGTAACAGTATACCTGCTGTGGTGCATCGGAGTCTAACACTGGGCCCCCAGGGAAGAGCCAAAATACATACTCTTCGAAAAGGTACTCCTGTGGACACAAATCGGCATTGTGAATTTTTTATTGTTCCGGATGCAATTTCTGTGTTTCATCGTCAATGTCATGGTCGAAGGGTAACAGTAAACCTGCTGTGGTGCATCGGAGCCTCACACTGAGATACCAGGGAAGAGCCAAAAAACAGACTCCCCGAAACTTTACTCTTGTCAATATAAATCGGCATTGCGAATTTTGTATTGAAACAGGACGCAATTTCTGTGTTTCATCGTCAATGTGATGGTCGAAGGGTAAGAGTAAACCTGCTGTTGTGCATCGGACTCTAACACTGGGCCCCCAGGGAAGAGCCAAAGTACATACTCTTCGAAAAGGTACTCCTGTGGACAGAAATCGGCATTGTGAATTTTTTATTGATCCGTATGCAATTTCTGTGTTTCATCGTCAATGTCATGGTCGAAGGGTAAAAGTAAACCTGCTGTGGTGCATCGGAATCTCACACTGAGCCCCCAGGGGAGAGCCAAAAATCAGACTCCCTGAAACCTTACTCTCGTCAATATAAACCAGCATTGCGAATTTTGTATTGAAACCGGATATAATTTCTGTGTTTCATCGTCAAGGTGATGGTCGTAAAGTAACAGTAGACCTGCTGTGGTGCATCGGAGTCTAACACTGAGAACCCAGGGAAGAGCCAAAGTACATACTCTTCGAAACGGTACTCCTGTGGACAGAAATAGGCATTCCGAATTTTGTGTTGAAACCGGATGCAATTTCTGTGTTTCATCGGCAATGTGATGGTCGAAGGGTAACAGTAAACCTGCTGTGGTGCACCGGAGTTTCACACTGAGACCGCAGGGAAGAGCCAAAAAACAGACTCCCCGAAACGTTACTCTCGTCAATATAAATCGGCATTGCGAATTTTGTATTGCAACCGGATGCAATTTCTGTGGTTCATCGTCAATGTGATGGTCGAAGGGTAACAGTAAACCTGCTGTGGTGCATCGGAGTCTAACACTGGGCCCCCAGGGAAGAGCCAAATGTACATACTCTTCGATACGGTACTCCTGAGGACCGAAATCGGCATTGTGAATTTTGTATGGATCCGGATGCAATTCCTGTGTTTCATCGTCAATATCATGGTCGAAGGGTAACAGTAAACCTGCCGTTGTGCATCGGAGTCTCACACTGAGCCCCCAGGGAGGATCCAAAAAAAGGCTCCCCGAAACGTTACTCTCGTCAATATAAATCTGCATTGCGAATTTTGTATTGAAACCGGATGCAATTTCTGTGTTTCATCGTCAATGTCATGGTCGAAGGGTAACAGTAAACCTGCTGTAGTGCATCGGAGTCTCACACTGAGCCCCCAGGGAAGAGCCAAATAAGAGACTCCCCGAAACGTTACTCTCGTCAATATAAATCGGCATTACGAATTTTGTATTGAAACCGGATGCAATTTCTGTGTTTCATCGTCAATGTCATGGTCGAAGGGTAACAGTAAACCTGCTGTGGTGCACCGGAGTCTCACACTGAGACTGCAGGGAAGAGCCAAAGAACAGTCTCCCCGAAACGTTACTCTCGTGAATAAAAGTCGTAATTGCGAATATTGTATTGAAACCGGAAGCAATTTCTGTATTTCATCGTCAATATGATATTCGAAGGGTAACAGTAAACCTGCTGTGGTGCATCGGAGTCTAACACTGGGCCCCAGGGAAGAGCCAAAGTACATACACGTCGATACGGTACTCCTGTGGACTGAAATCGGCATTGTGAAATTTGTATTGATCCGGACACAATATCTGTGTTACATCGTCAATGTCATGGTCGAAGGGTAACCGTAAACCTCCTGTGGTGCATCGGAGTCGCACACCGAGCACCCAGGTAAGAGCCAATTTACAGACTTTCCGAAATGTTACTCTCGTCAAAGTAAATCGGCATTGCGAATTTTGTATTGAAACCGGATGCTATTTCTGTGTTTCATCGTCAATGTGATGGTCGAAGGGTAACAGTAAACCTGCTGTGGTGCATCGGGGTCTCACACTGAGCCACCAAGGGAAGAGCCAAAAAACAGACTCCCCGAAACGTTACTCTCGTCAATATAAAACCGAATTGCGAATTTTGTATTGAAACCGGATGCAATTTCTGTGTTTCATCGTCAATGTGATGGTCGTTGGGTACCAGTACACCTGCTCTGGTGCATCGGAGTCTCATACTGAGCCCCCGGGAAGAGCGAAAAAACAGACTCCCCGAAACGTTACTCTCTTCAATATAATTCGGCATTGCGAAATTTGTATAGAAACGGGTTGCAATATCTGTGCTTCATCGTCAATGTGATGGTCGAAGGGTAACAGTAAACGTGCTGTGGTGCATCGGAGTCTCACACTGAGCCCCCAGGGAAGAGCAGAGGAACAGACTCCCCGAAACTTTATTCTCGTCGATATAAATCGGCATTGCGAATTTTGTATTGTAACTGGATGCGATTTCTGTGTTTCATCGTCAATGTCATGGTCGAAGGGTAACAGTACACCTGCTGTGGTGCATCGGAGTCTCACACTGAGCCCCCAGGGAAGAGCCAAATAACAGACTCCGCGAAACGTTACTCTCGTCAATATAAATCGGCATTACTTAATTTTTATTGAAACCGGATGCTATTTCTGTGTTTCATCGTCAATGTGAAAGTCGAAGGGCAACATTAAACGTGCTGTGGTGCATCGGAGTCTCAGACTGAGCCCCTAGGGAAGAGCCAAAAAACAGACTCCCCGAAACATTACTCTCGTCAATGTAAATCGGCATTGCGAATTTTGTATTGAAACCGGAAGCAATTTCTGTGTTTCATCGTCAAGGTGATGGTCGAAAAGTAACAGTAGACCTGCTGTGGTGCATCGGAGTCTAACACTGGGCCCCCAGGGAAGAGCCAAATGTAAATACTCTTCGATACGGTACTGCTGAGGACCGAAATCGGCATTGTGAATTTTGTATGGATCCGGATGCAATTCCTGTGTTTCATAGTCAATGTCATGGTCGAAGGGTAACAGTAAACCTGCCGTTGTGCATCGGAGTCACACAGTTAGCCCCCAGGGAGGATCCAAAAAAAGGCTCCCCGAAACGTTACTCTCGTCAATATAAATCGGCATTGCGAATTTTGTATTGAAACCGGATGCAATTTCTGTGTTTCATCGTCAATGTCATGGTCGAAGGGTAACAGTAAACCTGCTGTAGTGCAGCGGAGTCTCACACCGAGCCCCCAGGGAAGAGCCAAATAACAGATTCCCCGAAACGTTACCCTCGTCAATATAAATCGGCATTACGAATTTTGTATTGAAACCGGATGCAATTTCTGTGTTTCATCGTCAATGTCATGGTCGAAGGGTAACAGTAAACCTGCTGTGTTGCATCGGAGTCTCACACTGACCCCCCAGGAAAGAGCCAAATTACAGACTCCCCAAAACGTTACTCTCTTCAATATAAATCGGCATTACGAAATTTGTATAGAAACCGGTTGCAATATCTGTGCTTCATCGTCAACGTGATGGTCGAAGGGTAACAGTAAACCTGCTGTGGTGCATCGGAGTCTCACACTGAGCCCCCAGGGAGGTGCCGAGGAACAGACTCCCCGAAACGTTACTCTCGTCGATATAATTCGGCATTGCGAATTTTGTATTGAAACCGGATGCAATATCTATGTTTCATCGTCAATGTGATGGTCAAAGGGTAACAGTAAACCTGCTGTGGTGCATCGGAGTCTAACACTGGGCCCCCAGGGAAGAGCCAAAGTACATACTCTTCGATACGGTACTCCTGTGGACCGAAATCGGCATTGTGAATTTTGTAAGGATCCGGATGCAATTCCTGTGTTTCATCGTCAATGTCATGATCGAAGGGTAACAGTAAACCTGCCGTGGTGCATTGGAGTCTCACACTGAGCCCCCAGGGAGGAGCCAAAGAAAAGGCTCCCCGAAACGTGACTATCGTGAATATAAATCGGCATTGCGAACTTTGTATTGAAACCGGTTGCAATTTCTGTGTTTCATCGTCAATGTGATGGTCGAAGGTCAACAGTAAACCTGCTGTTGTGCATCGGAGACTCACACTGAGACCGCACGGAAGAGCCAAAAAACAGACTCCCCGAAACGTTACTCTCGTCAATATAAATCGGCATTGCGAATTTAGTATTGAAACCGGAAGCAATTTCTGTGTTTCATCGTCAATGTCATGGTCGAAGGGTAACAGTAAACCTGCTGTGGTACATCGGAGTCTCACACTGAGCCCCCAGGGAAGAGCTAAATAACAGACTCCCCGAAATTTACTCTCGTCAATATAAATCGGCATTACGAATTTTGTATTGAAACCGGATGCAATTTCTGTGTTTCATCGTCGATGTCATGGTAGAAGGGTAACAGTAAACCTGCTGTGGTGCATCGGAGTCTCACACTGACCCCCCAGGTAAGAGCCAAATAAAAGACTCCCCAAAACGATACTCTCATCAATATAAATCGGCATTGCGAAATTTGTATAGAAACCGGTTGCAATATCTGTGCTTCATCGTCAATGTGATGATCGAAGGGTAACAGTAAACCTGCTGTGGTGCAACGGAGTCTCACACTGAGCCCCCAGGGAGGAGCCGAGGAACAGTCTCCCCGAAACGTTACTCTCGTCGATATAAATCGGCATTGCGAATTTTGTATTGAAACCGGTTGCAATTTCTGTGTTTCATCGGCAATGTGATGGTCGAAGGGTAACAGTAAACCTGCTGTGGTGCACCGGAGTCTCACACTGAGACCGCAGGGAAGAGCCAAAAAACAGACTCCCCGAAACGTTACTCTCGTCAATATAAATCGGCATTGCGAATTTTGTATTCAAACCGGATGCAATATCTGTGGTTCATCGTCAATGTGATGATCGAAGGGTAACAGTAAACCTGCTGTGGTGCATCGGAGTCTAACACTGGGCCCCCAGGGAAGAGCCAAATGTACATACTCTTCGATACGGTACTCCTGTGGACCGAAATCGGCATTGTGAATTTTGTATGGATCCGGATGCAATTCCTGTGTATCATCGTCAATATCATGGTCGAAGGGTAACAGTAAACCTGCCGTGGTGCATCGGAGTCTCACACTGAGCCCCCAGGGAGGAGCCAAAGAAAAGGCTCCCCGAAACGTTACTCTCGTCAATATAAATCGGCATTGCGGATTTTGTATTGAAACCGGTTGCAATTTCTGTGTTTCATCGTCAATGTGATGGTCGAAGGTCAACAGTAAACCTGCTGTGGTGCATCGGAGTCTCACACTGAGACCGCAGGGAGGAGCCAAAGAGCAGACTCCCTGAAACGTTACTCTCGTCAATATAAATCGGCATTGCGAATTTTGTATTGAAACCGGAAGCAATTTCTGTGTTTCATCGTCAATATGAAGGTCGAAGGGTAACAGTATACCTGCTGTGGTGCATCGGAGTCTAACACTGGGCCCCCAGGGAAGAGCCAAAGTACATACTCTTCGAAAAGGTACTCCTGTGGACAGAAATCGGCATTGTGAATTTTTTATTGATCCGTATGCAATTTCTGTGTTTCATCGTCAATGTCATGGTCGAAGGGTAACAGTAAACCTGCTGTGGTGCATCGGAGTCTCACACTGAGCCCCCAGGGGAGAGCCAAAAATCAGACTCCCTGAAACCTTACTCTCGTCAATATAAACCAGCATTGCGAATTTTGTATTGAAACCGGATATAATTTCTGTGTTTCATCGTCAAGGTGAAGGTCGAAAAGTAACAGTAGACCTGCTGTGGTGCACCGGAGTCTAACACTGGGAACCCAGGGAAGAGCCAAAATACATACTCTTCGAAACGGTACTCCTGTGGACAGAAATCGGCATTGCGAATTTTGTGTTGAAACCGGATGCAATTTCTGTGTTTCATCGGCAATGTGATGGTCGAAGGGTAACAGTAAACCTGCTGTGGTGCACCGGAGTCTCACACTGAGACCGCAGGGAAGAGCCAAAGAACAGACTCCCCGAAACGTTACTCTCGTCAATATAAATCGGCATTGCGAATTTTGTGTTCAAACCGGATGCAATTTCTGTGGTTCATCATCAATGTGATGGTCGAAGGGTAACAGTAAACCTGCTGTGGTGCATCGGAGTCTAACACTGGGCCCCCAGGGAAGAGCCAAATGTACATACTCTTCGATACGGTACTCCTGTGGACCGAAATCGGCATTGTGAGTTTTGTATGGATCCGGATGCAATTCCTGTGTATCATCGTCAATGTCATGGTGGAAGGGTAACAGTAAACCTGCCGTGGTGCATCGGAGTCTCACACTGAGCCCCCAGGGAGGAGCCAAAGAAAAGGCTCCCCGAAACGTTACTCTCGTCAATATAAATCGGCATTGCGAATTTTGTATTGAAACCGGATGCAATTTCTGTGTTTCATCGTCAATGTCATGGTCGAAGGGTAACAGTAAACCTGCTGTGGTGCATCGGAGTCTCACACTGAGCCCCCAGGGAAGAGCCAAATAACAGACTCCCCGAAACGTTACTCTCGTCAATATAAATCGGCATTACGAATTTTGTATTGAAAACGGATGCAATTTCTGTGTTTCATCGTCAATGTGATGGTCGAAGGCTAACAGTAAACCTGCGGTGGTGCATCGGAGTCTCACACTGAGCCCTTGGGGGAAGAGCCAGAAAGCAGACTCCCCGAAACGTTACTCTCGTCAATATAAATCGCCATTGCGAATTTTGTATTGAAACCGGAAGCAATTTCTGTGTTCCATCGTCAATAAGATGGTCGAAATGTAACAGTAAACCTGCTGTGGTGCATCGGAGTCTCACACTGAAACCCCAGGTAAGAGCCAAATAACAGACTCCCCGAAACGTTACTCTCGTCAATATAAATCGGCATTGCGAATTTTGTATTGACACCGGAAGCAATTTCTGTGTTTCATCGTCAATGTGATGGTCGAAGGTCAACAGTAAACCTGCTGTGGTGCATCGGAGTCTCACACTGAGACCGCAGGGAAGAGCCAAAAAACAGACTCCCCGAAACGTTACTCTCGTCAATATAAATCGGCATTGCGAATTTTGTATTGACACCGGAAGCAATTTCTGTGTTTCATCGTCAATATGATGGTCGAAGGGTAACAGTAAACCTGCTGTGGTGCATCGGAGTCTAACACTGGGCCCCAAGGGAAGAGCCAAAGTACATACACTTCGATACGGTACTCCTGTGGACCGAAATCGGCGTTGTGTAATTTGTATTGATCCGGATGCAATATCTGTGTATCATCGTCAATGTCATGGTCGAAGGGTAACAGTAAACCTGCTGTGGTGCATCGGAGTCTAACACTGGGCCCCCAGGTAAGAGCCAAAGTACATACACGTCGATACGGTACTCCTGTGGACCGGAATCGGCATTGTGAAATTTGTATTAATCCGGATGCAATATCTGTGTTTCATCGTCAATGTCATGGTCGAAGGGTAACAGTAGACCTGCTGTGGTGCATCGGAGTCTCACACTGAGACCGCAGGGAAGAGCCAAAAAACAGTCTCCCCGAAAAGTTACTCTCGTCAATATAAATCGCCATTGCGAATTTTGTATTGAAACCGGAAGCAATTTCTGTGTTCCATCGTCAATAAGATGGTCGAAGGGTAACAGTAAACCTGCTGTGGTGCATCGGAGTCTCACACTGAAACCCCAGGTAAGAGCCAAATAACAGACTCCCCAAAACGTTACTCTCTTCAATAGAAATCGGAATTACGAAATTTGTATAGAAACCGGTTGCAATATCTGTGCTTCATCGTCAACGTGATGGTCGAAGGGTAACAGTAAACCTGCTGTGGTGCATCGGAGTCTCACACTGAGCCCCCAGGGAGGAGCCGAGGAACAGACTCCCCGAGACGTTACTCTCGTCGATATAAATCGGCATTGCGAATTTTGTATTGAAACCGGATGCAATTTCTGTGTTTCATCGTCAATGTGATGATCGAAGGGTAGCTGTAAACCTCCTGTGGTGCATTGGAGTCTAACACTGGGCCCCCAGGGAAGAGCCAAAGTACATACTCTTCGAAAAGGTACTCCTGTGGACAGAAATCGGCATTGTGAATTTTTTATTGAACCGGATGCAATTTCTGTGTTTCTTCGACAATGCCATGGTCGAAGGGTAACAGTAAACCTGCTGCGGTGCATCGGAGTCTCACACTGAGCCCCCAGGGGAGAGCCAAGAAACAGACTCCCTGAAACCTTACTCTCGTCAATATAAACCAGCATTGCGAATTTTGTATTGAAAACGGATGAAATTTCTGTGTTTCATCGTCAATATGATGGTTGAAAAGTAACAGTAGACCTGCTGTGGTGCATCGGAGTCTAACACTGGGAACCCAGGGAAGAGCCAAATTACATAGTCTTCGAAACGGTACTCCTGTGGACAGAAATCGGCATTGCGAATTTTGTGTTGAAACCGGATGCAATTTCTGTGTTTCATCGGCAATGTGATGGTCGAAGGGTAACAGTAAACCTGCTGTGGTGCACCGGAGTCTCACATTGAGACCGCAGGGAAGAGCCAAAAAACAGACTCCCCAAAACGTTACTCTCGTCAATATAAATCGGCATTGCGAATTTTGTATTGAAACCGGAAGCAATTTCTGTGTTTCATCGTCAATATGATGGTCGAAGGGTATCAGTAAACCTGCTGTGGTGCATCGGAGTCTAACACTGGGCCCCCAGGGAAGAGCCAAAGTATATACACTTCGATACGGTACTCCTGTGGAGCGAAATTGGCATTGTGAAATTTGTATTGATCTGGATGCAATATCTGTGTTTCATCGTCAATGTCATGGTCGAAGGGTAACAGTAAACCTGCTGTGGTGCATCGGAGTCTCACACTGAGCCCCCAGGGTAGAGCCAAGAAACAGACTCCCTGAAACCTTACTCTCGTCAATATGAACCAGCATTGCGAATTTTGTATTGAAACCGGATGAAATTTCTGTGTTTCATCGTCAATGTGAGCAATGAAAAGTAACACTAGACCTGCTGTGGTGCATTGGAGTCTCACACTGAACCCCCAGGGAAGAGCCAAAAAATAGGCTCCCCGAAACGTAACTCTCGTCAAAATAAATCTGCATTGCGAATTTTGTAATGAAACCGGATGCAATTTCTGTGTTTCATCGTCAATGTGATGGTCGAAAGGTAACAGTAAACCTGCCGTGGTGCATCGGAGTCTCACACTGAGCCCCCAGGGAAGAGCCGAAAAACAGGCTCCCCGAAACGTTACTCTCGTCAATATAAATCGGCATTGCGGATTTTGTATTGAAACCGGATGCAATTTCTGTGTTTCATCGTCAATGTGATAGTCGAAGGGCAACATTAAACGTGCTGTGGTGCATCGGAGTCTCAGACTGAGCCCCTAGGGAAGAGCCAGAAATGAGACTCCCCGAAACCTTACTCTCGTCAAATTAAATCGGCATTGCGAAATATGTTTTGAAACCGGATGCACTTTCTGTGTTTCATCGTCAATGTGATGTTCGAAGGGTAACATTAAACCTGCTGTGGTGCATCGTAGTCTCACACTGAACCCCCGGGGAAGAGCCAAAAAATAGACTCCCCGAAACGTGACTATCGTGAATATAAATCGGCATTGCGAATTTTGTATTGAAACCAGCTGCAATTTCTGTGTTTCATCGACAATGTGATGGTCGAAGAGTACTAGTAAATCTGCTGTGGTGCATCGGAGTCTCACACTCAGCCCTAGGGAAGAGCCAAAGAACAGACTCCCCGAAACTTTACTCTTGTCAACATAAATCGGCAGTGCGAATTTTGTATTGAAGCCGGATGCATTTTCTGTGTATCATCGTCAATGTGATGGTCGAAGGGGAACAGTAAACCTGCTGTGGTGCATCTGAGTCTAACACTGGTCCCCCAGGGAAGAGCCAAAATACATACTCTTCGAAACGGTACCCCTGTTCACAGAAATCGCCATTGTGAATTTTGCATTTATCCGGATGCAATATCTGCGTTTCATCGTCAATGTCATGGTCGAAGTGTAACAGTAAACCTGCTGTGGTGCATCGGAGTCTCACACTGAGCCCCCAGGGAAGAGCCAAAAAACAGACTCCCCGAAACGATACTTACGTCAATATAAATCGGCATTGCGAATTTTGTATTGAAACCGGATGCAATTTCTGTGTTTCATCGTCAATGTGATGGTTGAAGGGTAACAGTAAACCTGCTGTGGTGCATCGGAGTCTCACACTGAGCCCCCAGGGAAGAGCCGAAAAACAGACTCCCCGAAACGATACTTACGTCAATATAAATCGGCATTGCGAATTTTGTATTGAAGCCGGATGCATTTTCTGTGTTTCATCGTCAATGTGATGGTCGAAGGGTAACAGAAAACCTGCTGTGGTGCATCGGAGTCTCACACTGATCCCCCAGGGAATAGCCGAAAAACAGACTCCCCGAAACGATACTTACGTCAATATAAATCGGCATTGCGAATTTTGTATTGAAGCCGGATGCATTTTCTGTGTTTCATCGTCAATGCGATGGTCGAAGGGTAACAGTAAACCTCCTGTGGTGCGTCGGAGTCTAACACTGGGCCCCCAGGGAAGAGCCAAAGTACATTCTGTTCGAAACGGTACTCCTGTGGACAGAAATCGGCAGTGGAAATTATGTATTGAAACCGGATGTAATTTCTGTGTTTCAACGTCAATGTGATGGTCGAAGGGTAACAGTAAACCTGCTGTGGTGCATCGGAGTCTCACACAGAGCCCCCAGGGAATAGCCGAAAAACAGACTCCCCAAAACGATACTTTAGTCAATATAAATCGGCATTGCGAATTTTGTATTGAAACAGGATGCAATTTCTGTGTTTCATCGTCAATGTCATAGTCGAAGGGTAACAGTAAACCTGCTGTGGTGCATCGGAGTCTAACACTGGGCCCCCAGGGAAGAGCCAAAAAACAGACTCCTCAATACGTTACTCTCGTTAATATAATTCGGCATTACGAATTTTGTATTGAAACCAGATGCAATTTCTGTGTTTCATCGTCAATGTGATGGTCGAAAGGTAACACTAAACATGCTGTGGTGCATCGGAGACTATCACTGGGCCACGAGGGAAGAGCCAAAATCGTACTGTTCGAAACGGTACTCCTGTGGACAGAAATCGGCATTGGAAATTATGTATTGAAACCGGATGCAATTTCTGTGTTTCATCGTCAATGTGATGGTCGAAGGGTAACAGTAAACCTGCTGTGGCGCATCGGAGTCTCACACTGAGCCACCAGGGGAAGAGCCAAAAAACAGACTCCCCGAAACGTTACTCTCGTCAATATTAATCGGCATTGCGAATTTTGTATTGAAACCGGATGCAATTTCTGTGTTTCATCGTCAATGTGATAGTCGAAGGGTGACAGTAAACCTGCTGTGGTGCATCAGAGTCTAACACTGGGCCCCCAGGGAAGAGCCAAAATACATACTCTTCGAAACGGTACTCCTGTGGACTGAAATCGGCATTGTGAATTTTGCATTTATCCGGATGCAATATCTGCCTTTCATCGTCAATGTCATGGTCGAAGTGTAACAGTAAACCTGCTGTGGTGCATCGGAGTCTCACACTGAGCCCCCAGGGAAGAGCCAAAAAACAGACTCCCCGAAACGATACTTACGTCAATATAAATCGGCATTGCGAATTTTGTATTGAAACCGGGTGCAATTTCTGTGTTTCATCGTCAATGTGATGGTCGAAAGGTAACACTAAACATGCTGTGGTGCATTGGAGTTTATCACTGGGCCACCAGGGAAGAGCCAAAGTACATACTCTTCGAAAAGGTACCTCTGTGGACATAAATCGGCATTGTGAATTTTTTATTGAACCCGATGCAATTTCTGTGTTTCATCGTCAATGTCATGGTCAAGGGGTAACAGTAAACCTGCTGTGGTGCATCGGAGTCTCACACTGAGCCCCCAGGGGAGAGCCAAAGAGCAGACTCCCTGAAACCTTACTCTTGTCAATATAAACCAGCATTGCGAATTTTGTATTGAAACCGGATGAAATTTCTGTGTTTCATCGTCAATGTGATGGTTGAAAAGTAACAGTAGACCTGCTGTGGTGCATCGGAGTCTAACGCTGGGAACCCAGGGAAGAGTCAAATTACATAGTCTTCGAAACGGTACCCCTGTGGACAGAAATCGGCATTGCGAATTTTGTGTTGAAACCGGATGCAATTTCTGTGTTTCATCGGCAATGTGATGGTCGAAGGGTAACAGTAAACGTGCTGTGGTGCACCGGAGTCTCACATTGAGACCGCAGGGAAGAGCCAAAAAACAGACTCCCCGAAACGTTACTCTCGTCAATATAAATCGGCATTGCGAATTTTGTATTCAAACCGTATGCAATTTCTGTGGTTCATCGTCAATGTGATGGTCGAAGGGTAACAGTAAACCTGCTGTGGTGCATCGGAGTCTAACACTGGGCCCCCAGGGAAGAGCCAAAGTACATACTCTTCGATACGTTACTCCTGTGGACCGAAATCGGCAATGTGAATTTTGAAAGGATCCGGATGCAATTCCTGTGTTTCATCGTCAATGTCATGGTCGAAGGGTAACAGTAAACATGCTGTGGTGCATCGGAGTCTCACACTCAGCCTCCGGGAAGAGCGAAAAAACAGACTCCCCGAAACGTTACTCTCTTCAATATAAATCAGTATTGTGAAATTTGTATAGAAACCGGTTGCAATATCTGTGCTTCATCGTCAAAGTGATGGTCGAAGGGTAACAGTAAACCTGCTGTGGTGCATCGGAGTCTCACACTGAGCCCCCCGGGAGGAGCCGAGGAACAGTCTCCCCGAAACGTTACGATCGTCGATATAAATCGGCATTGCGAATTTTGTATTGAAACCGGATGCAATTTCTGTGTTTCATCGTCAATGCGATGGTCGAAGGGTAACTGTAAACCTGCTGTGGTGCATTGGAGTCTATGGCTGGGCCCCCAGGGAAGAGCCAAAGTACATACTTTGCGACACGGTACTCCAGTGGACAGAAATCGGGATTGTGAATTTTGTATTGATGCGGATGCAATTTCTGTGTTTCATCGTCAATGTCATGGTCGAAGGGTAACAATAAACCTGCTGTGGTGCATCGGAGTCTAACACTGGGCCCCCAGGGAAGAGCCAAAGTATATACTCTTCGAAACGGTACTCCTGTGGACAGAAATCGGCATTGAGAATTTTGTATTGATCCGGATGCAATTTCTGTGTTTCATCGTCAATGTGTTGGTCGACGGGTACCAGTAAACCTGGTGTGGTTCATCGGAGTTTCACACTGAGACCCCAGGGAAGAGCCAAAAATCAGACTCCCCGAAACTTTACTCTTGTCAATATAAATCTGCATTGCGGATTTTGTATCGAAACAGGAAGCAGTTTCTGTGTTTCATCGTCAATGTGATGGTCGAAGGGTAACAGTAAACCTGCTGTGGTGCATCGGAGTCTAACACTGGGCCCCCAGGGAAGAGCCAAAGTACATACTCTTCGAAAAGGTACTCCTGTGGACAGAAATCGGCATTGTGAATTTCTTATTGAACCGGATGCAATTTCTGTGTTTCTTCGACAATGCCATGGTCGAAGGGTAACAGTAAACCTGCTGCGGTGCATCGGAGTCTCACACTGAGCCCCCAGGGGAGAGCCAAGAAACAGACTCCCTGAAACCTTACTCTCGTCAATATAAACCAGCATTGCGAATTTTGTATTGTAACCGGATGCATTTTCTGTGTTTCATCGTCAATGTGATGGTCGAAGGGTAACAGTAAACCTCCTGTGGTGCGTCGGAGTCTAACACTGGGCCTCCAGGGAAGAGCCAAAGTACATACTGTTCGAAACGGTACTCCTCTGGACAGAAATCGGCAGAGGAAATTATGTATTGAAATCGGATGCAATTTCTGTGTTTCAACGTCAATGTGATGGTCGAACGGTAACAGTAAACCTGCTGTGGTGCATCGGAGTCTCACACTGAGCCCCCAGGGAAAAGCCGAAAAACAGACACCCCAAAACGATACTTTAGTCAATATAAATCGGCATTGCGAATTTTGTATTGAAACCGGATGCAATTTCTGTGTTTCATCGTCAATGTGATAGCGAAGGGTAACAGTAAACCTGCTGTGGTGCATCGGAGTGTAATACTGGGCCCCCAGGGAAGAGCCAAAGAACAGACTCCTCAATACGTTACTCTCGTCAATATAATTCGGCATTACGAATTTTGTATTGAAACCAGATGCAATTTCTGTGTTTCATCGTCAATGTGATGGTCGAAGGGTAACACTAAACATGCTGTGGTGCATCGGAGACTATCACTGGGCCCCCAGGGAAGAGCCAAAGTACATACATTCGAAACGGTACTCCTGTGGACAGAAATAAGCATTGTGAATTTTGTATTGATCCGGATGCAATTTCTGTGTTTCATCGTCAATGACATGGTCGAAGGGTAACATTAAACCTGCTGTGGTGCATCGGAGTCTAACTGGGCCCCCAGGGAAGAGCCAAAGTACATACTCTTCGAAACGGTACTCTTGTGGACGGAAATCGCCATTGTGAACTTTGTATTGATCCGGATGCAATTTCTATGTTTCATCGTCAATGTGATGGTCGAAGAGTACTAGTAAACCTGCAGTAGTGCATCGGAGACTCACACTCAGCCACCAGGGGAAGAGCAAAAAAACAGACTCCCCGAAACGTTACTCTCGTCAATATAAATCGGCATTGCGAATTTTGTATTGAAACCGGATGCAATTTCTGTGTTTCATCGTCAATGTGATGGTCGAAGGGTAACAGTAAACCTGTTGTGGTGCATCGGAGTCTCACACTGAGCCCCCACGGAAGAGCCGAGTAACAGACTCCCCGAAACGTTACTCTCGTCAATATAAATCGGAATTGCGAATTTTGTATTGAAACCGGGTGCAATTTCTGTGTTTCATCGTCAATGTGATGGTCGAAGGGTAACAGTAAACCTGCTGTGGTGCATTGGAGTCTATCACTGGGCCACCAGGGAAGAGCCAAATTACATACTCTGCGAAACGGTACTCCTGTGGACAGAAATCGGCATTGTGTGTTTTGTATTGATGCGGATGCAATTTGTGTGTTTCATCGTCAATGTCATGGTCGAAGGGTAACAATAAACCTACTGTGGTGCATCGGAGTCTAACACTGGGCCCCCAGGGAAGAGCCAAATTACATACTCTGCGAAACGGTACTCCTGTGGACAGAAATCGGCATTGTGAATTTGGTATTGATCCGGGTGCAATTTCTTTGTTTCATCGTCAATGTGATGGTCGAGGGGTACCAGTAAACCAGCTGTGGTGCATCGGAGTCTCACACTGTGAACCCAGGGAAGAGCCAAACTCAGACTCCCCGAAACTTTACTCTTGTCAATATAAAACGGAATTGCGAATTTCGTATTGATACAGGATACAATTTCTGTGTTTCATCGTCAATGTGATAGTCGAAGGGTAACACTAAACATGCTGTGGTGCATTGTAGTCTATCATTGGGCCCAAAGGGAAGAGCCAAAGTACATACACTTCGAAACGTACTCCTGTGGACAGAAATAAGCATTGTGAAATTTGTATTGATCCGGATGCAATATCTGTGTTTCATCGTCAATGTCATGGTCGAAGGGTAACAGTACACCTGCTGTGGTGCATCGGAGTCTAACTGGGCACCCAGGGAACAGCCAAAGTACATACACTTCGAAACGGTACTCCTGTGGACGGAAATCGCCATTGTGAACTTTGTATTGATCCGGATGCAATTTCTAAGTTTCATCGTCAATGTGATGGTCGAAGAGTATTAGTAAACCTGCTGTGGTGCATCGGAGTCTCACATTGAGCCCCCAGGGAAGAGATAAAAAACAGACTCCCCGAAACTTTAGTCTTCTCAACATAAATCGGCATTGCGAATTTTTTTTTGAGACCGGATGCAATTTCTGTGTTTCATCGTCAATGTGATCGTCGAAGGGTAACAGTAAACCTGCTGTGGTGCATCAGAGTCTCACACTGAGACCCCAGAGGAGAGCCAAAAAACACAGTCCCTGAAACGTTACTCTCGTCAATATAAACCGGCATTGCGAATTTTGTATTGAAACCGGATGAAATTTCTGTGCTTCATCGTCAATGGGATGGTCGAAGGGTAACAGTAAACCTGTTGTGGTGCGTCGGAGTCTAACACTGGGCCCCAGGGAAGAGCCAAAGTACATACTGTTCGAAACGGTACTCCTGTGGACATAAATCGCCATTGGAAATTATGTATTGAAACCGGATGCAATTTCTGTGTTTCATCGTCAATGTGATGGTCGAAGGGTAACAGTAAACCTGCTGTGGTGCATCGGAGTCTCACACTGAGCCACCAAGGGAACAGACAAGAAACAGACTTCCCGAAACGTTACTCTCGTCAATATAAATCGGCATTGCGAAATTTGTATTGAACCGGATGCAATTTCTGTGTTTCATCGTCAATGTGATATTCGAAGGGTACAGTAAACCTGCTGTGGTGCATCAGAGTCTCACACTGAGACCCCATGGAAGAACCAAAAGGCAGATTCCCTGAAGGTTACTCTCGTCAATATAAATCGGTATTGCGAATTTTGTGTTGAAACCGGATGCAATTTCTGTGTTTCATCGTCAATGTGATGGTCGAAGGGTAACACTAAACCTGTTGTGGTGCATCGGAGTCTCACACTGAGCCCCCACGGAAGAGCCAAGGAACAGACTCCCCGAAACGTTACTCTCGTCAATATAAATCGGCATTGCGAATTTTGTATTGAAACAGGATACAATTTCTGTGTTTCATCGTCAATGTGATAGTCGAAGGGTAACAGTAATCCTGCTGTGGTGAATCGAGTCTCACACTGAGCCCCCAGGAAAGAGCCGAAAAACAGACTCCCCAAAACGTTACCCTCGTCAATATAAATCGGCATTGCGAATTTTGTATCGAAACCAGATGCAATTTCTGTGTTTCATCGTCAATGTGATGGTCGAAGGGTAACAGTAAACCTGCTGTGGTGCATCGGAGTCTCACAGTGAGCCCCCATGGTAGAGCCGAAAAACAGACTCCCCGGAAAGTTACCCTCGTCAATATAAATCGGCATTGCGAATTTTGTATTGAAACCGGATGCAATTTTTGTGTTTCATCGTCAATGTCATGGTCGAAGGGTAACTGTAAACCTGATGTGGTGCATTGGAGTCTATCACTGGGTCCCCAGGGAAGAGCCAAAGTACATACTCTTCGAAACGGTACTCCTGTATACAGAAATCGGCATTGTGAACTTTGTATTTATCCGGACGCAATATCTGTGTTTCATCGTCAATGTGATGGTAGAAGAGTACTTGTAAACCAGCTGTGGTGCATCGGAGTCTCACACTGAGCCCCCATGGGGCAGCCGAAAAACAGTCTCTCCCAAACATTACTTTCGTCAATATAAATCGGCATAGCGAATTTTGTATTGATACCATATGCAATTTCTGTGTTTCATCGACAATGTGATGGTCGAAGGGTGACAGTAAACCTGCTCTGGTGCATCGGACACTCACACTGAGACCGCAGGGAAGAGCCAAAATAACAGACTCCCCGAAACGTAACACTCGTCAATATAAAACGGCATTGCGAATTTTGTATTGAAATCGGATGCTATTTCTGTGTTACATCGTCAATGTGATGGTCGAAGGGTAACAGTAAACCTGCTGTGGTGCATCGGGGTCTCACACTGAGCCACCAAGGGAAGAGCCAAAAAACAGACTCCCTGAAACGTTACACTCGTCAATATAAATAGGCATTGCGAATTTTGTAATGAAACCGGATGCAATTTCTGTGTTTCATCGTCAATGTGATAGTCGAAGGGTAACAGTAAACCTGCTGTGGTGCATCGGAGTCTCACACTCAGCCCCCGGGAAGAGCAAAAAAACAGACTCCCCGAAAGGTTAATCTCGTCAATATAAATCGGCATTGCAAAATTTGTATAGAAAACGGTTGCAATATCTGTGCTTCATCGTCAATGTGATGGTCGAAGGGAACCAGTAAACCTGGTGTGGTGCATCGGGGTCTCACATTGAGACCCCAGGGAAGAATCAAAGCACAGACTCCCCGAAACTTTACTCTTGTCATTATAAATCGGCATTGCGAATTTTGTATTGAAACAGGATGCAATTTCTGTGTTTCATCGTCAATGTCATGGTCGAAGGGTAACAGTAAACCTGCTGTGGTGCATCGGAGTCTCACACTGAGACCGCAGGTAAGAGCTAAAAAACAGACTCCCCGAAACGTTACTCTCGTCAATATAAATCGGCATTGCGAATTTTGTATTCAAATCAGATGCAATTTCTGTGGTTCATCGTCAATGTGATGGTCGAAGGGTAACAGTAAACCTGCCGTGGTGCATCGGAGTCTCACACTGAGCCCCCAGGGAGGAACCAAAGAAAAGTCTCCCCGAAACGTTACTCTCGTCAATATAAATCGGCATTGCGAATTTTGTATTGAAACCCGATGCATTTCTCTGTGTTTCATCGTCAATGTGATGGTCGAAGGGTAACAGTAAACAAGCTGTGGTGCATCCGAGTGTAACACTTTGCCCCCAGGGAAGAGCCAAATTACATGCTCTTCGAAACGGTACTCCTGTGGACTGAAATCGGCATTGTGAATTTTGTATTGTTCCGGATGCAAATTCTGTGTTTCATCGTCAATGTGATGGTCGAAGGTCAACAGTAAACCTGCTGTGGTGCATCGGAGTCTCACACTGAGCCCCCGGAGAGGAGCCAAGAAACTGACTCCCCGAAAACTTACTCTCGTCGATATAAATCGCAATTGAGAATTTTTTATTGAAAACGGATGCAATTTCTGTGTTTCAACGTCAATGTGATGGTCGAAGGGTAACAGTAAACCTGCTGTGGTGCAACGGAGTCTAACACTGGGCCCCCAGGGAAGAGCCAAATAACATACTCTTCGAAACGGTACTCCTGTGGACAGATATCGGCATTGTGAATTTTGTATTGTTCCGGATGCAATTTCTGTGTTTCATCGTCAATGTGATGGTCGAAGGGTAACAGTAAACCTGCTGTTGTGCAACGGAGTCTAACACTTGGCCCCCAGGGAAGATCCAAAATACATACTCTTCGAAACGGTACACCTGTGGACAGAAATCGACATTGTGAATATTGTATTGTTCCGGATGCAATTTCTGTGTTTCATCGTCAATGTCATGGTCGAAGGGCAACAGTAAACCTGTTGTGGTGCATCGGAGTCTCAGACTGAACCCCCAGGGAAGAGCCAAAAGCCAGACTCCCCGAAACGTGACTTTCGTGAATATAAATCGGCATTGCGAATTTTGTATTGGACTGGATGCAATTTCTGTGTTTCATCGTCAATGTGATGGTCGAAGGGTAACAGTAAACCTGCTGTGGTGCATCAAACTCTCACACTGAGCCCCCGGGTAAGAGCCAAATAACAGACTCCCCGAAAAGATACTCTCGTCAATATAAATCGGCATTGCGAATTTTTTATTGAAACCGGATGCAATATCTGTGTTTCATCGTCAATGTGATGGTCGAAGGGTAACAGTAAACATGCTGTGGTGCATCGGAGTCTCACACTAAAAACCCAGGGAAGAGCCAAATAACATACTCCCCGAAACATCACTCTCTATAATATAAATCAGTATTGCGAAATTTGTATTGAAACCGGATGCAATTTCTGTGTTTCATCGTCAATGTGATGGTCGAAGGGTAACAGCAAACCTGCTGTGGTGCATCGGAATCTAACACTGGGCCCCCAGGGAAGAGCCAAAGTACATTCTCTTCGAAAATGTACTCCTGTGGACATAAATTGGCATTGCGAATTTTTTATTGAAATCGGACGCAATTTCTGTGTTTCATCGTCAATGTGATGGTCGAAGGGTAACAGTGAAGCTGCTGTGGTGCATCGGAGTCCAACACTGGCTTCCAGAGAAAAGCCAAAGTACATACTCTTCGAAACGGTACTCCTGTGGACAGAAATTGGTATTGCGAATTTTGTATTGAAACCGGATGCAATTTCTGTGTTTCATCGTCAATGTGATGGTCGAAGGGTAACACTATACCTGTTGTGGTGCATCGGAATCTAACACTGGGCCCCCAGGGAGGAGCCAAAAAACAGACTCCCCGAAACCTTACTCTCGTCAATATAAATCGGCATAGTGAATTTTGTATTGATCCAGATGCAATTTCTGTGTTTCATCGTCAATGTCATGGTCGAAGGGTAACAGTAAACCTGCTGTGCTGTATCGGAGTCTCACACTGAGCCCCCAGTGAAGACCCAAAGAACAGACTCCTCGACACGTTACTATCGTCAATATAAATCGCCATTGCGAAATTTGTATTGAAACCGGATGCAATATCTGTGTTTCATCGTCAATGTGATGGTCGAAGGGTAACAGTAAACCGGCTGCGGTGCATCGGAGTCTCACACTGAGCCCCCAGGGAGGAGCCGAAAAACAGACTCCTCGAAACGTTACTCTCGTCAATATAAATCGGCATTGCGAATTTTGTATTATAACCGGATGCAATTTCTGTGTTTCATCGTCAATGTGATGGTCGATGGGTAACAGTAAACCTGCTGTGGTGGATCGGAGTCCAACACAGGCCCCCAGGGGAGAGCCAAAGTACATACTTTTCGAAACGGTACTCCTGTGGACTGAAATTGGCATTGCGAATTTTGTATGGAAATCGAATGCAATATCTGTGTATCATTGTCAACGTCATTGTCGTAGGGTAACAGTAAACCTGCCGAGGTGCATCGGAGTCTAACACTGAGCCCCCAGGGCAGAGCCAAAGCAGGCAACCCGAAAACTTTATTCTCGACAATATAAATCGGCACTGCGAAATTTGCATTGAAACCGGATGGAATATCTGTGCTTCATCGTCAATGTGATGGTCGAAGGGTAACAGTAAACCTGCTGTGGTGCATCGGAGTCTAACACTGGACCCCCAGAGAAGAGCCAAACTACATACTCTTCGAAACGGTACTCCTGTGGACAGAAATCGGCATTGCGAATTTTGTATTAAAACCGGACTCAATTTCTGTGTTTCATCGTCAATGTGATGGTCAAAGGGTAACAGTAAACCCGCTGTGGTGCATCGGAGTCTCACACTGAGCCCCTAGGGAAGAGCCGAAAAACTGTCTCCCCGAAACGTTACTCTCGTCAATATAAATCGGCATTGCGAATTTTGTATTGAAACCGGTTACAATATCTGTGTCTCATCGTCAATGTCATCGTCGAAGGGTAACAGTAAACCTGCCGAGGTGGATCGGAGCCTGACACTGAGCCCCCAGGGAAGAGCCAAAAAACAGGCTACCTGAAACGTTACTCTCGTCAATATAAACGGTATTGCGAATTTTGTATTGAAACGAGGATGCAATATCCGTGTTTCATAGTCAACGTGATGGTCGAAGGGTAACAGTAAACCTGCTGTGGTGTATCGGAGGCTAACACTGGGCCCCCAGGGAAGAGGCAAACTACATGCTCTTCGAAACGGTACTCCTGTGGACAGAAATCGGCATTGTGAATTTTGTATTGATCCGGATGCAATTTCTGTGTTTCATCGACAATGTCATGGTCGAAGGGTAACAGTAAACCTGCTGTGGTGCATCGGAGTCTCACACTGAGACCCCAGGGAAGAGCGAAAGAACAGGCTTCACGAAACATTACTCTCGTCAATATAAATCGGCATTGCGAATTTTGTATTGAAAGCGGATGCAAAGTCTGTGTTTAATCGTGAATGTGATGGTTGAAGGGTAACAGTAAACCTGCTGACGTGCATCGGAGTCTCACACTGAGCCCCCAGGGAAGAGGCAAATAAATGACTACCCGAAACGTTACTCTCCTCACTATAAATCGGCTTTGAGAATTTTGTATTGAAACCGAACGGAATATCTGTGTTTCATGGTCAATGTGATGGTCGATGGGTAATAGTTAACCTGCTGTGGTGCATCGGAGTCACACACTGAGCCACCAAGGGAAGAGCCAAAGAACAGGCTTCACGAAACATTACTCTCGTCAATATAAATCGGCATTGCGAATTTTGTATTGAAAGCGGATGCAAAGCCTGTGTTTAATCGTGAATGTGATGGTTGAAGGGTAACAGTAAACCTGCTGACGTGCATCGGAGTCTCACACTGAGCCCCCAGGGAAGAGCCAAAAAACAGTCTCCCCGAAAGGATACTCTCGTCAATATAAATCGGCATTGTGAATTTTGTATTAAAAACCGGATGCAATATCTGTGTTTCATCGTCAATGTGATGGTCGAAGGGTAACAGTAAACCTGCCGAGGTGCATCGGAGTCTAACACTGAGCCCCCAGGGAAGAGGCAAATAAATGACTACCCGAAACGTTACTCTCCTCAGTATAAATCGGCTTTGCGAATTTTGTATTGAAACCGAATGGAATATCTGTGTTTCATGGTCAATGTGATGGTCGAAGGGTAACAGTTAACCTACTGTGGTGCATCGGAGTCTAACACTTGGTTCCCAGGGAAGAGCCAAACTGCATACTATTCGAAACGGTACTCTTGAGGACAGAAATCGGCGTTGTGAATTTTGTATTGATCCGGATGCAATTTCTGTGTTTCATCGTCAATGTCATGGTCGAAGGGTAACAGTAAACCTACTGTGGTCCTTCGGAGTCTCACACTGAGCCCCCAGGGAAAAGCCAAATAATAGACTCCCCGAAACGTTACTCTCGTCAATATAAATCGGTATTGCGAAATTTGTATTAAAAACCGGATGCAATATCTGTGTTTCATCGTCAATGTGATGGTCGAAGGGTAACAGTAAACCTGCCGAGGTGCATCGGAGTCTAACCCTGAGCCCCCAGGGAAGAGGCAAATAAATGACTACCCGAAACGTTACTCTCCTCAATATAAATCGGCTTTGCGAATTTTGTATTGAAACCGAACGGAATATCTGTGTTTCATGGTCAATGTGATGGTCGATGGGTAACAGTTAACCTGCTGTGGTGCATCGGAGTCACACACTGAGCCACCAAGGGAAGAGCCAAAGAACAGGCTTCACGAAACATTACTCTCGTCAATATAAATCGGCATTGCGAATTTTGTATTGAAAGCGGATGCAAAGCCTGTGTTTAATCGTGAATGTGATGGTTGAAGGGTAACAGTAAACCTGCTGACGTGCATCGGAGTCTCACACTGAGCCCCCAGGGAAGAGCCAAAAAACAGTCTCCCCGAAAGGATACTCTCGTCAATATAAATCGGCATTGTGAATTTTGTATTAAAAACCGGATGCAATATCTGTGTTTCATCGTCAATGTGATGGTCGAAGGGTAACAGTAAACCTGCCGAGGTGCATCGGAGTCTAACACTGAGCCCCCAGGGAAGAGGCAAATAAATGACTACCCGAAACGTTACTCTCCTCAATATAAATCGGCTTTGCGAATTTTGTATTGAAACCGAATGGAGTATCTGTGTTTCATGGTCAATGTGATGGTCGAAGGGTAACAGTTAACCTGCTGTGGTGCATCGGAGTCTAACACTTGGCTCCCAGGGAAGAGCCAGACTGCATACTCTTCGAAACGGTACTCTTGAGGTCAGAAATCGGCGTTGTGAATTTTGTATTGATCCGGATGCAATTTCTGTGTTTCATCGTCAATGTCATGGTCGAAGGGTAACAGTAAACCTACTGTGGTCCTTCGGAGTCTCACACTGAGCCCCCAGGGAAAAGCCAAATAATAGACTCCCCGAAACTTTACTCTCGTCAATATAAATCGGTATTGCGAAATTTGTATTGAAACTGGATGCAATATCTGTGTTTCATCGTCAATGTGATGGTCGAAGGGTAACAGCAAACTTGCTGTGGTGCATCGGAATCTAACACTGGGCCCCCAGGGAAGAGCCAAAGTACATTCTCTTCGAAAATGTACTCCTGTGGACATAAATTGGCATTGCGAATTTTTTATTGAAATCGGAAGCAATTTCTGTGTTTCATCGTCAATGTGATGGTCGAAGGGTAACAGTAAACCTGCTGTGGTGCATCGGAGTCCAACACTGGCCTCCAGAGAAGAGCCAAAGTACATACTCTTCGAAACGGTACTCCTGTCGACAGAAATTGGCATTGTGATTTTTTTATTGAAACCGGATGCAATTTCTGTGTTTCATCGTCAATGTCATGGTCGAAGGGTAACAGTAAACCTGCTGTGGTGTAACGGAGTCTCACACAGAGCCAACAGGGAAGAGCCGAAAATCAGACTCCCCGAAACGTTACTCTCGTCAATATAAATCGGCATTGCGATATTTGTATTGAAACCGGATGCAATTTCTGTGTTTCATCGCCAATGTGATGGTCGAAGGGTAACACTAAACCTGTTGTGGTGCATCGGAATCTAACACTGGGCCCCCAGGGAGGAGCCAAAAAACAGACTCCCCGAAACCTTACTCTCGTCAATATAAATCGGCATAGTGAATTTTGTATTGATCCGGATGCAATTTCTGTGTTTCATCGTCAATGTCATGGTCGAAGGGTAACAGTAAACCTGCTGTGCTGCATCGGAGTCTCACACTGAGCCCCCAGTGAAGAGCCAAAGAACAGACTCCTCGACACGTTACTATCGTCAATATAAATCGCCATTGCGAAATTTGTATTGAAACCGGATGCAATATCTGTGTTTCATCGTCAATGTGATGGTCGAAGGGTAACAGTAAACCGGCTGCGGTGCATCGGAGTCTCACACTGAGCCCCCAGGGAGGAGCCGAAGAACAGACTCCTCGAAACGTTACTCTCGTCAATATAAATCGGCATTGCGAATTTTGTATTATAACCGGATGCAATTTCTGTGTTTCATCGTCAATGTGATGGTCGAAGGGTAACAGTAAACCGGCTGCGGTGCATCGGAGTCTCACACTGAGCCCCCAGGGAGGAGCCGAAAAACAGACTCCTCGAAACGTTACTCTCGTCAATATAAATCGGCATTGCGAATTTTGTATTATAACCGGATGCAATTTCTGTGTTTCATCGTCAATGTGATGGTCGATGGGTAACAGTAAACCTGCTGTGGTGCATCGGAGTCCAACACAGGCCCCCAGGGGAGAGCCAAAGTACATACTTTTCGAAACGGTACTCCTGTGGACTGAAATTGGCATTGCGAATTTTGTATGGAAATCGAATGCAATTTCTGTGTATCATTGTCAACGTCATTGTCGTAGGGTAACAGTAAACCTGCCGAGGTGCATCGGAGTCTAACACAGAGCCCCCAGGGCAGAGCCAAAGCAGGCAACCCGAAAACTTTACTCTCGTCAATATAAATCGGCACTGCGAAATTTGCATTGAAACCGGATGGAATATCTGTGCTTCATCGTCAATGTGATGGTCGAAGGGTAACAGTAAACCTGCTGTGGTGCATCGGAGTCTAACACTGGACCCCCAGAGAAGAGCCAAACTACATACTCTTCGAAACGGTACTCCTGTGGACAGAAATCGGCATTGCGAATTTTGTATTAAAACCGGACTCAATTTCTGTGTTTCATCGTCAATGTGATGGTCAAAGGGTAACAGTAAACCCGCTGTGGTGCATCGGAGTCTCACACTGAACCCCTGGGGAAGAGCCGAAAAACTGTCTCCCCGAAACGTTACTCTCGTCAATATAAATCGGCATTGCGAATTTTGTATTGAAACCGGTTACAATATCTGTGTCTCATCGTCAATGTCATCGTCGAAGGGTAACAGTAAACCTGCCGAGGTGGATCGGAGCCTGACACTGAGCCCCCAGGGAAGAGCCAAAAAACAGGCTACCTGAAACGTTACTCTCGTCAATATAAACAGTATTGCGAATTTTGTATTGAAACGAGGATGCAATATCCGTGTTTCATAGTCAACGTGATGGTCGAAGGGTAACAGTAAACCTGCTGTGGTGTATCGGAGGCTAACACTGGGCCCCCAGGGAAGAGGCAAACTACATGCTCTTCGAAACGGTACTCCTGTGGACAGAAATCGGCATTGTGAATTTTGTATTGATCCGGATGCAATTTCTGTGTTTCATCGACAATGTCATGGTCGAAGGGTAACAGTAAACCTGCTGTGGTGCATCGGAGTCTCACACTGAGACCCCAGGGAAGAGCGAAAGAACGGGCTTCACGAAACATTACTCTCGTCAATATAAATCGGCATTGCGAATTTTGTATTGAAAGCGGATGCAAAGTCTGTGTTTAATCGTGAATGTGATGGTTGAAGGGTAACAGTAAACCTGCTGACGTGCATCGGAGTCTCACACTGAGCCCCCAGGGAAGAGGCAAATAAATGACTACCCGAAACGTTACTCTCCTCACTATAAATCGGCTTTGAGAATTTTGTATTGAAACCGAACGGAATATCTGTGTTTCATGGTCAATGTGATGGTCGATGGGTAACAGTTAACCTGCTGTGGTGCATCGGAGTCACACACTGAGCCACCAAGGGAAGAGCCAAAGAACAGGCTTCACGAAACATTACTCTCGTCAATATAAATCGGCATTGCGAATTTTGTATTGAAAGCGGATGCAAAGCCTGTGTTTAATCGTGAATGTGATGGTTGAAGGGTAACAGTAAACCTGCTGACGTGCATCGGAGTCTCACACTGAGCCCCCAGGGAAGAGCCAAAAAACAGTCTCCCCGAAAGGATACTCTCGTCAATATAAATCGGCATTGTGAATTTTGTATTAAAAACCGGATGCAATATCTGTGTTTCATCGTCAATGTGATGGTCGAAGGGTAACAGTAAACCTGCCGAGGTGCATCGGAGTCTAACACTGAGCCCCCAGGGAAGAGGCAAATAAATGACTACCCGAAACGTTACTCTCCTCAATATAAATCGGCTATGCGAATTTTGTATTGAAACCGAATGGAGTATCTGTGTCTCATGGTCAATGTGAGGGTCGAAGGGTAACAGTTAACCTACTGTGGTGCATCGGAGTCTAACACTTGGTTCCTAGGGAAGAGCCAAACTGCATACTATTCGAAACGGTACTCTTGAGGACAGAAATCGGCGTTGTGAATTTTGTATTGATCCGGATGCAATTTCTGTGTTTCATCGTCAATGTCATGGTCGAAGGGTAACAGTAAACCTACTGTGGTCCTTCGGAGTCTCACACTGAGCCCCCAGGGAGAAGCCAAATAATAGACTCCCCGAAACGTTACTCTCGTCAATATAAATCGGTATTGCGAAATTTGTATTAAAAACCGGATGCAATATCTGTGTTTCATCGTCAATGTGATGGTCGAAGGGTAACAGTAAACCTGCCGAGGTGCATCGGAGTCTAACCCTGAGCCCCCAGGGAAGAGGCAAATAAATGACTACCCGAAACGTTACTCTCCTCAATATAAATCGGCTTTGCGAATTTTGTATTGAAACCGAATGGAGTATCTGTGTTTCATGGTCAATGTGAGGGTCGAAGGGTAACAGTTAACCTGCTGTGGTACATCGGAGTCTAACACTTGGCTCCCAGGGAAGAGCCAGACTGCATACTCTTCGAAACGGTACTCTTGAGGACAGAAATCGGCGTTGTGAATTTTGTATTGATCCGGATGCAATTTCTGTGTTTCATCGTCAATGTCATGGTCGAAGGGTAACTGTAAACCTACTGTGGTCCTTCGGAGTCTCACACTGAGCCCCCAGGGAAAAGCCAAATAATAGACTCCCCGAAACTTTACTCTCGTCAATATAAATCGGTATTGCGAAATTTGTATTGAAACCGGATGCAATATCTGTGTTTCATCGTCAATGTGATGGTCGAAGGGTAACAGCAAACCTGCTGTGGTGCATCGGAATCTAACACTGGGCCCCCAGGGAAGAGCCAAAGTACATTCTCTTCGAAAATGTACTCCTGTGGACATAAATTGGCATTGCGAATTTTTTATTGAAATCGGAAGCAATTTCTGTGTTTCATCGTCAATGTGATGGTCGAAGGGTAACAGTAAACCTGCTGTGGTGCATCGGAGTCCAACACTGGCCTCCAGAGAAGAGCCAAAGTACATACTCTTCGAAACGGTACTCCTGTCGACAGAAATTGGCATTGCGATTTTTGTATTGAAACCGGATGCAATTTCTGTGTTTCATCGTCAATGTCATGGTCGAAGGGTAACAGTAAACCTGCTGTGGTGTAACGGAGTCTCACACAGAGCCAACAGGGAAGAGCCGAAAATCAGACTCCCCGAAACGTTACTCTCGTCAATATAAATCGGCATTGCGATATTTGTATTGAAACCGGATGCAATTTCTGTGTTTCATCGCCAATGTGATGGTCGAAGGGTAACACTAAACCTGTTGTGGTGCATCGGAATCTAACACTGGGCCCCCAGGGAGGAGCAAAAAAACAGACTCCCCGAAACCTTACTCTCGTCAATATAAATCGGCATAGTGAATTTTGTATTGATCCGGATGCAATTTCTGTGTTTCATCGTCAATGTCATGGTCGAAGGGTAACAGTAAACCTGCTGTGCTGCATCGGAGTCTCACACTGAGCCCCCAGTGAAGAGCCAAAGAACAGACTCCTCGACACGTTACTATCGTCAATATAAATCGCCATTGCGAAATTTGTATTGAAACCGGATGCAATATCTGTGTTTCATCGTCAATGTGATGGTCGAAGGGTAACAGTAAACCGGCTGCGGTGCATCGGAGTCTCACACTGAGCCCCCAGGGAGGAGCCGAAAAACAGACTCCTCGAAACGTTACTCTCGTCAATATAAATCGGCATTGCGAATTTTGTATTATAACCGGATGCAATTCCTGTGTTTCATCGTCAATGTGATGGTCGAAGGGTAACAGTAAACCTGCTGTGGTGCATCGGAGTCCAACACAGGCCCCCAGGCAAGAGCCAAAGTACATACTTTTCGAAACGGTACTCCTGTGGACTGAAATTGGCATTGCGAATTTTGTATGGAAATCGAATGCAATTTCTGTGTTTCATTGTCAACGTCATTGTCGTAGGGTAACAGTAAACCTGCCGAGGTGCATCGGAGTCTAACACTGAGCCCCCAGGGCAGAGCCAAAGCAGGCAACCCGAAAACTTTAATCTCGTCAATATAAATCGGCAGTGCGAAATTTGCATTGAAACCGGATGGAATATAAGTGCTTCATCGTCAATGTGATGGTCGAAGGGTAACAGTAAACCTGCTGTGGTGCATCGGAGTCTAACACTGGGCCCCCAGAGAAGAGCCAAACTACATACTCTTCGAAACGGTACTCCTGTGGACAGAAATCTGCATTGCGAATTTTGTATTAAAACCGGACTCAATTTCTGTGTTTCATCGTCAATGTGATGGTCAAAGGGTAACAGTAAACCTGCTGTGGTGCATCGGAGTCTCACACTGAACCCCTAGGGAAGAGCCGAAAAACTGTCTCCCCGAAACGTTACTCTCGTCAATATAAATCGGCATTTCGAATTTTGTATTGAAACCGGTTACAATATCTGTGTCTCATCGTCAATGTCATCGTCGAAGGGTAACAGTAAACCTGCCGAGGTGGATCGGAGCCTGACACTGAGCCCCCAGGGAAGAGCCAAAAAACAGACTACCTGAAACGTTACTCTCGACAATATAAACGGCATTGCGAATTTTGTATTGAAACGAGGATGCAATATCCGTGTTTCATAGTCAACGTGATGGTCGAAGGGTAACAGTAAACCTGCTGTGGTGTATCGGAGGCTAACACTGGGCCCCCAGGGAAGAGCCAAACTACATGCTCTTCGAAACGGTACTCCTGTGGACAGAAATCGGCATTGTGAATTTTGTATTGATCCGGATGCAATTTCTGTGTTTCAACGACAATGTCATGGTCGAAGGGTAACAGTAAACCTGCTGTGGTGCATCGGAGTCTCACACTGAGACCCCAGGGAAGAGCCAAAGAACAGGCTTCACGAAACATTACTCTCGTCAATATAAATCGGCATTGCGAATTTTGTATTGAAAGCGGATGCAAAGTCTGTGTTTAATCGTGAATGTGATGGTTGAAGGGTAACAGTAAACCTGCTGACGTGCATCGGAGTCTCACACTGAGCCCCCAGGGAAGAGGCTAATAAAAGACTACCCGAAACGTTACTCTCCTCAATATAAATCGGCTTTGCGAATTTTGTATTGAAACCGAACGGAATATCTGTGTTTCATGGTCAATGTGATGGTCGATGGGCAACAGTTAACCTGCTGTGGTGCATCGGAGTCACACACTGAGCCACCAAGGGAAGAGCCAAAGAACAGGCTTCACGAAACATTACTCTCGTCAATATAAATCGGCATTGCGAATTTTGTATTGAAAGCGGATGCAAAGTCTGTGTTTAATCGTGAATGTGATGGTTGAAGGGTAACAGTAAACCTGCTGACGTGCATCGGAGTCTCACACTGAGCCCCCAGTGAAGAGCCAATAAACAGTCTCCCCGAAAGGATACTCTCGTCAATATAAATCGGCATTGTGAATTTTGTATTAAAAACCGGATGCAATATCTGTGTTTCATCGTCAATGTGATGGTCGAAGGGTAACAGTAAACCTGCCGAGGTGCATCGGAGTCTAACACTGAGCCCCCAGGGAAGAGGCAAATAAATGACTACCCGAAACGTTACTCTCCTCAATATAAATCGGCTTTGCGAATTTTGTATTGAAACCGAATGGAATATCTGTGTTTCATGGTCAATGTGATGGTCGAAGGGTAACAGTTAACCTGCTGTGGTGTATCGGAGTCTAACACTTGGCTCCCAGGGAAGAGCCAAACTGAATACTCTTCGAAACGCTACTCTTGAGGACAGAAATCGGCGTTGTGAATTTTGTATTGATCCGGATGCAATTTCTGTGTTTCATCGTCAATGTCATGGTCGAAGGGTAACAGTAAACCTACTGTGGTCCTTCGGAGTCTCACACTGAGCCCCCAGGGAAAAGCCAAATAATAGACTCCCCGAAACGTTACTCTCGTCAATATAAATCGGTATTGCGAAAATTGTATTAAAAACCGGATGCAATATCTGTGTTTCATCGTCAATGTGATGGTCGAAGGGTAACAGTAAACCTGCCGAGGTGCATCGGAGTCTAACACTGAGTCCCCAGGGAAGAGGCAAATAAATGACTACCCGAAACGTTACTCTCCTCAATATAAATCGGCTTTGCGAATTTTGTATTGAAACCGAACGGAATATCTGTGTTTCATGGTCAATGTGATGGTCGATGTGTAACAGTTAACCTGCTGTGGTGCATCGGAGTCACACACTGAGCCACCAAGGGAAGAGCCAAAGAACAGGCTTCACGGAACATTACTCTCGTGAATATAAATCGGCATTGCGAATTTTGTATTGAAAGCGGATGCAAAGTCTGTGTTTAATCGTGAATGTGATGGTTGAAGGGTAACAGTAAACCTGCTGACGTGCATCGGAGTCTCACACTGAGCCCCCAGGGAAGAGCCAAAAAACAGTCTCCCCGAAAGGATACTCTCGTCAATATAAATCGGCATTGTGAATTTTGTATTAAAAACCGGATGCAATATCTGTGTTTCATCGTAAATGTGATGGTCGAAGGGTAACAGTAAACCTGCCGAGGTGCATCGGAGTCTAACACTGACCCCCAGGGAAGACGCAAATAAATGACTACCCGAAACGTTACTCTTCTCAATATAAATCGGCTTTGCGAATTTTGTATTGAAACCGAATGGAATATCTGTGTTTCATGGTCAATGTGATGGTCGAAGGGTAACAGTTAACCTGCTGTGGTGTATCGGAGTCTAACACTTGGTTCCCAGGGAAGAGCCAAACTGCATACTCTTCGAAACGGTACTCTTGAGGACAGAAATCGGCGTTGTGAAATTTGTATTGATCCGGATGCAATTTCTGTGTTTCATCGTCAATGTCATGGTCGAATGGTAACAGTAAACCTACTGTGGTCCTTCGGAGTCTCACACTGAGCCCCCAGGGAAAAGCCAAATAATAGACTCCCCGAAACGTTACTCTCGTCAATAGAAAAGGTATTGCGAAATTTGTATTAAAAACCGGATGCAATATCTGTGTTTCATCGTCAATGTGATGGTCGAAGGGTAACAGTAAACCTGCCGAGGTGCATCGGAGTCTAACACTGAGCCCCCAGGGAAGAGGCAACTAATTGACTACCCGAAACGTTACTCTCCTCAATATAAATCGGCTTTGCGAATTTTGTATTGAAACCGAACGGAATATCTGTGTTTCATGGTCAATGTGATGGTCGATGGGTAACAGTTAACCTGCTGTGGTGCATCGGAGTCACACACTGAGCCACCAAGGGAAGAGCCAAAGAACAGGCTTCACGAAACATTACTCTCGTCAATATAAATGGGCATTGCGAATTTTGTATTGAAAGCGGATGCAAAGTCTGTGTTTAATCGTGAATGTGATGGTTGAAGGGTAACAGTAAACCTGCTGACGTGCATCGGAGTCTCACACTGAGCCCCCAGGGAAGAGCCAAAAAACAGTCTCCCCGAAAGGATACTCTCGTCAATATAAATCGGCATTGTGAATTTTGTATTAAAAACCGGATGCAATATCTGTGTTTCATCGCCAATGTGATGGTCGAAGGGTAACACTAAACCTGTTGTGGTGCATCGGAATCTAACACTGGGCCCCCAGGGAAGAGCCAAAGTACATTCTCTTCGAAAATGTACTCCTGTGGACATAAATTGGCATTGCGAATTTTTTATTGAAATCGGAAGCAATTTCTGTGTTTCATCGTCAATGTGATGGTCGAAGGGTAACAGTAAACCTGCTGTGGTGCATCGGAGTCCAACACTGGCCTCCAGAGAAGAGCCAAAGTACATACTCTTCGAAACGGTACTCCTGTCGTCAGAAATTGGCATTGCGATTTTTGTATTGAAACCGGATGCAATTTCTGTGTTTCATCGTCAATGTCATGGTCGAAGGGTAACAGTAAACCTGCTGTGGTGGATCGGAGTCTCACACTGAGCCAACAGGGAAGAGCCGAAAAACAGACTCCCCGAAACGTTACTCTCGTCAATGTAAATCGGCATTGCGATATTTGTATTGAAACCGGATGCAATTTCTGTGTTTCATCGCCAATGTGATGGTCGAAGGGTAACACTAAACCTGTTGTGGTGCATCGGAATCTAACACTGGGCCCCCAGGGAGGAGCCAAAAAACAGACTCCCCGAAACCTTACTCTCGTCAATATAAATCGCCATAGTGAATTTTGTATTGATCCGGATGCAATTTCTGTGTTTCATCGTCAATGTCATGGTCGAAGGGTAACAGTAAACCTGCTGTGCTGCATCGGAGTCTCACACTGAGCCCCCAGTGAAGAGCCGAAACACACACTCCCCGAAACGTTACTCTCGTCAATATAAATCGGCATTGCGATATTTGTATGGAAATCGAATGCAATTTCTGTGTTTCATCGTCGACGTCATGGTCGTAGGGTATCAGTAAACCTGCCGAGGTGCATCGGAGTCTAACACTGAGCCCCCAGGGCAGAGCCAAAGCAGACTATCCGAAAACTTTACTCTCGTCAATATAAATCGGCACTGCGAAATTTGCATTGAAACCGGATGCAATATCTGTGCTTCATCGTCAATGACATGGTCTAAGGGTAACAGTAAACCAGCTGTGGTGCATCGGAGTCCAACACTGGGCCCCCATGGAAGAGCCAAAGTACATACTCTTGGAAAGGGTACACCTGTGGACAGAAATTGGCATGGCTAATTTTGTATTGAAACCCGATGCAATTTCTGTGTTTCATCATCTATGTCATGGTCGAAGGGTAACAGTAAACCTGCCGAGGCGCATCGGAGTCTGACACTGAGCCCCAAGGGAAGAGCCAAAAATCAGACTCCCCGAATCATGACTCTCGTCAATATAAATCGGCATTGCGAATTTTGTATTGAAACCGAATGGAATTTCTGAGTTTCATGGTCAATTTGATGATCGAAGGGTAACAGTTAACCTGCTGTGGTGCATCGGAGTCTAACACTGGCTTCCCAGGGAAGAACCAAACTGCATACTCTTCGAAAGGGTACTCTTGAGGACAGAAATCGGCGTTGTGAATTTTGTATCGATCCGGATGAAATTTCTGTGATTCATCGTCAATGTCATGGTCGAAGGGTAACAGTAAACCTGCCGTGGTGCATCGGAGTCTCACACTGAGCTCCCAGGGAAGAGCCAAAGATCAGGCTCCCCGAAACGTTACTCTCGTCAATATAAATCGGCATTGCGAATTTTGTATTGAAACCGGATGCAATTTCTGCGTTTAAGCGTGAATGTGATAGTCGAAGGGTAACAGTAAACCTACTGTGGTGCATCGGAGTCTCACACTAAGCCCCCAGAGAACAGCCGAAAAACAGACTCTTCGATACGTTACTCTCGTCAATATAAATCGGCATTGCGAATTTTGTATTTAAACCGGATGCAATATCTGTGCTTCATCGTCAATGTGATGGTCGAAGGGTAACAGTAAACCTGCTGTGGTGCATCGGAGTCCAGCACTGGCCCCCAGGGAAGAGCCAAAGTACATACTCTTCGAAACGGTACTCCTGTGGACATAAATTGGCATTGCGAATTTTGTATTGAAATCGGACGCAATTTATGTGTTTCATCGTCAATGTCATGGTCGAAGGATAACAGTAAACCTGCCGAGGTGCATCGGAGTCTAACCCTGAGCCCCGGGGGAAGAGCCAAAGACAGACTACACGAAACGTTACTCTCGTCAATATAAATCGGCATTTCGAATTTTGTATTGAAACCGGATGCAATATCTGTGCTTCATCGTCAATGTGATGGTCGAAGGGTAACAGTAAACCAGCTGTGGTGCATCGGAGTGTAACACTGGGCCCCCAGGGAAGAGCCAAACTACATACTCTTCGAAATGGTACTCCTGTGGACAGAAATCGGCATTGCGAATTTTGTATTGAATCCGGACGCAAATTCTGTGTTTCATCGTCAATGTGATGGTCAAAGGGTAACAGTAACCCTGCTGTGGTGCATCGGAGTCTCACACTGAGCCCCCAGGGAAGAGCCGAAGAACAGTCTCCCCGAAACGTTGCTCTCGTCAATATAAATCGCCATTTCGAATTTTGTATTGAAACCGGATTCGATAACTGTTATTCATCGTCAATATCATGGTCGAAGGGTAACAGTAAACCTGCTGTGGTGCATCGGAGTCTCACCCTGAGCCCCTAGGGATGAGCCAAAAAACAGGCCCCCGAAACGTTACTCTCATCAATATAAATCAGCATTGCGAATTTTGTAATTAAACAGGAAGCAATTTCTGTGTTTCATCGTCAATGTGATCGTCGAAGGGTAACAGTAAACCTGCTGTGGTGCATCGGAGTCTCACACTGAGCCCCCAGGGAAGAGCCAAAAAACAGTCTCCCCGAAAAGTTACCCTCGTCAATTTAAATCGGCATTGCGAATTTTGTATTGAAAGCGGATGCAATTTCTGTGTTTCATCGTCAATGCGATGGTCGAAATGTAACGGTAAACTTGCTGTGGTGCATCGGAGTCTCACACTGAGCCCCCAGGGAAGAGCCGAAGACAGACTCCTCGAAACGTTACTCTCGTCAATATTAATCGGCATTGCGAATTTTGTATTGAAACCGGATGCAATATCTGTGCCTCATCGTCAATGCGATGGTCGAAGGGTAACAGTAAACCTGCTGTGGTGCATCGGAGTGTAACACTGGGCCCCCAGGGAAGAGCCAAACTACATGTTTTTCGAAACTTTACTCCTGTGGACAGAAATCGGCATTGTGAATTTTGTATTGATCCGGATGCAATATCTATGTTTCATCGTCAATTTCATGGTCGAAGTGTAACACTAAACCTGCTGTGGTGCATCGGAGTCTCACACTGAGCCCCCAAGGAAGAGCCAGAAAACAGGCTCCCTGAAACTTTACTCTCGTCAATATAAATCGGCATTGCGAATTTTGTATTGAAAGCGGATGCAATTTCTGTGTTTCATCGTGAATGTGATGGTCGAAGGGTAACAGTAAACCTGCTGTGGTGCATCGGAGTCTCACACTGATCCCCCAGGGAAGAGCCAAACAACAGTCACCCCGAAACGATACTCTCATCAATATAAATCGGCATTGCGAATTTTGTATTAAAAACCGGATGCAATATCTGTGTTTCATCGTCAATGTGATGATCGAAGGGTAACAGTAAACCTACCGAGGTGCATCTGAGTCTAACACTGAGCCCCCAGGGAAGAGCCAAATGACAGACTTCCCGGAACGTTACTCTCGTCAATATAAATCGGCATTGCGAATTTTGTATTGAAACCGGATGCAATGTCTGTGTTCACGTCAATGAGATGGTCGATGGGTAACAGTAAACCTGCTGTGGTGCATCGGAGTCTCACCCTGAGCCCCTAGGGAAGAGCCAAAAAAGAGACTAACCGAAACGTTACTCTCGTCAATATATATCAGCATTGCGAATTTTGTAATGAAACAGGAAGCAATTTCTGTGTCTCTTCGTCAATGTCATGGTCGAAGGGTAACAGTAAACCAGCTGTGGTGCATCGGAATCCAACACTGGGCCCCCATTGAAGAGCCAAAGTACACGCTCTTCGAAAGGGTACTCCTGTGGACAGAAATTGGCATTGCTAATTTTGTATTGAAACCGGATGCAATTTCTGTGTTTTATCGTCAATGTCATGGTCGAAGGGTAACAGTAAACCTGCCGAGGCGCATCGGAGTCTGACACTGAGCCCCAAGGAAGAGCCAAAGAACACACTCCCCGAATCATGACTCTCGTCAATATAAATCGACATTGCGAATTTTGTATTGAAACCTGATGCAATTTCTGTGTTTCATCGTCAATGTGATGGTCGATGGGTAACGGTAAACTTGTTGTGGTGCATCGGAGTCTCACACTGAGCCCCCAGGGAAGAGCCGAAAAACAGACTCCTCGAAACGTTACTCTCGTCATTATAAATCCGCATTGCGAATTTTGTATTGATACCGGATGCAATATCTGTGCTTCATCGTCAATGTGATGGTCGAAGGGTAACAGTAAACCTGCTGTGGTGCATCGGAGTCTAACACTGGGCCCCCAGGGAAGGGCCAAACTACATACTCTTCGAAACGGTAGTCCTGTGGACAGAAATCGGCATTGTGAATTTTGTATTGAAACCGGATGCAATTTCTGTGTTTCATCGTCAGTGTCATGGTCGAAGGGTAACAGTAGACGTGCTGTGGTCCATCGGAGTCTCACACTGAGACCACAGGGAAAAGCCAAATAACCGACACCCCGGATCGTTACTCTCGTCAATATAAGTCGGCATTGCGCATTTTGTATTGAAACCGGATGCAATTTCTCTGTTTCATCGCCAAAGTGATGGTCGAAGTGTAACAGTAAACCTGCCGTGGTGCATCTGAGTCTCACTCTGAGCCCCCAGGGAAGAGCCAAAAAACAGACTCCCCGAAACGTTACTCTCGTCAATATAAATCGGAATTGCGAATGTTGTATTGAAACCGGATGCAATTTCTGTGTTTCGTCGTCAATGTCATGGTCGAAGGGTAACAGTAAACCTGCTGTGGTGCATTGAAGTCTCACACTGAGCCCCCAGGGAAGAGCCAAAGAACAGACTCCCCGAAACGATACTCTCGTCAATATAAATCGTAATTGCGAATTTTGTATTGAAACCGGTTGCAATTTCTGTGTTTCATCGTCAATGTGATGGTTGAAGGGTAACAGTAAACCTGCCGAGGTGCATCTGAGTCTAACACTGAGCCCCCAGGGAAGAGCCAATAAACAGACTCCCCGAAACGTTACTCTCGTCAATATAAATCAGCATTGCGAATTTTGTATTGAAAGCGGATGCAATTTCTGTGTTTCATCGTGAATGTGATGGTCGAAGGGTAACAGCAAACCTGCTGTGGTGCATCGGAGTCTCACATTCAGCCCCCAGGGAAGAGCCAAAAAACAGTCTCCCCGAAACGATACTCTCGTCAATATAAGTCGGCATTGCGAATTTTGTATTAAAAACCGGAGGCAATATCTGTGTTTCATCGTCAATGTGATGGTCGAAGGGTAACAGTAAACCTGCCGAGGTGCATCGGAGTCTAACACTGAGCCCCCAGGAGAGAGCCAAATAACAGGCTACCCGAAACGTTACTCTCCTCAATATAAATCGGCTTGGCGAATTTTGTATTGAAACCGATAGGAATATCTGTGTTTCACGGTCAATGTGATGGTCGAAGGGTAACAGTTAACCTGCTGTGGTGCATCGGAGTCTAACACTGGGTTCCCAGGGAAGAGCCAAACTGCATACTCTTCGAAACGGTACTCTTGTGGACAGAATCGGCGTTGTGAATTTTGTATTGATCCGGATGCAATTTCTGTGTTTCATCGTCAATGTCATGGTCGAAGGGTAAGAGTAAACCTGCTGTGGTCCATCGGAGTCTCACACTGAGCCCCCAGGGAAAAGCCAAATAATAGACTCCCCGGAACGTTACTCTCGTCAATATAAATCGGCATTGCGAATTTTGTATTAAAAGCGGATGCAATTTCTGTGTTTCATCGTCAATGTGATGGTCGAAGGGTAACAGTAAACCTGCTGTGGTGCATCGGAGTCTCACACTGAGCCCCCAGGGATGAGCCAAAAAACAGTCTCCCCCAAATATTACCCTCGTCAATTTAAAACGGCATTGCGAATTTTGTATTGAAACGGGATGCAATTTCTGTCTTTCATCGTCAATGTCATGGTCGAAGGGTAACAGTAAACCAGCTGTGGTGCATCGGGGTCCAACACTGGGCCCCCATGGAAGAGCCAAAGTACATATTCTTCGAAAGGGTACTCCTGTGGACAGAAATTGGCATTGCTAATTTTGTATCGAAACCGGACGCAATTTCTGTGTTTTATCGTCAATGTCATGGTCGAAGGGTAACAGTAAACCTGCCGAGGCGCATCGGAGTCTGACACTGAGCCCCAATGGGAGAGCCAAAAAACAGACTCCCCAAATCATGACTCTCGTCAATATAAATCGGCATTGCGAATTTTGTATTGAAACCTGATGCAATATCTGTGTTTCATCGTAATTGTGATGGTCGAAGGTTAACTCTAAACCTGTTGTGATGCATCGGAGTCTCACACTGAGCCCCCAGGGAAGAGCCGAAAAACAGACTCCTCGAAACGTTACTCTCGTCAATATAAATAGGCATTGCGAATTTTGTATTGAAACCGGATACAATTTCTGTGTTTCATCGTCAATGTGATGGTCGAAGGGTAACAGTAAACCTGCTGTGGTGCATCGGAGTCCAACACTGGCCCCAGGGAAGAGCCAGAGTACATACTCTTCGAAACGGTACTACTGTGGACAGAAATTGGCATTGCGAATTTTGTATTGAAATCAGACGCAATTTCTGTGTTTCACCGTCAATGTCATGGTCGTAGGGTAACAGTAAACCTGCCGAGGTGCATCTGAGTCTAACACTGAGCCCCCGGGGAAGAGCCAAAGACAGACTACACGTAACATTACTCTCGTCAATATAAATCGGCATTGCGAATTTTGTATTGAAACCGTATGCAATATCTATGCTTCATCGTCAATGTGATGGTCGAAGGGAAACAGTTAACCTGCTGTGGTGCATCGGAGTGTAACTCTGGGCCCCCAGGGAAGAGCCAAACTACATACACTTCGAAACGGTACTGCTGTGGACAGAAATCGTCATAGCGAATTTTGAATTGAAACCGAATGCAATTTCTGTGTTTCATCGTCAATGTGATGGTCGAAGGGTAATAGCAAATCTGCTGTGGTGCATCGGTGTCTCATACTGAGCCCCCAGGGAAGAGCCGAAAAACCGAATCCCAGAAACGTTGCTCTCTTCAATATAAATCGGCATTGCGAATTTTGTATTGAAACCGGATGCAATTTCTGTGTTTCATCGTCAATGTCATGGTCGAAGGGTAGCAGTAAACCTGCCGATGTGCATCGGAGTCTGACACTGAGCCCCCAGGGAAGAGCCAAAAAACAGACTACCTGAAACGTTAGTATCGTCAATATAAATCGGCATTGCGAATTCAGTATTGAAACGAGGATGCAATATCAGCGTTTCATCGTCAGCGTGATGGTCGAAGGGTAACAGTAAACCTGCTGTGGTGCATCGGAGTCTAATACTGGGCCCCCAGGGAAGAGCCAAACTACATACTCTTCGAAACGGTACTCCTGTGGACAGAAATCGGCATTGTGAATTTTTTATTGATCCGGAAGTAATTTCTGTGTTTCATCGTCAATGTCATGGTCGAAGGGTAACAGTAAACCTGCTGTGGTGCATCGGAGTCTCAGACTGAGCCCCCAGGGAAGAGCCAAAGAACAGACTCCCAGGAACGTTACTCTCGTCAATATAAATCGGCATTGCGAATATTGTATTGAAACGGGAAGCAATTTCTGTGTTTATCGTTAATGTCATGGTCAAACGATAACAGTAAACCTGCCGAGGTGCATCGGAGTCTGACACTGAGAACCTAGGGAAGAGCCAAAAAACAGCCTACCTGAAACGCTACTCTCGTAAATATAAATCGTCATTGCGAATTTTGTATTGAAACGAGGATGCAATATCTATGTTTCATCGTCAATGTGATGGTCGAAGGGTAACAGTAAACCTGCTGTGGTGCATCGGAGTCTAACACTGGGCCCCCAGGGAAGAGCCAAACTACATACTCTTCGAAACGGTACTCCTGAGGGCAGAAATCGGCATTGTGAATTTTGTATTGATCCGGATGCAATTTCTGTGTTTCATCGTCAGTGTCATGGTCGAAGGGTACCAGTAAACCTGCTGTGGTCCATCGGAGTCTCACACTAAGCCCCCAGGGTAAAGCCAAATAACAGACTCCCCAGAACGTTACTCTCGTCAATATAAATCGGCATTGCGAATTTTGTATTGAAACCGGACGCAATTTCTGTGTTTCATCGCCAAAGTGATGGTCGAAGGGTAACAGTAAACCTGCTGTGGTGCATCTGAGTCTCACTCTGAGCCCCCAGGGAAGAGCCAAAAAACAGACCACCGAAACGTAACTCTCGTCAATATAAATAGGCATTGCGAATTTTGTATTGAAACCGGATGCAATTTCTGTGTTTCATCGTCAATGTCATTGTCGAAGGGTAACAGTAAACCAGCTGTGGTGCATCGGAGTATAAGACTGGGCCCCCAGGGAAGAGCCAAAGTACATACTCTTCGAAACGGTACTCCTGTGGACAGAAATCGGCAAAGCGAATTTTGTATTGAAACCGGATGCAATTTCTATGTTTCATCGTCAATATGATGGTCGAAGGGTAACAGTGAACCTGCTGTGGTGCATCGGAGTCTCACACTGAGCCCCCAGGGCAAAGCGAAAAAACAGGCTCCCCGAAACGTTACTCTCGTCAATATAAATAGGCATTGCGAATTTTGTATTGAAACCGGATGCAATTTCTGTGTTTCATCGTCAATGTGATGGTCGAAGGGTAACAGTAAACCAGCTGTGGTGCATCGGAGTCCAACACTGGGCCCCCAGGGAAGAGCCAAGGTACATACTCTTCGAAACGGTACTCCTGTAGACAGATATTGGCATTGCGGTTTTTTGTATTGAAACCGGTTGCTATTTCTGTGTTTCATCGTCAATGTCATGGTCGAAGGGTAACAGTAAACCTGCCGAGGTGCATCGGAGTATGACACTGAGCCCCCAGGGAAGAGCCAAATAACAGTTTACCTGAAACGTTACTCTCGTCAATATATATCGGCATTGCGAATTTTGTATTGAAACGAGGATGCAATATCCGTGTTTCATCGTCAACGTGATGGTCGAAGGGTAACAGTAAACCTGCTGTGGTGCATCGAAGTCTAACACTGGGCCCCCAGGGAAGAGCCAAACTACATACTCTTCGAAACGGTACTCCTGTGGTCAGAACTCGGCATTGTGAATTTAGTATTGACCCGGATGCAATTTCTGTGTTTCATCGTCTATGTCATGGTCGAAGGGTAACAGTAAACCTGCCGAGGTGCATCGGAGTCTAACACTGAGCCCCCAGGGAAGAGGCAAATAACAGACTACCTGAAACGTTACTCTCCTCAATATAAATCGGCATTGCGAATTTTGTATTGAAACCGGATGGAATATCTGTGATTCATGGTCAATGTGATGGTCGAAGGGTAACAGTTAACCTGCTGTTGTGCATCGGAGTCTAACACTGGGCACCCAGAGAAGAGCCAAACTACATACTCTTCGAAACGGTACTCCTGTGGACAGAAATCGGCCTTGTGAATTTTGTATTGATCCGGATGCAATTTCTGTGTTTCATCGTCAATGTGATGGTCGAAGGGTAACAGTAAAACTGCCGAGGTGCATCGCAGTCTCAGACTGAGCCCCTAGGGAGGAGTCAAAAAACAGCCTCCCCGAAACGTTACTCTCGTCAATATAAATCGTCATTGCGAATTTTGTATTGAAACCGGATGCAATTTCTGTGTTTCATCGTCAATGTGATGGTCGAAGGGTAACAGTAAACCTGCTGTGGTGCATTGGAGTCTCACACTGAGCCCCCAGGGAAGAGCCAAAAAACAGACTCCCCGAAACGTTACTCTCCTCAATATAAATCGGCATTGCGAATTTTGTATTCAAACCGGATGGAATATTTGTGATTCATGGTCAATGTGATGGTCGAAGGGTGATATTTAACCTGCTGTGGTGCATCGGAGTCTAACACTGGACTCCCAGGGAGGAGCCAAACTACATACTCTTCGAAACTGTACTCCTGTGGACAGAAATCGGCGTTGTGAATTTTGTATTGATCCGGATGCAATTTCTGTGTTTCATCGTGAATGTGATGGTCGAAGGGTAACAGTAAACCTGCTGTGGTGCATCGGAGTCTCACACTGAGCCCCTAGGGAGGAGTCAAAAAACAGCCTCCCCGAAACGTTACTCTCGTCAATATAAATCGTCATTGCGAAGTTTGTATTGAAAGCGGATGCAATTTCTGTTTTCATCGTGAATGTGATGGTCGAAGGGTAACAGTAAACCTGCTGTGGTGCATCGGAGTCTCACACTGAGCCCCCAGTGAAGAGCCAAAAAACAGACTCCCCGATAAACGTTACTCTCGTCAATATAAATCGGCATTGCGAATTTTGTGTTGAAACCGGATGCAATATCTGTGTTTCATCGGCAATGTGATGGTCGAAGAGTATCAGTAAACCTGCTGTGGTGCATCGGAGTCTCACACAGAGACCCCAGGAAAGGGCCAAAATACAGATTCCCCGAAACGTTACTCTCGTCAATATAAATCAGCATTGCGAATTTTGTATTGCAACAGGATTGCAATTTCTGTGTTTCATCGTCAATGTGATGGTCGAAGGGTAACAGTAAACCTGCTGTGGTGCATCGGAGTTCACACTGAGCCCCAAGGGAGGAGCTAAAAGACAGACTCCCCGAAACGTTACTCTCGTCAGTTTAAATCGGCATTGCGTATTTGGTATTGAAACCGGATGTAATTCCTGTGTTTCATCGTCAATGTGGTGGTCGAAAGGTAACAGTAAACCAGCTGTGGTACATTGGAGTCTAACACTGGGCCCCCAGGGAAAAGCCAAACTACATACTCTTCGAAACGGTACTCCTGTGGACAGAAATCGGCATTGGGAATTTTGTATTGCAACCGGATGCAATTTCTGTGTTTTATCGTCAATGTGGTGGTCGAAGGGTATCAGTAAACCTAATGTGGTGCATCGGAGTCTCACACTAACCCCCAGGGAAGGGCCGAATAAAAGACCCCCCGAAACGTTACTCTCGTCAATATAAATCGGCATTGCGAATTTTGTATTGAAACCGGAGGCAATTTCTGTGTTTCATCACCAAAGTGATGGTCGAAGGGTATCAGTAAACCTGCTGTGGTGCATTGGAGTCTCACACCGAGCCCCCAGGGAAGAGCCAGAAAACAGATTCCCCGAAACGTTACTCTCGTCGATATAAATCGGCATTGCGAATTATTTATTGAAACCGGATGCAATTTCTGTGTTTCATCGTCAATGTGATGTTCGAAGGGTAACAGTAAATCTGCTGAGGTGCATCGGAGTCTCACACTGAGCCCCCAGGGAAGAGCCGAAAAACAGACTCCCCAGACGTTACTCTCGTCAATATAAATCGGCATTGCGAATTTTGTATTGAAAACGGATACAATTACTGTGTTTCATAGTCAATGTGTGGTCGAAGGGTAACAGTAAATTTGCTGTGGTGCATCGGAGTCTCACACTGAGCCCCCAGGAAAGAGCCAAAATACAGACTAGCCGAAACGTTACTCTCGTCAATATAAATCAGCATTGCGAATTTTGTATTGAAACAGAATGCAATTTCTGTGATTCATCGTCAATGTGATGGTCGAAGGGTTACAGTAAACTTGCTGTGTTGCATCGGAGTCTCACACTGAGGCCCCAGGGAAGAGCCAAAAAACAGTCTCCCCGAAACGTTACTCTCGTCAATATAAATCGGCATTGCGAATTTTGTATTGAAACCGGTTGCTATTTCTGTGTTTCATCGTCAATGTGATGGTCGAAGGGTAACAGTAAACCTGTTGTGGTGCTTCGGAGTCTCACACTAAGCCCTCAGGGAGGAGCCAAAGAAGAGACTCCCCGAAACGTTACTCTCGTCAATATAAATCGGCATTGCGAATTTAGTATTGAAACGGGATGTAATTCCTGTGTTTCATCGTCAATGTGGTGGTCGAAGGGTAACAGTAAACCAGCTGTGGTGCATCGGAGTCTAACACTGGTACCCCAGGGAAGAGCCAAACTACATACTCTTCGAAACGGTACTCCTGTGGACAGAAATCGGCATTGCGAATTTTGTATTGCAACCGGATGCAATTTCTGTGTTTTATCGTTAATGTGGTGGTCGAAGGGTATCAGTAAACCTAATGTGGTGCATCGGAGTCTCACGCTGAGCCCCCAGGGAAGAGCCGAAAAACAGACTCCCCGAAACGTTACACACGTCAATATAAATCGCCATTGCGAATTTTGTATTGAAACCGGATGCAATAACTGTGTTTCCTAGTCAATGTGATAGTCGAAGGGTAACAGTAAATCTGCTGTGGTGCATTGGAGTCTCACACTGAGCTCCCAGGGAAGAGCCAAAGAACAGACTCCCCGAAACGTTACTCTCGTCAATATATCGGCATTGCGAATTTTGTTTTGATACCGGATACAATTTCTGTGTTTCATCGTCAATGTGATGGTCGAAGGGTAACAGTAAACCTGCTGTGGTGCATCGGAGTCACGCACTGAGCCCCCAGGGAAGAGACAAAGAACAGTCTCCCCGAAATGTTACTCTCGTCAATATAAATCGGCATTGCAAATTTTGTATTGAAACCGGTTGCTATTTCTGTGTTTCATCGTCAATGTGATGGTCGAAGGGTAACAGCAAACCTGCTGTGGTGCATCGGAGTCTCACACTGAGCCCCCAGGGAAGAGCCAAAAAATAGCCTCCCCGAAACGTTACTCTCGTCAATATCAATCGGCATTGCGAATTTTGTATTGAAACCGGATGAAATTCCTGTGTTTCATCGTCAATGTGGTGGTCGAAGGGTAACAGTAAACCAGCTGTGGTGCATCGGAGACTAATACTAGGCGCCCAGGGAAGAGCCAAACTACATACTCTTCGAAACTCCTGTGGACAGAAATCGGCATTGCAAAGTTTGTATTGAAAACGGATGCAATTTCTTTCATCGTCAATGTAAGGGTCGAAGGGTAACAGTAAACCTGCTGTGGTGGATCGGAGTCTCACACTGAGACCTTAGGGAAGAGCCGAAAAACAAGCTCCCCGAAACGTTACTCTCGTCAATATAAATCGGCATTGCGAATTTTGTATTGCAACTGGAAACAATTTCTGTGTTTCATAGTCAACGTGTCGTCAAAGGGTAACAGTAAACTTGCTGTGGTGCATCGGAGTCTCACACTGAGCCCCCAGGGATGAGCCAAAAAACACACTTCCCGAAACGTTACTCTCGTCAATATAAATCGGCATTGCGAATTTTGTAATGAAACCGGATGCAATTTCTGTGTTTCATCGTCAATGTGATGGTCGAAGGGTAACAGTAAACCTGCTGTGGTGCATCGGAGTCTCACACTTAGCCCCCAAGGAAGAGCCAAAAAACAGTCTCCCCGAATTTGTACTCTCGTCAATATAAATCGGCATTGCGAATTTTGTATTGAAACCGGATGCAATTTCTGTGTTTCATCGTCAATGTGATGGTCGAAGGGTAACAGTAAACCTGCTGTGGTGCATCGGAGTCTCACACTGAGCCCCCAGGGTTGAGCCGTAAAACAGACTCCCCGAAACCTTACTCTCGTCAATATAAATCGGCATTGCGAATTTTGTATTGAAACCGGATGCAATTCCTGCGTTTCATCGTCAATGTGGTGGTCGAAGAGTAACAGTAAACCAGCTGTGGTGCATCGGAGTCTCACACTGGACCCCAGGGAAGAGCCAAAGTACATACTTTTCGAAACGGTACTCCTGTGGACAGAAATCGGCATTGCGAATTTTGTATTGAAACCGGATGCAATTTCTGTGTTTCATCGTCAATGTCATGGTCGAAGGGTAACAGTAAACCAGCTGTGGTGCATCGGAGTCTCACACTGAGACCCCAGGGAAGATCCGAAAAACAGACCCTCGAAACGTTACTCCCATTAAAATAAATCGGCATTGCGAAATTTGTATTGAAACCGGATGCAATTTCTGTGTTTCATCGTCAATGTGATGGTCGAAGGATAACAGTAAACCTACTGTGGTACATCGGAGGCTAACACTTATCCCCCAGGCAAGAGCCAAATTTCATACTCTTCGACACGGTACTCCTGTAGTCATAAATCGGCATTGTGAATTTTGTATTGATCTGGACGCAATTTCTGTGTTTCATCGTCAATGTCATGGTCGAAGGGTAACAGTAAACCTGCTGTTGTGCTTCGGAGTCTCATACTGGGCCCCCAGGGAAGAGCCAAAATACAGACTTCCCGAAACGTTACTCTCGTCAATATAAATCGGCATTGCGAATTTTGTATTGAAACCGGATGCAATTTCTGTGTTTCATCGTCAATGTCATGGTCGAAGGGTAACAGTAAACCAGCTGTGGTGCATCGGAGTCTCACACTGAGACACCAGGGAAGATCCGAAAAACAGACCCTCGAAACGTTACTCCCATTAATATAATTCGGCATTGCGAAATTTGTATTGAAACCGGATGCAATTTCTGTGTTTCTTCGTCAATGAGATGGTCGAAGGATAACAGTAAACCCACTGTGGTGCATCGGAGTCTAACACTGATCCCCCAGGGAAGAGCCAAAGTTCATACTCTTCGAAACGGTACTCCTGTAGTCAGCAATCGGCATTGTGAATTTTGTATTGATCTGGACGCAATTTCTGTGTTTCATCGTCAATGTCATGGTCGAAGGGTAACAGTAAACCTGCTGTTGTGCTTCGGAGTCTCATACTGAGCCCCCAGGGAAGAGCCAAAATACAGACTTCCCGAAACGTTACTCTCGTCAATATAAATCGGCATTTTGAAATTTTTATTGAAACCGGATGAAATTTCTGTGTTTCATCGCCAATGTGATGGTCGAAGGGTAACAGTAAACCTGCTGTGGTGCATCGGAATCTCACACTGAGCCCCCAGGGCAGAGCCAAAATACAGGCTACCTGAAACGTTACTTTCCTCAATATAAATCGGCATTGCGGATTTTGTATTGAAACCCAATGCAATTTCTGTGATTCATCGTCAATGTGATGGTCGAAGGGTAACAGTAAACCTGCTGTGGTGCATCGGAGTCTCACACTGAGCCCCCAGAAAAGAGCCAAAATACAGACTCCCCGAAAAGTTACTCTCGTCAATATAAATCAGCATTGCGAATTTTGTGTTGAAACAGGATGTAATTTCTGTGTTTCATCGGCACTGTGATGGTCGAAAGGTAACAGTAAACCTGCTGTCGTGCATCAGAGTCTCAAACTGAGGCTCCAGGGAAGAGGCAAAAAACAGACTCCCCGAAACGTTACTCTCGTCAATATAAATCGGCATTGCGAATTTTGTATTGAAACTGGATACAATTTCTGTGATTCATAGTCAATGTGAGGTCGAAATGTAACAATAAATATCCTGTGGTGCATCGGAGTCTCACACTGAGCCCCCAGGGAAAAGCCAAAAGACACACTTCCCGAAACGTTACTCTCGTCAATATAAATCGGCATTGCGAATTTTGTATTAAAACCGGATGCAATTTCTGTGTTTCATCGTCAGTGTGATGGTCGAAGGGTAACTGTAAACCTGCTGTGGTGCATCGGAGTCTCACACTGAGCCCCGAAGGAAGAGCCAAAACACAGTCTCCCCGAAATGTTATTCTCGTCAATATAAATCGGCATTGCGAATTTTGTATTGAAACCGGTTGCTATTTCCGTGTTTCATCGTCAATCTGATGGTCGAAGGGTAACAGTAAACCTGCTGTGGTGCATCGGAGTCTCACACTAAGCCCCCAGGGAAGAGCCAAAAAACAGACTCCACGAAACGTTACTCTCGTCAATATAAATCGGCATTGCGAATTTTGTATTGAAACCGGATGCAATTCCTACGTTTCATCATCAATGTAATGGTCGAAGGGTAACAGTAAACCAGCTGTGGTGCATCGGAGTCTAACACTGGGCCCCCAGGGAAGAGCCTAAGTACATTCTCTTCGAAACGGTACTCCTGTGGACAGAAATCGGCATTGCAAAGTTTGTATTGAAACCGGATGCAATTTCTGTGTTTCATCGTCAATGTGATGGTCGAAGGGTAACAGGAAACCTGCTGTGCTGCATCGGAGTCACACACTGAGCCTTCAGGGTAGAGCCGTAAAACAGACTCCCCGAAACGTTACTCTCGTCAATATAAATCGGCATTGCGAATTTTGTATTGAAACCGGATGCAATTTCTGTGTATCCTCGTCAATGTGATGGTCGAAGAGTAACAGAAAATCTGCTGTGGTGCATCGGAGTCTCTCACTGAGCCCCCAGGGAAGAGCCAAAAAACAGACTCCCCGAAACGTAACTCTTGTCAATATAAATCGCCATTGCGTAATTTGTATTGAAACCGGATGCAATTTCGGTGTTTCATCATCAATGTGATGGTCGAAGGGTAACAGTAAACCTGCTGTGGTGCATCGGAGTCTAACACTGGCCCCCCAGGGAACATCCAAAGTACATACTTTTCGAGACGGGACTCCTGTGGACAGAAATCGGCATTGCGAATTTTGTATTGAAACCGGATGCAATTTCTGTGTTTCATCGTCAATGTCATGGTCGAAGGGTAACAGTAAACCTGCTGTGGTACATCGGAGTCTCACACTGAGCCATCAAGGAAGAGCCGAAAAAGAGTCCCCCGAAACGTTACTCCCATCAATATACATCGGCATTGCAAAATTTGTATCGAAACCGGATGCAATTCCTGTGTTTCATCGTCAATGTGGTGGTCGAACGGTAACAGTAAACCAGCTGTGGTGCATCGGAGACTAATATTAGGCGCCCAGGGAAGAGCCAAACTACATACCCTTCGAAACGGTACTCCTGTGGACAGAAATCGGCATTGCAAAGTTTGTATTGAAACCGGATGCAATTTCTGTGTTTCGCGTCAATGTGATCGTCGAAGGGTAACAGTAAACCTGCTGTGGTGCATCGGAGTCTCACACTGAGCCCCCAGGGAAGAGCCGAAAAACAGACTTCCCGAAACTTTACTCTCGTCAATATAAATCGGCATTGCGAATTTTGTATTGAAAGCGGATGCAATTTCTGTGTTTCATAGTCAATGTGATGGTCGAAGGGTAACAGTAAATCTGCTCTGGTGCATCGGAGTCTCACACTGAGCCCCCTGGGAAGAGCCAAAAAACAGACTCCCCGTAAAGTTACTCTCGTCAATATAAATCGGCATTGCGAATTTTGTATTGAAAACGGTTGCTATATCTGTGTTTCATCGTCAATGTGATGGTCGAAGGGTAACAGTTAATCTGTTGTGGTGCATCGGAGACTCACACTGAGCCTTCAGGGAAGATCCAAAGAACAGACTCCCCGAAAGATTACTCTCTTCAATATAAATCGGCATTGCGTATTTTGTATTGAAACCGGACGCAATTTCTGTGTTTCATCGTCAATGTCATGCTCGAAGGGTAACAGTAAACCTCCTGTGGTGCATCGGAGTCACACACTGAGCCCCCAGGAAAGAGCCGAAAAACAGACCCCCGAAACGTTACTCCCATCACTATAAATCGGCATTGCGAAATTTGTATTGAAACCGGATGCAATTTCTGTGTTTCATCGTCAATGTGATGGTCGAAGGGTAACAGTAATCCTGCTGTGGTGCATCGGAGTCTAACACTGATCCCCCAGGGAAGAGCCAAATTTCATACTCTTCGAAACGGTAATCCTGTGGTCAGAATTCGGCATTGTGAATTTCGTATTGATCCGGATGCAATTTCTGTGTTTCATCGTCAATGTCATGGTCGATGGGTAACAGTAAATCTGCTGTGGTGCATCGGAGTCTCACACTGAGCCCGCAGGGAAGAGCCAAAAAACAGACTCATCGAAACGTTACTCTCGTCAATATTATTCGGCATTGCGAATTTTGTATTGAAACCGGATGCAATTTCTGTGATTCATCGTCAATGTGATGGTCGAAGGGTATCAGTAAACCTGCTGTGGTGCATCGGAGTCCCACACTGAGCCCCCAGGTTAGAGCTAAATAACAGACTCCCTGAAAAGTTACTCTCGTCAATATAAATCGGCATTGCGAATTTTGTATTGACACCGGGTGCAATTCCTGTGTTTCATCGTCAATGTGATGGTCGAAGGGTAACAGTAAACATGCTGTGGTGCATCGGAGTCTCACACTGAGCCACCAGGGAAAAGCCAAATAACAGACTCCCCAAAACGTTACTCTCGTCAATATAAACCGGCATTGCGAATTTTGTATTGAATCAGGATGCAATTCCTGTGTTCCATCGTCAATGTGATGGTCGAAGGGTAACAGTAAACCTGCTGTGATGCATCGGAGTCTCACACTGAGCCCCCAGGAAGAAGCCGAAGAACATACCCCCGAAACGTTACTCCCACCAATATAAATCGGCATTGGGAAATTTGTATTGAAACCGGATGCAATTTCTGTGTTTCATCGTCAATGTGATGGTCGAAGGGTAGCAGTAAACCTGCTATGGTGCATCGGAGTCTGACACTGATCCCCCAGGGAAGACCCAGAGATCATACTCCTCGAAACGGAAATCCTGTGGTCAGAAAACGGCGATGTGAATTTTGTATTGATGCGGATGCAATTTCTGTATTTCATCGTCAATGTCATGGTCGAAGGGTAACAGTAAACTTGCTGTGGTGCAGCGGAGTCTCACACTGAGCCCCCAGGACAGAGCCAATAAACAGACTCCCCAAAACGTTACTCTCGTTAATATAAATCGTCATTGCGAAATTTGTATTGAAACAGATTGCAATTTCTGTGTTTCATCGTCAATGTGATGGTCAAAGGGTAACAGTAAACCTGCTGTGGTGCACCGGAGTCTAACACTGAGCCCCCAGGGAAGAGCCAAATAACAATCTCCCCCAAAACGTTAATCTAGTGAATATAAATCGGTATTGCGAATTTTGTATTGAAACCGGATGCAATTTCTGTGTTACATCGTCAATGTGATGGTCGAAGGGTAACAGTAAACCTGCTGTGGTGCATCGGAGTCGCACACTGAGCCCCCAGGTTAGAGCCAAAGAACAGGCTCCCTGAAAAGTTACTCTCGTCAATATAAACCGGCATTGCGAATGTATTGAAACCGGTTGCAATTTCTGTGTTTCATCGTCAATGTGATGGTCGAAGGGTAACAGTAAATCTGCTGTGGTGCATCGGAGTCTTACACTGAGCCCCCAGGGAAAAGTCAAGTAACAGACTCCCCGAAACGTTACTCTCGTCAATATAAATCGGCATTGCGAATTTTGTATTGAAACAGGATGCAATTTCTGTGTTTCATCGTCAATGTGAAGGTCGAAGGGTAACAGTAAACCTGCTGTGGTGCATCGGAGTCTCACACTGAGCCCCCAGGAAGAAGCCGAAAAACAGACCCCCGAAACGTTACTCCCATCAATATAAATCGGCATTCGGAAATTTGTATTGAAACCGGATGCAATTTGTGTGTTTCATCGTCAATGTGATGGTCGAAGGGTAGCAGTAAACCTGCTATGGTGCATCGGAGTCTGACACTGATCCCCCAGGGAAGACCCAAAAATCATACTCTTCGAAACGGAAATCCTGTGGTCAGAAAACGGCGATGTGAATTTTGTATTGATCCGGATGCAATTTCTGTATTTCATCGTCAATGGCGTGGTCGAAGGGTAGCAGTAAACTTGCTGTGGTGCAGCGGAGTCTCACACTGAGCCCCCAGGGAAAAGCCAAAAAACAGGCTCCCCGAAACGTTACTCTCGTCAATATAAATCGGCATTGCGAATTTTGTATTGAAACAGGATGCAATTTCTGTATTTCATCGTCAATGTGATGGACGAAGGGTAGCAGTAAACCTGCTATGGTGCATAGGAGTCTGACACTGATCCCCCAGGGAAGACCCAAAAATCATACTCTTCGAAACGGTAATCCTGTGGTCAGAAAACGGCGATGTGAATTTTGTATTGATCCGGATGCAATTTCTGTGTTTCATCGTCAATGTCATGGTCGAAGGGTAACAGTAAACCTGCTGTGGTGCATCGGAGTCACACACTGAGCCCCCAGGGAAGAGCCAAATAACAGACTCCTCGAAACGTTACTCTCGTCAATATAAATCGGCATTGCGAATTTTGTATTGAAACCGGATGCAATTTCTGTGTTTCATCGTCAATGTGATGGTCGAATGGTAACAGTAAACGTGCTGTTGTGCATCGGAGTCTCACACTCACGTCAATATAAATCGGCATTGCGAATTTTGTTTTGAAACAGATTGCAATTTCTGTGTTTCATCGTCAATGTGATGGTCAATGGGTAACAGTAAACCTGCTGTGGTGCATCGGAGTCTAACACTGAGCCCCAAGGGAAGAGCCAAATAACAGTCTCCCCGAAACGTTACTCTCGTCAATATAAATCGGCATTGCGAAATTGAATTGAAACCGAATGCAATTTCTGTGTTTCATCGCCTATGTGATGGTCGAAGGGTAACAGTAAACCTGCTGTGGTGCATTGGAGTCCCACACTAAGCCCCCAGGTTAGAGCCAAAGAACAGACTCCCTGAAAAGTTTTTCTCGTCAATATAAATCGGCATTGCGAATTTTGTATTGAAACCGGATGCAATATCTGTGTTTCATCGTCAATGTGATGGTCGAAGGGTAACAGTAAATCTGCTGTGGTGCATCGGAGTCTTACACTGAGCCCCCAGGGAGGAGCCAAGTAACAGACTCCCCAAAACGTTACTCTCGTCAAAATAAATCGGCATTGCGAATTTTGTATTGAAACAGGATGCAATTTCTGTGTTTCATCGTCAATGTGATGGTCGAAGAGTAACAGTAAACCTGCTGTGGTGCATCGGAGTCTCACACTGAGCCCCCAGGAAGAAGCCGAAAAACAGACCCCCGAAACGTTACTCCCATCAATATAAATCGGCATTGGGAAATTTGTATTGAAACCGTATGCAATTTCTGTCTTTCATCGTCAATGTGATGGTCGAAGGATAACAGTAAACCCACTGTGGTGCATCGGAGTCTAACACTGATCCCCCAGGGAAGAGCCAAAGTTCATACTCTTCGAAACGGTACTCCTGTAGTCAGCAATCGGCATTGTGAATTTTGTATTGATCTGGACGCAATTTCTGTGTTTCATCGTCAATGTCATGGTCGAAGGGTAACAGTAAACCTGCTGTTGTGCTTCGGAGTCTCATACTGAGCCCCCAGGGAAGAGCCAAAATACAGACTTCCCGAAACGTTACTCTCGTCAATATAAATCGGCATTGCGAAATTTTTATTGAAACCGGATGAAATTTCTGTGTTTCATCGCCAATGTGATGGTCGAAGGGTAACAGTAAACCTGCTGTGGTGCATCGGAATCTCACACTGAGCCCCCAGGGCAGAGCCAAAATACAGGCTACCTGAAACGTTACTTTCCTCAATATAAATCGGCATTGCGAATTTTGTATTGAAACCCAATGCAATTTCTGTGATTCATCGTCAATGTGATGGTCGAAGGGTAACAGTAAACCTGCTGTGGTGCATCGGAGTCTCACACTGAGCCCCCAGAAAAGAGCCAAAATACAGACTCCCCGAAAAGTTACTCTCGTCAATATAAATCAGCATTGCGAATTTTGTATTGAAACAGGATGCAATTTCTGTGTTTCATCGTCACTGTGATGGTCGAAAGGTAACAGTAAACCTGCTGTCGTGCATCAGAGTCTCAAACTGAGGCTCCAGGGAAGAGGCAAAAAACAGACTCCCCGAAACGTTACTCTCGTCAATATAAATCGGCATTGCGAATTTTGTATTGAAACTGGATACAATTTCTGTGATTCATAGTCAATGTGAGGTCGAAATGTAACAATAAATATCCTGTGGTGCATCGGAGTCTCACACTGAGCCCCCAGGGAAAAGCCAAAAGACACACTTCCCGAAACGTTACTCTCGTCAATATAAATCGGCATTGCGAATTTTGTATTAAAACCGGATGCAATTTCTGTGTTTCATCGTCAATGTGATGGTCGAAGGGTAACTGTAAACCTGCTGTGGTGCATCGGAGTCTCACACTGAGCCCCGTAGGAAGAGCCAAAACACAGTCTCCCCGAAATGTTATTCTCGTCAATATAAATCGGCATTGCGAATTTTGTATTGAAACCGGTTGCTATTTCCGTGTTTCATCGTCAATCTGATGGTCGAAGGGTAACAGTAAACCTGCTGTGGTGCATCGGAGTCTCACACTAAGCCCCCAGGGAAGAGCCAAAAAACAGACTCCACGAAACGTTACTCTCGTCAATATAAATCGGCATTGCGAATTTTGTATTGAAACCGGATGCAATTCCTACGTTTCATCATCAATGTAATGGTCGAAGGGTAACAGTAAACCAGCTGTGGTGCATCGGAGTCTAACACTGGGCCCCCAGGGAAGAGCCTAAGTACATTCTCTTCGAAACGGTACTCCTGTGGACAGAAATCGGCATTGCAAAGTTTGTATTGAAACCGGATGCAATTTCTGTGTTTCATCGTCAATGTGATGGTCGAAGGGTAACAGGAAACCTGCTGTGCTGCATCGGAGTCACACACTGAGCCTTCAGGGTAGAGCCGTAAAACAGACTCCCCGAAACGTTACTCTCGTCAATATAAATCGGCATTGCGAATTTTGTATTGAAACCGGATGCAATTTCTGTGTATCCTCGTCAATGTGATGGTCGAAGAGTAACAGAAAATCTGCTGTGGTGCATCGGAGTCTCTCACTGAGCCCCCAGGGAAGAGCCAAAAAACAGACTCCCCGAAACGTAACTCTTGTCAATATAAATCGCCATTGCGTAATTTGTATTGAAACCGGATGCAATTTCGGTGTTTCATCATCAATGTGATGGTCGAAGGGTAACAGTAAACCTGCTGTGGTGCATCGGAGTCTAACACTGGCCCCCCAGGGAACATCCAAAGTACATACTTTTCGAGACGGTACTCCTGTGGACAGAAATCGGCATTGCGAATTTTGTATTGAAACCGGATGCAATTTCTGTGTTTCATCGTCAATGTCATGGTCGAAGGGTAACAGTAAACCTGCTGTGGTACATCGGAGTCTCACACTGAGCCATCAAGGAAGAGCCGAAAAAGAGTCCCCCGAAACGTTACTCCCATCAATATACATCGGCATTGCAAAATTTGTATTGAAACCGGATGCAATTCCTGTGTTTCATCGTCAATGTGGTGGTCGAAGGGTAACAGTAAACCAGCTGTGGTGCATCGGAGACTAATATTAGGCGCCCAGGGAAGAGCCAAACTACATACCCTTCGAAACGGTACTCCTGTGGACAGAAATCGGCATTGCAAAGTTTGTATTGAAACCGGATGCAATTTCTGTGTTTCGCGTCAATGTGATCGTCGAAGGGTAACAGTAAACCTGCTGTGGTGCATCGGAGTCTCACACTGAGCCCCCAGGGAAGAGCCGAAAAACAGACTTCCCGAAACTTTACTCTCGTCAATATAAATCGGCATTGCGAATTTTGTATTGAAAGCGGATGCAATTTCTGTGTTTCATAGTCAATGTGATGGTCGAAGGGTAACAGTAAATCTGCTCTGGTGCATCGGAGTCTCACACTGAGCCCCCTGGGAAGAGCCAAAAAACAGACTCCCCGTAAAGTTACTCTCGTCAATATAAATCGGCATTGCGAATTTTGTATTGAAAACAGTTGCTATTTCTGTGTTTCATCGTCAATGTGATGGTCGAAGGGTAACAGTTAATCTGTTGTGGTGCATCGGAGACTCACACTGAGCCTTCAGGGAAGATCCAAAGAACAGACTCCCCGAAAGATTACTCTCTTCAATATAAATCGGCATTGCGTATTTTGTATTGAAACCGTATGCAATTTCTGTCTTTCATCGTCAATGTGATGGTCGATGGGTAACAGTAAACCTGCTGTGGTGCATCGGAGTCTAACACTGGGCCCCCAGGGAAGAGCCAAAGTACATACGTTTCGAAACGGTACACTTGTGGACAGAAATCGGCATTGCGAATTTTGTATTGAAACCGGACGAAATTTCTGTGTTTCATCGTCAATGTCATGCTCGAAGGGTAACAGTAAACCTCCTGTGGTGCATCGGAGTCACACACTGAGCCCCCAGGAAAGAGCCGAAAAACAGACCCCCGAAACGTTACTCCCATCACTATAAATCGGCATTGCGAAATTTGTATTGAAACCGGATGCAATTTCTGTGTTTCATCGTCAATGTGATGGTCGAAGGGTAACAGTAATCCTGCTGTGGTGCATCGGAGTCTAACACTGATCCCCCAGGGAAGAGCCAAATTTCATACTCTTCGAAACGGTAATCCTGTGGTCAGAATTCGGCATTGTGAATTTCGTATTGATCCGGATGCAATTTCTGTGTTTCATCGTCAATGTCATGGTCGAAGGGTAACAGTAAATCTGCTGTGGTGCATCGGAGTCTCACACTGAGCCCGCAGGGAAGAGCCAAAAAACAGACTCATCGAAACGTTACTCTCGTCAATATTATTCGGCATTGCGAATTTTGTATTGAAACCGGATGCAATTTCTGTGATTCATCGTCAATGTGATGGTCGAAGGGTATCAGTAAACCTGCTGTGGTGCATCGGAGTCCCACACTGAGCCCCCAGGTTAGAGCTAAATAACAGACTCCCTGAAAAGTTACTCTCGTCAATATAAATCGGCATTGCGAATTTTGTATTGACACCGGGTGCAATTCCTGTGTTTCATCGTCAATGTGATGGTCGAAGGGTAACAGTAAACATGCTGTGGTGCATCGGAGTCTCACACTGAGCCACCAGGGAAAAGCCAAATAACAGACTCCCCAAAACGTTACTCTCGTCAATATAAACCGGCATTGCGAATTTTGTATTGAATCAGGATGCAATTCCTGTGTTCCATCGTCAATGTGATGGTCGAAGGGTAACAGTAAACCTGCTGTGATGCATCGGAGTCTCACACTGAGCCCCCAGGAAGAAGCCGAAGAACATACCCCCGAAACGTTACTCCCACCAATATAAATCGGCATTGGGAAATTTGTATTGAAACCGGATGCAATTTCTGTGTTTCATCGTCAATGTGATGGTCGAAGGGTAGCAGTAAACCTGCTATGGTGCATCGGAGTCTTACACTGATCCCCCAGGGAAGACCCAGAGATCATACTCCTCGAAACGGAAATCCTGTGGTCAGAAAACGGCGATGTGAATTTTGTATTGATGCGGATGCAATTTCTGTATTTCATCGTCAATGTCATGGTCGAAGGGTAACAGTAAACTTGCTGTGGTGCAGCGGAGTCTCACACTGAGCCCCCAGGACAGAGCCAATAAACAGACTCCCCAAAACGTTACTCTCGTTAATATAAATCGTCATTGCGAAATTTGTATTGAAACAGATTGCAATTTCTGTGTTTCATCGTCAATGTGATGGTCAAAGGGTAACAGTAAACCTGCTGTGGTGCACCGGAGTCTAACACTGAGCCCCCAGGGAAGAGCCAAATAACAATCTCCCCCAAAACGTTACTCTAGTGAATATAAATCGGTATTGCGAATTTTGTATTGAAACCGGATGCAATTTCTGTGTTACATCGTCAATGTGATGGTCGAAGGGTAACAGTAAACCTGCTGTGGTGCATCGGAGTCGCACACTGAGCCCCCAGGTTAGAGCCAAAGAACAGGCTCCCTGAAAAGTTACTCTCGTCAATATAAACCGGCATTGCGAATGTATTGAAACCGGTTGCAATTTCTGTGTTTCATCGTCAATGTGATGGTCGAAGGGTAACAGTAAATCTGCTGTGGTGCATCGGAGTCTTACACTGAGCCCCCAGGGAAAAGTCAAGTAACAGACTCCCCGAAACGTTACTCTCGTCAATATAAATCGGCATTGCGAATTTTGTATTGAAACAGGATGCAATTTCTGTGTTTCATCGTCAATGTGAAGGTCGAAGGGTAACAGTAAACCTGCTGTGGTGCATCGGAGTCTCACACTGAGCCCCCAGGAAGAAGCCGAAAAACAGACCCCCGAAACGTTACTCCCATCAATATAAATCGACATTCGGAAATTTGTATTGAAACCGGATGCAATTTGTGTGTTTCATCGTCAATGTGATGGTCGAAGGGTAGCAGTAAACCTGCTATGGTGCATCGGAGTCTGACACTGATCCCCCAGGGAAGACCCAAAAATCATACTCTTCGAAACGGAAATCCTGTGGTCAGAAAACGGCGATGTGAATTTTGTATTGATCCGGATGCAATTTCTGTATTTCATCGTCAATGGCGTGGTCGAAGGGTAGCAGTAAACTTGCTGTGGTGCAGCGGAGTCTCACACTGAGCCCCCAGGGAAAATCCAAAAAACAGGCTCCCCGAAACGTTACTCTCGTCAATATAAATCGGCATTGCGAATTTTGTATTGAAACAGGATGCAATTTCTGTAGTTCATCGTCAATGTGATGGACGAAGGGTAGCAGTAAACCTGCTATGGTGCATAGGAGTCTGACACTGATCCCCCAGGGAAGACCCAAAAATCATACTCTTCGAAACGGTAATCCTGTGGTCAGAAAACGGCGATGTGAATTTTGTATTGATCCGGATGCAATTTCTGTGTTTCATCGTCAATGTCATGGTCGAAGGGTAACAGTAAACCTGCTGTGGTGCATCGGAGTCACACACTGAGCCCCCAGGGAAGAGCCAAATAACAGACTCCTCGAAACGTTACTCTCGTCAATATAAATCGGCATTGCGAATTTTGTATTGAAACCGGATGCAATTTCTGTGTTTCATCGTCAATGTGATGGTCGAAGGGTAACAGTAAACGTGCTGTTGTGCATCGGAGTCTCACACTCACGTCAATATAAATCGGCATTGCGAATTTTGTTTTGAAACAGATTGCAATTTCTGTGTTTCATCGTCAATGTGATGGTCAATGGGTAACAGTAAACCTGCTGTGGTGCATCGGAGTCTAACACTGAGCCCCAAGGGAAGAGCCAAATAACAGTCTCCCCGAAACGTTACTCTCGTCAATATAAATCGGCATTGCGAAATTGAATTGAAACCGAATGCAATTTCTGTGTTTCATCGCCTATGTGATGGTCGAAGGGTAACAGTAAACCTGCTGTGGTGCATTGGAGTCCCACACTAAGCCCCCAGGTTAGAGCCAAAGAACAGACTCCCTGAAAAGTTTTTCTCGTCAATATAAATCGGCATTGCGAATTTTGTATTGAAACCGGATGCAATATCTGTGTTTCATCGTCAATGTGATGGTCGAAGGGTAACAGTAAATCTGCTGTGGTGCATCGGAGTCTTACACTGAGCCCCCAGGGAGGAGCCAAGTAACAGACTCCCCAAAACGTTACTCTCGTCAAAATAAATCGGCATTGCGAATTTTGTATTGAAACAGGATGCAATTTCTGTGTTTCATCGTCAATGTGATGGTCGAAGAGTAACAGTAAACCTGCTGTGGTGCATCGGAGTCTCACACTGAGCCCCCAGGAAGAAGCCGAAAAACAGACCCCCGAAACGTTACTCCCATCAATATAAATCGGCATTGGGAAATTTGTATTGAAACCGGATGCAATTTCTGTGGTTCATCGTCAATGTGATGGTCGAAGGGTAGCAGTAAACCTGCAATGGTGCATCGGAGTCTGACACTGATCCCCCAGGGAAGACCCAAAAATCATACTCTTCGAAACGGAAATCCTGTGGTCAGAAAACGGCGATGTGAATTTTGTATTGATCCGGATGCAATTTCTGTATTTCATCGTCAATGTCATGGACGAAGGGTAACAGTAAACTTGCTGTGGTGCAGCGGAGTCTCACACTGAGCCCGCAGGGAAAAGCCCAAAAACAGGCTCCCCGAAACGTTACTCTCGTCAATATAAATCGGCATTGCGAATTTTGTATTGAAACCGGATGCAATTTCTGTGTTTCATAGTCAATGTGATGGTCGAAGGGTAACAGTAAATCTGCTATGGTGCATCGGAGTCTCACACTGAGCCCCCAGGGAAAAGCCAAGTAACAGACTCCCCGAAACGTTACTCTCGTCAATATAAATCGGCATTGCGTATTTTGTATTGAAACAGGATGCAATTTCTGTATTTCATCGTCAATGTGATGGTCGAAGGGTAACAGTAAACCTGCTGTGGTGCATCGGAGTCTCACACTGAGCCCCCAGGAAGAAGCCGAAAAACAGACCCCCGAAACGTTACTCCCATCAATATAAATCGGCATTGCAAAATTTGTATTGAAACCGGATGCAATTTCTGTGTTTCATCGTCAATGTGATGGTCGAAGGGTAGCAGTAAACCTGCTATGGTGCATGGGAGTCTGACACTGACCTCCCAGGGAAGACCCAAAAATCATACTCTTCGAAACGGTAATCCTGTGGTCAGAAAACGGCGATGTGAAATTTGTATTGAAACCGGATGCAATTTCTGTGTTTCATCGTCAATGTCATGGTCGAAGGGTAACAGTAAACCTGCTGTGGTGCATCGGAGTCACACCCTGAGCCCCCAGGGAAGAGCCAAATAACAGACTCCTCGAAACGTAACTCTCGTCAATATAAATCGGCATTGCGAATTTTGTATTGAAACCGGATGCAATTTCTGTGTTTCATCGTCAATGTGATGGTCGAAGGGTAACAGTAAACCGCTGCGGTGCATCGGAGTCTCACACTAAGCCCCCAGTGAAGAGCTGAATAACAGACTCCCAGAAACGTTACTCTCGTCAATATAAATCGGCATTGTGAATTTTGTAATGAAACCGGATGCAATTTCTGTGTTTCGTCGTCAATGTGATGGTCGAAGGGTAACAGTAAATCTGCTGAGGTGCATCGGAGTCTTACACTGAGCCCCCAGGGAGGAGCCAAGTAACAGACTCCCCAAAACGTTACTCTCGTCAAAATAAATCGGCATTGCGAATTTTTTATTGAAACCGGTTGCAATTTCTGTGTTTCATCGTCAATGTGATGGTCGAAGGGTAACAGTAAACCTGCTGTGGTGCATTGGAGTCCCACACTGAGCGCCCAGGTTAGAGCCAAAGAACAGACTCCCTGAAAAGTTAATCTCGTCAATATAAATCGGCATTGCGAGTTTTGTATTGAAACCGGATGCAATTTCTGTGTTTCATCGTCAATGTGATCGTCGAAGGGTAACGGTAAATCAGCTGTGGTGCATCGGAGTCTTACACTGAGCCCCCAGGGAAGAGCGAAGTAACAGACTCCCGAAACTTTACTCTCGTCAATATAAATCGGCATTGCGAATTTTGTACTGAAACAGCATACAATTTCTGTGTTTCATCGTCAATGTGATGGTCGAAGGGTAACAGTAAACCTGCTGTGGTGCATCGGAGTCTCACACTGAGCCCCCAGGGAAGAGCCAAGTAACAGACTCCCCGAAACATTACTCTCGTCAATACAAATCGGCATTGCGATTTTTGTATTGAAACCGGATGCAATTTCCGTGTTTCATCGTCAATGTGATTGTCGAAGGGTATCAGTAAACCTGCTGTGGTTCATCGGAGTCCCACACTGAGCCCCCAGGTTAGAGCTAAAGAACAGACTCCCTGAAAAGTTACTCTCGTCAATATAAATCGGCATTGCGAATTTTGTATTGACACTGCATGCAATTCCTGTGTTTCATCGTCAATGTGATGGTCGAAGGGTAACAGTAAACATGCCGTGGTGCATCGGAGTCTCACACTGAGCCCCCAGGGAAAAGCCAAATAACAGACTCCCCAAAACGTTACTCTCGTTAATATAAATCGTCATTGCGAAATTTGTATTGAAACAGATTGCAATTTCTGTGTTTCATCGTCAATGTGATGGTCAAAGGGTAACAGTAAACCTGCTGTGGTGCACCGGAGTCTAACACTGAGCCCCCAGGGAAGAGCCAAATAACAATCTCCCCCAAAACGTTACTCTAGTGAATATAAATCGGTATTGCGAATTTTGTATTGAAACCGGATGCAATTTCTGTGTTACATCGTCAATGTGATGGTCGAAGGGTAACAGTAAACCTGCTGTGGTGCATCGGAGTCGCACACTGAGCCCCCAGGTTAGAGCCAAAGAACAGGCTCCCTGAAAAGTTACTCTCGTCAATATAAACCGGCATTGCGAATGTATTGAAACCGGTTGCAATTTCTGTGTTTCATCGTCAATGTGATGGTCGAAGGGTAACAGTAAATCTGCTGTGGTGCATCGGAGTCTTACACTGAGCCCCCAGGGAAAAGTCAAGTAACAGACTCCCCGAAACGTTACTCTCGTCAATATAAATCGGCATTGCGAATATTGTATTGAAACAGGATGCAATTTCTGTGTTTCATCGTCAATGTTAAGGTCGAAGGGTAACAGTAAACCTGCTGTGGTGCATCGGAGTCTCACACTGAGCCCCCAGGAAGAAGCCGAAAAACAGACCCCCGAAACGTTACTCCCATCAATATAAATCGGCATTCGGAAATTTGTATTGAAACCGGATGCAATTTGTGTGTTTCATCGTCAATGTGATGGTCGAAGGGTAGCAGTAAACCTGCTATGGTGCATCGGAGTCTGACACTGATCCCCCAGGGAAGACCCAAAAATCATACTCTTCGAAACGGAAATCCTGTGGTCAGAAAACGGCGATGTGAATTTTGTATTGATCCGGATGCAATTTCTGTATTTCATCGTCAATGGCGTGGTCGAAGGGTAGCAGTAAACTTGCTGTGGTGCAGCGGAGTCTCACACTGAGCCCCCAGGGAAAATCCAAAAAACAGGCTCCCCGAAACGTTACTCTCGTCAATATAAATCGGCATTGCGAATTTTGTATTGAAACAGGATGCAATTTCTGTAGTTCATCGTCAATGTGATGGACGAAGGGTAGCAGTAAACCTGCTATGGTGCATAGGAGTCTGACACTGATCCCCCAGGGAAGACCCAAAAATCATACTCTTCGAAACGGTAATCCTGTGGTCAGAAAACGGCGATGTGAATTTTGTATTGATCCGGATGCAATTTCTGTGTTTCATCGTCAATGTCATGGTCGAAGGGTAACAGTAAACCTGCTGTGGTGCATCGGAGTCACACACTGAGCCCCCAGGGAAGAGCCAAATAACAGACTCCTCGAAACGTTACTCTCGTCAATATAAATCGGCATTGCGAATTTTGTATTGAAACCGGATGCAATTTCTGTGTTTCATCGTCAATGTGATGGTCGAAGGGTAACAGTAAACGTGCTGTTGTGCATCGGAGTCTCACACTCACGTCAATATAAATCGGCATTGCGAATTTTGTTTTGAAACAGATTGCAATTTCTGTGTTTCATCGTCAATGTGATGGTCAATGGGTAACAGTAAACCTGCTGTGGTGCATCGGAGTCTAACACTGAGCCCCAAGGGAAGAGCCAAATAACAGTCTCCCCGAAACGTTACTCTCGTCAATATAAATCGGCATTGCGAAATTGAATTGAAACCGAATGCAATTTCTGTGTTTCATCGCCTATGTGATGGTCGAAGGGTAACAGTAAACCTGCTGTGGTGCATTGGAGTCCCACACTAAGCCCCCAGGTTAGAGCCAAAGAACAGACTCCCTGAAAAGTTTTTCTCGTCAATATAAATCGGCATTGCGAATTTTGTATTGAAACCGGATGCAATATCTGTGTTTCATCGTCAATGTGATGGTCGAAGGGTAACAGTAAATCTGCTGTGGTGCATCGGAGTCTTACACTGAGCCCCCAGGGAGGAGCCAAGTAACAGACTCCCCAAAACGTTACTCTCGTCAAAATAAATCGGCATTGCGAATTTTGTATTGAAACAGGATGCAATTTCTGTGTTTCATCGTCAATGTGATGGTCGAAGAGTAACAGTAAACCTGCTGTGGTGCATCGGAGTCTCACACTGAGCCCCCAGGAAGAAGCCGAAAAACAGACCCCCGAAACGTTACTCCCATCAATATAAATCGGCATTGGGAAATTTGTATTGAAACCGGATGCAATTTCTGTGGTTCATCGTCAATGTGATGGTCGAAGGGTAGCAGTAAAAATGCAATGGTGCATCGGAGTCTGACACTGATCCCCCAGGGAAGACCCAAAAATCATACTCTTCGAAACGGAAATCCTGTGGTCAGAAAACGGCGATGTGAATTTTGTATTGATCCGGATGCAATTTCTGTATTTCATCGTCAATGTCATGGACGAAGGGTAACAGTAAACTTGCTGTGGTGCAGCGGAGTCTCACACTGAGCCCGCAGGGAAAAGCCCAAAAACAGGCTCCCCGAAACGTTACTCTCGTCAATATAAATCGGCATTGCGAATTTTGTATTGAAACCGGATGCAATTTCTGTGTTTCATAGTCAATGTGATGGTCGAAGGGTAACAGTAAATCTGCTATGGTGCATCGGAGTCTCACACTGAGCCCCCAGGGAAAAGCCAAGTAACAGACTCCCCGAAACGTTACTCTCGTCAATATAAATCGGCATTGCGTATTTTGTATTGAAACAGGATGCAATTTCTGTATTTCATCGTCAATGTGATGGTCGAAGGGTAACAGTAAACCTGCTGTGGTGCATCGGAGTCTCACACTGAGCCCCCAGGAAGAAGCCGAAAAACAGACCCCCGAAACGTTACTCCCATCAATATAAATCGGCATTGCAAAATTTGTATTGAAACCGGATGCAATTTCTGTGTTTCATCGTCAATGTGATGGTCGAAGGGTAGCAGTAAACCTGCTATGGTGCATGGGAGTCTGACACTGACCTCCCAGGGAAGACCCAAAAATCATACTCTTCGAAACGGTAATCCTGTGGTCAGAAAACGGCGATGTGAAATTTGTATTGAAACCGGATGCAATTTCTGTGTTTCATCGTCAATGTCATGGTCGAAGGGTAACAGTAAACCTGCTGTGGTGCATCGGAGTCACACCCTGAGCCCCCAGGGAAGAGCCAAATAACAGACTCCTCGAAACGTAACTCTCGTCAATATAAATCGGCATTGCGAATTTTGTATTGAAACCGGATGCAATTTCTGTGTTTCATCGTCAATGTGATGGTCGAAGGGTAACAGTAAACCGCTGCGGTGCATCGGAGTCTCACACTAAGCCCCCAGTGAAGAGCTGAATAACAGACTCCCAGAAACGTTACTCTCGTCAATATAAATCGGCATTGTGAATTTTGTAATGAAACCGGATGCAATTTCTGTGTTTCGTCGTCAATGTGATGGTCGAAGGGTAACAGTAAATCTGCTGAGGTGCATCGGAGTCTTACACTGAGCCTACAGGGAGGAGCCAAGTAACAGACTCCCCAAAACGTTACTCTCGTCAAAATAAATCGGCATTGCGAATTTTTTATTGAAACCGGTTGCAATTTCTGTGTTTCATCGTCAATGTGATGGTCGAAGGGTAACAGTAAACCTGCTGTGGTGCATTGGAGTCCCACACTGAGCGCCCAGGTTAGAGCCAAAGAACAGACTCCCTGAAAAGTTAATCTCGTCAATATAAATCGGCATTGCGAGTTTTGTATTGAAACCGGATGCAATTTCTGTGTTTCATCGTCAATGTGATCGTCGAAGGGTAACGGTAAATCAGCTGTGGTGCATCGGAGTCTTACACTGAGCCCCCAGGGAAGAGCGAAGTAACAGACTCCCGAAACTTTACTCTCGTCAATATAAATCGGCATTGCGAATTTTGTACTGAAACAGCATACAATTTCTGTGTTTCATCGTCAATGTGATGGTCGAAGGGTAACAGTAAACCTGCTGTGGTGCATCGGAGTCTCACACTGAGCCCCCAGGGAAGAGCCAAGTAACAGACTCCCCGAAACATTACTTTCGTCAATACAAATCGGCATTGCGATTTTTGTATTGAAACCGGATGCAATTTCCGTGTTTCATCGTCAATGTGATTGTCGAAGGGTATCAGTAAACCTGCTGTGGTTCATCGGAGTCCCACACTGAGCCCCCAGGTTAGAGCTAAAGAACAGACTCCCTGAAAAGTTACTCTCGTCAATATAAATCGGCATTGCGAATTTTGTATTGACACTGCATGCAATTCCTGTGTTTCATCGTCAATGTGATGGTCGAAGGGTAACAGTAAACATGCCGTGGTGCATCGGAGTCTCACACTGAGCCCCCAGGGAAAAGCCAAATAACAGACTCCCCAAAACGTTACTCTCGTCAATATAAACCGGCATTGCGAATTTTGTATTGAAACAGGATGCAATTCCTGTGTTTCATCGTCAATGTGATGGTCGAAGGGTAACAGTAAACGTGCTGTGGTGCATCGGAAGCTCACACTGGGCCCCCAGGACAGAGCCAATAAACAGACTCCCCAAAACGTTACTCTCGTTAATATAAATCGTCATTGCGAATTTTGTATTGAAACAGATTGCAATTTCTGTGTTTCATCGTCAATGTGATGGTAAAAGGGTAAAAGTAAACCTGCTGTGGTGCACCGGAGTCTAACACTGAGCCCCCAGGGAAGAGCCAAATAACAGTCTCCCCGAAACGTTACTCTCGTGAATATAAATCGGTATTGCGAATTTTGTATTGAAACAGGATGCAATTTCTGTGTTTTATCGTCAATGTGATGATCGAAGGTTAACAGTAAACCTGCTGTGGTGCATCGGAGTCTCACACTGAGCCCCCAGGAAGAAGCCGAAGAACATACCCCCGAAACGTTACTCCCATCAATATAAATCGGCATTGGGAAATTTGTATTGAAACCAGATGCAATTTCTGTGTTTCATCGTCAATGTGATTGTCGAAGGGTAGCAGTAAACCTGATATGGTGCATCGGAGTCTGACACTGATCTCCCAGGGAAGACCCAAAGATCATACTCCTCGAAACGGAAATCCTGTGGTCAGAAAACGGCGATGTGAATTTTGTATTGATCCGGATGCAATTTCTGTATTTCATCGTCAATGTCATGGTCGAAGGGTAACAGAAATCTTGCTGTGGTGCAGCGGAGTCTCACACTGAGCCCCCAGGGAAAAGCCAAAAAACAGGCTCCCCGAAACGTTACTCTCGTCAATATAAATCGGCATTGCGAATTTTGTATTGAAACCGGATGCAATTTCTGTGTTTCATAGTCAATGTGATGGTCGAAGGGTAACAGTAAATCTGCTATGGTGCATCGGAGTCTGACACTGATCCCCCAGGGAAGATCCAAAAATCATACTCTTCGAAACGGTAATCCTGTGGTCAGAAAACGGCGATGTGAATTTTGTATTGATCCGGATGCAATTTCTGTGTTTCATCGTCAATGGCACTGTCGAAGGATAACAGTAAACCTGCTGTGGTGCATCGGAGTCTCACACTAAGCCCCCAGTGAAGAGCTGAATAACAGACTCCCAGAAACGTTACTCTCGTCAATATAAATCGGCATTGCGAATTTTGTAATGAAACCGGATGCAATTTCTGTGTTTCATCGTCAATGTGATGGTCGAAGGGTAACAGTAAACCTGCTGTGGTGCATCGGAGTCTGACACTGGGCCCCCAGGGGAGAGCCAAACTACATACTCTTCGAAACTGTACTCCTGTAGTCAGCAATCGGCATTGTGAATTTTGTATTGATCTGGACGCAATTTCTGTGTTTCATCGTCAATGTCATGGTCGAGGGGTTACAGTAAACCTGCTGTGGTGCATCGGAGTCTCACACTGAGCCCCCAGGGAGGAGCCGAATAACAGACCCCCGAAACGTTACTCCCATCAATTTAAATCGGCATTGCGAAATTTTTATTGAAACCGGATGCAATTTCTGTGTTTCATCGTCAATGTAATGGTCGAAGGGTAACAGTAAACCTGCTGTGGTGCATCGGAGTCTAACACTGATCCCCTAAGGAAGAGCGCCAGGTTGAGATTCATAGGAAGAATTCTAAGAAAATGTGACTCATCGATGAAAGAAGTAGCTTACAAAACGCTTGTTCGTCCGATTCTTGAGTATTGCTCATCAGTATGGGACCCTTACCAGGTTGGATTAATAGAAGAGATAGACATGATCCAGCGAAAAGCAGCGCGATTCGTCATGGGGACATTTAGTCAGCGCGAGAGCGTTACGGAGATGCTGAACAAGCTCCAGTTGCGCACACTTCAAGAAAGGCGTTACGCAATACGGAGCGGTTTATTATCGAAATTACGAGAGAGCACATTCCGGGAAGAGATGGGCAACATATTACTACCGCCCACATATATCTCGCGTAATGATCACAACGAAAAGATCCGAGAAATTAGAGCAAACACGGAGACTTACAAGCAGTCGTTCTTCCCACGCACAATTCGTGAATGGAACAGGGAAGGGGGGATCAGATAGTGGTACAATAAGTACCCTCCGCCACACACGGTAAGGTGGCTCGCGGAGTATAGATGTAGATGTAGATGTAGATGTTAGTGCCTTCCGTAGTTTGAATCTTTTATTTAGCTGGCAGTAGTGGTGCTCGCTGTATTGCAGTAGTTCGAGTAATGAAGATTTTTGTGAGGTAAGTGATTTCCGAAAGGTGTACTTTCATGTTACTCAGGGCCTTTTTTTGCAGGGATCTTTGATAGTCAGATTGCGTTGCGCTCAAACTATTGTGTGTCAGTTTAAGCACAGTTTTGTATAAATTGTTCAAAGGGGGACGTTTCAGAATACGGGGCCGAAGGTCAGCCAGCGCTGCCCTTACAACGTTTATCGGGTTTTCAAATTATGTCTGTTGAGATGTTCATGGTTCATTATTTCCATTCATCATATTATCGCGCGTCTCTCATCAATCTTCGTTCGTTAATTTTCTAGGGACGTTAACAACATTCTGGCACAATTTATCATCATTCACTCACTTTCGACTACTTTTTGTGCGGGGAGGTTATACTTGGGTCCATTTCCATTTACATTCAATATTGATAGACTTTTTTGTTGTTTTGTTGCTGGCAGGTTACAAACGCCTCATTTCATGTTTGTTGCAGCGTTTTTCCTTCTTCTTGTGTTTTCCCCGCTCTCACCACCACCACCGCCCCCGCCCCCGCCCCCGCCCCCGGCCCCGCCCCCGCCCCCGCCCCTCCCGCATCCGTCGGTCTCACCACGTTCACTGACAGCCGCGTCTGCGGCTACACCACAACACAACAACGGCCCCCTCCCGGCAAACCCATTCGTTTTCTTTCCTCTTCTTTTGCACAAACACAACGCCGCACGCGCCAGCCGAGCGCAGCGCAAGCCACCCACACCGCGCCCCTCCCTGTCTTTATAGCCTCCGCTTCTTGTTTTCTTCGTTTGCCCCCTCCCATCTCCCGAATGCCATGCCATGCCATGCCAGCAGCGTTACGCGTGCCCCTCCCCTGTCCACACACTACCGCGAAAAGAACAGCCTTCTGGGCCACATGCAGGGCACGCCCACTGCCATTCCCGGACGCAAGTCTCAAAAAAAAAAAAAAAAACACACACACACAATGAACGCACTATCCCACTTCGCTTCTCTCTCTCTCTCTCGTCCCTTCCCTTTAACAAAAGACAAACAAACCCCGGTTAACACACTTTCTCGATACCTTCTGTAGGGTGGGAGGGTGGGTGGGTGGGTGGGTGAGTGCGTGCGTGCGTTATCTCGACCGTGACGGCAACCATCGACGATCCATTTCCCCCACTGGTAAAACATGTTCACTAACACCTGCAGACATCATTCCGTACACACACAATGGTATTGCACACGAACATAGACGGCACGGGCACTGTCGTACATTCTTCCTCAGAACCATCTCAACGAACGTTACATACACATCCGGGAAAGCAAAGCAACGCAATGCACAATTCAGCCGTCAAAGGTAACGTTCACCACGGCAGACACTTGCCGCCGCGCCGTTAAACGCATTTCGGTGCGGCTACAATACACCTCCGACACGGGAACGTTCCGTTGCTCTAGACTGCGTTTCTCCGTTTTATTTTGTTTTTTTTTTTATTTTTTTATCCCTTTTCTCTCTCTCTATTTTTTTTCCCTCTGTCCTTTCCTCCTCCATTCTTTCCTCACGTTCTGCCCAGACATTCGACCGATCAGAGTTCACCTTTCGTTAACCGTTCTCAGCGCGACGGTGTACCAACGGTATGACGGGTGTTCAAGGCGTCCGTTGCGTGATGCCGGTGTACCGCGCCGATCGACAGTTTCCCAGAGGCGACGGATCGGATCGGATCACATCATCGACAGACACAAACACGTGTACGCACATTCGCCAAAGCGACCGTCGTCTTCTAGCGTCGCGCTTACTGTACTGTACTGCACTGGACATGCGTGCATCTTCAATGACGAAGTCGGTGTGCGTGCGTCGTACGCACAAGCAGACACAGTCAGTCAGACAGACACGACTATCGAAATCAGAGTCGGAAGAAAGGTACACCATCGTGCGTGTCGCCCGTACAATGCAATACAATGTGTGTCTTAATAATGCGCGTTCATTTAAAACGTCACCCACACGCCTCCACGCTGCAGTTACGTCGCACCATTGTCAACTCGGCGCAAGAGCAAAGGGAATAGACATTTCACCCTCGCCATGTATGGCGTGCAAACCAACCCGCAAACGGCCGTCGTTACACACTGACATTCCCAACAATAGCGTTTCGTTTCCATCCGTCTCAGAGTCACGTAACTAACCGGCACCTCCATCCAAAGGACACACACATCACCGATCGCACTTACCCCCCCTCGCAGACAGGTAACACCAACGACTTGTGCGCACGTGCCTCCATTCCACGTCACACCGTGGCCGTACCCCGCAACACGCGACGCGCCCCCCATCAATCAAATTCATCGCATCAGCCACCCCACCCTGTCGCGTCGCAACCAAAGCGGTAGCTATTGCCGCCGTCCACCCACTCACACACAAAACAACAACAACAACAACAATTCCGCCCTTCCCGCAAAGGCCATTTGGTGGCCCTGAAAAGGACCGTTTTGCCGCTCTCGCAACGGAGGAGCCTTCTCTCCTTCCATTCCAGAGCCACCTCCTTACTTGGAGCTCGTGTACTTGGTCACCGCCTTCGTGCCCTCGCTCACGGCGTGCTTGGCCAGCTCGCCAGGCAGCAACAGCCGCACAGCGGTCTGGATCTCGCGGGACGTGATGGTCGAGCGCTTGTTGTAGTGCGCCAGGCGGGACGCCTCGGCCGCGATGCGCTCGAAAATGTCGTTCACGAAGCTGTTCATGATGCTCATCGCCTTCGACGAGATGCCCGTGTCAGGGTGCACCTGCTTCAGCACCTTGTAGATGTAGATGGCATAGCTCTCCTTCCTCTTGCGCTTCTTCTTCTTGTCGCCCTTCGAAATGTTCTTCTGCGCCTTGCCAGCCTTCTTGGCGGCCTTCCCGCTAGTCTTGGGCGGCATCTCAAACAAGAACGTACGGCAGCAACACCAGTAGCAAGCGCTCCGCTCTAGTCAGCGTCTACCCACACAGTGGCACCCAGCGCGCCCCGCCGCCGCACCTTTACCAGCTCGCCCCGTTGCGGCCGCCGACCAATGGGCCGCGAGCGCAACCGGCCGCCGCACCCGAGAGCATAAAGGACCCCCACCCCTGGCGGCGGTGTCGGCAACCAAGGCAGCGACTGGCACCCCCATGGCAGCCTTTGACTTTGCCTCCCCACCCAGCGGATGTAACACGGCGCCTAACGCCATAACACAGAAAACGAGCACAGCGACGTACGTCGTCAGTAAGTGCAGCTCCATCTCCACCCCCTCCCCATTCATAGATCAACTCCTTCTAGCAAACGCTCAGGATGCGCTTATCCCATTTCTTAAGCGCAAACGCGGAGACAATCACATCCCAGTAAAAATTCTTCCCAAACCATCATCAATAGCGCAACCCAAGCCCACCAGTAAACTCTCCAGCAAAGTGAAATTCACCCGCTCCCCTTCCCCTCGTGTCAAGCTGTCGAGGACCCAAAAGAAGAACAGGTGCAGGCGTAGAAACCACAGAGCCAAGATCCTCGAAAGAGCCAAGGCCGCCGAAGATGAGTCACCAAATTGCGACTCTGATTCAGAGGGCGCTCTCGTGATTGATGAGACAGGGCCCCAGTACGGAAATGACATCGTGGAACAAGAGCGCGGTCCCGACGAAAACGGCTTTGAACTAGCAAGAAACACCGTCCGCCAGCCCACTCCCCCACCAGCCAGGGAGATAGCCCCCACGACTAACCGTTTCGCTAGCATTTCAGACGAGCCCGCAGATGGTGATGCGCCTCAAAACCAACAGGGGGAAAGGCGCAAGCAGAAACGCGTCCAACTGCCCCCAATAGTTGCCGAGTTCGACAGGGACTACAAAGAATTGTATGACCTGATGAAATCGACACTAGGGGACAAACCATTTAAGGCGAAACCCGCGGGAGGCGACAAAATAAAGCTGGTCCTCCACAACCTCGACGACTACAAAGAGGTAAAGCAGGTGCTAGTGGAGAAACGAATTCCCCACTACACCTTCCCGACAGACAAAACACGCAACCTCAACATCGTGATCCGTGACCTGCCTCGCAAACTCTCCCCCAAGGCCATCAAAATAGACCTGATGCGCCAAGATTATGATGTCAAATCGGTAACCCAAATGAAGCAACCCGGTTCCGATTATAAATGGCCACTATACATAGCAGTAATACTGGACACCCCCCAGAACAGGAGACAAATCACGGAAGTTCTTTCCGTCCCAGTAACCACTGAACTGCTGCGAAAGAAAAATAAATCTGTTCAGTGCTTTAAGTGCCAAGGGCTCGGGCACATCGCCACACACTGTGACATGCCCCCCGATGCAGGAAATGCGCGGGGGGACACGACTCTAGAACATGCACAATAAAAAAGGACGACCCAAGCATCAAGTGTGCGCTCTGCGGCGAAGGCCATGTTTCCAGCTACCTGGGCTGCAAAGTGCACAAAAACTACGTCCAACGCGCCAGAGGCATGAAGGCGGCTCAAAAACCGCCGGACAAACCCCGAGCCAAGCCCGCTAACCGTCCTGAAAACCAAACAAGACCGGACAGGCCGGCCTATCGGGCAAGACCCAGGGACGTTACCGATGGCGCGACCTACGCGAACGTCGCCGTCGGCACGGGCCAGCTACCCAGTGGGCCCCTGCCGGCTGCGGCGGGCGCGGAGGAGGACAACCTGACACCCACAGACGCAACTCAGGACACCACAGAACCCGACCAGATCCCGCCTAACGAGGGAAGTTCTGGGGAAGCTTTGCACCCCATACCAAAGACCAGTCTGCGAAAAGCGGCAGCAGCAGACCGTCAATCAGACGACGGTCAGCACACCGCTCCAGTAGAGAGCCCGCGGCCTCACTTGATTCTGGACGGGGTGTGGAACATCCCGGTCTAACGTGAATGTAGGGTTTACCGAGAGGCATTTCCTACCAAGGCTGCAGGTTGAGGTTGGTGGAGGACATCGCGTGTGATAACTGGAAGTCGCAGAGAGGAATTGGTGGTGGGGAATCTGCGGGGCTGACCTGATTATTCGATCAGGGCAACGGGCCGCCTATAGTGGTCGTAATTGTCATTATGTCGCCCTAAGTTCCGGACGAGGGGATTGTCTGAAGTGCGGGTGGTGGTGTAAAACCGGCGCGCTGCAGCTTGAAATCTCTCCCGGACGAGGGGTTCCTCAGCCGTCTGATGGAGGAGGCGATGAGGAAAATCACGCGGCACATGGTAGATTCGGCGCAAAATCTTGTTTTGTAGTTGCTGGAGCCTCTTAATGTGAGAGGGGGCAGCATTGCCCCAGACTTCACACGCATAGTCCATGACCGGACGGATGCACGTGCGATAAAGACGCAGTCCGTTGGCGACAGGAAGCGAGGAGGTTTCATTGAGCATGGGGTACAATGCCCCAGCCCGCTGAGACGTCTTCCGGTGGACAGCGGAGACTTGAGCCTTCCATGTCAACTTGCGATCGAGAATGACCCCGAGGTAGGTAGCAGTCGTGGTCCAAGTAATGGCCTGGTTACAAAGCACCAGGGGTGGCACGTCAGGTGGGAGACGGCGAGTGAGGACCAGCCCCTGAGATTTGGTGGCGTTGAAGCTGATCCTCCAATCGGCGGCCCAACGCTCGAGGTCCTGCAGCGCAGCTTGCAGACGTCGGAGGACGGCGTCGATGTCGCGATGGCGCGAGAAGAGGGCCGTGTCATCAGCATAGATGGCACGACCAACCCTCGGGGAAACCGGCAGGTCGGAGGTGTAAACGGAATACAAGATCGGGCCCAGAACACTCCCTTGCGGCACGCCAGCAAGGACGGGGCGAACAGAGGAAGTCGTGCTGCCAACCCGGACGACAAAAGTACGTCCCGCAAGGTAGCTGGCAAGAAGGCGGACGAAGCACGAAGGGATGCCGAGGTGGAACAACTTGAAGAGCAGGCCGTGGTGCCAGACAGTGTCAAAGGCCTTTGACACATCCAGCAGGACAAGGCCGCAAAACTCCCGATTGTTGAAAGCCAGTGTCGCCTCCTCGACGACGCGGAGCAGCTGTTGAGTGGTGGAGTGGTGCTGGCGGAATCCAAACTGCTCCCGAGGAATGATATTGTCCTGGTGAAGCAGCCGGCCGAACCTAGAGAGGAGGATCCTCTCGAAAACTTTGCTCAACGTCGGGAGGAGACTGATGGGGCGATAATGCGCCGGCACCGTCCTGTTTTTGCCCGGCTTCGGGACCGCCACAACGACAGCCATCTTCCAAGCTTCTGGGTACTGCAGCTGGACAAGGATGGCGTTGAAGAGAGCGACCACGTACAAGATGCCAAGCCTGGGCATCATGCGGAGGACTCTCCCGTCAACGTTGTCGTGCCCAGGTGCCTTCTTCTGGGGAAGTCGTCGAAGATGGTCAGTGACCTCCCGTTCCGACGTCGGGACAATGGTGGCGTCACCGGGGTCGCCGTGGAGGAAGACAGGAAGTCGGGTCTCGACCGTGCGGACGTTCTCGTGGTCGACCGGCACCGCAAGGGGCCGGAAGTTGGCCTCGAAAGCCGTCGCCAAGGCCTCGGCTTGAGCGGCAGGCGTGTAGGCAGGTCCATCCGGTGTTGTGAGCGGCGGCATGTGTGGGCGATGGCGTGTGAGGGAACGGACCATCTCCCACGTGTCGGCCCCAGGATCAATGGAGGCAAGCTTCTCCTCCCACCGGCGTATACGATGAGCAGCAAGGGCAGCCTTGATGGTGCGGCGGAGATGATTGATGCGCCGCTTCAGCAGAGGCTGCCGTGTTTCACGCCACTCTCTGTTGAGACGATTTCGTTCTCGGATAAGGGCCTGTATGGCTGCAGGAAGAGCTGGAGCCGCCACAGAGGAAACCCGCGGAGGCGGAGTGGAGTCAGCGACAGCCGCGGTGAGAACTGCAGTCAGGTTGTGGAGAGCAGCATTGACATCGGTGTCCAGGGGAGGTGGCTCGGCAGGGAGGCGTTCCAGAACAAGCTGCTGGAAGCGCGGCCAGTCGGTCTTCCGGGTGTCGAGCTTAGCTGCTGGAGGAAGCGGAGTGACATACAGCCGAAAGAGCACCGGCAAGTGGTCGGAGCTCAAGACGTGGAGAACGTCGGGGGTGACAAACCAGTCGACACCCTTGACGAGACAAATGTCCAAGACATCGGGAGCAGTACCATTCGGAGGGTAGTGCGTTGGCTCGTCAGGTCCATAGACAGAAGCTCGTGCCCTCTCAGCAGCATGATAGAGCCGCCTCCCACTGATGTTCAGCGTCCGAGAATTCCAGAGCTGGTGCTTGGCATTAAGGTCCCCAGCGAGGAAGATCTTGTCCCCAGCACGGAGGAGAGCGTCAGCATCGTGGATGGTGAGGTGGCCACGTGGCGGCCGGTACACGGAGAGAAAGATGACCGTGCCAAGGGACGTCTCCACTGCAACGGCCGTGGCTTCACAGGAGTCCAGACGTGGCAGAGGGACTCGGTAGTGCCGGAGTGTCCGCTTGACGTAGATGGCTGTGCCACCGCCAGCCGTCAGCCTGTCGTCGCGATAGCAGACGTAATTCGGGGCGTTCGCTCGAAGGCCAGGCTTGAGGTGCGTCTCGGTGAGGAGCCACACATCAACGCTGTAGTCCTGGAGAAACTGCCGGAATTCGAGAAGCGCTGGGAAGAGGCCATTCGCGTTCCACGTGACAGCCGTGAAGTTCTGGTGGCGCCTAAGGTTGCGAGCCATGGCCAGTGGATGCGGACGCCGTGGCGGTGGGGAAACTTCGGAGGGCTGCATGGACTGCAGCAGTGATGGCGGCCGGCAGCTGGGCCAGTGCGGCGGAGACAGCCACAAGGGTGGCCTGAACTTCTTTGAGGACCGCGATGAAATCATCAGCTGCAGCAGGAGGAGCAGGCCCGTCGTCAGGGCGTCGCGGAGGCTGGACAGCAGGGGCAGGAGGAGGCGTCGTCCGGCCCTGAAGGACGTCGGCGTAGCCAAGGTCTGCCCGAGCAGCAAGCAGGCGCCGCTGGGCGGGTTGGCGCGAAGGAGTAGCAGGCGGTGGCGCAGCTCGGCGCCGCAGCTGTCGACCATCGGAGCGGGACGTCTCCCGCAAGGGAGGTAGTCCACGCTGGCGGCGGCTGGCTGCCTTGTGAACAGCGCAACCGCGGTAGCTGGCAGGATGAGCCCGCTTGCACAGGGCACAGGTGGCCGGTTCGTCCCGGTTCCGGGGACACTGCTGACTGAGGTGACCCTCGCCACATTTGACACAACGGGGCCGCATGCGACACAGGCGGGAAGTGTGGCCTGGCTCCTGGCAATTGTAGCATTGAACGAGGCCCTTCCGTGCGCGTAGCTTCTCGACAGTCACCGAAAGGTCATAAAACCGGGTGACTTGGTAAATTTGCCTGTTATCAGGTGTGTCAGGCAACACGATCTCCATCAAAGGGATGGGACGCTGAGTACCAGGCATCTTCATTCGCGTGGTAGCAGTAGGCGCGAAACCCATAGTGATAAGGCCGTCCTTAAAGGCGTCTGCCTTCATCTTCAGCGGTATGCCTCTCATGGCAACCTTGAGAACTTTGGGACGCACGGTGGGGAAGGTGTAGTTCGGTATACCACGTGCACCAACCATGTCCATAACAGCAACGTAATCTTCAGTGGTGGCGACAGTCAGCTTCAGACGGTCTTCGCCGCAGTGTTTGGCGGTAAAAGCATTCTTCAGGTTGGCCTGGAGCCAGTCCCGAAGCGTCAGGTAATCGTCAGGGTAGTCGATGACAATCGGAGGCAGCTTAGGGCCGGAACGACGTGTAGCATCGTCGGCGGGCGCCGGTGGAGGCTCGTCGGCATCTTCAGAGTCGGCGCCATCCGCTAGGGCGTCGTACGGATTAGCAGTAGGTACAGGGGCAACAGGGGTGCGCCGTCGTGGAGCCGCCCTCTTCTTAGGCGGCGGCTTCTTGAAGCCAGCGTCACTCGTACCAGAAGTGTGTTGGTCATCACTGGCTGACGTGACAGCCGATCGCTTGCGCTGAAGCACCCGCTGCGGGGCGCCGGTAGCGCAGTCTTCACGGGGAGGGTCCGTAGAGTAGTCCATCTCATCGTCCGGGTCTCGCTGGGTCGTCATATTCTCGTGGTCCGCCTGGGGTTGCCGGGTCGTCATAGGTGGAGCGTCCAATGGGGCCGCCGACGGCGCGGGCGCCGCCGGACGGCGATCAGACAGCTCCGGCGCGGCGGCGGCAGCTGCCGCGGCCGCGCGCGCGTTACATACGTCCTCCTTGCTCGCCATCACGAACTCGAATAGTATGGCGCCAGTAGAGAGCGAAGCTACCACTACGCCTTCCTCCGCAGACCCAGTGCTAGGACTCATGACACAGACTCTCAGTCTCCTCACGCAAATGATGCGTGAGATACAACAACAAAACGTACAAATCCTCGCCGCTCTCCAAGTGGCAGCCAAGCAATCGCAGTCCTCAGCGATTTCCCCAGCAGCACCAACGGCCAAACATGGATAGACGCCCACACATTCAAGGCCTGTCAATAAGTATCTTCAACGCCGACGGAATCGTCGGGCAAGTCATGGAATTCCGAGAATTCATGAAAGAAGTCAATATCGACGTCTGCATGGTGGCCGAAACCCATCTAAAACCGGGAGTAAAAGAGACGGTCCCCAATTACAATTGTTATAGAAAAGACAGGCTAACCGCCGGAGGCGGGGTAGCCATATTTATCAAAAGAGGGATCCCCCACCACCAGGTCTACATTCCAGCTACCCAACAGTTAGAAACTGTGGCAGTGGAAATTGCCACAGCCACAGGACCCCTAACAGTCGTTGCAGTATATCGCCCCCCTACCCCATTAATAGTGGAGGAAGATATAACCGCATTAGGGCAGATTAGAGGCAAGCTCCTAATAGGAGGAGACCTCAACGCCAAGCACGCAGACTGGCACTCGCGATACACAAACAGAGCAGGTCGTCAACTGCAACGACTCGCGCGCAACCTACAATTCGACATATGGGGCCCAGAGGAGCCGACTCACTTCCCAAAGAACGGAGGTAGGCCGGACGTCCTCGACGTAGCTCTCACAAGAAGGATAACAGGCTTTGTGACAGCGAGGACAGTCAACAGAATGTCCTCCGATCACAACCCTGTTATACTAGAGGTCGACGTGGGAGAGTGGGTAGCTCTTCCACAACACCAGGTGACATACAAACGCACAAACTGGGAGCAATTCCAAGATAACGTCGCATCAGAAATTGCTCGCGCCCCGCCTCCAACTGCAAATACAGCAGAACAGGCGCTTCAAGACCTCACCAACACGATCCTGCAGGCTGCTGAGGAGGCCACACCCCGACAGCGGGAAGGCCCGCCTCCTCAAATACGACTCCCGGAGCACCTGCTTGCGCAAATTCGGCTCAAAAACAGGATCGCAAAGGAATGGAAAATAACAAGAAACCCAAACACTAGGAGGCTGCTCAACAGACTACAGAGAGAGCTGAAAGCCGCACTCACTGAGCACCGCAACCAGCAATGGTCTGCACGCCTCTCAGCCCTCAAAGTAGACGACAACAGCCTATGGCAAGCGACGAAACAATTTACGAAAAGACGCGCTAGAATGCCGCCGCTGCACGGCGAGCGTGGCATGGTCTACAGCGCAGCTGACAAGGCCAACGCGCTCGCCGACGCATTTGAACAGCAGTTCAAACCAGCGGAAGCACAGGATAGAGACCATGAATACACAGTCCGTCGACAGCTTGCAGTCTTCCTTGCAGCTGAAGATGACGAAAACGAAGATCCACCACTTTTCGCCCCAGAAGACGTGGCAAAAGTAATCAAGTCTCTCCCCAACAAAAAGGCCCCAGGCCACGACCGGCTCACGAACCAACTAATAAAACACCTCCCGCCACTGGCAATTACACACATCGCGGACGTCTTCAACGAGATATCTCGAGCCCGCGAGTTTCCAGCGTGCTGGAAACACGCGGAAGTGGTCGCGATAGCTAAACCAGGTAAAGACCCAGTATTCCCACAGCACCACAGGCCGATAAGCCTCCTACCCACTCTCAGTAAAATTTACGAGCGCCTCCTGCTCATACCCATCGAGCAACATATATCAAGAGAGCAAATTCTACCAAAATTCCAGTTCGGTTTCAGGCAGAAACATTCAGCCCCGCAACAAATCATGAGAGTGGTCGAAGCAGCAACCGAAGCCTTCAATCGAAGAGGCTACTGTGGGATAGTGCTACTTGACGTAGCCAAAGCCTTCGACACCGTATGGCACACTGGGTTACTATACAAACTGTACACACAGGGCTTCCCCGGGACGATAGTCAAACTACTGAAAAGCTATCTCTCGAACAGAACTTTCTCCGTTAGGGTTGACTCTTCACTCTCGACGAGAAGACGCGTGCGCGCTGGAGTGCCCCAGGGTTCGGTGCTAGGGCCTGTCCTGTATAGTCTATACACTGCAGACACGCCCACCGCGCCCCTGGTGCACACAGCGCAGTACGCGGACGATACAGCGTTCTTCACACGCAACGCCAACAGGGATCTGGTCACCAGACGACTACAGACAGTCCTAAACGACACAGAACAATGGGCAAAGAAATGGCGCATCACCATCAATAGTGAGAAAACACAGGCGATGCTCATAACCCGCCGATTAGGCAAGCGCGGGCCACAAAGAAGACCACCACTACACCTTAGGCTAAATGGCCAGGAGCTACCATGGAGGCAAACGGCAAAATATCTAGGAGTGACACTTGACAAACGCCTCACATGGAAACCACACACCGAGGACCTAAGACTCAAAGCGAGCGCCAGAATGAGCCTCTTGTACCCTGTTCTCAATACAGTAAGCTCGCTGGCAGCAAATATAGGTGTGAGAGTGTACTGCTCACTTATCCGCCCCATCATGGAGTATGCATGCCCCATCTGGGGCTATGCCGCTAAAACACACGTTGAAAAACTCCAGTGTGTACAAAACAGGGCGCTAAGACGAGCGCTACATGTCCCCTCACGGTTCCCAACGGACGACCTACACGAGGCGGCAGAAGTCATGCCACTAATAGAAAGATTCCAAGAACTCGCGGAAACCTTCTATGAGACAGCATCCAGGTCCACAAACAACCTGATCAACAGGCTGGGACAATACGACCCAACTAGAGATAGGCATAAAAGACCGAAATCGATCCTTTATGACCAATAAGACACACCAACCATTAAATCATCCAACACCCACATTATATCACCATCATCCAACCCAGCCCCCAACCACGGCAGTCAAGTAATTACATATAAATGCACACCTAATATAAGACCAACCACAAAGACAAGTAAAAATTAAAAAAGAAAAAAAATTTCACCCAAACCCAATTGGAGTAAATGTCTCTAGGACAATAAACTCCACGCGCAGCCACCCTCAAGCAGAGGAAGCATCAAAGTGCAGTAGAGAGTGGCGGCGCCGCCACTCCGCTGCTCGACTCGCTGCGGCTCGCACCGTTCGTCTCGTTTACAACACAGCCCATCGCCATGTCCGGACGCGGAAAGGGAGGCAAAGTCAAGGGCAAGTCAAAGTCCCGCTCAAGCAGGGCCGGGCTCCAGTTCCCGGTCGGCAGAATCCACCGCCTCCTGCGCAAGGGAAACTACGCCGAGCGCGTCGGCGCCGGGGCGCCCGTCTACCTCGCCGCCGTCATGGAGTACCTCGCGGCTGAGGTGCTCGAGCTGGCCGGGAACGCGGCCCGCGACAACAAGAAGACGCGCATCATCCCGCGCCACCTGCAGCTTGCCATCCGCAACGACGAGTAGCTCAACAAGCTCCTGTCGGGCGTCACCATCGCACAGGGTGGTGTCCTGCCCAACATCCAGGCCGTCCTGCTGCCAAAGAAGACCGAGAAGAAGGCCTAAACAGAGAGGCCAGGCAATCGGCACGCGGACCCGCCGCCCAGCAGCGCTGCGTGCTCCCCTGCACGCAACGCGCTTTGCCGGCCCGGCTCACAACAATCGGCCCTTTTCAGGGCCACCACACAAACCTACGTCCAAAGCAAAATTTCAGTCGTCCTCGCCGCACTTTACTTTAACTTCACTTCCACAGCCGCCGCCGCCGGCAAGAAGACCATACCAACTGCTACGATTGCAGGGGGAGAAATTCTGCGAGGTACCTCGGTGTCACGCCTCACATCGAAGTGTCACATAGGGGAACTTGGCACAAACGCTCACGCCAGGATGCAGATCCTGTACCCTGTTCCCTCGACCCCGCAACAGGGGTAGCGATACTGGAATATGCGCGCCCTGTATGGGGCTGTGCAGCCAGATCGACGATGCATCGCCTACAGAAGGGTCCAAAGCAGAGCGCTCTTACACATCCCCGTGGCAGACCTGCATAGAACCACTCACAACACGATTCCGCGCCCTGGCAGAAGCGTTCTACGCCACCGCGCGGAATTCAGAAAATGACTATTACGTCTTGACCCTTGGGCAATACGAACACCACAGGGACAGATGTGCAAGACCCGAGTCGCTACTCCAGCAGTAGCACAAACAGAGCATCGAGCATCGAGTGACATTATACTGAGTGCACTATCCGAAAATTACCTTGAGCAATTAAACAGAGAACCGACTCGTGGAGATAACATCTTGGACCTACTGGTAACAAACAGACCCGAACTTTTCGACTCTGTAAGTGCAGAACAGGGAATCAGTGATCATAAGGCCGTTGCAGCATCCCTGAATTTGGAAGTTAATAGGAATATAAAAAAAGGGCGGAAGGTTTATCTGTTTAGCAAGAGTAATAGAAGGCAGATTTCAGACTACCTAACAGATCAAAACGAAAATTTCTGTTCCGACACTGACAATGTTGAGTGTTTATGGAAAAAGTTCAAGGCAATCGTAAAATGCGTTTTAGACAGGTACGTGCCGAGTAAAACTGTGAGGGACGGGAAAAACCCACCGTGGTACAACAACAAAGTTAGGAAACTACTGCGAAAGCAAAGAGAGCTTCACTGCAAGTTTAAACGCAGCCAAAACCTCTCAGACAAACAGAAGCTAAACGATGTCAAAGTTAGCGTAAGGAGGGCTATGCGTGAAGCGTTCGGTGAATTCGAAAGTAAAATTCTATGTACCGACTTGACAGAAAATCCTAGGAAGTTCTGGTCTTACGTTAAATCAGTAAGTGGCTCGAAACAGCATATCCAGACACTCCGGGATGATGATGGCATTGAAACAGAGGATGACAAGCGTAAAGCTGAAATACTAAACACCTTTTTCCAAAGCTGTTTCACAGAGGAAGACCGCACTGCAGTTCCTTCTCTAAATCCTCGCACAAACGAAAAAATGGCTGTCATCGAAATAAGTGTCCAAGGAATAGAAAAGCAACTGGAATCACTCAACAGAGGAAAGTCCACTGGACCTGACGGGATACCAATTCGATTCTACACAGAGTACGCGAAAGAACTTGCCCCCCTTCTAACAGCCGTGTACCGCAAGTCTCTAGAGGAACGGAAGGTTCCAAATGATTGGAAAAGAGCACAGGTAGTCCCAGTCTTCAAGAAGGGTCGTCGAGCAGATGCGCAAAACTATAGACCTATATCTCTGACGTCGATCTGTTGTAGAATTTTAGAACATGTTTTTTGCTCGAATATCATGTCGTTTTTGGAAACTCAGAATCTACTATGTAGGAATCAACATGGATTCCGGAAACAGCGATCGTGTGAGACCCAACTCGCTTTATTTGTTCATGAGACCCAGAAAATATTAGATACAGGCTCCCAGGTAGATGCTATTTTTCTTGACTTCCGGAAGGCGTTCGATACAGTTCCGCACTGTCGCCTGATAAACAAAGTAAGAGCCTACGGAATATCAGACCAGCTGTGTGGCTGGATTGAAGAGTTTTTAGCAAACAGAACGCAGCATGTTGTTATCAACGGAGAGACGTCTACAGACGTTAAAGTAACCTCTGGTGTGCCACAGGGGAGTGTTATGGGACCATTGCTTTTCACAATATATATAAATGACCTAGTAGATAGTGTCGGAAGTTCCATGCGGCTTTTCGCGGATGATGCTGTAGTATACAGAGAAGTTGCAGCATTAGAAAATTGTAGCGAAATGCAGGAAGATCTGCAGCGGATAGGCACTTGGTGCAGGGAGTGGCAACTGACCCTTAACATAGACAAATGTAATGTATTGCGAATACATAGAAAGAAGGATCCTTTATTGTATGATTATATGATAGCGGAACAAACACTGGTAGCAGTTACTTCTGTAAAATATCTGGGAGTATGCGTGCGGAACGATTTGAAGTGGAATGATCATATAAAATTAATTGTTGGTAAGGCGGGTACCAGGTTGAGATTCATTGGGAGAGTCCTTAGAAAATGTAGTCCATCAACAAAGGAGGTGGCTTACAAAACACTCGTTCGACCTATACTTGAGTATTGCTCATCAGTGTGGGATCCGTACCAGATCGGGTTGACGGAGGAGATAGAGAAGATTCAAAGAAGAGCGGCGCGTTTCGTCACAGGGTTATTTGGTAACCGTGATAGCGTTACGCAGATGTTTAACAAACTCAAGTGGCGGACTCTGCAAGAGAGGCGCTCTGCTTCGCGGTGTAGCTTGCTCGCCAGGTTTCGAGAGGGTGCGTTTCTGGATGAGGTATCGAATATATTGCTTCCCCCTACTTATACCTCCCGAGGAGATCACGAATGTAAAATTAGAGAGATTAGAGCGCGCACGGAGGCTTTCAGACAGTCGTTCTTCCCGCGAACCATACGCGACTGGAACAGGAAAGGGAGGTAATGACAGTGGCACGTAAAGTGCCCTCCGCCACACACCGTTGGGTGGCTTGCGGAGTATAAATGTAGATGTAGATGTAGATGTAGAACACACAATCACTCTCAACAAACAGCAACGTCCGAAAAAGCACAGTACCGAAGATAAGAACAACACACAGAAAAGAGGAGCAAATGTCCACAGGCGACAATAACCTCCACCAACTCCCCCTCTAACGGTAGAGGACTAAAAGAGAGAAGAACAAGAAGAGCCGCCGCCATCTTGTCGTCCACAGCCCGTGTGGCCCAACCCACACACACACACACACACACATACATATTTCTCTTGTTTGGTTTCGTTTGCCTCAAGCACCTCCACGCACGCACAGTCGCCTTCCAAACGACAACGACAGCAATAATGACCACTGTTAAAGGAGCGTGTCGACACACCGCCCTCCACTCCCGCGCGCCCCAAACAAACGAAACAGCTGATCCGACCGCCTATGGGCACGCCTTGCCTCGGCAACTCCAAACACACAGCCAAACCACGCAAATATTCACCGCCTCTCGCACAACAACAACAACAACAACAACACACAGCCCGGCATCTCCATCGATCGATAAACAAAACAAACACAAAACGCCCTCTCTCGCGCGCGCGCACACACACACACACAGCCACAAGACCCGCTTCCTTTCCTTTCTCCCAGTCACGTCACGTCAGTCAAACGAAAACGAAATGAAGAATGAAAGAAACAAGGCAGGCAGGCAGGCAGGCAACACAGCGCACACACGCAGCAACAACACAGACTCTTTCGCACTTTTCAACTTCCGAACAGTGTGGTGGCCCTGAAAAGGGCCGTTTTCGTCTCTCCCACGGCCGCGGGAAGGCCAACGCGGCACAGCACACCGGCTGCGACGCGCCTAACCGCCGAAACCGTACAGGGTGCGCCCCTGCCTCTTCAGGGCGTACACCACGTCCATGGCCGTCACAGTCTTGCGCTTGGCGTGCTCAGTGTACGTCACCGCGTCGCGGATCACGTTCTCCAGGAACACCTTCAGCACTCCGCGGGTCTCCTCGTAGATCAGACCAGAGATGCGCTTCACGCCGCCCCTGCGAGCCAGGCGGCGGATCGCGGGATTCGTGATGCCCTGGATGTTGTCGCGCAACACCTTGCGGTGCCGCTTGGCGCCACCCTTGCCGAGCCCCTTTCCTCCCTTGCCGCGGCCAGTCATCTCTTCTAAATCCTCAAAAAGCTCAGGCAAGCAAAACGTCTGCAGCGGCTGGCTCCTCACCCGGCGCTAGCGAGTCGGCTACGGTCTGCGCCCAGCGCCTCGCCTCGCCTCGCGCTTGTCCTTACGGGTCCGCCCTGACCCGTGTAGGGAGCAGGCTAAGCATTATCTGCTATTCCTGCAAATTCCTCTTGGGTTGATGTTGGAGTCCTCTCGTTATGGATTGGCCTGATGGCCTAATTGGCCAATGAAATCTGGATTTTGTTGCCAGAATTGTATGATTCCCTCCATTGAGATGTTGTCACCGAGCTCCAGGAATTTCTGGTACGCTGGGTGCTGTTGTATTTCCTGACGCGCTTCCCCGGCCGCTGCGCCCCGAGCTGCGACCACAAAGATGTGTTCCCAGTCCGTGGGCGTGAAGACGGGGTGCTGATTGATGGTATTCAGGTCCTTCCTCGATACCAGTCCTCTTAGCGCCTTGTTGCTCCTCACTGGTGCGTAAGGCTGGTGAGGAAGGGCTGGTTTCGTCCTGTTGGATGGAGTAAACTGGTAGGGGTTATCCAGGTGTGGGTAAGTCCCATCCCGAAGAGACGCGGCGACCTTCTGCAGCACAGGCCGAACGCTGTGCTCCGTAGGGAGCGGCAGGCAATCGGTCTCCGCCGCTGGAAGTGGTGGTGTCTCAGTGTGCGTCTCTTCGTCTTGTGCCCGTGGCTCGACCTCCCCGTCAGGAGGGAGAGTAGGCTGCTCCACTTCGACGTCCATGAGAGTCTCTGCGCCGCCCGTCACGTTGACTGGCGGCGCGGGCAGCTCCGTCTGGGTGGAGGCGTCAATCCCCGCTGGCCGACTCGCAGTGGCGGTAGACGTCTTCTTCTTCAGGACCCGCAGCTCCTCACGCAGCTGTTGCAGCTGGCGATGAACAGCCACGAGTTCCTCCCTCATGGCGGCCCTCTCGGCCGCAAGGGCGGTGTGGAAGGAGGCCAGTGCGTCGTCCGTGGCGACTTTGCGACGGCTCGGTCCACCACCCCCGTCGGAACGAGGGGGTGGGACGTCCGTCTCGACGCGTGGTACCTCTGCAGGGCATGGGGCGGCCATCTTGCGTCTGTAGCCCCGCACGTAGGCGCAGCTGCGCGAGTTTGCGGCGTGGGCACCGCCGCAATTCACGCACTTGGCAGCCGCGTCGCGTGGCTTGGTGCAGTTGCGTGTATCGTGTGCCTCAGCACACTTCAAACACGCTGGTGTGCCCCTGCACACTTTTGCTATGTGCCCCATCCGTTGGCACTTGAAGCATTGCTGCTCAGTGCGCTGCTTCCGCTTGTGGCGCCGACTGCGTCCGCGGTCCTTCCCGATCGCATTGACCAGGAGTTCCAGCGCGGCCGCAATCTTGCTGCTCTTCCTGCGTCCTGCCATGTCCGTTCGTCGCACGCGCCAGCCCCCCTATATAGACTCTGGCCCGCCCTCCCCCCACCACGCGCAACCGAGGGCATATAAGCGCACCACGGTGGCTGGCGCGCGCGGCGCGCCGCATACCGAGTTAGTATTCGCTGCTCGACTCGCTGCGACACATTGCTACTGTCACCGCGCACGTCACGCTATGGCTGTACAGCAGTTTGCCGCCGCACTCGAAGTTCTCCTCCACGCGTTGGGGTTCACCGGCCGCCGCCCACGTCCGCCACGGCGCAGGCGAACGCAGCAGCATCGGATGGGCCTCCAGTGCTACAATTGCCAGCAACTGGGGCATGCCGCGCGGGAGTGCACGAACGCCGTCGCGTGCTTGAAGTGCGCGGCGGCTCACGACACTCGCCGCTGTACGAAGCCTCGAGGTTCGGCCAGCAGGTGCGTGAACTGTGGCGGGTCGCACGCCGCAAATTCGCGTAGCTGCGGCTACCTTCGGGAGTTTCGCCGTCTGTCCGCCGCACCACGTCCTGCGGCGGCGTCCACGACCCCGTCGGCCGCCCCGCCCCCCCGCTCCGGCGTGGGGTGCGAGCCGCGCCGTCTTGAAGCCGCCACCGACCACGCTATGGCCGGCTTCCAAGCCGCCTTTGCGGCCGAACGGGCCGCGCTGAAAGAAGAGCTCACGGCCGTCCATCGCCAGCTCCAGCAGCTGCGCGATGAGCTGCGAGCCGTCAAGAAGATGTCGGCGGTTTCCGCCGCCACCCCCCCCCGTGCCTCGGCCGGCGGGGGTCGATGCGGCCACGCAGGCAACCGCCGCCCCGTCCCCTGCCGCGACGCAAGTGGTTGCGCCTATGGACACCGACGACGTGCCGCCGCCGCCGTCCCACTCTGTTACGACGCCTGCCGACCACCGTGCTGTGCCAATGAACGACTCCTCCCCTGTGGAGCAGTCGCTCGTCAAGAGGTTGCAGCGCCACACGAAGACGTCGGCGGTTCCTGCCGCCGCCCCCGCCGTGAGCCGTCCGGTGAGGGTCGACGCGACCACACCAACATCCGCCGCTCCCCCTCCCGCAGCACTGCAGGAGGTGGCGCCCATGGAAACGGAGGATGTGCCGCCAGCGCTGCCCCCCTCCGGGGTGGCAGCCGCAAGGAAGGGCGCCCAGCCGCCTCCTGACTCCACGCTCGTCGGGAAGCCAGCGCAGAAGAGGAGGATTAGCCTCCCATTCCCCGACAGGTACAATGTTCAGGTCATCCTGAAGGACTTAGCCGCGGCTCTGAAGAACGGGTCCTACCTCTATACCGACCAACCCTACCCCTTCACCCCGCCAGACCAACCCATACCACCACTGCCCCATCGACCGCTCCACCTTCGCACGTACAGGTACCGCTGCGTATTTTCGGAAGTGATCAATAAGAAGGAACTAACCTTGATAAACTCCCACCCCATCTTCACGCCTTCCCAGTGGGACGATTTAGTGGACGTTATAGACTTGTTCGTGAAGGAAGAGTTCCGGTCTGGTAGGACGAAGCCGACCCCTGAAGCCCTGGAAGCCATTGCAGAAATCGAACGTAACCAGCGACGGTTCCAGTAATGTAATGCGAGGCCATCACCAGTGTAGCGGGACCCCTGCAAACCCCACCGGCCCGTCATTTCGGCCGTTCGTTTTCCTCTTCTCTTACTATCCCTCTCACTATCCTTTCATCTTTCTTTTATTTAAAAAAAAAAAAAAAAAAAAAAAAACCAGCACAAGTCAAGCAGAAGAAACACCCGCCATGTTATCCCGTAGCATCACCCCGCCATTTCAGAAGGAGAAGCGCGTAAGCGCTAGAACTTCGTTTCCGGAAGAGGGTCCATCCCTCAGCAATGTGCGAAGTGGCTGGCGCGCGCCCGTGTCGTCAAGGCAGCACCCGACGCAGCACCTCGCCTCCACGCCGCTCCGCTACCGCTATGGCCCGCACAAAGCAAACGGCCCGCAAGTCCACCGGCGGAAAGGCGCCGCGCAAACAGCTCGCCACCAAGGCGGCGAGGAAGAGCGCGCCCGCCACCGGCGGCGTCAAGAAGCCCCACTGCTACAGGCCGGGCACCGTCGCCCTGCGAGAAATCAGGCGCTACCAGAAGAGCACAGAGCTGCTCATCCGCAAGCTGCCATTCCAGCGCCTAGTGCGCGAGATCGCCCAGGACTTCAAGACCGACCTGCGCTTCCAGAGCTCCGCGGTCATGGCCCTGCAGGAGGCCAGCGAGGCCTACCTCGTCGGCCTCTTCGAAGACACCAACCTGTGCGCAATCCACGCCAAGCGCGTCACCATCATGCCCAAGGACATCCAGCTCGCGCGCCGCATCCGCGGCGAGCGCGCCTAAACACCGCGCCAGCCGCTGGGCACCGCCCACGCACGCAACAAACAAAACGGCCCTTTTAAGGGCCACTAACATCACTCCGTCGCGAGCAAACTTTGTCGGTCGCCTCTCGCCCCACAACCAGAGAACGAAAGACAAAAACACCACTTCCCGTCCGTCCGCCACAGCCGCTCTCTCTGCCAGCTTGCTGGCGCGCGCAACAATCAATCAACATCATCCCTCCCCGGCGCCGCGCTCAAAGCGCACAATACCCATCGGCCGACGCCGTCAACCACACCGGCGGCTGGCCGGCCGCCGCTTCGTTTCGAAAAAAAAAACAAAACAAAAAAAAAACAAACCCGCACCAACGGCCAGCCAGGCACGTCCAACGCCACCGACCCTTTCCACATCTCAACGTCCCCCCCGTTGCAAGAACACACACACACACACACACACAACCAAGACAAGACACATCCGACAACAAGGCAGGCAGGCAGGCAAACCAAAGTATTCAAAACAACATGACACAAACCAACCGTCGGCCGGCCGCGACCAAAAACGGCGACAAACAACCGCTACCGCCGCCCGCACCCGCCACCGACCCCCCGCAATCCAACCACCACGGCACGCAAACAGTATCCACACACGGGCATACAGAAACGCCAGACGACGCAACCACACCGCAACACAACAATCAAAACCTTCCCGACGTGCTTTGATGGCCCTGAGAAGGGCCGTTTTGGGCCGCGCGTCTCTTGCGCGCCACTAGACGACGGGGACGGGGGGTGGGGACGACGGAGTCATCCGCCAACCCTTCCTTTCCCATTCCTTTCTTCTTCTTCTCCTCTACTTCTTCTTCTTGGGCGACGCCTTCGCCTTAGACGGCGTCGTCGCCTTCTTCGGGCGCGGCGCCTTCGGCTTCTTCGTCGGAACCTTGGCGGCCTTCTTCGCCTTCGACGGCGACTTGGCCTTGGCCGGCTTGGCAGCAGCCGCCTTCTTCGCACCGGCGGGAGCGGCCGACGCCGCAGACGCCTTCTTGGCGGCGCCCGTCTTCCGACCAGTCGCCGCCTTCACGCCACCAGCCTTCTTTGCGCCGGCCGCACGGGCGCCATTCTTCTCCTTGCTGGCCGGAGCGGCGCGCTTCTTCTTGGCACCGCCAGCACGAGCCTTGCCGCCCTCAGCCGCCCCGCCGCCGGCGCCGGCAAGCTTGAAAGAGCCGGACGCGCCCTTCCCCTTCGTCTGCACCAGCTCGCCCGCCACCACGGCCGACTTGAGGTACTTCTTGATAAACGGCGCCAGCTTCTCCGCGTCCAGCTTGTAGTGCGCGGCAATGTACTTCTTGATCGCCTGCAGAGACGATCCGCCGCGCTCCTTCAGACTCTTGATGGCGGCCGTCACCATCTCAGAGGTGCGCGGGTGCGCAGGCTTGGCGCGCGGCTTCTTCGCAGACGACGCAGACTTTGCCTTCTTCGTAGTGCCGGTGGCGGCGGGTGCCGCAGCAGTCTCGTTCGTAGCCGCCTGATCTGCCATTTCGACGACGCGCGTTACAACACAACACAGCGAGCAGCGAGAGCGACAGACACAGCGAGCGGAGGCGCACAGCAGAGGAATAGCCGCCTCGCGCCACAGGCCCAGCCAGTGTCACGGGCGGGCGCGGACGGCCGAGAGAGCGGCCGCCACTCTGCGCGCCGCCGCGCCGCGCCTCCCGCGCTTGCTACCGCCCAACGTCCGACAGCCTGTGCGGAGCAGCCCCACACCTGCGCCACAACCACCCGCGCCTTTCAAACCACCGAGGATGGGGCTACACACAGCCACACCACAGTCGCCAACCAGTCGCCACGGCGGCGCCGCAAACCACGGCCAAACTGCAGCCACCGCGCGCTACAGCCTGGGTCGGCCCGCCGAGAATCGCCGCCCACGCCCAAATGCCGCCCCCACAGCCCCAGCCGACGACCCGCCACAATGGCCAAACCTTCGGCAAAAGCCCCACACCGTCGCCGCAGCAGCCCGGCCAGCGCGGCCGGCGCCACAGCCACACAAGCGGAGGCGTGCGGCGATGACGGCCGTGCAAACGCACCTCCGCCGCCCCATCGCCCTCCCACCGTTTCCCGATCGGCCCGCAGCCGTCGGGCCACGTCCTCCTCCTCTCGCCCGCCAACATTCACAGCCCTTTCGTTCGTTTCCCAACAATTCAATTGTGCCCGCCGCAAAACGGGCGCCGCCTGCAAAGCAACATGCTCCGCCGGAGCGCCCCTCGAAGCTTACGAGCCAACCGAAATCCGCAACTACAGACCAACCCAATCTGCCGTCAGCACACACGACAGCCAACATCACGCGTTACGAGTTAGACATTAGGTTCACACGTCTAGGTTAGGTTCGGTGGACGTGGGTTAGGTTAAGGCCACTTGGGTTAGGTTAAGCATTCAAACACACGTCAGCGGTCAGAGGTTAGGTTACGTTACGTTACGTTAGGTTAGGGGCACTTGGGTTAGGTTAAGGGTCGGTGTTAGGTTAAGCGTCAAACTTAGGTTAAGCATTCAAACACACGTCGGGCCGCAGAGGTTAGGTTACGTTAGGTTAGGTTAGGTTAGTTTAGGTTAGGTTAGGTTAAGGCCACTTGGGTTAGGTTAAGCCTCAAACTTAGGTTAAGCATTCAAACACGTCAGGCGTCAGGTGGCCGCACCCACCCACCCACCCACCCACCCACCTTACGGCCGGACAGCTTAGCTTACTTGGCGCTGAGGCTGACCTCACCGCACCTCACGTTACGCTACGCTACAGGTTCGGTTCGGTTCGCTCAGCTTAGCTTAGTTTAGAGCTTAAGCGCCGAGGTCGGATTGCGTTGGTTCACCTTCGGGCGCCACACTTTGGGTGTAAAGGTCGCGTCGCGTCGCGTCGCGTCGTCGGCACACCGCAAAAAAAAAAAAAAAAAAAAAAAAAAAAAAAAAAAAAAAAAAAAAAAAAAAAAAAAAAAACGAAGCCACAGACAACGCCGACAAACGGGCAGCACGACCACGACCAGATACCGAGCGCGAACGAGACACACGGACCACCCACCAGCCAAAGGGCACCAAACAACAAACCAGAGCACCACGTGTCGACCAGAGCAACCCGCCGCTCACGCGACGTGGCTGGCACCGGAGGGCCACCGCAACTGCGCTTTCCGCGCCGGGCCGGATGCGCGTGCGGCAACACCACCACCGCACACAGCCGCTGTTCAACATCAACAACACGCCGCGGTCGCAGCCACACCGCCAGCACACGTTTGCACCACCATTCACACGCACCGCACAAACAGCTCTCGCCGACACAGCCGACAACACAAACACACACCGCAACGACGCCGCCGCCTCTACTTGTGCCGGCCACCCACCCCACCGACGGCGCACCTGTCGCCAGCCGGCAGTCGACACGGGAAACGCACACCGCCACTTCGCTCGCGCGCACGCCACCAACCAGTCGTCGTCTACAAAAACAACAAACAAACAAACAAACATAGGGCAGGCAACAAAACGGCTCGCACGAACCGTCCACAAAACTATCAAAGTACAGCCTCTGGCTAACGGCCACGACGCAGCGGCACGCTGCTCCTTTCCCCGCCCCCACTCGATTCACAAAGTCACGCGACACCGCCAACGACGGGCTCGCTTCCCGCAACCGACACCTTTCCGCCACTACGCACAGCCGCACCCGACGCCCGTGGCAACGACGCAACTACTGCACTATCCACCGCCGCCTCCCCCTTCCCGTACACACAGCCAGCCAGCCAGCCAGCCAGCCAGAACCGCACCAACGACCCAAACATGCACGTGCAACGGCACACCCCAACCAGTCAACGTCGACAACCACACGCACGGCTCGAAACCGGCGTCCTTCCACGTTGCCATCAAGCTACACACAAGACACAAGGAACCGACAACAGCAAGCCTGCCTGCCTGCCCGCCCGCCCCACTCTCACGCCGCAAAAAGCACACCGAAACCGCCAAAACGCACATTCCCTTCGCACTGACACCGACCGGCTCGCTACCACCACACCTCTCGGCAGCCGTTTCGCAAACATGACACGGCGCGACATGACATCACGACCAACTCTCCTTTCCCCGACGCCTTCGGCCGGAGCACAACGCCGCCAATTCGCCACACAGTCACACAGTCACACAGTCGACAAGCGCCCGCAAACACATACCTCTCCTCTCTCTCGGCCGCCCGACGCGCCAACCGCCACACCGCCAGCCACTCGCAATTGTGCACTGCCGCCAGCCACACGTCCAACACGCCGCGCCGCCTCCGGCCACCCGCCAGGGGGCGCTCACGTCCGCGACAACAGCGCGGCCCGCCGGGCCAAACAGAACCGAGCCGCCCGCCGCTGCTCTGCACTCGGCACGCCACACCCTGCTGCGGACCGGGCTCGTCTCTCTGTACATCTTCCTGCGCATCAACAAAACGGGGCAAGCGAGCACACCCCGTCACAACGCCACATCACGCAAATGCCGTGCCGACCTCTTGTATCTACCGCCTAAATTGCACTCAGAAGCCACCCCTTCTTCTTCCTACCTATCTATCCGTGCGTCTGTGTCGGTCCGCGCGTGACGCCTCTCAACATCCGCCGTCGCCGTCCCCGTTTCCGCCCCAATGCCATCGTCGCGCCGCCTCCTCCTCCTCCTCCTCCTCCGCCGCCCCTGTCCGGCCCGCACCACACCATACACCGCTGCTTGTCCCGGCCGTTGCCACCAAAGGCGCCTACCGCAAACGCGCCACGCCGCAGCCCCCGTGCGTGCATCTCCGTGCCGACGCTGCCTCTCTGCCCTCCCGCACGCACTCGACCGACCGACATGCACTGCGTCGACAGCCTCGACAACACAGTCTCTGGGCTCCGCACTGCGTGTTCCGGTACGCACGCTGAAACACGTATGTACTCATTACCAGCGATGGCGAGGCACGAGACAATCTCTGACCAGAGAGTTTCTTATCGTCGCTAGTCAGCGCCACACGACACTAGTAGCACGTAGCGGGTCGGCAGGAACAGTTGTCATCTATATGTGGCGGGTCGGGAGAGGTAGTAGTCAGTCGACAGTATTAGCGAGTGGACGATTGTACTGAGCGGGCGGCGGCGTGCTCTTCTCGCGACTCTGGTCTCCGTTCGGGACGATGCATATTGTCATAAAAGGTAAGGTAATGAAGGTGCATTGCGCAAATCTCATAATGTGTGTCAATTGTAACTATTTTCTTCACAACAAAATGCCCCAATAATACTTTGTTTCGAAAGTAACTTTTTTAAAGTAAAAAACCATTCATTTCCATTTAACGAATATTTCCTACGCATTTCCTCCAACAATCAAAATTAAATGTGAGCCGGCATTCATTGCACGAAGCTGTGTACAGGTATCTACAATTAAGAGCACATATAGATGCAGTTTGTTTTTTCTTTTGTCTTTTTCTTTTTTTTACTGACGTAACGATCTTTTGCTCTTTTTATTCTGATTTGTACGTAGGCTGTTTGTTTAGATTTTTATATTGGTAATGCCACGTAGCGCTCTGTGTCAAAATCACTGCCTGTGCTGTGTGCAGTCTGTGGCTAGTTTGCATTGTTGTCATGAACTGCTATAGCTGGATGTGAACAGCGCGTAGCGTTGCGCAGTTAGGGGTGAGCCGCCAGCACTGGTGCATGTGAGGAGAGAGATGGCAGACTTTTCAAATTACATATATTATGACTTGTGATGATATTCAGGGCAAATACATTGTTTGTTGTTCTCTATAAAAATCTTTACTTTGCTAACTATCCCTATCAGTAGTTGGTGCCCTCCGTAGTTTGAATCTCTTATTTAGCTGGCAGCAGTGGTGCTCGCTGTATTGCAGTAGTTCGAGTAATGAAGATTTTTGTGAGGTAAGTGATTTCCGAAAGGTGTACTTTTTTTTAATGTTACTCAGGGCCATTCTTTTGCAGGGATCTTTGATAGGTCAGATTGCGTTGCGCTCAAAATATTGTGTGTCAGTCTAAGCACAGTTTTGTACACATTGTTGTTCAAAGGGGGACGTTTCAGAATACAGGGCCGAAGGTCAGCCAGCGCTGCCCTTACAACGTTTATCGGGTTTTCAATTATGTCTGTTGAGATGTTCATGGTTCATTATTTCCATTCATCATATTATCGCGCGTTTCTCATCAATCTTCGTTCGTTCATTTTCTAGGGACGTTAACAACATTCTGGCACATTTTTATCATCATTCATTCACTCACTCACTCACTCACTCACTTACTTACTTACTTACTTACTTACTTACGACTATTTGTGCGGGGAGGTTACACTTGGGTCCATTGCCATTTGCATTCAATGTTGATAGACCTTTTTTTCTTTGTTGTTGTTTTGCTGCTGGCAGGTTACAAACGCCTCATTTTATGTTGGTTGCAGCGTTTTTCTCCTTCTTCTAGTGTTTTCCCCGCTCTCACCACCGCCGCCGCCGCCGCCCCCGCCCCCGCCCCTCCCGCATCCGTCGGTCTCACCACGTTCACTGACAGCCGCGTCTGCGGCTACACCACAACGGCCCCCTCCCGGCAACCCATTCGTTTTCTCTTCTTTTGCACAAAAACAACGCCGCACGCGCCAGCCGAGCGCAGCGCAAGCCACCCACACCGCGCCCCTCCCCGTCTTTATAGCCTCCGCGTGCGTCTTGTTTTCTTCGTTTGCCCCCTCCCATCTCCCGAATGCCATGCCATGCCAGCAGCGTTACGCGTGCCCCTCCCCTGTCCACACACTACCGCGAAACGAACAGCCTTCCGGGCCACATGCAGGGCACGCCCACCGCCATTCCCGGACGCAATTCTCAAAACAACACACACACAAAATGAACGCACTATCCCACTTCGCTTCTCTCTCTCTCTCTCGTCCCTTCCCTTTAACGAAAGACAAACAAACCCCGGTTAACACACTTTCTCGACACCTTCATGTAGGGAGGGAGGGAGGGAGGGTGCGTGCGTGCGTGCGTGCGTTATCTCGACCGTGACGGCAACCATCGACGATCCATTTCCCCCACTGGTAAAACATGTTCACTAACACCTACAGACATCATTCCGTACACACACACACACACACAATGGCTTTGCACACGAACATAGACGGCACGGGCACTGTCGTACATTCTTCCTCAGAACCATCTCAACGAACGTTACATACACATCCGGGAAAGCAAAGCAACGCAACGCACAATTCAGCCGTCAAAGGTAACGTTCACCACGGCAGACACTTGCCGCCGCGCCGTTACACGCATTTCAGTGCGGCTACAGTACACACACCTCTGACACGGGAACGCTCCGTTGCTCTACACTGCGTTTCTCCGTTTTGTTTGGTTTTTTTCCGTTTTTTCTCTCTCTCTCTTTTTTTTTCCCTCTGTCCTTTCCTCCACCATTCTCTCCTCACGTTCTGCCCAGACATTCGACCGATCAGAGCTTCACCTTTCGGTAACCGTTCTCAGCGCGACGGTGTACCAACGGTATGACGGTATGACGGGTGTTCAAGACGTCCGTTGCGTGATGCCGGTGTACCGCGCCGATCGACAGTTTCCCAGAGGCGACGGATCGGACCACATCACCGACACACACACAAACACGTGTACGCACATTCGCCAAAGCGACCGTCGTCTACTAGCGTCGCGCTTACTGTACGGTACTGCACTGGACACGCGTGCATGCATCTTCAATGACGACGTCGGTGTGCGTGCGTCGTACGCACACAAGCAGACACAGTCAGTCAGACACGACTATCGAAATCAGAGTCGGAGGAAAGGAAAGGTACATCATCGTGCGTGTCGCCCGTACAATGCAATACCCATTGGTGTCTCAATGCGCGTTCATTTAAACGTCACTCACACGCCTCCACGCTGCATTTACAGACACATTTCACCCTCGCCATGTATGGCGTGCAAACCGACCCGCAAACGGCCGTCGTTACACACTGACATTCCCAACAATCGCGTTTCGTTTCCATCCGTCACGTAACTAACCGGCACCTCCATCCAAAGGACACATCACCGATCGCACTTCCCCCCCCTCGCAGACAGGTAACACCAACGAGTTGTGCGCACGTGCCTCCATTCCACGTCACACCGTGGCCGTACCCCGCAACACGCGACGCGCCCCCATCAATCAAATTCATCGCATCGGCCACCCCACCCCGTCGCAACCAAAGCGGTAGCTATTGCCGCCGTCCACCCACTCACACACAAAACAACAACAACAACAACAACAACAATTCCGCCCTTCCCGCAAAGGCCATTTGGTGGCCCTGAAAAGGGCCGTTTTGCCGCTCTCGCAACGGAGGAGCCTTCTCTCCTCTCCTTCCATTCCAGAGCCACCTCCTTACTTGGAGCTCGTGTACTTGGTCACCGCCTTCGTGCCCTCGCTCACGGCGTGCTTGGCCAGCTCGCCAGGCAGCAACAGCCGCACAGCGGTCTGGATCTCGCGGGACGTGATGGTCGAGCGCTTGTTGTAGTGCGCCAGGCGGGACGCCTCGGCCGCGATGCGCTCGAAAATGTCGTTCACGAAGCTGTTCATGATGCTCATCGCCTTCGACGAGATGCCCGTGTCAGGGTGCACCTGCTTCAGCACCTTGTAGATGTAGATGGCATAGCTCTCCTTCCTCTTGCGCTTCTTCTTCTTGTCGCCCTTCGAAATGTTCTTCTGCGCCTTGCCAGCCTTCTTGGCGGCCTTCCCGCTAGTCTTGGGCGGCATCTCAAACAAGAACGTACGGCAGCAACACCAGTAGCAAGCGCTCCGCTCTAGTCAGCGTCTCCCCACACAGTGGCACCCAGCGGAGTCGCTCATGTCTGGGCATTTGCCCATGTAGTTTCAAAGGTCCTGTGGCTTTTGCCTTAATGCCTTCTGTCTCAACTTGGGTTTCCTGATGCATGTCTTTGTTATAATTTTAACATGTTTTGTAGAGTATTATTGTTTTCTTTGTTTAGTGTTTTGGTGTGTCTTAATACCTGAAGTGTCTGGTTAGTGTATTCTTTGGGTGTTTGTAGGTAACATGTAGTGGGTCAGCGCCCAAGGTAGTGATGGTGTCATATGGTGAGTGTTCTGCTTTTGTGTAGAAAGATTGTGTTCTTTGTTGGATGACTGTGGTGATTGTGGGTGTGTTCGTGTCTATGTGTATGAGTGTGTTTGGTACAAACCAGGGAGCGTCTGTAATTATCCTAAGGGCCTTATTTTGTACAATTTGAACTTTTCTCAGGTGAGTGTCTGCGGCCATGCCCCAGACCTCACAGCCATATAGAATTGTAGGAAGGACCACCATCTTCCAAATTTTTAGCTTGACTTTGGTGGTCAGTCCATTGCCCTTGAGCAATGGGTATAGCTGGTACAGCCTAGCCGAACCCCGATTACATGCGTCGGTTATGTGTGCGTTCCATAACAGCTTGTTGTCAATTTTTAAACCAAGGTACTTAACTGTGTCACGCCAGGGGAGGTCCCTTCCATCGATGGAGAGTTGACGGTTGGGTGGCCTTCTCCTGGTTGTGAACATAATTGAATTGCACTTGCTTGGATTTAATTTTATTTTCCAAAAGTTGCACCATTGGGTGATCTGGTCAAGGTGCCTTTGTATGTTCATGACGATGTAATTGGGGTTCGGGTGGCTGGCATATATGGCTGTGTCGTCTGCAAAGAGGGCTAGATGGGTGCTGTCCCGCTTCGGTATGTCATTGGTGTATATACTATACAGGATAGGTCCCAGAACTGACCCTTGGGGCACTCCTGCTTCAATGGTCTTAATGCTACTCTTAGATCTATCTATATTAACAAAGAATTTCCTGTTGCTTAAAAACGAATGGAGGATCTTCAGCAGATGCTGGGGACAGTCATACTGGTGGAGCTTGTAGATTAGGCCGTCGTGCCAGACGCGGTCAAAGGCCTTTTCAATGTCTAAGAAGACAGCCCCCGTGCTGTGCCTGTTAGCCCTAGCCTTGCAGATCTGCTCGACCACGCGGGTGGCTTGGGATATGGTGCTGTGTCCGGCACGAAAACCAAACTGTTCAGGGATGGTGATGTTCCTTTCGGTGAGGAAGTTTTGGAGTGGTTTTAGGATAAGTTGTTCCAGGACTTTGCCTAGTATGCATAGAAGGGATATGGGTCTGTAGTTCTGGGGAAAGAGAGGATTTTTGTCAGGTTTAGGAAGTGTAATGACTTTGGCTATCTTCCATGCCGATGGGAAGTGGTTGTGTTTCAGGCAGGCGTTGAGGATGTTGGTTAGGAAAAGGAAAGCTGAGTTGGGGAGGTGTTTAAGCTGTAGTGGCTTTATGCCGTCGGGGCCTGGGGATTTGGAGTTGCCGATCCCGTTTATGGTCGAGCAGACTGTTTGGTAGGACACAGGCTCAAATACGGTGTCAGGGCGTCTTCTCAGGATACCTGGGACTGTACGAATAACTCTCTCTTCGTGCTCGTCAGCGTCTTCGTCATCGATTATGTTCTCGCGAAACTGAAGCTCTAGCGAGTTTGCCATAGCTTCAGCTTTTTCAGGAGGATCGTAGACGAGTCCATTTTCGCCGTGGAGCGGTTTAATGGATTTAGACGTCTCCTTACGCGACTTTACAATTCGCCAAAATTTCTGTGGGTTGTCTTGTGTTTCCTGAAGTGTCTGCTCCCAGCGCGCACTTCTGTACTCTTGCAGGTGGACCCTCACTTCCTGAGCTAGGCTGCTCGCTATGCGCCTGTCGATGGGGTCTCTGTAGGCCTGCCATCATTTCCTGAAGCGGCGTTTAGTGCGTAGCAGCTCTTGTATTTCCTCTGGCAGGTCTTGGCGCCTGTTCAGGTGTCTAGTCCTAGTGGTTGTTTGCCTGCTACAGACTTTTAAAATGTCGGTAAAGTGCTCCACGGCATTTTCTATGTCCCTTCGGTTGTTGAGCGTAGGGGTTTCTGTGGTGTGGAGGTCAACGAGAGTCCTGTATTCGTTCCAGTCAGTTTCGTACGTGTAGTAGGCCTTGTCTGCTCCTTTGTGTCTGGCACCGGCTAGCTCTAAGCCTACGGGGTTGTGGTCAGAGTCGAGGTCGTTGAACACTACTGGGTTGAGTGCCCATTGGAAGTTTTTAGTCACAAATATATCCAAAATGTCCGGACGGACAGTTTCGTTTGTGTGGAAATGGGTCGGTTCGTCGGGAGCGACGATACTGACCTCATTATGGTTTAGGATATAGTTGTGCAGTGCCCTACCGCAGGCGTTGCTGACCCTACAACCCCAGGCACGGTTTTTGGCATTCAAGTCTCCACCGAGTATGACTTTGGGGCCTAAGTTTAATAGTAAATCTATGTCGTTAGTGGGGATGTTCCTACCAGGTGGGTGATAGACTGCAACTAATATTACAAGGCCTTGTTCTGTTTTGATTTCGACTGCACTTGCCTCGACTCTCTCGAGTTGGGGCAAGTCTACTAACCTATGGGCTAACCTATTTTTAACTAATACTAGTGTGCCTCCTCCAGGGCGGTTTACTCTATCATTCCTATACATACTGAAATTTCTTATAGCTAAGGTCTGTTCTGGGCGCAGGTGCGTCTCTGATATGAGCGCTATATCGACACCATTGTCATCGAGAAAGTGCTCCAGCGTATGCTTCTGATTCGAAATGCCATTGGCATTCCAGTTTATTATGAAGAGTGATCTTCTTTGATTACGGTCCATCGAAGAAAGACAAGATAGATGATGCTATTATTAACAGCTTTGACAGCTTGTCTGGGACTGCTTGAACTTGCTCCACCGTTGATTTGATGGTGCTGATTACTTTGGGTATGTTGAAGGAACCCAGCACGCTGGCTAGGCCGTGCAGTTGGGTCAGTGTGTCGTCAGCTGCAGCTGAGTTGCCTGGCGGGAGGTTCCAGGCCGACTGCGCGCGGCCGGCAGTGTGTGCCTCGCCGCAGCGGCGAGGGAGTGGGGGGCGGCGGCTGAGGTGGAGGGGGTAGCAGCAGGCTGCCTCGCGGCAGTCGCCGCCTGACCTTGTTGCTGAGCGCGTCCGCGCGAGTTTAATATGGGGAAGTTCCTGGGGTTGTTTGCAGGGGCTGGGTTTGGCTTTCCAGCTTCCGCTTTTGGTTTGTTCTGCATGGATTGCGTGACAGCGATCCACGTGGGGCATTTCTTGTAACTAGCAGGGTGTTTACCCTCGCAGTGAACACATGTTGGGTCTGCTTCCCTAGGCTTTTTGCACAGGGAGGTAAGGTGTGGGCCTGCGCACTTTACACAGCGCGGGTCCAACCTGCAGTTTCGGCTGCCATGGTGAAACCTCTGGCACCGGTAGCACTGTTGTGGCCCTTCCTTCCTCCTGAAAGACTCTATAGTGCAAGTGGTGTAGAGAAGCCTATTTACTTTATAGATTTCACCTGCATTTTGCCCTTTGACAATGGTGGCGATATAGTTAGGCTTTTTAACCAGTGTTGGCACACCGTTTACGTCCTTCCATTCTTTCATCTGGATAACGCTCTGGACGTTGAAGTTGAGGTCCATCATGAATTTCAACCGGCTCAATAAAGCTGGGTAGTTTCTTTATTACGACTTTCTGGAGCTTTGACGGCTCCAGGTTGTAGGTGTGGTACTGAATACCACGAATGGCTAAGTTGGTTAAGATGTGCTGGTAGTCCTCGGCATTGTCAAGTTGATACTTCACTGTGTCGCCCCTATAGGCGCACTGGATTTTGCTTTTGAGCCTGGGCTCTACTTCCTTCACGAAGTCTATGTAATCCTTCGTGCGGTAACTTATAATAGGGGGGATACGTATCTTTTTAACCTGTGGTTTAGACGTCCCTGGACGGGGAGCGTCAGAAGCATCTTGTGGGAGTGCTTCAAACCTGTTTGAAGTGGGGACAGTCACCACATCCATTTCCTCAGCGTCATCGGGTGGAAGGGGAGCAGCAAGTGCTGCAGCCTCGTCCTGCATGGCCTGTCTTTTGTTACTGCATGCAGACGTGGACCCTGGTTCGCCTGCTTCCTCGTGTTGTTTGTGTTTTCGTGTCTGTCTGTGTTGAGGCATGATTAGGCTGCGGTAGCCCTTATAAGGGCCGCCACAGCGGTCTGGTGTACTTAACTGCCCAGGGGCAGCAAGTTGAGACTTCTGGCACAAGGAAAAACCACCAGGCACCACGCAATGACTGCCAGTTGCACCTTCGTTAACACCGCAGGGTGTCCAGTGCAGTGCTGACCCTATGATACACGACCGCGGGTTACTGGGCAGCGCCACGGGCCCTGGATCGGAAAAATCCCTATTCTCGGAGGATGCGGGGAGGATGCCCCGCCGCGTGATGTCGTGGCAGTGGGAATAACACGACAATTTTGCTGGCTACATACTCGGTGAGCAGTGGCAGCCTCGGAGAATTACCCACGTCGAATCTCGGCGTATCGCACAAAGACAGCGGCAAGCACACGAGCGTCCAAGCGAGTCGGCGTCTCAGCACGGAATGGCACCCAGCGCGCCCCGCCGCCGCACCTTTACCAGCTCGCCCCGTTGCGGCCGCCGACCAATGGGCCGCGAGCGCAACCGGCCGCCGCACCCGAGAGCATAAAGGACCCCCACCCCTGGCGAGACGCCATTCGCCGAGCGGCAGTCGGGCGTTGAGCTAGTCTCCGTCAGTCTGTGACGCGAAGCCATAGGCCCCCGCTTGTACGGGAGAACAACCAGGTGCGACTTCGGCTTCGCTTTTATTAAAGCGTTGACGGGTGCACACGACGAAGCGCAGCACGGCCAAGGCGCAGTATGAGCAAATTGTCGTGTGCGGGTTCAATCTGCGGTGACGATTCGGGGCCCCAGCAGCTTGCTGCTGGCGGCGTCGATGTCGTCTCTTCGATGTCGCGGGCCGCTCTTCCGGGCGGTTCGAGTTCCTCTGCTGCCGCAGAGCCATGCTCTGCTCCTCCTAGCGATAGGGAATCTGCATGTCAGGGCCTGGTCGTTGGCCAGTTACCCGCGCATGCTAGTTTGTTAGGGCCAGAGTCGTCTGCCGGAAACCTAACGGTGTCGGCAACCAAGGCAGCGACTGGCACCCCCATGGCAGCCTTTGACTTTGCCTCCCCACCCAGCGGATGTAACACGGCGCCTAACGCCATAACACAGAAAACGAGCACAGCGACGTACGTCGTCAGTAAGTGCAGCTCCATCTCCACCCCCTCCCCATTCATAGATCAACTCCTTCTAGCAAACGCTCAGGATGCGCTTATCCCCTTTCTTAAGCGCAAACGCGGAGACAATCACATCCCAGTAAAAATTCTTCCCAAACCATCATCAATAGCGCAACCCAAGCCCACCAGTAAACTCTCCAGCAAAGTGAAATTCACCCGCACCCCTTCCCCCCGCGTCAAGCTGTCGAGGCCCCAAAAGAAAAACAGGTGCAGGCGTAGAAATCATAGAGCCAAGATCCTCGAAAGAGCCAAGGTCGCTGAAGACGAGTCACCAAATGGCGACTCTGACTCAGAGGGCGCTCTCGTGATCGATGAGACAGGGCCCAAGAACGGAAATGACGTGGCGGAACAAGAGCGCGGTCCCGACGAAAACGGCTTTGAACTAGCAAGAAACACGGTCCGCCAGCCCACTCCCCCACCAGCCAGGGAGATAGCCCCCACGACTAACCGTTTCGCTAGCATAGCAGACGAGCCCACAGATGGTGATGCGCCCCAAAACCAACAGGGGGAAACGCGCAAGCAGAAACGCGTCCAACTGCCCCCAATAGTTGCCGAGTTCGACAGGGATTACAAAGAATTGTATGACCTGATGAAATCGACACTAGGGGACAGACCATTTAAGGCGAAACCAGCGGGAGGCGACAAGATAAAGCTAGTCCTCCACAACCTCGACGATTACAAAGAGGTAAAGCAGGTGCTAGTGGAGAAACGAATTCCCCACTACACTTTCCCAACAGACAGAACACGCAACCTCAACATTGTGATCCGAGACCTGCCTCGTAAACTCTCTCCCAAGGCCATCAAAAACGACCTGATGCGCCAAGATTACGAGGTCAAATCGGTAACCCAGATGAAGCAACCTGGGTCCGATAATAAATGGCCCCTATACATTGCAGTAATTCCGGACACACCACAAAACAGGAGACAAATCACTGAAGTTCTCTCCGTCCCAGTAACTACCGAGCTGCTGCGAAAGAAAAATAGATCTATTCAGTGTTTTAAGTGCCAGGGACTCGGGCACATAGCCACACACTGTGACATGCCCCCCCGATGTAGGAAATGCGCAGGGGGACATGACTCCAGAACATGCACAGTAAAAAAGGACGACCCAAGCATCAAGTGTGCGCTTTGCGGCGAAGGCCACGTCTCCAGCTACCTGGGCTGCAAAGTGCACAAAAACTACGTCCAACGCGCCAGAGGCACGAAGGTGACTCAAAATCCGCCGGACAAACCCCGAGCCAAGCCCGCTAGCCGACCTGAAAACCGAACAAGACCGGACAGGCCGGCCCGTCGGGTTAAACCCGGGGACGTTGATGGCGCGACCTACGCGAACGTCGCAGTCGGCACGGGGCAGCTACCCAGTGGGCCCCTGCCGGCTGCGGCGGGCGTGGAGGAGGACAACCAGACACCCACAGACACAGACGCAACTCAGGACACGACAGAACCCGGCCAGATCCCGCCTAACGAGGGAAGTTCTAGGGAAGCACTGCACCCCACACCAAAGCCCAGTCTGCGAAAAGCGGCAGCAGCAGGCCGTCAAACAGACGACGGTCAGCACACCGATCATGTAACCACGGAAGCTGCCACGACGCCTTCCTCTACAGACCCAGTGCTAGGGCTCATGACTCAGACTCTCAGTCTCCTCACGCAGATGATGCGTGAGATACAACAACAAAACGCACAAATCCTCGCCGCTCTCCAAGTGGCAGCCAAGCAATCGCAGTCCTCAGCGATTTCCCCAGCAGCACCAACGGCCAAACATGGATAGACGCCCACACATTCAAGGCCTGTCAATAAGTATCTTCAACGCCGACGGAATCGTCGGGCAAGTCATGGAATTCCGAGAATTCATGAAAGAAGTCAATATCGACGTCTGCATGGTGGCCGAAACCCATCTAAAACCGGGAGTAAAAGCGACGGTCCCCAATTACAATTGTTATAGAAAAGACAGGCTAACCGCCGGAGGCGGGGTAGCCATATTCATCAAAAGAGGGATCCCCCACCACCAGGTCTATATTCCAGCTACCCAACAGTTAGAAACTGTGGCAGTGGAAATAGCCACAGCCACAGGACCCCTAACAGTCGTTGCAGTATATCGCCCCCCTACCCCATTAATAGTAGAGGAAGATATAACCGCATTAGGGCAGATTAGAGGCAAACTCCTAGTAGGAGGAGACCTCAACGCCAAGCACGCAGACTGGCACTCGCGAAACACTAACAGAGCAGGTCGTCAACTGCAACGACTCGCGCGCAACCTACATTTCGACGTATGGGGCCCAGAGGAGCCGACTCACTTCCCAAAGAACGGAGGTAGGCCGGACGTCCTCGACATAGCTCTCACAAGAAGGATAACAGGCTTCGTGACAGCGAGGACAGTCAACAGAATGTCCTCCGATCACAACCCTGTTATACTAGAGGTCGACGTGGGAGAGTGGGTAGCTCTTCCACAACACCAGGCGACATACAAACGCACAAACTGGGAGCAATTTCAAGATAACGTCGCATCAGAAATTGCTCGCGCCCCGCCTCCAACTGCAAATACAGCAGAACAGGCGCTTCAAGACCTCACCAACACGATCCTGCAGGCTGCTGAGGAGGCCACACCCCGACAGCGGGAAGGCCCGCCTCCTGAAATACGACTCCCGGAGCACCTGCTTGCGCAAATTCGGCACAAAAACAGGATCGCAAAGGAGTGGAAAATAACAAGAAACCCAAACACTAGGAGGCTGCTCAATAGACTACAGAGAGAGCTGAAAGCCGCACTCACTGAGCACCGCAACCAGCAATGGTCTGCACGCCTCTCAGCCCTCAAAGTAGACGACAACAGCCTATGGCAAGCGACGAAACAATTTACGAAAAGACGCGCTAGAATGCCGCCGCTGCACGGCGAGCGTGGCATGGTCTACAGCGCAGCTGATAAGGCCAACGCGCTCGCCGACGCATTTGAACAGCAGTTCAAACCAGCGGAAGCACAGGATAGAGACCATGAAAACACAGTCCGTCGACAGCTTGCAGTTTTCCTTGCAGCTGAAGACGACGAAAACGAAGACCCACCACTTTTCGCCCCAGAAGACGTGGCAAAAGTAATCAAGTCTCTCCCCAACAAAAAGGCCCCAGGCCACGACCGGCTCACGAACCAACTAATAAAACACCTCCCGCCACTGGCAATTACACACATCGCGGACGTCTTCAACGAGATATCTCGAGCCCGCGAGTTTCCAGCGTGCTGGAAACACGCGGAAGTGGTCGCGATAGCTAAACCAGGTAAAGACCCAGTATTCCCACAGCACCACAGGCCGATAAGCCTCCTACCCACTCTCAGTAAAATTTACGAGCGCCTCCTGCTCATACCCATCGAGCAACATATCTCAAGAGAGCAAATTCTACCAAATTTCCAGTTCGGTTTCAGGCAGAAACATTCAGCCCCGCAACAAATCATGAGAGTGGTCGAAGCAGCAACCGAAGCTTTCAATCGAAGAGGCTACTGTGGGATAGTGCTACTTGACGTAGCCAAGGCCTTCGACACCGTATGGCACACTGGGTTACTATACAAACTGTACACACAGGGCTTCCCCGGGACGATAGTCAAACTACTGAAAAGCTATCTCTCGAACAGAACTTTCTCCGTTAGGATTGACTCTTCACTCTCGACGAGAAGACGCGTGCGCGCTGGAGTGCCCCAGGGTTCGGTGCTAGGGCCTGTCCTGTATAGTCTATACACTGCAGACACGCCCACCGCGCCCCTGGTACACACAGCGCAGTACGCAGACGATACAGCGTTCTTCACACGCAACGCCAACAGGGATCTGGTCACCAGACGACTACAGACAGTCCTAAACGACACGGAACAATGGGCAAAGAAATGGCGCATCACCATCAATAGTGAGAAAACACAGACGATGCTCATAACCCGCCGACTAGGCAAGCGCGGACCCCAACGTAGACCACCACTACACCTTAGGCTAAATGGCCAGGAGCTACCGTGGAGGCAAACAGCAAAATACCTAGGAGTAACGCTTGACAAACGCCTCACATGGAAACCGCACATTGAGGACCTAAGAATTAAAGCTAGTGCCAGAATGAGCCTCTTGTATCCTGTTCTCAATACAGGAAGCTCGCTGGCAGCAAATATAGGTGTAAGAGTGTACTGTTCACTTATCCGCCCCATCATGGAGTATGCATGCCCCATCTGGGGTTATGCAGCTAAAACTCACATCGCAAAACTCCAGCGCGTACAAAACAGGGCGCTGAGACGAGCGCTACATGTCCCCTCGCAGTTCCCAACGGCCGATCTACACGAGGCGGCAGAAGTCATGCCACTAATAGAAAGATTCCAAGAATTAGCGGAAACCTTCTATGACACAGCATCTAGGTCCACAAACAACCTGATCAACAGGCTGGGACAATACGACCCAACTAGAGACAGGCATAAAAGACCGAAATCGATCTTTTATGACTAGAGAAAGACAACCTCCCATTAAATCATCCAACAACCACAACATATCACCGTCATCCAAATCATCAAACACCCACATCACTTCACCATCATCCAAATCAGCCCCCAATTAGGGCAGTCAAGAAATACAAACAAATGCACGACAGAAATAAGACCCACCACAAAGACAAGTAAAAAAAAAAAAAATCACCAAAATTCAGTCGGAGTAAATGTCTCTAGGACAACAAACTCCACACGCAGCCACCCTCAAGTAGAGGAAGCATCAAAGTGCAGTAGAGAGACAGTAGAGAATGGCGAGACGCCGCGCACACGGCCACAGCCGGCCACACACTCCGAGTGTTGCACCACAGGGGCCGGCCGTGCAAGAGGTCGGTTCGCTCGTGGCTGCCCCTACGGCCCTGCAACATCAAGAACCCGTAGCCACGCCAGTTTCTGCCCCGCCCTGCGCGAAGGCCACTACCGCGGTCTGGGCGGGTGCAAAGCCAGCTCAAGAGGCCGCCATGATTACCGCCGACGACGACTTGCCAGACGCAAATCTTGCGGAGGCCATTGCTGACGCCGACAGACGTGACGCTGACGCTGCTCGTGCGCTCCGGAAGCGCCGTGCTGACGCAACTGACGACTCTGACGTCCGCTCCCTAGCCTCCGACACTGCACGGCCGCGGAGGAAGGCCACAAAATCCTCCCGCGCCGCCGCTGCCTCTGCGGCCCATACGGTCGCGCCGACGGTGTGCGCGAGGGAGCAGCGGTCCTCCACAGGGCCTGCTGCTGAGCGCCAACCTGATGAGGACGGTTTCGTCGCCCCTGCCAGGCGGCGCACGGCGCGTGCGGCTGTCCTACAGCCTGCGCAGCCGCTGCCGACCGCCAACGCCTACCAGGACGTGCCTGCTGACGTCCCCGACGACGCCGGGGTTCCGCCCCGGCCAGCTGCGCCGCGCCCCCCCGCGATCGTGGTCCAATGGGACGGCCCTTATAAGCCGTTCGAGCAGAAGATCACTCGGGTGGCGCCCACTGCCAGCGTCAGGACTGCCGGCAATGATCTTTACCGGCTCTCCACGACGTCTGCTGAGGACTACCGTGCAGTCATGGAGGTCATCTGCCAAGATGGCCTCCATTGCTACACGCACCCGTCGGAACCGCTCAAACTGTTGAAGGTGGTGTTCCGCCGCCTCCCCCTCCAGTTTGGGGCGGATTATCTACGTGAAGAACTGGAGGACATGGGCTTCGGCATCCGCCACACGGGGCTCATGAACTCCCCACGCACCCACCGACCAATGCCGCTGTACCTGGTTGTCCTTGTTGACAACCTGGAAAATCGCAAGATCTTCCAGGTGCGGCGGGTTGGGAGGGTCAGCGTCGAAGTGGAGCCACTGCGGGCCAAGGGCAGGAGGGCCCAGTGCTTCTCCTGTCAACGGCTCGACCATGTGTCGCGCTACTGTTCTATGCCACCCCGCTGTGTCAAGTGCGGGGCCCAGCATCAGAGCAAAGAATGCACACTCCCGAGAGAAGATAAACCGACGTGCTGCAACTGCAGTGGCGCGCACGTTGCGAGCTACCGGGGATGTCCGGCCTTCCAACGTGGCCGCCAGCAGCACCGTGGCCGGGCTGCCCCTTCCCGCAAGGTGCAGTCTGGCACCAGCTTCGCTGATGCCGCCAAGGGGGGGACGCCCGCCCCCTCTACTCAGCGGCCTGCTGCCTCTGATGGCGCTGCGCTGCAGCAGCCTGCCTCGTCTGATGTGGCTGCTGCCCCTGCACCCGTGCCTCCCGCACCGGCTGCCTCCCACCGCCGGCGCCGCCGACGGCCACGGCGTACCGCCCCTGCGGCGGAACGTCCGGCCACTGATGCCCCGCGAGAGCGGTCTGCCCCTCGGGCTGTACCGCAGCAAACGCCGCCCCCTGCGGTCCCACCGCAGCCTGCTGTTCCTGCCTTGGAGGCCGCCCCAGAGGCCCCCACGGCTCCTGATGCAGCTGAGCTCCGCACGCTCCTGCGTTCGTTGAGCCAGCTGCTCGAACAGCTGCCGGTGCTAGTCACCGCCGTCACGTCCGCCCTCCAGGCCGGCGTTGTTCCTGCTGACCGCCATGGAAAATGAGCATGTACATGGGCTCACCGTGTGCGGCTTTAACGCACGCGGCTTAGTTCACCAACAAGGGGAATTCCGACAATTCCTCCGAGATGAGGCGATAGACATCTGTCTCGTCTGCGAGACGTTTCTGAAACCTGGCGTGGCTGTCGGTGTGGCGAACTATCGCTGCTACCGCACCGGCCGGCCCACCCATGGCGGAGGCACCGCCGTATATGTGAAAAATTCCCTGAAGCACCATGAAGTCCTGCTGCCGCCTCTAGCTGCGGTGGAGGCCACTGGGGTGGCTGTCACCACCACAGCTGGTGTCATCACCTTCATCGGCGCCTACAGGCCGCCGAGGGGCCACCTCCTGGAGGCCGACCTTGATGCCCTACTCACGCTGCGTGGGAAACTGTTCATTGCGGGTGACTTGAATGCCAAGAGCCCGCAATGGAACTCTCGACTCACCAACGTCAGCGGGCGACGCCTTCTCCGCATCACTCAACGTCACGGAGCTCTCGTCCTGGGTCCATTTGACCACACGTTCTTCCCCAACAGAGGCCAGCCCGACGTGCTCGATGTCGCTGTCCTGAAAGGCGTCGGGCACTTTACGTTGGCTACTGTCCGCTGCGCCCTGTCCTCCGACCACCTTCCGGTGGTCTACGACATGGACGTCGTCGGCGCCTCCCTGCCGCCTGCCCGCCGCGCCTTCCGCGGAATTGACGAGGCCCGCTTCCAGGCCGAACTGCTCGGCCGCTTCGAAGGTGCTCCAGATCCTGCCCTGGAGGGGGCCGATGCTGCGCTGGCCTTCTTTACGCGGCACACCCTCAGCGCTGCTGCCGCTGCGTCTCCCCGACAGCCGCGGCGGCCCCGCGAGATGTCCCGGCAGCTTCCTCCTCACATCTTGGAGGCTATAACAGCCAAAAACCGGCTCTTCCGTGAGTGGCAACTCACCCGCCAGCCTGCGACCAAGCGTCGCCTCAATCGGGCACGACGCGAAATCCGGGCCGCCATCGACCAACACCGAAACCGTGACTGGGCTGGCCTTGTGGCCACCCTGAACACGACTGATGGGAGTGCCTGGCGGACCGCCAAGCGCTTCCTCCGCCGCCATCAGCCTGTTCCTCCGCTCCACGTCGGCGGCGAGGTTGTCTGTGCCCCAGACGCCAAGGCCAACGCCCTCGCAGACGTGTTCGCCGACAACTTCCGCCCGGTCGCGGACGTTTTCGATGCCGAACACGTCCAACTCGTGGAAAACCACCTACCTGTTTTCCTCGCCGCCAGGGCCGCTGACGATGCGATCACACCCATCACAGCTGAAGAAGTTGGACTCCAGCTCCGCCGCCTCAACCCGAGGAAGGCAGGTGGCTCTGATGGTGTCCCAAACCACCTCCTGCGCCTACTGCCGCCGGCCACTAGCGGACACTTTCAACTGTGTTCTCCGCTCCGGGATCTACCCTTCCGCGTGGAAACACGCGGAAGTGGTGGCTATCCCGAAGGCTGGCAAGGATCCGCGTCAGGTGGAGCACTACCGGCCGATCAGCCTGCTCCCGTCCCTCTCCAAGATCTTTGAGAGACTGTACGTGGAGCGGCTGTGGCGCCACGTCACTGCCGAAGGGCTCCTTCCAGCGGAGCAGTTCGGATTCCGGCGGGGCCACTCGACCACGCACCAGCTCCTACGCCTGGTGGAACAGGCGATGAGGGCGCTGGAGACGCGGGAGTACCTTGGGGCGGTACTCCTCGACGTCTCCAAGGCGTTCGACAGCGTGTGGCACGAGGGCCTCTTGTACAAGCTCCTTGTACATGGGGTCCCGACGTCCCACGCACTTCTCCTGCGGTCCTACCTCGAGGGCCGCACCTTCCTCGTCCGGGCCGCCGGCGGCACATCCACCGACCGGCCGATTCGTGCAGGGGTACCGCAGGGGTCGGTTCTCGGCCCCCTGCTGTACACCTTGTACACCGCCGACGCACCGCGGGTGGCGCGCGTGGAGTTGGCTCTTTACGCCGACGACACTGCGTTGTTCACCCGCAGCATGAACGTGGTCGCGATGTGCCGCCGACTCCAACTTGCGTGCGACGTCCTGGGGGCGTGGTCCACCAAGTGGCGTCTCAAATTTAACGCCGCCAAGAGCCAGGCGGTCGTCTTCACTCGGAGACGACTGCCTCCTGCCCTGCCGCCTGTCTCGATCTCGGGAGGCCCCATCCCGTGGTCACCAACAGGCCAATACCTCGGTGTGAAGCTGGACAGGCATCTCACCTGGCTGCCGCACATCAGAGACATCAGGGGGCGGGCGATTGGGCGTCTCTGGGCGCTCTACCCTCTGCTGAATCCCTCGTCCACTCTCCCCCCTCGGCACGGCCTGACCGTGTACTTGGCCCTTGTCCGGCCGGTACTCGAGTATGCCGCCGTGGTGTGGGGGAATGCCGCTCCGTCGCACGTTGCGATGCTCCAGCGTGTCCAAAATCGGGCGCTGCGACTCGCTCTTCACAAGCCGCCTCGGTACTCCACGAGGCTGCTTCATGAGGAGGCTGGCGTCCCGTTGCTACGGGATCGCATCAGACAGTCCGCCAGGGTGTTCTATGCCTCCGCTGAACACTCTGGCAGTCATCTCATACGCGGACTTGGACACCAAGTCCACCGCAGGCCAACCACGCGTTGGCCTGATCTGCTGCGGGAGTAGCTTCTCCCGCAGCCCCTATGACGCTTTCGACGCAGCGTCCGCCCTCACGCGGCCGCTCACATAGGCCAAACCATCAGTGAGGCTATACAAAATTCCTGAGGTCCACACAGGAACAGCAGCTTTGCTGCTTAGCCTGTCCCACTCCTGGTCGATGAAACCAGTGATTTGCAGTGCAGTGCAGTGCAGTGCCGCAAACCAGAAGCAAGCCAGCAGCGGTAGCGGTCACTTCGGTGACTGCTGCTCACTAGCAGCTTCCAGGCCTAGCAGGCAGAAGAATCTCCGCCGGGATACTCGAAGGTCGACTTCGAGACGCTCGCCGCCGGAAGACCCGAAGATCGCCGAGAACTTCGAGAGCAGGCGAACAGAAGATATCGGCTACCCGCTACAGCGGAGACGAAAAAGCAAAATTGTCGTACAAGAGTCATCAGACTCGCAGCTCCTGTGTGCCTGCACACAAACTCTCTTCCGGCCTGCAATAGGGATTGATCAGAATCAATCGCTATTGCGCCTAGGGACCGCTAGGGCATATCGTGAGTCAGGGCCCCCTTCGTGTGGGACAAGTCCGCGCTCACTCGTTTAGCAATCTGTCATCTTTCTCCCCACTTCTAACACGCCCCGAAAATGAGTAGGGACCCACGCACACGATCACCAACGCCAAACTTCCGTCAGGGGCCACCGCCACCTTCTTCCCGCGACTACCTGGAAGACCAGGCGGAATTCCAGGTGGCGCTGAGAGACGCAGCATCCACAACCGCAAGAAGGAGGTCTACCAGCCGCGGCAGTGCAAGAGACATGCCGCATACACCACCAGCCGACCTCACGCCTGCAGCAGCGCCTGCTACCGCAAGGACAACCGATGCAGCATCAGCACCCGAAGATCCAGAACCCCAGCAGCAGATGGACTTCGAGGAGGAGTCAAGGAAGAGGAAGAAGGCTTACTCCCCAACCACCTGCACCTCCACCGCCCCCACAACTAGGGACAAACGTGCAAAAGCCACCACAGATGAGGACGGCTTCATAAGGGCCACCCGCACAGTGCCACCTAGACACCTGCAAACCGCCGCGCCGGCAGCCACAGCAAATGCATTCCAGGCACTAGAAACCGCCGACGGAAGAGACCAACCGGTCCCAGCCCCGAGGCCAAGCACGAAACTCCCTCCAATCATCATACAATGCGAAGAGATGTATGATGAACTGCTAGAAGCTATCAGAGCAGTCGCAACATCGCCTTTCCAGTTCAAAACAGCTGGAAAGGACGTATACAGACTACACATCCAGACGCTCGAAGACTTCGAAAAGACGACGGAAGAACTGAGAAAAAGGAACTGGGGCTACTACACGTATTCCACAGTCAAAGACAACCCCATAAACCTTGTCATGAGGGGCCTGCCATTCCGTACATCTATCGCTAAGGTTAAAGCAGAGCTAGAGAAGATTCAGATCACTACTCGCTCCATCACGCGAGTCAAGTCACCCAAAACTGGGGAAGATACGCCACTACTGGAGATTGTGGCAGCTGACACTCCTGACAACAGACGCCTACGAAACCTAACCTCCCTTGCCAACACTGACGTCACCATGGAGAAGCCAAGAAGGCGGAAGGGTCCACGTAGGTGCTACAGATGCCAAGGCCTGGACCATATAGCCAGGCATTGCACAATGCAGGTAAAATGCCCCAGGTGTGCAGGAAACCATCCAGCCACAGAATGCCAAAAGGAAAAAGACGCACCGCCCACATGTGCCCGCTGCCATAAGCAACACCCCGCAAACTACATGGGGTGTGAAGTCGTAAAGGCTCACATTGCCAGGCAACGGCGCCCACCAGCAAACCGGCGACCAGGAGTCACATACGCTAACGCAGCAACGAGAGACACCCGACAACGAAACATCCCGCACCGACCTGCGCCGCCACCCCCGACGACCAAGGCAACCCACATGCAGACAACAGTTCAACCGACACCGCCAGAAGACAACAGCCCAGTCACCATGCGCATGCTCAAAGAAGCAGTCGCAGCCGCAGTTGCATCCGCCATGGAGGTTATGACCAAGAACATAGCCAGCCAGGTGAACACCGCAGTCCAAGCCGCCCTAGGGGCAATGACCAATGCCCCCAACAGAATATAATGGCTGCACAACGCCAAGGACTAACCGTAGTCGCCTGGAATGCAGGGCGCAAGTTGTTTGACCAGCAGGGGGAGTTCAGGCAATTCCTGCACGAGGAGAGAGTGGACATCTGCCTAGTGCAGGAAACCAGCCTGAAACCTGGAATCAACGTTAGGGCGGCAAACTTCAATTGCTATCGGACCGACAGGCAGACTGCTGGAGGGGGAACCGCAGTGTACGTGAGAACATCACTACAACAACACCCCATCAACCTTCCGCAACTGACAACAACAGAAGCCACCGGAGTAGCTGTCAAGACAACTCGAGGGACAATAAACTTTATATCGCTATACAGACCACCCGCAGGAAACCTTGAACCACAGGACTTCGACGAGCTCCTCACGATCCCGGGGAATGTGTTCCTCGCGGGAGATTTTAACGCGAAGCACGTCAGCTGGAACAGTCGCCTAACAAATGTGAGCGGAAGAAGACTGCACAGAACTGTGATCCGAAACAACTCCAACGTGATCGCCCCCTTTGAGCCCACTATCTACCCAAGAAACAGAGGGCAACCAGACGTCATAGACTTCGCTGTAGTGAAGGGTCTACAGTTCAACGCATCAGCCACTCCACTCTGCGTACTGTCCTCCGACCATGTTCCCGTCGTGTTTGACATTGACCTGCACGGAACAGAAAAGCAGCACAGGGGTATAAACATCAGCGGGATAAACTGGCAAACATACCGAGAGACCCTAGAAGAGACTCTGAGTACGGTTCCAGACCCAGAAACGGCAGGAACGGAGGCCACACTAATGCACATCACGACGCACGCACTAGAAGCAGCAGCGGCAGCAGTCCCACAGAGACAGCAGCGACCAAGAGACAACCACAGGCAGCTACCACAGGAAGTGCTTCTACTAATCACAAGGAAAAACAGGCTGAACAGGGAATGGCATGCAACAAGACTCCCAGCCACCAAACGGGAAGTGAATAGACTCCAAAGAGAAATCAAGGCAGCAGTACAACACCACAGAAACAAAGAGCGGGCAGACAAAGTAGCAACGCTAAACCTCCAGGACCAGTCAGCCTGGAAGACAGTAAAACACATCCTAAACCACACGAGCCGCATACCACCCCTCACAGTCGAGAACGATACAATCTGCGAACCGGACGCTAAAGCGAACGCGCTAGCGGACGTATTCGCAAGCAAATTCCGGCCCATCGACCAACCAGTCGACCAGGCACACATAGATACAGTAGCCCAACGACTGCCAGCCTTCCTAGCTCACCGAGACGAACTAGACCACATACAGGGCATATCAGAAGAGGAAGTCGCAGCACAAATACGCTGGATTAACACAAAGAAAGCAAGTGGACCCGACCTCCTCACAAATATGTTAATCAAGCAAATGCCACCGTCAGCCATTCCACTACTGACAGCAGCTTTCAACAACATAATAAACACAGGCAGCTACCCGAAGGCCTGGAAGCATGCTGAGATCATAGCGATCCCAAAACCGGGGAAAGACCCCAAGCAGCCAGAAAGCTACAGGCCAATCAGCCTGTTGCCTGCAGTGTCCAAAATATTCGAAAGAATATATGCCAAAAGACTACTAAAACATGTACAAGATGAGAGAATCTTGCCAGACGTCCAGTTCGGGTTTAGAAGCGGTCACTCCACCACCCAACAACTATTACGACTTGTCGAGGAAGCCCTCGATGCCAGGGAGAGACGTGAATACTTCGCAACGATATTCCTCGATGTCGCGGCAGCCTTCGACACAGTGTGGCATGAGGGCCTCTTATACAAGCTGCTCACGCAAGGGGTACCCGTGTCACACGTCACACTGCTGAAGAGCTACATCGAGGGAAGAACCTTCCACGTAAGGGCGCAGGAGGGGACCTCCACCATACGACCCATCAACGCCGGAGTACCGCAGGGCAGTGTCCTGGGGCCTCTGCTATACATACTATACACAGCCGACACCCCAACGGTAGACCGAGTCCACCTAGCCTTGTATGCAGACGACACTGCCCTGTACTCACGCAGCACCAATGCAGGACACCTACAAAGAAGACTACAGAATGCCTGTGACGAACTAACGTCATGGGCCACAAAATGGCGCCTCTCGTTCAATGCGGCAAAAACACAGGCCATCACAATATGCCGCAAGCATATCCCCAGAAATTACCAACAAGTAGAAGTAAGGGGCACACCAGTACCATGGTCCAGGACGGCGAAGTATTTGGGGGTAACGTTGGATCGGTACCTCACCTGGAAACCGCACATAGTGGACACTCGGAAGAAAGCCTATGGAAGACTACGAGCCCTCTACCCAATATTGAACGAGACCTCGACGCTACCGCCACGACTGGGAGTCATCATCTACCTTGCACAGGTGCGGCCTATACTGGAGTACGCCGCGGTTGTGTGGGGTAACGCTTCTCCCACACACCTCAAGAAACTACAGACTGTGCAGAGCCGCGCCCTGAAGAGAGCGCTGCACCTCCCACACCGGTTCTCCACAGCAGAGGTGCACCAGATGGCAGACGTGCAGCTACTCACCACCAGGATTCGGCAGACCGCAACCACATTCTATGAGAAAACGAGGGACTCGCCAAACCCGCTTATCCAGCAACTAGGACAGCGGGTCCACCGACTGGCCACGACCAGATGGCCGGACCTCCTGCGTGAATGAAAAACGAGGCATCAAATCACCGTATGAATGAGGGTATGAATGAGTGTATGAATGAGTGTATGAATGTGGTAATACAGATGTAACTCCTCCAATAACTCATAAGCCCTGGAATCACGTCAGATACCAACAACATCCCTCCCTTAGGATTAGCTACCATGCAGCCGACCAACATAGCTGCTCACCCCCAGTGTAACAAGCCACCAACCCAATTCTCTCCATTAGAGTTAAGACCCAGGACCCACAGACTAACATCTAAACAACCACCCCCTCCCTATCACACCCCTAGATTTAAGGACACACCCATCCCAACCTAGTAAATAAGAAGCCCATACAAATAAATAAGTCCAGGCCCCACAACCCAGACGGTCGAACGCCCACACGTCTGCCTCGGAAGCAAAATTGTAAAGGGCACCAAACATTTCATCATCACTAGAATTAAGAACACCCCCCCATAGCACCATAGTATGTAAGTCAACATGCACCATCAACATGTCGATAACTCATCCCCATCAACACCAGGCTGTCTATGTCCACCAGCCTTCCACAGTGCAGAATTGTCGTTAGGACAAACGTCATCATCATCATCACTAGCTCTTAAGTTTCAACATAATAGTCACCTAACGTAACTACATAGAAATATAAGCATATCTCTAACTATCTCACTCTATCTATCAAATATACTCTGACTGCTCCATCTTAAAAAAAAAAAATAAAAAAAAATAAAAAAAAACAATGTTTCCAAACAGACCGCTGCTACTTGCAGTACACGTAGTTAATAATCAGCAGCAAATACACCAAAATTGACCACACTACCACAGAATTTCTCAACCCAGCAACAATGTCAGAAGGAAATGCAGCAATGCAAACACTTCTCAATCACCGAGGTGCCCAAGAACCTCGATTAAGAAGCTGCAGCGGCGAGACGCCGCACTCGCCATGGGCAAAGGGAAACGCGGGAAGCGCAACTCTCCCGCAAAGATGCCAACCCGCGCAGACTTTCTGCGATCGGACGGCAGTGAGCGCAGCGTCTCTTCAGATCGACGCAGCTGCTCCGTCGCACCGACCACACACGCAGAAGAAGAGGTAGTAGCACCAGCACCTTGTCGACCCTCCGCCCAAGTTCTCCCTGTGTGCATACGCTACACGGGTCGAGACTGGGTGGAGACTTACGACGAGGTGGCAATGGAACTACGCTACCACCCAACAGTGCAGATGCTGGACAACGAGGCCACTCTGTCCATCCAGCCACGCTCGCAGGAGGATCGTAAGATTCTCTGCGACCGGCTGAAGGCGTACCTCATGGAGCCACCTACCTACAGCGGACCAAAGAAGAGTAAACCACTTCTTAAGGTCCTACTGAGGGGGCTACCGTGGATCATGACGGCGGAATCGGTACGCAAAGTCCTGTTGCAGCATAACTATGAGGCCATAGTTAAGCTGCACAACAGGACGAACAGGAGTAGGCCGCCACTCTTCATCCTGGCTGTCGAGTCGCCCCAGGAAGACTCCAGCCAGGAAGGAGGCAAAGACGTCGGAATCTGCGGGTTAACCACCCTAGCAGGTTTCGACGTGAAGATCGAGCCACTTCCGCCTGACCTCGACACGAAACCTCAGTGTTTTAAGTGTCAGAGGGAGGGCCACGTGGCAAAGCACTGCCGCTTCGAAGCGAAGTGCGCCAAATACGGTGTTGGTCACGACACCCGCGAGTGCACTTTGCTTCGAGACGACAAGCCGACATGTGTTCGCTGTGGCGGCGACCATGTTGCCAGCTGGCGAGGCTGCCGGGCATTTTCTGCCCGCACAGAAGACGGCCGCCGCGAGAAGCCGACAACGAAGAAGAGGAGGAGGAGGAGGAGGCGGAAGCGCGCCAGCGCTGAAACCCCCGAGACGCCGAACAAAGCAGCAGCGCCTCGCCACAACGCGCGGCCGGCCCCTCCACCCGCCAGTGGCAGAGGTGGTGGGGGCGGGCCCTCGCGCGAGCAGGAGGGACGCCACTCAGCAGGCAGCAGCGGTGTGGGCAACATCGACGCGCTGATGGAGGAAGCGGAGTCTCGCTTCCGGATGGCCCTCCACGCGGAGATGGAGGCTGCCTGCCACCTGCTGAGGGAAGCATTGGCTCTCCGCCTTCAATGTGATGGGCCGACGGCACACACCAACGCGTCCGCGGCCACGCAGACCGAAGACACCACCACAAAGAAGAAGAGGATGGTGATCAGCCGCGCCAGCCAGACCACCGACGGCGCCTCAACCATCCACACAGAAGCCAGCGTGCGTGTCGATGAGGGCACCCAGACGTCGTCCAAACGGTGCAAGCGCCATCGAGGCGCCCAAACCGAGACGACGGATGCGGTGTCCATCGGCACGCAAACCGAAGCGGCAGCCACGGAGCCCACCAGGTCTCCATGGAAGCTGCACAAAATCGAGACGACAACGAGCAGCAAACCTCTCACTCCGAGTTCTCCCTCCCCAGAGGTAGAGGACCTTAGAGTGAGAGAAGAAAGAAGAAGAAGAGAGCGAGAGGCGGAACACGAAGCCGCCCTTGCCCACCGGGAACGACAGCGCCAACTACAATGGCGACTCCGTCTCGGAAAATAAAGAGAAGGCCCATAACAAGCAGTTCTGGCCGGGTTTTGCAGGTTTTCCTTGGCCGCTAAGGTAAATACCGGAACTGTCCCCAACAAACTCCTGCAAATAAATTCCCAATTGGGAGATATCCACCCCTTTCCCAGCACCCCAGCAACAAATATAATAAAATGTGCCAAAACAGAATTACCAAAATCCCATGGCTGAAAAGAGCCCATCGCATGCTCTAAAACAGCCCGCCCTTCTCCATCCGAGAAGGGAATGAAATGTGCTAAAAAAAAAAAAAAAAAAAAAAAAAGCTGGCGCGCGCCCATGTCGTCAAGGCAGCACCCGACGCAGCACCTCGCCTCCACGCCGCTCCGCTACCGCTACCGCTATGGCCCGCACAAAGCAAACGGCCCGCAAGTCCACCGGCGGAAAGGCGCCGCGCAAACAGCTCGTCACCAAGGCGGCGAGGAAGAGCGCGCCCGCCACCGGCGGCGTCAAGAAGCCCCACCGCTACAGGCCGGGCACCGTCGCCCTGCGAGAAATCAGGCGCTACCAGAAGAGCACAGAGCTGCTCATCCGCAAGCTGCCATTCCAGCGCCTAGTGCGCGAGATCGCCCAGGACTTCAAGACCGACCTGCGCTTCCAGAGCTCCGCGGTCATGGCCCTGCAGGAGGCCAGCGAGGCCTACCTCGTCGGCCTCTTCGAAGACACCAACCTGTGCGCAATCCACGCCAAGCGCGTCACCATCATGCCCAAGGACATCCAGCTCGCGCGCCGCATCCGCGGCGAGCGCGCCTAAACACCGCGCCAGCCGCTGGGCACCGCCCACGCACGCAACAAACAAAACGGCCCTTTTAAGGGCCACTAACATCACTCCGTCGCGAGCAAACTTTGTCGGTCGCCTCTCGCCCCACAACCAGAGAACGAAACACAAAACACCACTTCCCGTCCGTCCGCCACAGCCGCTCTCTCTGCCAGCTTGCTGGCGCGCGCAACAATCAATCAACATCATCCCTCCCCGGCGCGGCGCTCAAAGCGCACAATACCCATCGGCCGACGCCGTCAACCACACGGGTGGCTGGCCGGCCGCCGCTTCGTTTCGAAAAAAACAAAAACAAAAACAAACCCGCACCAACGGCTAGACAGGCACGTCCAACGCCACCGACCCTTTCCACATCTCAACGTCCCCCCCGTTGCAAGAACACACACACACACACAACCAAGACAAGACACATGCGACAAGAAGGCAGGCAGGCAGGCAGGCAGGCAGACAAACCAAAGTATTCAAACAACATGACACAAACCAACAACCGTCGGCCGGCCGCGACCAAAAACGGCGACAATCAACCGCTACCGCCGCCCGCACCCGCCACCGACCCCCCGCAATCCAACCACCACGGCACGCAAACAGTATCCACACACGGGCATACAGAAACGCCAGACGACGCAACCACACCGCAACACGACAATCAAAACCTTCCCGACGTGCTTTGATGGCCCTGAGAAGGGCCGTTTTGGGCCGCGCGTCTCTTGCGCGCCACTAGACGACGGGGACGGGGGGTGGGGACGACGGAGTCAACCGCCAACCCTTCCTTTCCTTTCCCATTCCTTTCTTCTTCTCCTCTACTTCTTCTTCTTGGGCGACGCCTTCGCCTTAGACGGCGTCGTCGCCTTCTTCGGGCGCGGCGCCTTCGGCTTCTTCGTCGGAACCTTGGCGGCCTTCTTCGCCTTCGACGGCGACTTGGCCTTGGCCGGCTTGGCAGCAGCCGCCTTCTTCGCACCGGCGGGAGCGGCCGACGCCGCAGACGCCTTCTTGGCGGCGCCCGCCTTCCGACCAGTCGCCGCCTTCACGCCACCAGCCTTCTTTGCGCCGGCCGCACGGGCGCCCTTCTTCTCCTTGCTGGCCGGAGCGGCGCGCTTCTTCTTGGCACCGCCAGCACGAGCCTTGCCGCCCTCAGCCGCCCCGCCGCCGGCGCCGGCAAGCTTGAAAGAGCCGGACGCGCCCCTCCCCTTCGTCTGCACCAGCTGGCCCGCCACCACGGCCGACTTGAGGTACTTCTTGATAAACGGCGCCAGCTTCTCCGCGTCCAGCTTGTAGTGCGCGGCAATGTACTTCTTGATCGCCTGCAGCGACGATCCGCCGCGCTCCTTCAGACTCTTGATGGCGGCCGTCACCATCTCAGAGGTGCGCGGGTGCGCAGGCTTGGCGCGCGGCTTCTTCGCAGACGACGCAGACTTTGCCTACTTCGTAGTGCCGGTGGCGGCGGGTGCCGCAGCAGTCTCGTTCGTAGCCGCCTGATCTGCCATTTCGACGACGCGCGTTACAACACAACACAGCGAGCAGCGAGAGCGACAGACACAGCGAGCGGAGGCGCACAGCAGAGGAATAGCCGCCTCGCGCCTTTTTTTTTTTTTTTTTTTTTTTTTTGTGTTGTGCGATGGCAAGGGTTCTACCTCCGGAGGAGGTTGGCCCCTCAAGTGTGCGGGGTAGGTTTGCTCAGTGGGGACACCATTTATTTAACACAAATGGGACACTTTGTTTTCGTTGGTGAGCCTTTGGGCGCAGTATATCGGTCCTTTAGACCCACATTCTTGGTATTTTTATATTTTGTTGAATCTTCGTTGTTCTGATTGACCTGTTCTGTTGATTTTTACCTCTCTTAGTTGTCTTGCAGGATGGAGAGTGGCACTCTTATCTTTTGCCAGTGGGCTGGTTGTACCGTTGCTAGATCCTGTAATTGTTGCGTGGTAGGTCTGAGCCTTTGAATTCTCTCGATTAGTCTTCTTGTTGTGGTGATGATTTGAGTGTCGACGGTCGGCATATTAAGTTCTTCATGTATGCGATTTGTTCTTGTCCACCATGGCGCATTAAGGATTAGCTTTAGGCATCTGTTTTGCAATGTTTGTAGTGGTTTCCTATTTGTTCTGCTTGTTATGCCCCACGACGAGCAGCCGTAGAGCATCATGGGTATTACTATTGCTTTGTATATGTTTAGTTTAGTGCGTTGGAACATTTCCTTGCTGGCCAAGAGAGGGTAAATTGCATGAATGGTTCTTGATATTCGTAGACGTTTCTGTTCTATATGCTGCTTGAATAGCATTTTGTTGTCTATTGTCACTCCAAGGTATTTAACAGATGTTGTCCAAGGTATTCGTGTTCCGTGTAGCTCAATTTGGTCGTGGATCTGTGGTCGACGGCGTGTGAATAGTATGGCAACTGTCTTCTCCGGGTTTAGTTTGATCCTGTTTCGTTTGGCCCATTTTTCTGTGAGGTCCACTTGTTGTTGAAGTCTGTTTATTGTCGTTGTTAGTCGTCGGTGTGTTTCTAGGAGTGCCGTGTCGTCTGCAAATTGTGCTATTATTGAAGTTTCAGTTTTTGGTATGTCGTTGACGTATACTGTAAATAGGGTCGGGGAAAGCACCGAACCCTGCGGTATTCCTTCCTGTAATGTTTTTTGATCTGATCGTTTGTTGTCAATCTGCACAAAACATCTTCGATCATGTAAGAAACTGTCGATCATTTTTATGTAACATTCGGGTATATCCGTGTAGTCTTTTAATTTTGTAATGAGGTTATCTTTCCACACTTTGTCATATGCCTTTTCAACATCTAGGAATATTGCGGCTGTATATCGGGCGAGGTTCATGTTTTTGGTAATGTGTTCAGTAATGCGTAGGATCTGGAGTTCTGCTGATAGTTTTTCTTGAAAAGCGAATTGTTCTTGACGGATAATGTTGCCGTCGAGTAAAGGTTGTCTGATTCTTGGTAGTAGGATTCGTTCTAAGAGCTTGGACATCGTTGGGAGTAAACTTATCGGTCTATAGTTTTGCGGTTTCTTCAGGTCTTTTCCAGGTTTAGGTATCGGTACTATTTTTGAAATCTTCCATGCTTGAGGAAAGTAGTGGTTGATTAGGCAGGCGTTGATAATTCTGGTTAGCAGGACAAGAGGTTTTCTTGGCAGGTTCTGGAGATGAATGTTGGATATGAGGTCCGGTCCAGGAGCGGAGTTTCTTCCAAGTCGGTTTATAATTGTTTTTATTTCAGCTGGAGTGGTTAGTTCTGGTAGATCGCGCGGAGGTGTCTGGCGTATATTCTGGGCTGTAGTCGTTACATGTTGCTGATATTGTAAAATGTCGGGTTGTAGGTTTTCAAGAGGATCTATTGTATTTTGTTGTTCATATGTGGCTGCGAAAAGTTCTGCCTGGCTAAAGGCGTCAAAGATGAGATTGTTGTTGTGTAGTAATGCCGGTTTGTGTTGTTTCGTGCGTCGCAGATTTTTAATTAGTTTCCAGTCGTCTGTATTTCGGAGTTGTAGAGTGCTCATGCGGTCTTCCCAGACTTCGGCTCTCCATTCCTGAACTCGGTGATGGATTTGCTTTTTGAGTCTGTTTAACTCTCTTCTGTCTTCCGGATTTCGAGTGTGGAGCCAGCGGCGTCTAGCTGCGTTTTTAAGGTATTTTAGATCTTGTATGAGTGGTGGTAGCTTGTGAGTGTTTGGTTCGGGAAATATTGTAGTTGCAGAAGCTTTTTTATATGCTGTTTTAATTTTGTCTGTTAACAATCCGATAGCTTCTTCTATTTGTTGTGTGGTAGTTAGGTCCAATGTGGGACGAATGTTGTTATTTAGCCATCTTTGAAACTGGTCCCAATTGATAATGGTTTTGTGTCGTGGGGGAGGCGGTTCAATTGCATTTCCGATGTGGCCGATTACTGGTAGGTGGTCAGATGTGAGGTCTTGCAGAGTTCGGAGATGTAGGTCAGGATCGAGGTTCTTGGTTATACAGATGTCCAGGACGTCGGGTTGCTGGCGGTGATTGAATGGGATGTGGGTGATGTCTTGAGGAGCGGAAATTACGGCGTTCAGTCTTCCTTGTAAGTTGTAAAGTGTGTTTCCACGTGCATTGTTCCGTTGTGAGTTCCAGACAGTGTTTTTAGCATTTAAATCGCCGGCCAGTAAAATTTTGTTGTTATTGTCGAAAATCTGCAGTAAGTCATTTTCTTCGAGTGTAACCCTGGGGCTGAGGTATGCAGCCACCAGGGTTATTTTTCCTTGTGTTGTTTCAATTTTTACTATTGTGGCTTCTAATGATGTCATCTGTGGCGTGATTTCCGGGTTGTGTCGAATATGAGATCGAATGAAGATGGCTGTTCCGCCTCCCTGTCGGTTTGTTCTGTCTGTACGGTGGCATACCATATTTCGAAGTTTGAATGATTGTGTTGGGCGTAAATGAGTTTCAGTGACGAATAGTATGTCGATCTTGTTGTCTTCAATAAACTCGTTTAGTAAGTCTGCTTTGTTGTGAATCCCTGCTGCATTAAAATTACAAAATCGGAGGTTTTGGTTCCTGGTGGGTCTAATTTCCATTGTCGGTTGCAAAGAATTTCGTGATTCCACCGACAATTGCCATTACTTTAGACACTAAGTCTGGTGCTGTCATGAATTCTTGAAATGTGGTGGTAATGATTGAAATGATGTTGGTGAGCTGTGAGTTTTTCCAGAAGTTTGTTATTTGGTTTAGGAAGTCGAGGAAGGAAGCAGGTCCGGTTGATTGGCTAGAGGTTGAATTCGCTGTCTGATGAGGCTGGGTGGTTGAAGATGATTCCTGATGTGTCTGTAGATTAGCCCATGTTCTTCGTCCTCTGCGGCTAGCTTCGGCTGGAGTTGGCATCGGTGTTTGTTTTATGGCTGGTTGAATTGTTGCTACTGCAGGAGTGGTGGTTCTTGGTCGTTGTGCGTTGTAAATTCGGATTGCTTTCTGGAACTCTTCGCAGCCGCGAAAAGATGCGGGGTGGCCGTCTTGTTTGCAATTAACGCAATGTGAGGTGGCGTTAATTGGGAGGCTACAGTCTCGTGCTCTATGTGCCCCACCGCAGCGGACACAGCGAGTAGGCATGGAGCAATAGTTTGCTGTGTGGAAGAATCCCTGGCACTTCTTACATTGCGGTGGGCCGTCTTTGTTTTGGTATGATTCGACTGTTACTTTGGTGTCAAGGATGTATCGGACGTGGTAGATGGCGTCATTTTCTGGTTTGCGGTCAAGCGTTACACAGAATACATCCATGGGTCTGAGTTGTTTCGTGTTGTTGTCTCTTTTCTTGTATTGGTGGACGTTGCGTGGCCTAAAGCTGAGGTCTCGTAAGTCTTTTTCTACTTCTGCTTCTGTGATTGTTTCTGGTAAACCTTTGATTACTACTTTTAAATGTCGTTCTTCCTGTGGTTGATGCGTGAAGTTGGCAATGTTGTGGTGCTGGAAAAAGTCGAGTGCTGTCCTTTGGTCTTTCAATGAATCAAAATGATACTTGATGGTGTCTCCTCTGTAGATCACCTGTATTGGCCCGACCATGTGTTTCTTCAGTGCGGCATTGAGCGTGAGGTAATGTCCCTTGTATTGAATAGTGATAGGCGGGATTCTTGGTTTTCTGGGCGTAGCTTGAGGAGCAGTTGATGATGATGGAGTTGGATGGGTTGCAGGTGCTGGATTTACATTGCTATTACTTCGTTGAGGTGGAGGTGAGAGAGGTCAGAATCTGTTTTCTGTCTGGATGGAGAATTGTTTGTGCGGTGCTGTGTCATCTTCTGTGTTCTTTCTCTTCACTGTTTTACGTGGGGGCGGGGTTTGGAATTGCCCTTCCCCATCGTCTTGTTCCATCTCTTCTGTTTCGGATATTTCAGATTCAGAAGAGCGGTAATATTGAGAATAGTTGTCGTCATATGTTTGATTGGTGTCTTCATTGGTGTCGCCATTTGCTGAGTTTGAATCTGTGTCCGGACGTGGTGCGTCGTGATTGGTTGGTTTGTCGTTACAGAGAGTCGCCATGTTGCTGTCTACTTGTGCCTGTTGTAATTTTTGGATCTGATGTCTGAGTGCATGTTCCATCTCTGTTTCTTGTGTGGTGTTTGTATTTGGCTCAGACCTACCCGCGTGTTCTGCCTCAGCCCTAGTGCTAAGTCTTTGCCTCGAAGGCCGCGGACGTACAGCGCGCGGGGGGCCGGCCTGCTCTCGGTCGGGCCCCCGTGTCTGAGGCCCTGGGTCTTCATCATTCCCTGGACTACTCATTTCTAGCCCCGGCTATTCCAGGGACGTTCTCCTGTTCCTATTGCGCCCTGTCACCCTGACAACACGACAATTTCGCGCTACGATCACCAGGTGCGAAGTAATAACGCCGCCCCTTAGTGAACGTCACACAGCGACCGCTGCTCGGAGACCGATGCGCCTCGCGCACTGCACTGCACTGCACTTGTCCATACGGGTCCACCCTGACCCGTGTTGGGAGCAGTCTAAGCATACACTGCTGTTCCTGCATATTCCTGATTCTGGGGAGTGGCTTCCTCACGTTATGGATTGGCCTGAGGTGTTTACTATGGGTGGTTCTCCTCTCTCTGCCACGAGATATTAATCTCGTAGCAGGTCAGGCCAACGCGTGGTTGGCCTGTGGTGAAGAGGGTGGCCCAAGTCCCTTATGAGCCTATTGTCGGACTGCACAGTCCGCTCATAGAACAGGCGCGCCGATTGCTTAAATCGGTCGCGGAGGTAGGGGATTCCGGTTTGGCGGTGTAGCTGAGCAGTGGAATAGCGCCTCGGTAGGCGCAGAGCGAGCTTGAGCGCCCTGCTCTGCACCCTCTGCAGCTTGGTGATGTGTGTGTCGGCTGCGTTGCCCCACACCACGGCCGCGTATTCCAGCACTGGGCGGACCAGCGCCAGGTACAGCGTGATGCCGTGGTGGGGAGGCAAGGCAGACGACGGGTTGAGCAGAGGGTACAGAACGCGCAGGCGCCCTATCGCTCTGCCCCTGACGTCATCGATGTGGTCTTTCCACGTCAGCTTCCGGTCGAGAGTAACTCCCAGGTAGCGGCCAGTCCTGCTCCACGGGACGGGGCTTCCCATGACGGTGACTGGCGGAAGATCTGGTGGCAGTGGTCTTCGCGTGAACACCACCGCCTGGCTCTTCGCTGCATTCATTTTCAGGCGCCACTTCGTCGACCACGCACCAAGGGCCTCACATCCACGCTGGAGTAGGCGGCGCATCTGGTCGGCCTTCATACTCCGCACGAATAGCGCCGTGTCGTCGGCGTAGAGTGCCAACTTCACCGGCGCCACGCGTGGAGCGTCGGCCGTGTATAAGGAGTAGAGCAGGGGGCCGAGAACGGACCCCTGCGGCACTCCAGCACGGATGGGTCGGTGCGTGGACGTCCCATCGTCCAGGCGGACGTGGAAAGTCCTGTCTGCCAGATACGACTGAAGTAAGACCCCGTGCGACGTCGGGACCCCGTGCACAAAAAGTTTGTACACGAGGCCGTCATGCCACACGGAGTCGAATGCCCTGGAGACGTCGAGGAACACCGCCCCAAGGTATTCCCGTGTCTCCAGGGCGCGCATGGCCTCTTCCACCAGCCGCATCAGCTGATGGACCGTGGAGTGACCCCTTCGGAAACCGAACTGCTCATCCGGTATCACTCCTTCTGCGGTCACGTGGCGAAGCAGGCGCCTGGCGTAGAGGCGCTCGAATACTTTGGAGAGGGCCGGTAGCAGACTGATGGGTCTGTAATTGGCAGCGTCACGCGGGTCTTTGTTCGCTTTCGGGATGGCCACCACCTCTGCATGTTTCCACACAGAGGGGTAGACACCCGAGCGAAGGACCTGGTTGAAGATACCCGCCAGCAGCGGATGGGCCCCTGCTGGAAGGTTCCTCAGCAGGTGGTTGGTGACCCCATCAGCGCCTCCGACCTTCCTAGTATTGAGCGCCTTCAGTTGTGCGGCCACCTCCGCCTCGGAGATGTCTTCGATGACGTCCCCATCGTCCCTTGCCTCCAGGAACACTGGGAGTTGCTCGGCTACCCGCTGGATGTGGTCCTCATCCAGATTGTCGTCCACCGGGGTGAACGACGCTTGGAATTGGTCCGCCAGGACACCTGCTTTGCCGTCTGGGCTGCAGACGACGTCTTGCCCAACCAGTATTGGTGGTATGCGCTGTCGGCGGCGCAGAAACGACTTCACCGTGCGCCAGATGCTGCCGTCCTCTGGGTCAAGGGAGGCGACGAAGGCCGACCACTTGCTATTCCTGTGCGCCTCAGCCGCTGCTTTGATGTCTCTACGCATGCGGTTGAGGCGTCGCTTCGTCGCGGGTTGGCGGGTGAGCTGCCACTCCCGGAATAACCTGTTCTTCTCCCTGATGGCCTCCCGTAGCTGAGGCGGTAGGTTGCGGGAGAAGTCCCTGGGCCCCTGTGGCTGGGGAGGGGTGGCTGCGTCGGCGGCGTGCAGGAGCTGGCGGGAGAGGACACGCAGAGCGGCGTCCGCTCCCACTGCATCGGGATCCGGTATGCCCGCGATCGATTCCAGGACCATCTCCTGGAAGCGCTCGCTGTCCATGCGCCGGTACGTCTGTCGGCGAGGTGGCAGGGTGGCTCCGGCGACATCTATGTCGAAGACCACCGGCAGGTGGTCTGACGACAGTGCACACCGTGTGGAGGCGGTTGTGTGGTGCCCGATGCCTTTTATGACTGCGACATCGAGCACGTCCGGCCGTCCCCTGGCTGGGTAGATAGTGGGCTCCTGTGGGCCCAGGGTCAGGGCGCCATTCCTCGCAGCAGCGCGGGAAAGTCGGCGGCCACTGACATTCGTGAGGCGGGAGTTCCATTCCAGGTGCTTCGCATTGAAGTCACCCGCAATGAACACCCTCCCCCCAACTGCCAGCAGCGCGTCGACGTCCGCCTCCTGTAGGTGTCCGCGTGGTGGCCTGTATACTGCCACAAACGTGATCTGCCCGGCTGTCGTGGTGACCATCACCCCAGTGGCTTCCAGGGTTGCCAGGTCAGGAAGTTGCACCGGGTGGTGCCTGAGTGATGCACGTACATAGACGGCGGTGCCACCGCCGGCTGTTGGCCTGTCATTGCGGTAGCAAACATAGTTTGCTACACGCACGTGGACCCCAGGTTTAAGGTGAGTTTCGCTGACCAGGCAGAGGTCAATGGCCTCGTCCCGCATGAACTGGCGAAACTCACCTTGTTGGGGGAGTAGGCTGTTTGCGTTGAAGCCGCAAACGGTCAGTCCATGGATGAGTGGATTATCCATGGTGCGGCTTCATGGTGACGGTAGCAGCCTGGAGGGCCTCCGTGACTGCCGTGACTAGCACGGGCAGTTGTTGGAGCAGGGCAGAGAGAGAGCCCAGAAGGGCTCCCAGGTCTGCAGCTCCTGGTCCTGGTGATGGTGCAGGTACAGCCGCAGCGGCGGGCGCGGGGGCGACCGGGCGCGGCGTCGCCGTCGCGTCCGGTCGCTGGACCGCGCGCCTAGCAGCCTGTGGCGCGGGAGTGTTGAGTGGACGGGCAGTGCGTCGTCCACCCTGGTGGTGGTCAGCCTGGGAGGCAGCCTGTGGGGCTGACGAGCCAGGCGCGGTGGATGGTGCGGTCTCGTTCGAGTCCCGTGGCGGAAGTGGCGGGAAGGCCGCTTGTCGTGTCGTGGTGGCGTCAGCGGACTCCCCCTTGGTGGCGGAGGCGTAGCTGGTGCCAGGTTGCACCTTCCGGGCGGGTGCTGATCGTCCGTTCTGCCGTGGGCGGCGACGGAATGCAGCGCAGCCTCTGTAGCTCGCCACATGTGGCTCGCTACAGTTGCAGCACTTCGGCGCCTCCTCTCTCTTCTTCGTACAGTCCCGACTCTGGTGGGAGTCGGCGCACTTCACACAGCGGGCCGGCATGGAGCAGTAGCGAGCCACGTGGTCAAGGCCCTGGCAGGAGAAGCACTGGGCGCGCCTCCCCTTGGCCTTGAGCGGCTCTACCTCCACCCCAATGCGGGCCACCATCTGCAGCTGGAAGATTTTGCGGTTTTCAAAGTTGTCTGGGAGGACAACTAGGAAAAGAGGCATGTCTCGCCTCGTCCTGGGCGACTTCATGATGGTCACGGAGCTGGCCATGTAGCCCAGCCCCGCCAGTTCTTCTTTCAGGTGCGACGGCTCCATCTTCAGCGGGAGGCGGCGGAAAACCACCTTCAGCTGCTTCACGGGCTCCGCATTGTGCGTAAAGCAGTGGAGCTTGTCCGTCTCAATGATCTTCATGGCTGCGCGGTAGTCTTCCATGGTGGCGGTCGAAACCCGGTAGAGGTCTCGCCCGACACATTTGACCTTGGCAGCGGACGCAACTGTCTCAAATTTCTCAAGGAAGGACTTGTAAGTGCCCGTCCATGAGACAGTTATCGGCGGTGGGGCGGGTGCCCGCCTCTTGGGTGGCTCAGCGGCCTCCATGGCCTCCGTGTCGTCAACATCGATGAATGAGTTCGTCGTCGGGAGCGGCTGCACTGTTTGGAGCCGTTTGGCCCGAGCAGTGTGCCGCCGCTTTGGGACGGTGAACCCGTCGTCTGGTGTCTGGTCTGCCTCAGTGGGGGCAGGGTCGTCAGCCATCTTCTGCTTCTGGCTTCGCCTGCAGGTAGACTGGGAGAATGTGGAGGAGTCGTCCTCCTCTACTGCTGCCGGCCTCTTCCTGGAGAGCGGCTGTGTTGCCATGGCTTCCGCCTCGAGCAGGTCGCCAAGGTTGGCCTCTACGATAGTGTCGTCACGTGGCAGGACGGTGACGTCTTCTCTCGTCACGCCTGGCGGTACGGTTTCCGGTATATCTGTGGCCTCTTCACTGGAAGAGACCGGAGTGGCAGCCAGCAGTGCACCAGTTTCTTCTACAACTGGGACTGGTGGCGCAACACTCATCGGGGCCGCCGCTGACAGAACAGCGTCGCCTGTATTGAACACGCCTGTCAGGGCTCCCGACGGTACTCGTTCCTCTTCATTGACCACGCAACCGAGTGACTTGAGGTACTGGTGGAACAAGTGGAGAGCTCGTTCGTCGGCTGCTCGTTCCTGGTAATCAGTATCTCGCGACATTCGGTGCAGAATGACGTACAATTGCGCCGCCGTAAGCGGGCCTGTTTCCCTAGAATATGCCGTCTCATGGTCCGTTGTCGTTCGCTGCGTCGTCGTAAGTGGGGGGCCGGATGGGGCCGCAGACGGGGCGGACTCGGTCGCCCGAGCCCGTCCCGCCTGGCGGCGATCCGCCACACCCTTCGCTTGAGTAGCACGGTCCTGCTTGCACTGCATCGCTAACTCGAAGTGCGCCTCGCGCCACAGGCCCAGCCAGTGTCGCGGGCGGGCGCGGACGGCCGAGAGAGCGGCCGCCACTCTGCGCGCCGCCGCGCCGCGCCTCCCGCGCTTGCTACCGCCCAACGTCCGACAGCCTGTGCGGAGCAGCCCCACACCTGCGCCACAACCACCCGCGCCTTTCAAACCACCGAGGATGGGGCTACACACAGCCACACCACAGTCGCCAACCAGTCGCCACGGCGGCGCCGCAAACCACGGCCAAACTGCAGCCACCGCGCGCTACAGCCTGGGTCGGCCCGCCGAGAATCGCCGCCCACGCCCAAATGCCGCCCCCACAGCCCCAGCCGACGACCCGCCACAATGGCCAAACCTTCGGCAAAAGCCCCACACCGTCGCCGCGGCAGCCCGGCCAGCGCGGCCGGCGCCACAGCCACACAAGCGGAGGCGTGCGGCGATGACGGCCGTGCAAACGCACCGCCGCCGCCCCATCGCCCTCCCACCGTTTCCCGATCGGCCCGCAGCCGTCGGGCCACGTCCTCCTCCTCTCGCCCGCCAACATTCACAGCCCTTTCGTTCGTTTCCCAACAATTCAATTGCGCCCGCCGCAAAACGGGCGCCGCCTGCAAAGCAACATGCTCCGCCGGAGCGCCCCTCGCCGCTTACGAGCCAACCCCTCGCCCGAGGCAAACCGAAATCCGCAAACTACAGACCAACCCAATCTGCCGTCAGCACACACGACAGCCAACATCACGCGTTACGAGTTAGACATTAGGTTCACACGTCTAGGTTCGGTTCGGCGGACGTGGGTTAGGTTAAGGCCACTTGGGTTAGGTTAAGCATTCAAACACACGTCAGGCGTCAGAGGTTAGGTTAGGTTAGGTTACGTTACGTTACGTTACGTTACGTTAGGGGCACTTGGGTTAGGTTAAGGGTCGGTGTTAGGTTAAGCGTCAAACTTAGGTTAAGCATTCAAACACACGTCGGGCGTCAGAGGTTAGGTTAGGTTAGGTTAGGTTAAGGCCACTTGGGTTAGGTTAAGCCTCAAACTTAGGTTAAGCATTCAAACACGTCAGGCGTCAGGTGGCCGCAGCAGCCGCACCTACCTACCTACCTACCTACCTACCTACCTACCCGCCCACCTTACGGCCGGACAGCTTAGCTTACTTGGCGCTGAGGCTGACCTCACCGCACCTCACGTTACGCTACGCTACAGGTTCGGTTCGGTTCGCTCAGCTTAGCTTAGCTTAGCTTAGAGCTTAAGCGCCGAGGTCGTATTAGGTTGGTTCACCTTCGGGCGCCACACTTTGGGTGTAAAGGTCGCGTCGGGTCGTCGGCACGCCGCAAAAACAAAAACGAAGCCACAGACAACGCCGACAAACGGGCAGCACGACCACGACCAGATACCGAGACACACGGACCACCCACCGGCCAAAGGGCACCAAACAACAAACCAGAGCACCACGTGTCGACCAGAGCAACCCGCCGCTCACGCGACGTGGCTGGCACCGAAGGGCCGCCGCAACTGCGCTTTCCGCGCCGGGCCGGATGCACGTGCGGCAACACCACCACCGCACACAGCCGCTGTGCAACATCAACAACACGCCGCGGTCGCAGCCACAACGCCAGCACACGTTTGCACCACCATTCACACGCACCGCACAAACAGCTCTCGCCGACAACACAAACACACACCGCAACGACGCCGCCGCCTCTACTTGTGCCGGCCACCCACCCCACCGACGGCGCACCTGTCGGCAGTCGGCAGTCGACACGGGAAACGCACACCGCCACTTCGCTCGCGCGCACGCCACCAACCAGTCGTCGTCTCCAAAACAACAAACAAACATAGGGCAGGCAACAAAACGGCTCGCACGAACCGTCCACAAAACTATCAAAGCACAGCCTCTGGCTAACGGCCACGACGCTGCGGCACGCTGCTCCTTTCCCCGCCCCACTCGATTCACAAAGTCACGCGACACCGCCAACGACGGGCTCGCTTCCCGCAACCGACACCTTTCCGCCACTACGCACAGCCGCACCCGACGCCCGTGGCAACGACACAACTACTGCACTATCCCACCGCCGCCTCCCCCTTCCCGTACACACAGCCTGCCAGCCAGCCAGCCAAAACCACACCAACGACCCAAACATGCACGTGCAACGGCACACCCCAACCAGTCAACGTCGACAACCGCACGCACGGCTCGAAACCGGCGTCCTTCCACGTTGCCATCAAGCTACACACAAGACACAAGGAACCGACAACAGCAAGCCTGCCTGCCCGCCCGCCCCACTCTCACGCCGCAAAAAGCACACCGAAACCGCCAAAACGCACATTCCCTTCGCACTGACACCGACCGGCTCGCTACCACCACACCTCTCGGCAGCCGTTTCGCAAACATGACACGGCGCGACATGACATCACGACCAACTCTCCTTTCCCCGACGCCTTCGGCCGGAGCACAACGCCGCCAATTCGCCACACAGTCACACAGTCGACAAGCGCCCGCAAACACATACCTCTCCTCTCTCTCGGCCGCCCGACGCGCCAACCGCCACACCGCCAGCCACTCGCAATTGTGCACTGCCGCCAGCCACACGTCCAACACGCCGCGCCGCCTCCGGCCACCCGCCAGGGGGCGCTCACGTCCGCGACAACAGCGCGGCCCGCCGGGCCAAACAGAACCGAGCCGCCCGCCGCTGCTCTGCACTCGGCACGCCACACCCTGCTGCGGACCGGGCTCGTCTCTCTGTACATCTTCCTGCGCATCAACAAAACGAGGCAAGCGAGCACACCCCGTCACAACGCCACATCACGCAAATGCCGTGCCGACCTCTTGTGTCTACCGCCTAAATTGCACTCACCAGCCACCCCTTCTTCTTCCTACCTATCTATCCGTGCGTCTGTGTCGGTCCGCGCGTGACGCCTCTCAACATCCGCCGTCGCCGTCCCCGTTTCCGCCCCAATGCCATCGTCGCGCCGCCTCCTCCTCCTCCTCCTCCTCCTCCGCCGCCCCTGTCCGGCCCGCACCACACCATACACCGCTGCTTGTCCCGGCCGTTGCCACCAAAGGCGCCTACCGCAAACGCGCCACGCCGCAGCCCCCGTGCGTGCATCTCCGTGCCGACGCTGCCTCTCTGCCCTCCCGCACGCACTCGACCGACCGACATGCACTGCGTCGACAACACAGTCTCTGGCTCCGCACTGCGTGTTCCGGTACGCACGCTGAAACACGTACGTACTCATTACCAGCGATGGCGAGGCACGACACAATCTCTGACCAGAGCGTTTCTTATCGTCGCTAGTCTGCGCCACACGACACTAGTAGCACGTAGCGGGTCGGCAGGAACAGTTGTCATCTATATGTGGCGGGTCGGGAGAGGTAGTAGTCAGTCGACAGTATTAGCGAGTGGACGATTGTACTGAGCGGGCGGCGGCGTGCTCTTCTCGCGACTCTGGTCTCCGTTCGGGACGATGCATATTGTCATAAAAGGTAAGGTAATGAAGGTGCATTGCGCAAATCTCATAATGTGTGTCAATTGTAACTATTTTCTTCACAACAAAATGCCCCAATAATACTTTGTTTCCAAAGTAACTTTTTTAAAGTAAAACCATTCATTTCCATTTAAAGAATATTTCCTACGCATTTCCTCCAACAATCAAAATTAAATGTGAGCCGGCATTCATTGCACGAAGCTGTGTACAGGTATCTACAATTAAGAGCACATATAGATGCAGTTTGTTTTCTCTTTTGTCTTTTTTTTTATTGACGTAACGATCTTTTGCTCTTTTTATTCTGATTTGTACGTAGGCTGTTTGTTTAGATTTTTATATTGGTAATGCCACGTAGCGCTCTGTGTCAAAATCACTGCCTGTGCTGTGTGCAGTCTGTGGCTAGTTTGCATTGTTGTCATGAACTGCTATAGCTGGATGTGAACAGCGCGTAGCGTTGCGCAGTTAGGGGTGAGCCGCCAGCACTGGTGCATGTGAGGAGAGAGATGGCGGACTTTTCAAATAACATATATTATGACTGGTGATGATATTAAGGGTAAGTACATTGTTTGTTGTTCTCTAGTAAACATCTTTACTTTGCTAACTATCCCTATCAGTAGTTAGTGCCCTCCGTAGTTTGAATCTCTTATTTAGCTGGCAGCAGTGGTGCTCGCTGTATTGCAGTAGTTCGAGTAATGAAGATTTTTGTGAGGTAAGTGATTTCCGAAAGGTGTACTTTTTTTTAATGTTACTCAGGGCCATTCTTTTGCAGGGATCTTTGATAGGTCAGATTGCGTTGCGCTCAAAATATTGTGTGTCAGTCTAAGCACAGTTTTGTACACATTGTTGTTCAAAGGGGGACGTTTCAGAATACAGGGCCGAAGGTCAGCCAGCGCTGCCCTTACAACGTTTATCGGGTTTTCAATTATGTCTGTTGAGATGTTCATGGTTCATTATTTCCATTCATCATATTATCGCGCGTTTCTCATCAATCTTCGTTCGTTCATTTTCTAGGGACGTTAACAACATTCTGGCACATCTTTATCATCATTCACTCACTCACTTACTTACTTACGACTATTTGTGCGGGGAGGTTACACTTGGGTCCATTTCCATTTCCATTTACATTCAATGTTGATAGACCTTTTTTTTTTTTTTTGTTGTTTTGTTGCTGGCAGGTTACAAAAGGCCTCATTTTATGTTGGTTGCAGCAGCGTTTTTCTCCTTCTTCTAGTGTTTTCCCCGCCCCCGCCCCCGCCCCCGCCCCCGCCCCTCCCGCATCCGTCGGTCTCACCACGTTCACTGACAGCCGCGTCTGCGGCTACACCACAACGGCCCCCTCCCGGCAACCCATTCGTTTTCTCTTCTTTTGCACAAAAACAACGCCGCACGCGCCAGCCGAGCGCAGCGCAAGCCACCCACACCGCGCCCCTCCCCGTCTTTATAGCCTCCCCTTCTTGTTTTCTTCGTTTGCCCCCTCCCATCTCCCGAATGCCATGCCATGCCAGCAGCGTTACGCGTGCCCCTCCCCTGTCCACACACTACCGCGAAACGAACAGCCTTCCGGGCCACATGCAGGGCACGCCCACCGCCATTCCCGGACGCAATTCTCAAAACAACACACACACACACACACACAAAATGAACGCACTATCGCACTTCGCTTCTCTCTCTCTCTCTCTCTCTCTCTCTCTCTCTCTCTCTCTCTCTCGTCCCTTCCCTTTAACGAAAGACAAACAAACCCCAGTTAACACACTTTCTCGACACCTTCATGTAGGGAGGGAGGGAGGGAGGGTGCGTGCGTGCGTGCGTGCGTGCGTGCGTGCGTTATCTCGACCGTGACGGCAACCATCGACGATCCATTTCCCCCACTGGTAAAACATGTTCACTAACACCTACAGACATCATTCCGTACACACACAATGGCTTTGCACACGAACATAGACGGCACGGGCACTGTCATACATTCTTCCTCAGAACCATCTCAACGAACGTTACATACACATCCGGGAAAGCAAAGCAACGCAACGCACAATTCAGCCGTCAAAGGTAACGTTCACACGTTCACCACGGCAGACACTTACCGCCGCGCCGTTACACGCATTTCAGTGCGGCTACAATACACACACCTCCGACACGGGAACGTTCCGTTGCTCTACACTGCGTTTCTCCGTTTTGTTTGGTTTTTTTTCCCGTCTTTTCTCTCTCTCTCTCTCTCTCTCTCTCTCTCTATTTTTTTTCCCCTCTGTCCTTTCCACCACCATTCTCTCCTCACGTTCTGCCCAGACATTCGACCGATCAGAGGTTCACCTTTCGGTAACCGTTCTCAGCGCGACGGTGTACCAACGGTATGACGGTATGACGGGTGTTCAAGACGTCCGTTGCGTGATGCCGGTGTACCGCGCCGATCGACAGTTTCCCAGAGGCGACGGATCGGACCACATCACCGACACACACAAACACGTGTACGCACATTCGCCAAAGCGACCGTCGTCTTCTAGCGTCGCGCTTACTGTACTGTACTGCACTGGACACGCGTGCATGCATCTTCAATGACGACGTCGGTGTGCGTGCGTCGTACGCACAAGCAGACACAGTCAGTCAGACACGACTATCGAAATCAGAGTCGGAGGAAAGGAAAGGTACATCATCGTGCGTGTCGCCCGTACAATGCAATACCCATTGGTGTCTCAATGCGCGTTCATTTAAACGTCACTCACACGCCTCCACGCTGCATTTACAGACACATTTCACCCTCGCCATGTATGGCGTGCAAACCGACCCGCAAGCGGCCGTCGTTACACACTGACATTCCCAACAATCGCGTTTCGTTTCCATCCCGTCACGTAACTAACCGGCACCTCCATCCAAAGGACACATCACCGATCGCACTTCCCCCCCCTCGCAGACAGGTAACACCAACGAGTTGTGCGCACGTGCCTCCATTCCACGTCATACCGTGGCCGTACCCCGCAACACGCGACGCGCCCCCCATCAATCAAATTCATCGCATCGGCCACCCCACCCCGTCGCAACCAAAGCGGTAGCTATTGCCGCCGTCCACCCACTCACACACAAAACAACAACAACAACAATTCCGCCCTTCCCGCAAAGGCCATTTGGTGGCCCTGAAAAGGGCCGTTTTGCCGCTCTCGCAACGGAGGAGCCTTCTCTCCTCTCCTTCCATTCCAGAGCCACCTCCTTACTTGGAGCTCGTGTACTTGGTCACCGCCTTCGTGCCCTCGCTCACGGCGTGCTTGGCCAGCTCGCCAGGCAGCAACAGCCGCACAGCGGTCTGGATCTCGCGGGACGTGATGGTCGAGCGCTTGTTGTAGTGCGCCAGGCGGGACGCCTCGGCCGCGATGCGCTCGAAAATGTCGTTCACGAAGCTGTTCATGATGCTCATCGCCTTCGACGAGATGCCCGTGTCAGGGTGCACCTGCTTCAGCACCTTGTAGATGTAGATGGCGTAGCTCTCCTTCCTCTTGCGCTTCTTCTCCTTGTCGCCCTTCGAAATGTTCTTCTGCGCCTTGCCAGCCTTCTTGGCGGCCTTCCCGCTAGTCTTGGGCGGCATCTCAAACAAGAACGTACGGCAGCAACACCAGTAGCAAGCGCTCCGCTCTACTCAGCGTCTCCCCACACAGTGGCACCCAGCGCGCCCCGCCGCCGCACCTTTACCAGCTCGCCCCGTTGCGGCCGCCGACCAATGGGCCGCGAGCGCAACCGGCCGCCGCACCCGAGAGCATAAAGGACCCCCACCCCCGTCCAAACACAGACAGACACAGACAGGGCGGACACAATTGCAGAGACAGCCACTCCTGGCCCAAGCAACATACACGTGAGGGAATCGACTGCGACAGACGCGCCTCCCGTAGACGCACCAGCGACAGACGAGACTGCAAATGACGAACCAAAAGCAGACACGTCCTCCCAAACACACAACACACATGACACACCGGCCCAAATACACAACCCACAAAACACCATACACGACACACCGGCCACAGACTCACCCCAGAGCCCAAAGCCGGCACACACAGGCAGCAGCGCCGCAGCAGAATGTTCGCCCGCCACAGCCGAGGAACCGGAAGATAACGGGACCTTCGAACTGGCGCGGCGCACGGCCAAGGCTACGCCACCACCAACCGCGGCCGGCACTGCATGCGCCACACAAAATAAGTTCGCCGCGCTCGATGAAGACGCGCAAGCACAAGCACCACCACCACTGACACAACAAAACGCACACACCCCAAAACACGAAAAACTGCCACCCATAGTAGCCACATTCCCTGACACCTACAAAAAGATGTACGATCTTATCACCGCCGCCATAGGCGACGAGCGCTTCCACGCAAAATCGGCCGGCGGAGATAAGATCAAAATCACACTAAAAACACTGGAAGACTACACCACCGTCAAGAACACACTAAAAACTCACAAAATAGCACACTACACCTACCCAACAGGCGCACAGAAGACCCTGAAAGTCGTTCTGAGAGGCTTTCCCACACGCACCGATCCCGTCGATATCAAAGAAGCCATAACGGCGAAAGGATACGACGTAAGATCGGTACGCAAACAGGGCTCAAACAACCGAGACCCGCTCTACTGTGCCACACTAATCGACACCCCACAGCACCGGAAGCTGTTCCAGGAAACCCGACTAATGGGCCTTGGAATAACTACGGAGCCACTCAAGCAGAGAGCAAGGGCACCTCAGTGCTTCAATTGCCAAATCATCGGGCATGTTAACTATCACTGCGATATGCCACCACGCTGCGTGAAGTGCGCTGGCAACCATGCGTCCAGGGAGTGCCGAATGACGCCCCAGGACAAGCCAAAATGCGCAAACTGCAGCGGCGCACACACAGCCAGTTACCAAGGCTGTCCAGCACACAAGAGGGCCAAGGCCCGACAAACAGGGCAGATCACAAACAACAGAAACACCAACCAAGCACTAACACGAAACAACACTAACAAACCAACCAGCACCACTCAAAAAACGCAAACAGATAACACTAAAACAAAACCACGAAACAAAGAAAAAGAAGACAACGCAAACACGCAAACCTCCCGCCCAAGTACACGACCACAGGACGACACACGCTCTTACGCAAGAGCAGTATCACCCGCACAGACCCCCACAACAGAAAACACGAACCCAGCAGCAGCAACAACAACACAAACAAGCAACACACCCATACACCACTTCTCCCAAGCCCTGACGGAAGTCATCAAGCTCATGGACAAGCTGATGCAGACCATGACAAAGAAATTTGACCAGCTCTCCGCCGACATCTCATCGGCAGTTAGGCCCTCGCAGTCCACTGCGACAACAAGCGCTACAACACCGCAACATGGCTAGGCCAGCAATTCAGGGTTTCAAACTATGCACGTTTAACGCCATGAGCCTCTTCCCTCAGGGTCTAGAATTTAGACAATTCCTGGCGGAAGAAGAAATAGACATATGCATGGTGCAGGAGACCAACCTGAAACCGGGAATCAGAGTTTCTGCACCAAACTACCTCTGCTACAGACGAGACCGACCAACTGCAGGGGGCGGGGTAGCAATCTACATAAAAAGGGGGATTCCGCACCACCAGATTCACACACCAGAAATGACGCAGTTGGAAACAGTAGCACTAGAGGTACAGACATCCACAGGACCGGTAACTGTGGTGTCAGCATATCGACAACCCAAAAACCGCAGGTTAGTTGAAGACGACATCGTCAAATTAGGACAAATTGGAGGCAAGCTGATACTTGGAGGAGACCTAAACTCCAAGCACTCCGACTGGAATTCCAGGAGGACAAACCAAGCCGGCCGACAATTAAAAAGCATCGCGCGCATCCACCACATGCACGTGTGGGCCCCCGAGGAGCCCACACACTTTCCCAGAAACGGAAACAACCCGGATGTAATCGACGTAGCAATCACCAAAGGTCTCGCAGGGTTTGTGGCGGCGCATTCACTGAATAGAATGTCGTCCGATCACAACCCTGTCACATTCGAGATTGACATCGGCGGCTGGCTACCGCGCAACCAGCATTCAACCTCGTACAAACGCATCGACTGGGAAAGATTCAAAACACAAGTCATGGAAGAACTTACCAACACCCCGCTCCCGACAGAGGACACAGAACAAACGCTGAGTACCTTCACAGACGCGGTCCTGCAAGCAGCACAGGGCGCAACACCTGAATTACCTCCGCCCCCTCCCCACACACAGCGACTGCCACCCCAGCTGCTTGCCCAGATTAGGCACAAAAACAGGACCGCGAAGGAATGGAAACTTACGCGAAATCCGGACACCAGGAAGCTGCTTAATAGGCTACAGAGAGAACTCAAGGTGGCGCTCACTGAGCACAGAAACCAGCAATGGTCAAACCGCCTTACAGCTCTCAAAGTGCAGGATAACAGCCTCTGGCAAGCCACCAAGCAGTTCACTAAAAGACGCGCAAGAATGCCGCCTCTGCACGGCGAGAGAGGACTAGTGTTCAGCGCCCAAGATAAAGCCAACGCACTCGCCGACGTCTTTGAGAAACAGTTCACACCAGCAGAGGCGCAGGATCACGAACATGAAAGAATGGTCCGCAGACAACTAACCGCATTCCTGGCAGCGGATGACGACGTCGATGACGATCCACCTGCCTTCTCCACGGAGGAGGTAGCGAAAGCCATCAAAACGCTGCCCAACAAGAAAGCCCCAGGACACGATCTCCTCACCAATGAACTGCTTAAGCACCTGCCCCAGCTAGCGATAGAAAAATTGACAGAAACGTTCAACGAAATCACGCGATCACAAAAATTCCCTCAACAGTGGAAACACGCGGAAGTGGTCGCGATCGCTAAGCCTGGAAAAGATCCCATCTTTCCCCAGCACCATCGCCCCATAAGCCTACTCCCAACACTGAGTAAGCTGTACGAGCGCCTCATCCTAGTGCACATAGACAGGCACATAAGAAGAGAGAACATGCTCCCCAAATTCCAGTTCGGATTTCGCAACCAACACTCAGCACCCCAACAACTCATGCGAGTGGTCGAAGCCGCAACAGAAGCCTTTAACCGGAAAGGCTACTGTGGACTAGTGCTGCTAGACGTAGCCAAGGCTTTCGACAGTGTGTGGCACACTGGACTATTGTACAAATTGTACACGTTAGGATTCCCTGGCCATGTCGTTAGGCTCCTGAAGAGCTACCTAGCCAACCGCACATTTTGCGTCAAAGTGGACACTGCGAGGTCCTCAAAGCGCACCATCAAAGCTGGAGTTCCACAGGGATCGGTGTTAGGCCCAATACTGTACAACCTGTACACGGCCGACACACCGACTGCCCCACAGACCCAGACAGCCCAATACGCCGACGACACGGCATTCTTCGCCGTTAGTACAAATAGGGGGATAGTGACGACAAGACTCCAAAACCTACTTCACCAGACAGAAGCCTGGGCCAGGAAATGGCGGATTACAATAAATGGGGAGAAAACACAAGCGATAATGCTCACCCAAAGGAGAGGCAAACGCAACCCTGCCCACCGCCCACGACATAACAGACAACTACGACTACACAGACGCGACATCCCATGGAGGGACACGGCCAAATACCTGGGTGTCACCCTTGACAAAAGACTGACATGGCGCGCACATATCGACGACATCAGAAGGAAGGCCAGCGCCAGACTCAACGACATCTACCCCATACTAAATACCAAAAGCAGCTTGGCGGCAACTACAGGAGTGAGGCTGTACTGTACGCTTGTCCGCCCTATCATTGAATATGCCTGCCCAGTCTGGGGCTATGCAGCCAAAACGCACCTGCAAAGGCTGCAGAGAGTCCAAAATCGGGCACTCAGACGGGCAATTCACGTCAGGACGCGCTTCCCCACTGCCGACACCCACGAGGCAACGGAAGTAAAGATGCTCAAAGATAGGTTCAGAGAACTCGCGGTAGCATTCTACCAAACCGCGAGCCGCTCTGAAAACCAACTGATAAACAACTTAGGCAACTACAACACTGACAACTTAAAATACAGGAGGCCAAAATGCATCCTAAATTAAAAACACAAAATAGCGGTTCACAAAAACTAGCATAAAAAGCAAGGACTAAAACAAAAAGTAAGGTGCATGTTTAATGCAAAATTTAACGTACAGGCTTGGAGGAAATGTCAAAGGACAAAGAACCTCCACCACAAGACTACTCAACGTCCGAGTACGTCAAATATGCGAAAGAGAGGCGGCGCCGCGGCAGACGAGCCGTGGGTGCCGACCGGAGCGGACCGAGAGCCGCGCAGCAGCAGCAGTCGTCGAGCGAGCGCAGTGCCCGCGCACCCACCCCACCCCCCACCACTGCACCGAAGGGGACACCGCAGCCGCCGCGGAACAAAGCGCCAGCGCAAGCGGTGACCAGCCGTCTTCTTCCTCAACAACGAGAAGGCAGAACAGCGCCATCGCACCTCCTACACCGAGGTGCTTCGAAAAGAGCAAATTTTGTCGTGTTTCCCGCAATTTTGTCATGTTTCCCGCAATCTTGTCGTATCGGTCTGTCTGAGCAATCGGGCAGACAAGCAAAAGTGTCGTGTTCATCTACCTAGCGCAAGCGGGTAGACAAGCAAAATTGTCGACACACTAGCGTCGCACGGCAGCTCTTGCTGCCTCCTCCCACCAGAGTAGGGTAATCTCCGTACCAGGGCCGGTGGCGCAGCCCCGATACCCGCGTACGTGTAGATCAGGCCAAATCAGCCCACAGCTACCCTACGGTGTCAACAAGTGGGACTGAGCTGGGACAATCACTGGTGCGACCACACACACCACACACGACCACATCATGGACACGGAAGATCGAGGTGGGACTACCCACTCCCGATCGCCCCCCCGTAACACTGACGCCGGAAAAGAAGAAGCAGCTACACCAATGGCCGACTCCCGCACAGTGACTTACATCGTGGAGAATCTCCCCCACGATATCACACAGAAATCAATGGCAGCTAAGATAAACTCATTTGTAGAGTATGCGGTCAGGTCAGAGATTAGGTCTCTGAATGTCGTAAGAAATGGGAGGGCCTACATCAACTCCACAACTAGAGGGCGGGAGGACTACCTCCAAAGGATCTTCCGACACCACATAGTGTCCTCAGTAACAGTGCGCCCAGACAGAGTACGCGAACCGAGACAGCCCATGCAAAGGTCTCGAAAGCCACCCCTCAGCGCCGTCATTAAAAAAGTGCCGCTAGATGTAGAGGCTAGTGACGTAATACAACAGCTACGCGAACAGGGCCTCGATGTAGAGAGGGCTTGGCGTCTTACTTCAAGAGAGAGGCAAGCTCCCACTAGAAACTTTCGAATAATATCGCGTAATCAAGAAACGATAGATACCATACTCACAAATGGCGTCGTCATTGATTACGCAAAAAAAGAGGCGGAACCCTCCAAACTTCCTCCACCGCAGCCGGCGCAGTGCGGGCAGTGCCTGGGCTTTGATCACTCCACAGTGAACTGCAAGGCGCAGGCAAAGTGTCCGCAGTGCGGAGGCAATCACAAACTCACCCGGTGTGACGCCAAAAACCCGGAGAAGTGTGCGAACTGTGAAGGCGACCACTCAGCTCTATCTTATAAGTGCCCCAAACGTCCAAAAATAGCCGAAAAAGAAGAGCTACGTGCACCGATAAAGATCATGGACGAACCTACACCCGTCCCACCCACAGAAGAACTCCAGCAGGAAATGGTCCTGAAGAATGACTTCCTCCGGACCCTCACTGGAGCACTCGTCAGCCTGTTCCAGGACCGACGAGAAGAAATCGTAAAAACAGTGAACCAGGTGTCGCAGCAAATCTTACACAAGAGCATTAAGGCGACCCAGTCAGGAGTCTGCCTCCATGTAACGGTGGCAGACAGGGTCAGTCCGGCAACACAACTCGACATAACACACAACCCGCAATCACCTACACAACCACAGACACCTACCACACAAACATCACAACCCCCACAAACACCTACACACCATCACCAGACACCCACCACACAAACGCCCCAACCGCAACACGCACCCGCACGTACACAGAACACACCACACCCACACACTTCCAGAAACCAAACCTACTAAAACCCTAGTCGCGGTACGAACATGGCCGACCACCAACAGCAGTTAAATCTCCTCTTCGCCAACGCGAGAGGAGTCAAAGACAGGAGAACACTGCTCACGCACACGCTATTGCGCAACAACATACACGTGGCCGGCATCGCCGAAACGTGGCTGTCTCAGGGGAAGCAGTGCAATATACCGAAGTTTAACTGCTTCCGCAAGGACAGAGACAGAGACGGTAGAGGCGGAGTCGCGCTATACGTGCGCAATACGATAGCGGCTACGGAAGTTCCTCCCCCCGCACAGCTTGGAGACACAGAGATCGTCATGGTCAAACTAAAGGGCCACAACGCAAGGACCGTAACAATTGCTTGTTTGTATAACCCTCCTAATAACCCTCTTCCGATCCACGCGATACGACACCTTATGACGAAAGACAGATACATCTTACTAGCTGACCTGAATGCGCGACACGAGAGACTTGGGGACCACAGCACAAACCACAACGGACAAATCCTCTTTGACCTTCTGACGACCGAACCTATAGACCGCCTCCCCATCTACCAACCCACTTTTATAGGCCACCAAGGAACGTCAGCGCCCGATCATGTCCTATACAGCCCTACCATCAGTGACTCAATAGCCAATGCGGAAGTCGGCAACTCAATAACAAGCGACCACCTCCCCATCCTCTTTTCCACAAATGCAATAGCCCCACCGAATCCTCCACCAATCAGACGAACTATACGACAGTACTCAAACGCCGACTGGAATAAATACAAAGACGTACTCGAACAAGAACTATCAATCCCCATGACCGTGACAGACCCCCACGACCTGGAACTCGCCACGACTAAAATAGAATCAGCTTTTAAACACGCAATAGACGAAGCCATACCGCAAATCACCATAGACAACTGGAAACCTACTATCCCCCGAGAAGCTCTCGACCTAATACAACGGAAAAGACGACTACAAAGAGAGATGAGACGAACCAACAACCCGAACTTACGACAAACCTGGAACCGACTGAACAATCGCGTCAAACAAATAATCTCGACACATCGACAAAGACAGTGGGAAGAAACATGCGAGAGACTAAACTACAGAAACGGAGGACAATTCTGGAAACGATTTAAAACACTGACGGGACAAAGAGCGACAACTACCACCACACTAATTACAAACAACGAGCCAACGACAGACCCACAACAACAAGCCGACATCTACAAAGACGTGTTAGAAGACGTATACTCCTTCCCACATGACAACAACTTCGACGAGGTTTTCAGACGAACGGTAGAACTCCGACTCCCACGTCTACTTAACACACACACAGTAGAGACGGAAAACGAAAACTCCCTAACTAAACCGATAACTGACAAAGAAATAATGGACGCGATACTAACGGGACGGAACTCAGCGCCAGGCCTAAACGACATACGACGAATTCACCTACAAAAGGCCCCTCTCCTTACACTCATCCCTATCCTATCCCTCATATTCAATTATTGCATCAGTACAGAGACCATCCCAACTGCCTGGAAAACAAGCAAGACGATCATGATCCCTAAACCAGACAAAGTAAGAACAGACCCACGATCCTACAGACCCATCTCTCTTTTAGACGTACTGGGAAAAACCTATGAAAGAATCATCACAGACAGACTCAAGACATACGTAGAACAGAAAGAACTCCTTCCCCTGATCCAAGCTGGCTTCCGCAGTAAGCACTCCACGAACGACCCACTGTTCAAACTCGTGAACGGAGTCACGCAGGGCTTCAACAACGGACACTGCACCCTCGCAGTATTTTTGGATATTGAAAGGGCGTTCGACAAGCTATGGCATGACGGACTCCTCTACAAGCTGTGCGAGATAGGGATCCCTGTCAAAATGGTCCGGCTCATAAAGGCATACCTCACCGATCGAGTATGCAAGATACATGTACACAACACCTCTTCCCAACCTTTCACCCCACAAGCAGGAGTGCCGCAGGGCGGCATCCTGTCTCCGCTGCTGTACGCGCTGTACACAGCAGATATACCGACCACCCAATCCCCAGACGAAACAATAGCCCTATACGCAGACGACACAGCTTACTGGTGTACATCACTCAGGACAACAACTATACAGAGGAAGACGGACGCATACCTAAAACGACTCGAAGACTGGATGGAAAAGTGGAGAATAAGACCAAACCCAGCAAAGACACAAACAGTACTCTTTCGACACAGAAACCTGACCAAAAAGAGACAGCAAAATGACAACGACATACAACTAACACTCTGGAACACGCCACTCAGACTTGTCAACACGGCCAGGTACCTTGGCGTCTTCCTAGACAAACACATGAACTGGATGACTCACCTGAACTACCTTCTAGACAAGACTAGAAAACGCCAAAGACTGATACGACAAGTACAAGGACGCCTCCGTGGCTGCAGCATGGAAACAGCCATACATACATACAAAACATTTATCAGACCTGTCCTAGAATACGCCAGCGCCCCGCTGGGAGGAATTCCGCACACAGTAGCAGACAGACTCTACAGTACAGAACGACGACTGCTCCGCAACCTTGCGAAACTCCCGGCAAGGACGCCCAGCAACGACGTATACGACATAGTTAACGTGGAACCACTCCAGACACGACTGACAAAACTGCGCGCGAACTACGGACAACGAATACTAACACAAAGACCTGACATGGAAAACATAATCACAACAAGACCTCGTACTCAACGACTCCCCAAACACAAGTATATCTGCCCAGCGCGTACGGTAGCACAAAACACATCACACCACTTCCCAGACCTAGCCCCAACTATGGAACCGCTGACAACCCATACCACTACCCCTCCCCACCTAGACGTCAGACAATAAAACACAGACAGACATACACCCTCTCTCCCTCGTTCTCTCTCTCTCTATCTCCCTCTCCCTCACTCTCTCTCTCTCTCTCTCTCTCTCTCTCACACACACACACACACACACACGCACACACAAACACACACACACAATCAACAAAACGACAACACTCGCACAATTAAGCAAGCCGGCACACTCTCCAACTACTCCATCCTGTTCTGCCACTGAAAAGGGAAAAAATGTAAATATAAAATAGCAATAATTGTACAATGTAACCTTTCCCCTTCCACATTCTATTATTATGTTAATTCTAGTAATATATACATTAAGAACTAAAACATAAACTTGCAAATCATATCCTTCTGCTATACTCCTTGATAAACCAAAATATAACCTGTTAATTTTATTATAACCTTATTAATTATATTAACTTGTTAATCATGTCATAGTAAATGTTAATTGTTAGTAAACGTTAATTGTCAGTAAATGTTAATTGTTAATGATCACGACAAAGTGCAAAAAATTGTAAAGCACCTTTCGCAAGCACTTTAAATTGTACAAAAAATAAAATAAAATTGTAAACCTCATCTAAGGCTAAAAAGTGCAATGCAAGCACTAGAATAGGCCGCCCTTCCCCCTAAGGGAAGGGAATGAAATGTGCTAAAAAAAAAAAAAAAAAAAAAAAAAGCGGCGCCGCCACACAGCGCGCTGAGCCGCCGTAGCGAGAGGACGCTCTGGCTCACCGCTCCGCTTTGTCTCGCTGGCGCCTTTGTTCACGCGTGTCTTTGTCTGCGCGCCTTTGTTAAGGCACGTGGGCACTGGCGAGTGAGATACGAAAGCTGCTGCGAACCTCCACTGCTGACTACTCGCTTGCGAGTACGTCAGCGGCGAAATTGTCGTGCGCACCTCGTTAATGGCTGCGAAGCAAATCGATTCAGTAATCGATTTGTGCCGCGCCTAGGGACCGTTAGGGCACGACGTGATCCAGGACCCCCTTCACGTGGGACAAGTCCGCGGTCACTAGAGTAGAGACGACCAACTTCCCTACCCACCACACAGCTGCCCTATGGACCGACTAACGACCACTGACGCTGACCAGGCAAACCTGCCTACCGATGACTCGAACGACTTTGACCGAGCGTTCATTCTCATGAACAAGCTCGTTCATGGGGGTTCTTACCCCGGTCGGAATGACGACGAGGCGGCCATACTGACCTTCCGTAACATTCGGAAGGTCGCTGCGCTACCGAGCTCGGGGAAGCAAGAATCGGGCGTGCCACCGAGAGCCTCGCCGGTCGCACCGCTAACATCTGCGGTCCCGGCGATGGCGGCCTCGAAGGGAGTTGCGCCGCTGGACTCGACCACCCAAGAGGTCGATGCTCCCCCGGTTGCCCCACTGGCCCCGATGCCACAAGAAGAACCCCTTGTCTCGCTAGTAGACGCGCCGTCCTGCGCTGGGGACACCCCTGCGGTCTGGACGAGCGCAAATACAGCACATGAGGATGCCGAGGTAGAGGCCATCGACCTCCCGGACGCGAACCTTGCCGAGGCAATCGCCGAGGCAGAGGGTCGCGATGCAGACAATGACGACGCCCGCGCGCCCAGGAAGCGCCGGGCCATGACACACGACGACTCAGACACACACTCCTCGACCTCTGACTCCGCAAGGCCGAGGAAGAAGGCACACAGAGCCTCCCGCGCTGCAGCTGCAGCGGTCGGGAGAGCTGGAGCTAGTACTCCACATAGTGCCGCCAAGGTGCTCCACCCAAAGAGGACACAGCGGCCCACTGCGACGTATGCTGCCTCCAGGCAGCCTGACGAGGACGGCTTTGTTGCCCCACCTAGGAGGCACACCGCCAAGGCTGCCGCACTGCAGCCACCGCAGCCGCTGCCGACCACAAACGCGTTCGCAGGGGCGAACGCCGACGAGATGGAGGACGACGAGGCGCCCCTGGTGCCGCCACAGAGGAAGCCGCCGCCCCCACCGCCTATCGTCGTCCAATGGGACGGCGAGTATAAAACCTTCGAACAAAAGATGATCAGGTTGGCCGCGTCAACCACCGTCAAGCCTGCCGGCCGCGACCTCTACAAGGTCACGGTCGCGTCCCATGAGGAATACCGTGCGGTGATGGATGCCATCTGCAAAGACGGCCTCCATTGCTTCACTCACCCCTCGGAGCCGCTCAAACTCCTGAAGGTGGTTTTCCGCCACCTTCCCCTGAAGTTTGGAGCGGACTACCTCCGTGAGGAACTTGAAGACATGGGATTCGGCATCAGGTCAACAGGCCTGATGAAGTCTCCCAGGACCCACCGCGACATGCCGCTGTACCAAGTTGTCCTAGTCGACAACCTGGAAAATCGGAAGATCTTCCAGGTACAGCGGGTCGGCCGTGTCAAGGTCGAGGTCGAACCGCTCAGGGCCAAAGGAAAAAGGGCCCAATGTTTCTCATGCCAGCGGCTGGACCATGTATCAAGGTACTGCTCCATGCCCCCCCGGTGCGTCAAGTGCGCGGGACAGCATGAGAGCCGATCTTGTGGCCTCCCCCGCGAGGACAAACCGACCTGCTGCAACTGCGGTGGGCCGCACGTTGCCTGCTACAGAGGCTGTACGGCCTTCCAGAGGGGCCGAAACCAGCAGCGAGGCAAAGGGGCTCCTTCTCGAAAGGTGCAACCCACCACCAGCTTCGCTGCCGCCACTAAGAGCGGGACACCCGCCCCCTCACAGCGCCCTGACCATCACGTCGAACAGAGACAGCAGCCGACTGCGCCGCCCACAGCTTCGCCCGAGAGGGCGACAGCCCCCACGGCCGAGCCCAACGCGCAGGTCGCCCGCCGTCCGCGCAGGCGACGCCGGCGCGCGGGGCGCGCCACCCGTGCCGCAGCGCAACAGACTGCCACCGTCACTCCGCCGCAGCAGCGGCAAGCAGCTCGCGCTGCGCAACGGCAGCAGCCGGATACTGCCACACCACGTCAGGCAACGCCACCAGAGAGGCCCCAGCCAGCCGCCCCCGTGGCGGAGGTCGCCCCAGCGGCCCCCGACGTCTCCACTGCACCAGAAGCAGCTGAGCTCCAATCGCTTCTGCGATCGTTGAGCCAGCTGCTCGAGCAACTCCCGGTGCTCGTCACCGCGGTCACGACGGCCCTCCAGGCCGGCGTTGCTCCCCAACCCCGCCATGGATAATCACCACGTTCACGGCCTCACCGTCTGTGCGTTTAACGCGAACAGTCTGTTCCCACAGCAAGGGGAATTCAGGGAGTTCTTGCGCGACGAGGCAATAGATGTTTGCCTCGTGTGCGAGACCTTCCTGAAGCCTGGGGTGCAAGTAAAGGTGGCCAACTATCGGTGTTACCGCACCGACAGGCTGACCCACGGCGGAGGGACGGCCGTTTACATCAAGGCCTCCCTAAAACACCATGAAATCCAGCTTCCGCCCCTTGCCGCTGTGGAAGCCACTGGGGTGGCTGTTACCACTACGGCAGGGGAAATCACCTTCGTTGCGGCCTACAGGCCGCCGCGGGGACTGCTCCAGGAGGCTGATTTCGATGTCCTACTGGCGTTGCGCGGGAAGATTTTCATTGCGGGTGACTTTAACGCTAAGCACACGCAGTGGAACTCCCGCCTCACCAACACCAGTGGCCGCCGCCTCCTCCGCGCCACGCAACGGCATGGTGCGATCGTGCTGGGGCCGTACGATCACACGGTATTTCCCCACCGAGGCCAGTCCGACGTGCTCGACATCGCAGTACTGAAGGGTGTCGGGCACTTCACATCCGCCACCGTCCGATGCGCCCTGTCGTCCGACCACCTCCCGGTAGTCTTTGACATGGACGTTATCGGCGCGTCCCTGCCGGCCGCCCGCCGCAACTTCCGCGGCATTGACGAGGCACGCTTCCGAGCGGAGGTCTTAGACCGCCTCGAGGGAGCGCCTGACCCGTACGTGGAAGGTGCCGACGGGGCACTGAACTTCTTTACGCGCCACACACTTGCGGCCGCAGAGGTGGCCACCCCCAGGCGGCGAGGACGGCCGCGCGAGATGTCGCGCCAACTCCCGCCGCACATTCTGGAGGCGATCACCGACAAGAATCGCCTCTTTCGGGAGTGGCAGCTCACGCGGCTGCCGGAAACGAAACGCCGCCTCAACAGGGCGCGGCGCGAGATTCGGGCAGCCATCGAAGAGCACAGGAACCGCGACTGGGCGGGCCTTGTGGCCACCCTCACGACAACGGACGGCAGCGCATGGCGGACCGCCAAGCGCTTCCTTCGGAGACACCAGCGAGTTCCGCCCCTCCAAGTGGGTGAAAACGTCGTCTGTGAGCCAGACGCAAAGGCGAGTGTCCTCGCTGACACATTTGCAGGGAACTTCCAATCCGCCGAGGGCGTCGTCGACGTCGACCACGTCCGCATGGTGGAGGACCGTCTGCCGGTCTTTCTCGCCGCGCGGGCCGACGACGACGAGATCGAGGAGATATCGGCGGAGGAAGTAGACCTGCAGCTCCGTCGCCTCAACCCCAAGAAGGCGGGTGGCTCAGATGGCGTCACCAACTGCCTGCTGAAGATGCTGCCGCCAGAGGTACACCAGACACTGGCGGACATCTTCAACAGCATCCTCCGCACTGGTACCTTCCCTTCCGCGTGGAAACACGCGGAAGTGGTTGCCATACCAAAGAGCGGGAAGGACCCCCGCCAGGCAGCGAATTACAGGCCGATCAGCTTGCTCCCGGCCCTCTCAAAAGTATTTGAGCGGCTGTACGTGGGGCGGCTGCCACGCCACGGAGCAGCAACTCATCCCCGAGGAGCAATTTGGGTTTCGGAGCGGCCATTCTACAAGCCAACAGCTGCTGCGCCTGGTGGAGCAGGCGATGCGTGCCTTGGAGACGCGGGAGTACCTCGGGGCGGTACTTCTCGACGTCTCCAAGGCCTTCGACTGCGTGTGGCACGACGGCCTCGTGTACAAACTCTTTGAACACGGGGTACCGACGTCACATGCGGTCCTGCTGCGCTCCTACCTCTCGGGACGAACGTTCCACGTCCGAGCAGACGGAGGCATCTCCACAGACAGGCAGATTCGCGCGGGAGTGCCACAGGGGTCGGTACTCGGCCCCCTGCTGTACTCCCTCTACACAGCCGACGCTCCGCGGGTGGCACGCGTGGAGTTAGCACTCTATGCTGACGACACAGCGTTGTTCACCCGCAGCATGAACGCGGCCGAGATGCGCCGTCGCCTCCAGCTCGGATGTGACGTCCTGGGGGCCTGGTCAACCAAATGGCGACTAAAATTCAACGCCACAAAGAGCCAGGCCATTGTGTTTAGCAGAAAAAGGCTGCCTCCGAACCTACAGCCAGTAACGATCATGGGAGGCCCCATTCCATGGTTGCGGACTGGAAAATACCTTGGGGTGACGCTCGATCACCACCTGACGTGGCTTCCCCACGTTCGTGATGTCAGGGGGCGAGCAGTGGGGCGCCTCCGTGCGCTGTACCCACTGCTCAACCCTTCCTCCACACTCCCGCCACGACACGGCCTCACTCTGTATCTGGCCCTGGTACGGCCGATACTAGAGTATGCTGCCGTGGTATGGGGCAACGCTGCCGCCACACACATTGCGGTACTACAGCGCGTCCAAAATAGGGCGCTGCGCCTAGCTCTACATAAGCCGCCTCGATATCCTACGAGGCTCCTGCACGAGGAAGCAGGCGTCCCGCTACTGCGGGACCGATTCCGGCACATCGCCAGAGTGTTCTACGACGCCGCAGAACACTCAGGCAGCCGTCTGATTCGTGGGCTGGGCCACCAGGTCCACCACAGGCCGACTACACGTTGGCCCGACCTCCTGAGGGAGTAGACAAACTCCCACGGAGCCGATGACGCCACATAGAGCGCCTCCCTAGTCAGAGGCGCTCCCCGAGGAAAATTCAAGGAGTTAGGTAATCATATTCAAAAGAGAGGTATATGCAGGAACAGCAGCTACGCTGCTTACCCTGCCCCCACACCTGGCAGATGTTGCCAGTGTTTTGCAGCAGCAGCAGCGGCGCCGCCACTCCGCTGCTCGACTCGCTGCGGCTCGCACCGTCGTTCGTCTCGTCTCGTTTTTACACCACAGCCCATCGCCATGTCCGGACGCGGAAAGGGAGGCAAAGTCAAGGGCAAGTCAAAGTCCCGCTCCAGCAGGGCCGGGCTCCAGTTCCCGGTCGGCAGAATCCACCGCCTCCTGCGCAAGGGAAACTACGCCGAGCGCGTCGGCGCCGGGGCGCCCGTCTACCTCGCCGCCGTCATGGAGTACCTCGCGGCTGAGGTGCTCGAGCTGGCCGGAAACGCGGCCCGCGACAACAAGAAGACGCGCATCATCCCGCGCCACCTGCAGCTTGCCATCCGCAACGACGAGGAGCTCAACAAGCTCCTGTCGGGCGTCACCATCGCACAGGGTGGTGTCCTGCCCAACATCCAGGCCGTCCTGCTGCCAAAGAAGACCGAGAAGAAGGCCTAAACAGAGAGGCCAGGCAATCGGCACGCGGACCCGCCGCCCAGCAGCGCTGCGTGCTCCCCTGCACGCAACGCGCTTTGCCGGCCCGGCTCGGCTCACAACAATCGGCCCTTTTCAGGGCCACCACACAAACCTACGTCCAAAGCAAAATTTCAGTCGTCCTCGCCGCGCTTTACTTTACTTTAACTTCACTTCCACAGCCGCCGCCGGCAAGAAGACCATACCAACTGCTACGATTGCAGGGGGAGATATTCTGCGAGGTACCTCGGTGTCACGCCTGACATCGAAGTGTCACATAGGGGAACTTGGCACAAACGCTCACGCCAGGATGCAGATCCTGTACCCCTGTTCCCTCGACCCCGCAACAGGGGTAGCGATACTGGAATATGCGCGCCCTGTATGGGGCTATGCAGCCAGATCGACGATGCATCGCCTACAGAAGGGTCCAAAGCAGAGCGCTCTACGACAACAGACCTGCCTAGAACCACTCAACAACACGATTCCGCGCCCTGGCAGAAGCGTTCTACGCCACCGCGCGGAATTCAGAAAATGACTATTACGTCTTGACCCTTGGGCAATATGAACACCACAGGGACAGATGTGCAAGACCCGAGTCGCTACTCCAGCAGTAGCACAAACAGAACACATAATCACTCTCAACAAACAGCAACGTCCGAAAAAAAAAAGCACACTACCAAAGATAAGAACAACACACAGGAAAGAGGAGCAAATGTCCACAGGCGACAATAACCTCCACCAACTCCCCCTCTAACGGTAGAGGACTAAAAGAGAGAAGAGCAAGAAGAGCCGCCGCCATCTTGTCGTCCACAGCCCGTGTGGCCCAACACACACACACACACACACACACACACACATTTCTCTTGTTTTGTTTCGTTTGCCTCAAGCACCTCCACGCACGCACAGTCGCCTTCCAAACGACAACGACAGCAATAATCACCACTGTTAAAGGAGCGTGTCGACACACCGCCCTCCACTCCCGCGCGCCCCAAACAAACGAAACAGCTGATCCGGCCGCCTATGGGCACGCCTTGCCTCGGCAACTCCAACGCCGCCGCAAACACACAGCCAAACCACGCAAATATTCACCGCCTCTCGCACAACAACAACAACACACAGCCCGGCATCTCCATCGATCGATAAACAAAACAAACACAAAACGCCCTCTCTCGCGCACACACACTCACACACACACACACACACACACAGCCACAAGACCCGCTTCCTTTCCTTTCTCCCAGTCACGTCACGTCAGTCAAACGCAAACGAAATGAAGAATGAAAGAAAGAAGGCAGGCAGGCAACACAGCAACAACACAGACTCTTTCGCACTTTTCAATTTCCGAACAGTGTGGTGGCCCTGAAAAGGGCCGTTTTCGTCTCTCCCACGGCCGCGGGAAGGCCAACGCGGCACAGCACACCGGCTGCGACGCGCCTAACCGCCGAAACCGTACAGGGTGCGCCCCTGCCTCTTCAGGGCGTACACCACGTCCATGGCCGTCACAGTCTTGCGCTTGGCGTGCTCAGTGTACGTCACCGCGTAGCGGATCACGTTCTCCAGGAACACCTTCAGCACTCCGCGGGTCTCCTCGTAGATCAGACCAGAGATGCGCTTCACGCCGCCCCTGCGAGCCAGGCGGCGGATCGCGGGCTTCGTGATGCCCTGGATGTTGTCGCGCAACACCTTGCGGTGCCGCTTGGCGCCACCCTTGCCGAGCCCCTTTCCTCCCTTGCCGCGGCCAGTCATCTCTTCTAAATCCTCAAAAGCTCAAGGCAAGCAAAACGTCTGCAGCAGCTGGCTCCTCACCCGGCGCTAGCGAGTCGGCTACGGTCTGCGCCCGGCGCACGCGCCAGCCCCCCCCTATATAGACTCTGGCCCGCCCTCCCCCCACCACGCGCAACCGAGGGCATATAAGCGCACCACGGTGGCTGGCGCGCCATACCGAGTTAGTATTCGCTGCTCGACTCGCTGCGACACATTGCTACTGTCACCGCGCACGTCACGCTATGGCTGTACAGCAGTTTGCCGCCGCACTCGAAGTTCTCCTCCACGCGTTGGGGTTCACCGGCCGCCGCCCACGTCCGCCACGGCGCAGGCGAACGCAGCAGCATCGGATGGGCCTCCAGTGCTACAATTGCCAGCAACTGGGGCATGCCGCACGGGAGTGCACGAACGCCGTCGCGTGCTTGAAGTGCGCGGCGGCTCACGACACTCGCCGCTGTACGAAGCCTCGTGGTTCGGCCAGCAGGTGCGTGAACTGTGGCGGGTCGCACGCCGCAAATTCGCGTAGCTGCGGCTACCTTCGGGAGTTTCGCCGTCTGTCCGCCGCACCACGTCCTGCGGCGGCGTCCACGACCCCGTCGGCCGCCCCGCCCCCCCGCTCCGGCGTGGGGTGCGAGCCGCGCCGTCTTGAAGCCGCTACCGATCACGCTCTGGCCGGCTTCCAAGCCGCCTTTGCGGCCGAGCGGGCCGCGCTGCAAGAAGAACTCACGGCCGTCCATCGCCAGCTCCAGCAGCTGCGCGATGAGCTGCGAACCATCAAGAAGATGTCGGCGGTTTCCGCCGCCACCCCCCCCCCCCCCGTGCCTCGGCCGGCGGGGGTCGATGCGGCCACGCCGGCGACCGCCGCCCCGTCCCCTGCCGCGACGCAAGTGGTTGCGCCTATGGACACCGACGATGTGCCGCCGCCGCCGTCCCACTCTGTTACGACGTCTGCCGGCCACCGTGCTGCGACACCGAACGACTCCTCCCCTGTGGAGCAGTCGCTCATCAAGAGGATGCAGCGCCCCAAGAAGACGTCGGCGGTTCCCGCTGCCGCCCCCGCCGTGAGTCGTCCGGTGAGGGTCGACGCGACGACGCAGACAACCGCCGCTCCCCCTCCCGCAGCAATGCAGGAGGTGGCGCCCATGGAAGTTGAGGATGTGCCGCCGGGACTGCCCCCCACCAGGGTGGCAGCCGCCAGGAAGAGCACCAAGGCGCCTCCCGACTACACGCCAGCCGGGAAGCCAAGGCAGAAGAGGAGGGTTAGCCTCCCATTCCCCGACGCGAACAACGTCCAGGTCATCCTTAAGGACGTCGCCGCGGCTCTGAAGCACGGGTCCTACCAATATTCCGACCAGCCATATCCCTTCACGCCGCCAGACCAGCCCGTACTTCCCCTCCCCCATCGACCGCTCAACCTTCGAACGTATAAATACCGCGACGCGTTATTTGAAGCGCTCACGAGGAAAGAAATAGCCGCTATCAACTCACATCCCATTTTCACGCAGTCTCAATGGGACGATTTAGTCGATATCATCGACGTATGGGCCAAGGAAGAGTACCGGTCTGGCAGGAAGAAGATCCCTCGTGCAGAACAGGAAGCCATGGCAGGATTTGTATAAACAGCGACGGTTCCATAACGAAAATTGTGAAATTGTGCGAGGCCATTACCATTGACGCAAAACCCACCGGCCAGTCACTTAGGCCGTTCGTTTTCCACTTCTCTCACTGTCCCTCTTACTATCCTTTCATCTTTCTTTTATTTAAAAAAAAAAAAAAAAAAAAACCAGCACAAGTCAAGCAGAAGAAACACCCGCCATGTTATCCCGTAGCATCACCCCGCCATTTCAGAAGGAGAAGCGCGTAAGCGCTAGAACTTCGTTTCCGGAAGAGGGTCCATCCCTCAGCAATGTGCGAAGTGAAGTGAAGTGAAGGCTGGCGCGCGCCCGTGTCGTCAAGGCAGCACCCGACGCAGCACCTCGCCTCCACGCCGCTCCGCTACCGCTATGGCCCGCACAAAGCAAACGGCCCGCAAGTCCACCGGCGGAAAGGCGCCGCGCAAACAGCTCGCCACCAAGGCGGCGAGGAAGAGCGCGCCCGCCACCGGCGGCGTCAAGAAGCCCCACCGCTACAGGCCGGGCACCGTCGCCCTGCGAGAAATCAGGCGCTACCAGAAGAGCACAGAGCTGCTCATCCGCAAGCTGCCATTCCAGCGCCTAGTGCGCGAGATCGCCCAGGACTTCAAGACCGACCTGCGCTTCCAGAGCTCCGCGGTCATGGCCCTGCAGGAGGCCAGCGAGGCCTACCTCGTCGGCCTCTTCGAAGACACCAACCTGTGCGCAATCCACGCCAAGCGCGTCACCATCATGCCCAAGGACATCCAGCTCGCGCGCCGCATCCGCGGCGAGCGCGCCTAAACACCGCGCCAGCCGCTGGGCACCGCCCACGCACGCAACAAACAAAACGGCCCTTTTAAGGGCCACTAACATCACTCCGTCGCGAGCAAACTTTGTCGGTCGCCTCTCGCCCCACAACCAGACAACCAAAGACAAAACACCACTTCCACTTCCCGTCCGTCCGCCACAGCCGCTCGCTCTGCCAGCTTGCTGGCGCGCGCAACAATCAATCAACATCATCGCTCCCCGGCGCGGCGCTCAAAGCGCACAATACCCATCGGCCGACGCCGTCAACCACACGGCCGGCCGACGCTTCGTTTCGAAAAGAAAAACAAACAAAAAGCCAGGCACGTCCAACGCCACCGACCCTTTCCACATCTCAACGTCCCCCACCCCCGTTGCAAGAACACACACACACGAAAGACAAGACACATCCGAGAAGAAGGCAGGCAGGCAGGCAAACCAAAGTATTCAAACAACATGACAACACAAAACCAACCGTCGGCCGGCCGCGACCAAAAAAAAACGGCGACAATCAACCGCAACGACAAAACCGCTACCGCCGCCCGCACCCGCCACCGACCCCCCGCAATCCAACCACCACGGCACGCAAACAGTATCCACACACGGGCATACAGAAACGCCAGACGACACAACCACACCGCAACACAAACACGACAATCCAAACTTTCCCGACGTGCTTTGATGGCCCTGAGAAGGGCCGTTTTGGGCCGCGCGTCTCTTGCGCGCCACTAGACGACGGGGACGGGGGGTGGGGACGACGGAGTCATCCGCCAACCCTTCCTTTCCCATTCCTTTCTTCTTCTCCTCTACTTCTTCTTCTTGGGCGACGCCTTCGCCTTAGACGGCGTCGTCGCCTTCTTCGGGCGCGGCGCCTTCGGCTTCTTCGTCGGAACCTTGGCGGCCTTCTTCGCCTTCGACGGCGACTTGGCCTTGGCCGGCTTGGCAGCAGCCGCCTTCTTCGCACCGGCGGGAGCGGCCGACGCCGCAGACGCCTTCTTGGCGGCGCCCGCCTTCCGACCAGTCGCCGCCTTCACGCCACCAGCCTTCTTTGCGCCGGCCGCACGGGCGCCCTTCTTCTCCTTGCTGGCCGGAGCGGCGCGCTTCTTCTTGGCACCGCCAGCACGAGCCTTGCCGCCCTCAGCCGCCCCGCCGCCGGCGCCGGCAAGCTTGAAAGAGCCGGACACGCCCTTCCCCTTCGTCTGCACCAGCTCGCCCGCCACCACGGCCGACTTGAGGTACTTCTTGATAAACGGCGCCAGCTTCTCCGCGTCCAGCTTGTAGTGCGCGGCAATGTACTTCTTGATCGCCTGCAGCGACGATCCGCCGCGCTCCTTCAGATTCTTGATGGCGGCCGTCGCCATCTCAGAGGTGCGCGGGTGCGCAGGCTTGGCGCGCGGCTTCTTCGCAGCCGACGCAGACTTTGCCTTCTTCGTAGTGCCGGTGGCGGCGGGTGCCGCAGCAGTCTCGTTCGTAGCCGCCTGATCTGCCATTTCGACGACGCGCGTTAACACACAGCGAGCAGCGAGAGCGAGAGGAGACACGCAGCGAGCGGAGCGCACAGCAGAGGAATAGCCGCCTCGCACCGGCTGTCTGTTTGCACTTTTGTAATGAAGTACCACTGGGCTGTGCCCGTCTGACTTCTAGGAATGCGCTAGGGGGTTTATGAAGATTGTGGTTTGGTTTGTGTGCGTGTTTTTGAGTAAATGTTTGTTCTGTGTGTGTGTTTGTGTGTTTTAAATGTCCCTAAAGTGGCGCGTGAGGGTTAATTTAGGTCTCTTGTGTTGAAGGTCTGGACGTTCGCAGCCTAAGTTTCGGATGAGGTGATGGGGCGATGTTTGTGTTCTCTCATAAAGCTTGGCCGATTTTTCCTTTATGAGGGAATAGATGGTGGGCTGTTCTAGAAAGTCTCTGATTTGTGTGTTGCGGACGTATCTGTCAGCACCTGTTATTACCCGGAAGGTTTTATTTTGTAGCCGTTGTAGTTTTAAGAGTGAGGTGTCTGACGCCATTGACCACACTTCCGAGCCATACAAGATGACCGGAAGTATGAGTTGGCGCCAGAGAAGCATTTTGCATTTCAAGGTGAGTCCTTCACCCTTCAAAAGAGGGTATAGTTGTGACAGGAGCGCGCAACCTTTGTTTGCCGCTTTCTTGATGTGTTGCCTCCATGTGAGGCGGTTGTCGATCTCCATTCCAAGATATGTGATGCAATTTCGCCAGGCTAGGTCCCGACCACCAATTGTTAGTTGTTGGTCTGGGAGTTTTAGCCTGGTTGTGAAATATATGGCCTGGGTTTTATTTGGGTTTATTTTTATTTTCCATAGATTGCACCACTGCGTTATGGAGTCGAGGTGGGCTTGCAGCTTTCGCCGTATGAAATCAAGGTTGCGGCTACTTCTGTAGATGGCAGTGTCGTCGGCGTAGAGAGCGATCTCCCCGCCGACCTGCTTAGGTATGTCGTTCGTGTAAATGGAGTATAGGACGGGACCTAAAACCGAACCTTGGGGAACTCCGGCCGCAATCGGTCGCATCTGGCTCAATCCTGTCCCGTTTCTTACGAAGAAGTGACGCTCCGCAAGAAACGAGTCAATGATCTTTATTATATGTTCTGGACACCCTATGTGATCTAGTTTAAATATTAGGCCATCGTGCCAGACGCGGTCGAACGCTTTCTCTATGTCCAGGAATACTGCTCCTGTGGATTCTCTCTTTGCCCTGGCCAGACAAGCGTGCTCAACCAAGCGCAGGCATTGTTGTACTGTGGAGTGCTCAGCGCGGAATCCAAACTGTTCAGGCAACAGGATGTTGTTGTCAGTAAGGAATTGCTGAAGGGTTGTGAGTATAAGCAGCTCAAGGATTTTACTCATGCCAGTGAGTAGGGAAATTGGTCTGTAACTTTCGGGTAGGAGAAGGTTTTTGTTAGGTTTGGGAAGGGTGATTACCTTAGCAGTTTTCCACGCTGAGGGGAAGTAGGTGAGTTTTAGGCAAGCGTTGAAGACGCTTGCCAGAAATGTTATGGCGGGAGGTGGAAGGTGCTTTAGGAGTGGGGTGCGGATGCGGTCAGGTCCAGGAGCTTTGTGGTTTCCCTGACGCTTGATAAGTGCGCTTATTGTCGGCTCGTTTACGGGCACGAATTCTGTGTTTGGGCGCGAATTTCTTATCTGAGTCACTCGTCCGATGACTATTCTTTCCTGCCTCTCACTCTCGTCATCATCGATGACGTGAGTTCGGAATTGTGACTCTAGTGATTTTGCCATTATTTCCGCCTTTTCTTGGTCTTCATAAGCTAGTCCGTTCTCGCCGTGGAGTGGCCTGTTCTCTCTGGTGGGGGCTTTCCGCTGCCGGGCTATTTGCCAGATCTTGCGTTTGCTGTTCTCTGTTTCAGCGGCTTGTAGCATCTCCTCCCAGCAGCGGCTCCTGTGCTCCTGCAGTCGGAGTTTCACCTGGTCCTCAAGCCTCCGCAGCAGGCGGCGGTCAGTGGGGTCGCGGTGACGCTGCCACTGCTTACGCAGCCTGCGTTTGGCGACTATGAGGTCCCAGATGTCAGGGGGCAGGTCCCTGGCGCCAGGCTCTGTGGTGAGCCTGACGCTTGTAGCGCGAGCACAGGCGTGGAGGACGTCTGTGAAGTTCGCTATTGCGTCATCTATTTCTCCTGTTGTCTCCATCTGCGGGATTTCCTCCACGTGCTCACCCACCAGGTATTTATATCGGTCCCAGTTTGTTATCACTTCTGTTCTTGCCATCCTCCCGGCATCGTCTTCGACACTGGCTATGTCCAGAACGACCGGATTATGATCAGAGTTCAGCTCGTGGTGCACAGTGACCGCCGCATCGAGAGCAAAGTTTTTTACGACAAAAATATCCAGGATGTCTGGATTGCTTGCCGGGTCTGCAGGGATGTGCGTAGGCTCGTCGGGTGCGATGACGCTGAGGGCGGCACGGCTCTCGACGAGTCTATGCAACCTCACGCCACTATTGTTCTCGGCGCGGCAGCCAAAGGCCCTATGCTTCGAGTTGAGGTCCCCTCCCACAATTACACGGGCGCCAGTACCTAGCAGAGCCTGAAGGTCCTGTTGCAGTATAGTGGTGGCTGGGGAGTGGTATGCGGAAATTATAATGTATGACATGTTTCGAATTTTAATTTCTACACCGGCCGCCTCGATGCTGGGTGTCTGAGGTAAGTCCACGATGCGAAATCACCGTCTACCTTTCACGAGGATCGCCACTCCGCCGCCTGCGCGGCCTCCTACGCGGTCGGCTCTATGCATGGCATAGTTACGGACGGAGAAGCGGTCCTCGGGCTTAAGGTGGGTCTCTGTCAGGCACACAACATCGATGTCGTGCCGGTCGAGAAATTCTTCAAGCATTTGCTTTTGAGGCTTTACGCCATTGGCGTTAAAGTTTAATATAGATAGTTTTCTGGATCTAGGGGGATCCATTAAAAGATTCAAATAATGTCATAGCACCCTCAGCGAGGGCCATGAATTTGCTGAGGCCATCAGGCGCCGCCCGCACGCGCGCCATGGTGTCCCTAATTGTGAACATTACATTTGCTAGGCTGAAGCCCGCAAACAGTTGACGCAGCTCGTCAAAGACGCCAAGCGGCGTCCCTGGCTGCTGGCCAGCAGCCGACTGAGGCGGCGCGGCAGCTGCGGGCGCCTGAGTGTGCTGGTGGCGTGGGGGGGGCCAGGCGGCAGCAGCCGTCGGGGCGCGTGGTGGGGGTAGCGAGGGAAAGGCCTCTCGCCCCGGCGCAGTCGCTCCGCGGCTGCTGGCGGCGGCAGAGCTAGCTGCCGGCGCCTTGGCCGCAGAGGCAGACTGCGTCGACCACGCGGGAGCGGGAGCGCCACGCGACAGCGCCGCGCCGTTTGCCGACCGGGGTGGACGGGTGGACATTAGCTGTATGCGTGTGGGGCAGCGGCTGTAGTTCGCCGGGTGATCGCCCTCGCACAGCGCACATTTTGCTGGGGTTTTGCGGCTCTTTTTGCACGCGTTTGTCAAGTGCGGTCCGGCGCATTTGACACATTTTGGGGGGTGGTGGCATTGTTCCGCAGTGTGGAACAGCTGCTGGCATTGGTGGCACTGTACAGGGCCTTCAGGTTGTCTGTATTTTTCTATGGTGACTTTGCAGTTCATAAACAATTCTGTCCTTAGTAGTTCCCTGTTCCTTTCGTCTGGGTGAAGGATCACCTTGAATTGTGCACGCTTTCTACGTCCCTCACCAGGATTGCTGGGGTCAGAGGCGCGTGTTTCCTGCTTCACCTCTATCACTCTGTATTTACGCTCAATGAGCAACTCTTTTATTTCGGCGGGATCGGTGTCCTGCGGGAGACCCTTGATCACCGCCTTATATGCGTGCTTTTCCGTTAACGGATATGTGTGGAATGGTATTTTCTTTTGCGTGAAGTACTGCACAAGAAATCTATAGTCAGGGGGTGTCGACGGTTGAAATTTCACCGACGACCCTCTACATGATGTATTTAGACCCCCTTTTAATTGTGGGGCGACCTCTTTTATGAGTTTCATTGTCCCATTTTGTATTGTAGCAATGATGGGAGGCACTTTCTCCCTTCTCTGTTTCTGCTGCGCTTGCGCGCCAGAGGTCGAGGGACGGGCAGGCGTCGCTTCGACCGCTTCCGCGCCGTCGGAAGCGATCGGCGCGAACCTGTTTGAAGTGGGGATGTTGGCTACAACGGTTTCCCCCCCTACTTCCATGTCATCACTGTTTGGGGTCTCGTTTTCCTCAGCGAGCCGGCTTGGGGCCGGACGCTTAGGTGCTGGCATTACGTCCGTTTCTTGTAAGCGTGTTTTAGCCTTGGTTATGCCTGTCGTGGATTGGCCGCGGGTACCCAGGGACTGGGTGCCGCAGCGGACTGGGACTTTGGGCTTACCCAATATGTCTGATCTAGCGGTCCTAGAAGCCTGACATTCACTGCCAAGGGGCACTGGTTGCTCGCTCGTTGGCACCGTTAGGTTTCCCTGAGCAGTGCCAGCCCTATCATTGACTACGCGCGGGTTACCGGGTAGCACCACGGGCCCTGGCGTAGGAATTTCCCTACTCTCGGGGGAGCAGGGAGGATGCCCTGCGGCAGTGTCTGAACGAATCACCACGGAAGCAGATCAGACGACGGTTGAACAAGAAAACCACAGCCCTCGCCGCCACCGCGCCGCCAGTAGACCGGCAGCAACTGCACGACGAAGGGACAAGGCCCGTGTCAACACACGACAATAATGCGGCGCAATCACGCCTTTTTTTTTTTTTTTTTTTTTTTTTTTTTTTTTTTTTTTTTTTTTTTTTTTTTTTTTTGCCTGTGTGGTGTCGATGCCGAAGTGCTACGGCCTTTGGCGGCTGGACTTCCAGGGCTGAAAGGTAGGTTTTGTATATCTTTATTGTCATCTTTTGTAGGACTTTGGGCTCACAGGGGTCCTTTGTGCCCTACATACCTTAGCTTCACTTTTTATTGTGTTGTGAGGGCCCTAGGAACCTTGACTTTATGCCAGGGTTCAGGTTGGATGGTTGCGACTCCTTCGAGTTGCCTTGTCGATAACCTTAAGTCGTCTATTTTGGTGATGAGACGCTGGACATGTAGTTGGATTACTTCAGCTATCGTTGAGACCTGCAGTTCATCATGTAATGAAATAATTCGGGACCACCTGGGCGCTTTGAGTATGATTCGTAGACACCGGTTTTGTAAGCGTTGTAGTTTTCGGATGTTGGTGGTGGATGTGATTCCCCACGTAGCGCAACCATATAACATCATCGGGAGTATTGTCGCACGGTAGATGCGGAGTTTCGTTGCTACGTTCATATCAGTGCTTGCTAAGAAGGGGTAGAGGCCATGGATGGCGCGAATGAGTTTGAGGCTTTTGTCGGTAACGTGGGCTGAAAATGTAAGTTTATGGTCCAGGGTGACCCCTAAATACTTCGTGGTGGTGGACCAATCGATGGCGTGGTTATTGATCTGGAGGCGACGGTGAAGAATCGGTCTCCGGCGAGTGAAGAGTATGGCCTTCGTCTTGAGTGCGTTGATCGTGATTTTGTTGTCAGTTGCCCACAAGAGGAGGATATCGATCTGGTGCTGCAAGCGGGTGATGGCTGTATCTAATGAACGGCTACTGGTAAGAAGAGCCGTATCATCAGCGAATTGTGCGAGCATGATGTTCGGCAGTTTGGGCATGTCATTCACGTAAATGGTAAACAGGATGGGCGAGAGTACCGATCCTTGCGGTATGCCGTCTGAGAGAGGTTTGGTGTCTGAGTGTTGGTCAGCCTGTTGGACGTAAAAGCGGCGGTCGGTCAGGAAGCTGTCGATGATCTTGATGTAGCAGTTTGGGATGTCGGTGGTGTTCCGGAGTTTACTTAAGAGCTTCTCTCGCCATACTTTGTCAAAAGCTTGTTGAACATCCAGGAAAATGGCTGCTGTGTAGTGGTTGAGGTTGATTTGGTTTGTAAGGTGTTCCGAGATGCGGAGCAGCTGGATTTCAGCGGAAAGTTTGGGTTGAAAGGCAAATTGATCAGGTCGAATGACGTCGTTTTCCAAGAGGGGCGGCTTGATGCGGGCCAAGATGACACGTTCAAACGTTTTGCCCATCGTGGAGAGGAGACTGATCGGTCGGTGGTGCTCAGGCTGGAGTAGGTCCTTCCCCGGTTTCGGGATGGGTATAATCTTGGCCAGTTTCCATTGTGGTGGGAAATGCTCCTTCAGCAGGCATTCGTTGAATATTCTCGTAAGGAGCACTAGTGGTTTGCGTGGGAGGTGTTTGAGGTGGTCGTTCGATATTCCGTCAGGCCCAGGAGCTGATGTGGAGTGTAAGTGCCTGAGAATGCGACGAATTTCCCTTGGCGACGTCAGTTCTGGCCGGTCTCCGCTGGGGTGTTGTCTGATGTGGTGTGCTTCTGCCCGAGTGCGGGCGTCCTCTTCTTCGTCGTTCTCAAAGTCCGCAAAATTCAGGCGGGATTGCGTTTCGTAAGTTTCCGCAAAAAGTTCGGCCTTTTGGAGGTTGTCAAATATGAGGTTGGTGCCATCCGTGAGCGCCGTTTTTGGTGGCCTGGGTTTCTTGATATTGCGGATGAGTGCCCATTCATCGCGCGATAGGTGTTGGATTTGTGCCATCCGGTCCTCCCACAGTTCGGCGCGCCATTCCTTGCAACGCCACGTGAGTTCTCTGGAGAGCTGGTGCATTTCGCGTCTATATGCTGGGTTGCGAGTTTGTTGCCATTTTTTCCGGGCTCGATTCTTCAAATATTTCAGGTCTTGCAGTGCCGGCGGCAGTGGGTCGCGATATGGTGTCGAGAAGAGTAACTTCGTGGAGGCCTGATGGGCGGCCTTCTTGATTTTCGAAGTCAGACGAGTGATGGCGTCATCAAGTTGTTCCGGAGTTGCCAATGGCTCCGTGGGGCGCACATTGTTGTTTAGCCACCTGGCGAAGGATATCCAATCAGTGGAGACTTTCGTTTTCGGTGGCAATGTTGGAAGAGCTCCAGACAGTGTTCCGAGAACAGGTTGGTGATCCGAAGTCAAGTCATTGATCGTTTGCAGTGACAGATCGGGATTCACATTTTTTATTATGGCCACATCTAGGACATCTGGCTGATGACGTGGAACAGTTGGCAGGTAAGTCGGTTCTTCAGGACCTTGTGTGAAGGCTTGGAGCCGAATTTCAAGTTCGTAGAGGCGGGTGCCTTTGGCGTTCGTCTGCCGCGAGTTCCATGCTACATGTTTTGCATTTAGATCCCCACAAAGGAGGACTCGATCGTATCTATCAAAGATGGAGGTGAAGTCTTCATCCGTGAAGGCTGCGCCAGGGCTTAAGTAGGCTGCGACGAACGTGAGCTTCCCGTGTGTGGTGGCGATCGTGACTGCTGTGGCTTCAAGACTCGTCATGGCAGGCAAGGTTTCGAGAGAGTGAGTGAGGGAAGATCGCAGGTAGATTGCTGTACCTCCACCTCGCCGATTTTGGCGGTCAGTGCGGTAGCCCACCATGTTGCGAATGTTGAAGGTTTGGGTAGGTCGCAGATGCGTTTCTGACAATAGTAGCACATCAATTTTGTGGCGTTCGACGAAGTCGGTGAGTTCTACTTTCTTGGGAGCGACTCCATTGGCGTTAAAAAAGCAGAATGTAAGGTTTCTGTGTTGATGCCGCTCTTGATCCATGTTAGTCGGTGAAAAAGGCCATGATTCCTTCAAGTAGAGTGAGTAGTTTGGATAACAGATCCGGTGCGTCGTTGAATTTGCGAGCTGTATCTGCTAATATGGCAAAGACGTTCTTGGTTTTTAGTAAGTTGATGATTGAGCCCATGTTAGATAGCGCGGCGATGATGTCAGACAGTCCGAGGGCGTTGTCCGTGGATTGTTGCTGCTGTTGTTGCTGGCGAAGATCGTGCAGACGTTGGCGCGCCGTGTTTTTCTGGCGAGTTGGTTGTTGCTGGGTTGGTGTTTGAAATAACGACGATGCAGCCGTCCAGGGTGTTCGGAGAGATGGAAAGTCCTTCGGTGTCGCCGCAAACGACGGCTGTGATGGTTGTTGTGGCTCCTTGGATGGTGGAGGTCGCAGGTGGTAGGCGTGTATCGCCTTCTGAAATTCAGGGCAACCACGCCAAGTCCCAGGGTGGCCTTCTTGGCGACAGTTTGCGCAGATGGGTGGTTCTGTTCGTGGCTTGGTGCAATCCTTTGCGTGGTGGTGGCCGCCACAGCGTACACACCTGACCGGCATCTGACAGTACCGGCCAGTGTGGTTGAATTTGAGGCATTTCTTGCACTGGGCAGGTCCATCAAGGGGCTTGTAATCTTCCACCTTTATTCTGGTGTGGAAGAGATTTTGTACGTCGTACATGGTGCGGCTTTTTTGTCCATGTGGCAGAGATACACAGTAAGCCGGCTGTGGAATCAGTTTCTTGGAGGTCAGGTCTCGTTTCTTGAACTGGTGTACGTTCGTGACTGTGAACTGCATGTGGCGAAGTTCGGCGGCGAGTTCGTCTTCGGTAATTTCCTCTGGGATATTCTTGAGGACCACTTGGAGTTCTCTGTCTTCTGCTGCTTGGTGGGTGAAATATGGCATGTTGATGGAATGGAGGTAGTCCAGTGCCGCTCGTTGGTCTGCCAGCGTTTCAAAGTGGTATTTGATTTGATTATTTTTGTAGATCGCCTTGAGTGGTCCGCTGATCTTCTGCTTTAATTTAGCGTTTAGTTCCTGGTATTTGCCGGTGTAGTTGATTGTGACAGGTGGTATTCTCGGTTTCGGCGGCGGCGGAGCTGTGGCGTCCTGAGTATTTGTGTCGTTAGGCTGAGGCTGGTGTTGGTCTTCCATTGCTGGGTCCTGTTGCTGTAGTGGTGCGTAGTAGTTGGTGGTGGGTACAGCTCGTGATTCCGTCTGCATGGGGGTGTTTTCTTCGGCTTTCCTGCGTTTGGTGCCTTTCCGGCGGCGTCTGACTTCCTGGAATGGTGCATCAGAGTCGCTGGATTCATCCTGATAGTCCATGGCATGGTGTGTTTCCGTCGGAATTTGACTCTTCGTGTGGCAGTCGTCAGAAGATGAGCTGGCACTGGTGGTTGGGCAGTCTTGCTCCCGCCGTCTTGCGAGTTCCTTTGCTCGTGCGTCGCGGTCGCGGCGGAGTTGTTCCAGTTTCTCTTGAATCATCGCAGTGCATAAGTCTTCAGGCGTGGGGGCCGGTGGGGCGGGGTGTCGTGGTCGAGCGCCCTGAGTGGTCCTGCTCGCGAGTTCTACCTCAGCCCTGTGCGTCTGTTCTGGCCTAGAGGAACGCGGGCTTGCCACCCGCGGGTGGGGCCCTGGCTCCTCGGCGTCCCCTACTCTGTCCATCCTACAAGTGCGGCTAGTCCGCACTATCTCGCCTGCACTCTATGTCGGTCCTATAACACGACAAATTGCTTAGTACTCGCTAAGAAGCAAGTGAATCGCAGAGTTTTCTAGCTCTCGATAGCGGCGAGTCGCACAAGGCTTCTACACACACTACGATCGCTAAGGGACTCCAACCCTTCCTTGCAATCGCGCCACAGGCCCAGCCAGTGTCGCGGGCGGGCGCGGACGGCCGAGAGAGCGGCCGCCACTCTGCGCGCCGCCGCGCCGCGCCTCCCGCGCTTGCTACCGCCCAACGTCCGACAGCCTGTGCGGAGCAGCCCCACACCTGCGCCACAACCACCCGCGCCTTTCAAACCACCGAGGATGGGGCTACACACAGCCACACCACAGCCGCCAACCAGTCGCCACGGCAGCGCCGCAAACCACGGCCAAACTGCAGCCACCGCGCGCTACAGCCTGGGTCGGCCCGCCGAGAATCGCCGCCCACGCCCAAATGCCGCCCCCACAGCCCCAGCCGACGACCCGCCACAATGGCCAAACCTTCGGCAAAAGCCCCACACCGTCGCCGCGGCAGCCCGGCCAGCGCGGCCGGCGCCACAGCCACACAAGCGGAGGCGTGCGGCGATGACGGCCGTGCAAACGCACCTCCGCCGCCCCATCGCCCTCCCACCGTTTCCCGATCGGCCCGCAGCCGTCGGGCCACGTCCTCCTCCTCTCGCCCGCCAACATTCACAGCCCTTTCGTTCGTTTCCCAACAATTCAATTGTGCCCGCCGCAAAAACGGGCGCCGCCTGCAAAGCAACATGCTCCGCCGGAGCGCCCCTCGCCGCTTACGAGCCAACCCCTCGCCCGAGGCAAACCGAAATCCGCAACTACAGACCAACCCAATCTGCCGTCAGCACACACGACAGCCAACATCACGCGTTACGAGTTAGACATTAGGTTCACACGTCTCGGTTAGGTTCGGTGGACGTGGGTTAGGTTAAGGGCACTTGGGTTAGGTTAAGCATTCAAAACACACGTCAGGCGTCAGGGGTTAGGTTAGGTTAGGTTACGTTACGTTAAGGTTAGGTTAGGGGCACTTGGGTTAGGTTAAGGGTCGGTGTTAGGTTAAGCGTCAAACTTAGGTTAAGCATTCACACACGTCAGCCGTCAGGTGGCCGCAGCAGCCGCACCTACCTACCCACCCACCCACCCACCCACCTCACGGCCGGACAGCTTAGCTTACTTGGCTTGGCGCTGAGGCTGACCTCACCGCACCGCACCTCACCTCACGCTACGCTACGCTACGCTACGCTACGCTACGCTACAGGTTCGGTTAGGTTCGGTTCGCTCAGCTTAGGCTGAGAGCTTAAGCGCCGAGGTCGGATTACGTTGGTTCACCTTCGGGCGCCACACTTTGGGTGTAAAGGTCGCGTCGGGTCGTCGGCACGCCGCAAAAACAAAAACGAAGCCACAGACAACGCCGACAAACGGGCAGCACGACCACGACCAGATACCGAGACACACGGACCACCCACCGGCCAAAGGGCACCAAACAACAAACCAGAGGCACCACGTGTCGACCAGAGCAACCCGCCGCTCACGCGACGTGGCCGGCACCGAAGGGCCACCGCAACTGCGCTTTCCGCGCCGGGCCAGATGCACGTGCGGCAACACCACCACCGCACACAGCCGCTGTTCAACATCAACAACACGCCGCGGTCGCAGCCACAACGCCAGCACACGTTTGCACACGCACCGCACAAACAGCTCTCGCCGACACAGCCGACAACACAAACACACACCGCAACGACGCCGCCGCCGCCTCTACTTGTGCCGGCCACCCACCCCACCGACGGCGCACCTGTCGCCAGCCGGCAGTCGGCAGTCGACACGGGAAACGCACACCGCCACTTGGCTCGCGCGCACGCCACCAACCAGTCGTCGTCTCCAAAACAACAAACAAACATAGGGCAGGCAACAAATCGCCTCGTACGAACCGTCCACAAAACTATCAAAGCACAGCCTCTGGCTAACGGCCACGACGCAGCGGCACGCTGCTCCTTTCCCCGCCCCACTCGATTCACAAAGTCACGCGACACCGCCAACGACGGCCTCGCTTCCCGCAACCGACACCTTTCCGCCACTACGCACAGCCGCACCCGACGCCCGTGGCAACGACACAACTACTGCACTATCCACCGCCGCCTCCCCCTTCCCGTACACACAGCCAGCCAAAACCACACCAACGACCCAAACATGCACGTGCAACGGCACACCCCAACCAGTCAACGTCGACAACCACACGCACGGCTCGAAACCGGCGTCCTTCCACGTTGCCATCAAGCTACACACAAGACACAAGGAACCAACAACAGCAAGCCTGCCCGCCCGCCCCACTCTCACGCCGCAAAAACCACACCGAAACCGCCAAACGCACATTCCCATTGCACCGACACCGACCGGCTCGCTACCACCACACCTCTCGGCAGCCGTTTCGCAAACATGACACGGCGCGACATGACATCACGACCAACTCTCCTTTCCCGACGCCTTCGGCCGGAGCACAACGCCGCCAATTCGCCACACAGTCACACAGTCGACAAGCGCCCGCCCTCCCTGCACGACGCCGCGCAGCAAAGGCGCCCGCAAACACATACCTCTCCTCTCTCTCGGCCGCCCGACGCGCCAACCGCCACACCGCCAGCCACTCGCAATTGTGCACTGCCGCCAGCCACACGTCCACCACGCCGCGCCGCCTCCGGCCACCCGCCAGGGGGCGCTCACGTCCGCGACAACAGCGCGGCCCGCCGGGCCAAACCGAACCGAGCCGCCCGCCGCTGCTCTGCACATCTTCCTGCGCGCATCAACAAAACGAGGCAAGAGAGCACACCCCGTCACAACGCCACATCACGCAAATGCCGTGCCGACCTCTTGTGTCTACCGCCTAAATTGCACTCACCAGCCGCCCCTTCTTCTTCCTACCCATCTATCTGTGCGTCTGTGTCGGTCCGCGCGTGACGCCTCTCAACATCCGCCGTCGCCGTCCCCGTTTCCGCCCCAATGCCAATGCCATCGTCGCGCCGCCGCCTCCTCCTCCGCCCCTGTCCGGCCCGCACCACACCATACACCGCTGCTTGTCCCGGCCGTTGCCACCAAAGGCGCCTACCGCAAACGCGCCACGCCGCAGCCCCCGTGCGTGCATCTCCGTGCTGACGCTGCCTCTCTGCCCTCCCGCACGCACTCGACCGACCGACATGCACTGCGTCGACGGGCTCGACAACACAGTCTCTGGCTCCGCACTGCGTGTTCCGGTACGCGCGCTGAAACACGTATGTACTCATTACCAGCGATGGCGAGGCACGACACAATCTCTGACCAGTGCGTTTCTTATCGTCGCTAGTCTGCGCCACACGACACTAGTGGCACGTAGCGGGTCGGCAGGAACAGTTGTCATCTATATGTGGCGGGTCGCGAGAGGTAGTAGTCAGTCGACAGTATTAGCGAGTGGACGATTGTACTGAGCGGGCGGCGGCGTGCTCTTCTCGCGACTCTGGTCTCCGTTCGGGACGATGCATATTGTTATTAAAGGTAAGGTAAGGTAATGAAGCTGCATTGCGCATATCCAATAATGTATGTCAATTGTAACTATTTTCTTCACAACAAAATGCCCCAATAATACTTTGTTTCCAAACTAACTTTTTTAAAGTACAACCATTCATTTCCATTTAAAGAATATTTCCTACGCATTTCCTCCAACAATCAAAATTAAATGTGAGCCGGCATTCATTGCACGAAGCTGTGTACAGGTATCTACAGTTAAGAGCACATATAGATGCAGTTTGTTTTCTCTTTTGTCTTTTTTTTTTATTGACGTAACGATCTTTTGCTCTTTTTATTCTAATTTGTACGTAGGCTGTTTGTTTAGATTTTTATATTGGTAATGCCACGTAGCGCTCTGCGTGAAAATCACTGCCTGTGCTGTGTGCAGTCTGTGGCTACTTTGCATTGTTGTCATGAACTGCTATAGCTGGATGTGAACAGCGCGTAGCGTTGCGCAGTTAGGGGTGAGCCGCCAGCACTGGTGCATGTGAGGAGAGAGATGGCGGACTTTTCAAATTACATATATTATGACTGGTGATGATATTAAGGGTAAATACATTGTTTGTTGTTCTCTATTAAACATCTTTACTTTGCTAACTATCCCTATCAGTAGTTAGTGCCCTCCGTAGTTTGAATCTCTTATTTAGCTGGCAGCAGTGGTGCTCGCTGTATTGCAGTAGTTCGAGTAATGAAGATTTTTGTGAGGTAAGTGATTTCCGAAAGGTGTACTTTAATGTTACTCAGGGCCATTCTTTTGCAGGGATCTTTGATAGTCAGATTGCGTTGCGCTCAAAATATTGTGTGTCAGTTTAAGCACAGTTTTGTATACATTGTTGTTCAAAGGGGGACGTTTCAGAATACAGGGCCGAAGGTCAGCCAGCGCTGCCCTTACAACGTTTATCGGGTTTTCAATTATGTCTGTTGAGATGTTCATGGTTCATTATTTCCATTCATCATATTATCGCGCGTTTCTCATCAATCTTCGTTCGTTCATTTTCTAGGGACGTTAACAACATTCTGGCACATTTTTATCATCATTCACTCACTCACTCACGACTATTTGTGCGGGGAGGTTACACTTGGGTCCATTTCCATTTACATTCAATGTTGATAGACCTTTTTTTTTGTTGTTGTTTTGTTGCTGGCAGGTTACAAAAGGCCTCATTTTATGTTGGTTGCAGCAGCGTTTTTCTCCTTCTTCTAGTGTTTTCCCCGCCCCCGCCCCTCCCGCATCTGTCGGTCTCACCACGTTCACTGACAGCCGCGTCTGCGGCTACACCACAACGGCCCCCTCCCGGCAACCCATTCGTTTTCTCTTCTTTTGCACAAAAACAACGCCGCACGCGCCAGCCGAGCGCAGCGCAAGCCACCCACACCGCGCCCCTCCCCGTCTTTATAGCCTCCGCGTCTTGTTTTCTTCGTTTGCCCCCTCCCATCTCCCGAATGCCATGCCATGCCATGCCAGCAGCGTTACGCGTGCCCCTCCCCTGTCCACACACTACCGCGAAACGAACAACATTCCGGGCCACATGCAGGGCACGCCCACCGCCATTCCCGGACGCAATTCTCAAAACAACACACACACACACAAAATGAACGCACTATCCCACTTCGCTTCTCTCTCTCTCTCTCTCTCTCTCGTCCCTTCCCTTTAACGAAAGACAAACAAACCCCGGTTAACACACTGTCTCGACACCTTCATGTAGGGAGGGAGGGAGGGAGGGAGGGAGGGGGGGAGGGAGGGTGCGTGCGTTATCTCGACCGTGACGGCAACCATCGACGATCCATTTCCCCCACTGGTACAACATGTTCACTAACACCTACAGACATCATCAATCCGTACACACACACACACACACACACACACACACACACACACACACACAAACACAAACACAAACACACACCACACACAATGGCTTTGCACACGAACATAGACGGCACGGGCACTGTCGTACATTCTTCCTCAGAACCATCTCCACGAACGTTACATACACATCCGGGAAAGCAAAGCAACGCAACGCACAATTCAGCCGTCAAAGGTAACGTTCACCACGGCAGACACTTGCCGCCGCGCCGTTACACGCATTTCAGTGCGGCTACAATACACCTCCGACACGGGAACGTTCCGTTGCTCTACACTGCGTTTCTCCGTTTTGTTTGGTTTTTTTTTCCGTTTTTTCTTTCTCTCTCTCTCTCTCTCTCTCTCTCTCTCTCTCTCTCTCTCTATTTCCCCCCCCCCTCTGTCCTTTCCTCCACCATTCTCTCCTCACGTTCTGCCCAGACATTCGACCGATCAGAGAGGTTCGGTAACCGTTCTCAGCGCGACGGTGTACCAACGGTATGACGGTATGACGGGTGTTCAAGACGTCCGTTGCGTGATGCCGGTGTACCGCGCCGATCGACAGTTTCCCAGAGGCGACGGATCGGACCACATCACCGACACACACAAACACGTGTACGCACATTCGCCAAAGCGACCGTCGTCTTCTAGCGTCGCGCTTACTCTACTGTACTGCACTGGACACACGCGTGCATGCATCTTCAATGACGACGTCGGTGTGCGTGCGTCGTACGCACACAAGCAGACACAGTCAGTCAGACACGACTATCGAAATCAGAGTCGGAGGAAAGGTACATCATCGTGCGTGTCGCCCGTACAATGCAATACACATTGGTGTCTCAATGCGCGTTCATTTAAACGTCACTCACACGCCTCCACGCTGCATTTACAGACACATTTCACCCTCGCCATATATGGCGTGCAAACCGACCCGCAAACGGCCGTCGTTACACACTGACATTCCCAACAATCGCGTTTCGTTTCCATCCGTCACGTAACTAACCGGCACCTCCATCCAAAGGGCACATCACCGATCGCACTTCCCCCCCTCGCAGACAGGTAACACCAACGAGTTGTGCGCACGTGCCTCCATTCCACGTCACACCGTGGCCGTACCCCGCAACACGCGACGCGCCCCCAACAATCAAATTCATCGCATCGGCCACCCCACCCCACCCCGTCGCGTCGCAACCAAAGCGGTAGGTAGCTATTGCCACCGTCCACCCACTCACACACAAAACAAAACAAAACACAAACAACAACAATTCCGCCCTTCCCGCAAAGGCCATTTGGTGGCCCTGAAAAGGGCCGTTTTGCCGCTCTCGCAACGGAGGATCTCCTTCCATTCCAGAGCCACCTCCTTACTTGGAGCTCGTGTACTTGGTCACCGCCTTCGTGCCCTCGCTCACGGCGTGCTTGGCCAGCTCGCCAGGCAGCAACAGCCGCACAGCGGTCTGGATCTCGCGGGACGTGATGGTCGAGCGCTTGTTGTAGTGCGCCAGGCGGGACGCCTCGGCCGCGATGCGCTCGAAAATGTCGTTCACGAAGCTGTTCATGATGCTCATCGCCTTCGACGAGATGCCCGTGTCAGGGTGCACCTGCTTCAGCACCTTGTAGATGTAGATGGCATAGCTCTCCTTCCTCTTGCGCTTCTTCTTCTTGTCGCCCTTCGAAATGTTCTTCTGCGCCTTGCCAGCCTTCTTGGCGGCCTTCCCGCTAGTCTTGGGCGGCATCTCAAACAAGAACGTACGGCAGCAACACCAGTAGCAAGCGCTCCGCTCTAGTCAGCGTCTCCCCACACAGTGGCACCCAGCGAAATGGCTTGGGTCTATACCCATGATGTGTTTGAAGAGCCAGCGTCCTTGAAAACGCTCTGTCTTACGAATTGGAACTTAGTGGTGCGGATTCGCGGGTTATATGGTAATGGTTAGGGGTCGTTTCTCCCCTGGGTTGATGATGTTAGTGGAGGCGGCGGCGATGATGATGTTAGTGGAGGCGGCAGTGATGATGATGTAAGTGTATGTTTGAGTGTGGTTTTATATGACTATCGCCTGAATTGGCGATGGATTGTGGTGATTGGTGCTCTCTGATCAGGGTTTTCGTCCCTTCCCAGAGAGTTGATGAGTTGGTGTGGTGATGCGTTTGATGATACATAGAAGTTTAATGATTTTTGTTTAATGATATGATAGAATGAGGGCTGTCCTAACATTGCTCTGATCTCCTCATTGCTCGAGTACCACGGAGCGTCTGCAACGATTCGGAAGGCTTTGTTTTGGATGATTTCCAACTGTTTGAGATTGGTGTCTGCTGCCATACTCCACGCTTCTGAACCGTAGAGCATGGCTGGGAGGATGATCGTTTTCCAAATTTTGAGCTTGGCAGGTACTGTGAGTCCCCTGCCTTTAAGGAGTGGGTATAGCTGAAAGAGCCGGGCAGAGCCCTTGTTTCTGGCCTCTTTGATGTGGTGCATAAATGTCAGATTCTTATCCAGTTTCAGCCCGAGGTAGGTAACTACTTCTTTCCAGGGTAGTACCTGGTCGTCGTGCGAGATGTTCAGTATGGGGCGTTTTATTTTGTGGCTGAATAATATAGTCTGGCATTTGTCTGCGTTGATTTTTATTTTCCACAGATTGCACCACTTTGTCACTTTGTCTAGGTGTCGTTGTAGGCGGTAGGCTAGATAGTTGATGTTCCTGCCACTGTGGTATAATGCAGTGTCATCTGCATATAGGGCGATGTTACCGCCCGGCTCCTTCGGCAGATCATTTGTGTACAGTAGGTATAGGAGGGGGCCAAGCACAGATCCCTGTGGGACACCTGCTTCTATTTGTTTTAGTTCGCTGTTTGCTCGATCTATTGTAGAGAAAAATTTCCTTTCCACCAGGAACGAGTGAACTATTTTGAGCAGGTGAAGTGGGCAATTCATCTTCGACAGTTTGTATAGCAGGCCGCCATGCCAAACCCGGTCGAATGCTTTTTCAATGTCCAGGAAAATGGCAGCTGTGCTATTGCCCTGGCTCTTCTCTGTGCAGATGTGCTCCACCAGACGAATGGCTTGTTGCGTTGTGCTATGCCCGGCACGAAAACCAAATTGTTCGGGAATAAGGATATTGTTGGCAGATAGGAATTGTAGTAGGGAGTTTTGGATGAGGATTTCAAGTAGCTTAGACAGGTGGTTGAGCAGGGAGATTGGTCGATAGTTTTGAGGGAATAGGTGATCTTTATTTGGTTTTGGGATTGAAATTACTTTAGCAACCTTCCAGGTTGAAGGGAAATATTGTGCTGTAAGACAGTTATTTAGGATGGCAGTGAGATGGGAGATTGCAGGATCGGGGAGGGCCTTAAGGAAGGATGGTTTGATGTTGTCAGGACCAGGGGCTTTTGCAGTGCCGATTCGCCTGATGATAGCCGCAACTACACGCTCGCTGGTCAGTTCGAAGTTCGAGTCGGATCTGGCGCGAAGTCTGCGATGGAGGTGTCGTTCTACCCGCTGTTCTAGGGCATCTGCTTCGTCCTCGTCGTCCTCTATAACATTCTCCTGGAATTGGAGCTCGAGGGTGTTTGACATGGCAGTCGCTTTGTCCTCTGGCGTGTACACCAGGCCGTTTTGCCCGTGTAGCGATCTGTTGGCTTTGTGGGGTTGCCGCCTAGCTTTTATTATCCCCCAGAACTTTTCAGGATTTCTCTCAGCTGCCTGGAGACTTTGTTCCCACCTGGAACATCTCAGGAGTTTCAGTCTGGTCTGAATTTCATGGGCCATTTGATTCATACGTCTCCTATCCTGGGGGTCCCGGTAGGTCTGCCATCTTTTGCGCGTGCGGTTTTTATCTGAGATTAACTGTGCTAGTTCTGGGGGCAGGTTGGATCGCCCATAGTTATGTGTGATTTTGGTGGTGGCAGCCTTTCCACATGCCTTGATAATGTTGGTAAATTCCTCAACTGCCTGGTCAATTTCCACATGGGTTCGCATGTCTGGTGCATGGTCTGGGATGTGAAAGGCGACCAGTCGCTTGTACCTTTCCCAGTCAGTGTACACCGTTGTGTGTGTTCTGTTGGTGGGTACGTCCTGATCTCCCTCAAATCTGAGCACCACGGGGCTGTGATCAGAGTTTAGACTGTTGACAACTTCTGTGGTGGTTGCCAGATTGATATTTTTTAACAGAAATATGTCCAGAATGTCCGGTCGACACCTCGAATCATACGGGAAGTGAGTGGGCTCGTCTGGAGAGACGACCCGCACTGCCGGATGGTTATCGAGGTATCTTAATAACCGGTTTCCACTGGTGTTCGTGGAGCGGCAACCCCATGCCCTGTGCTTGGCGTTCAGGTCCCCTCCTACTATTGTGTTCTGACTGCCGTTCAGAAGACCGTCCAGGTCGTGAGGAAATAGTGTCGTGCTTGGCGGATGGTATACTGCCACCAGGTGAGTGGGGCGGTTGTTGAGAACAACTTCCACCGCTGTTGCCTCTGTGTTAATGAGTCTTGGCACAGGTACCTGACGATGGCATATGCGCCGTTTTATCAGGATACCTGTACCGCCACCTTGTCTGTTAGGACGGTCCGTCCTAATTAGTTGGTAGTTTCGGACGTGAAAGGTGTCGTCTGGCGTTAGATGTGTCTCGCTGAGGAGAGCTACATCTATTCCATGATCATCCAAGAACATCTCAAGCTCATACCTGTCGTGATAGATGCCATCTGCATTCCAGATGGCGATGGTGATATGCTGCCTCTCAGCTTCATTTGCCATTGGAGAGCAGTGGTAGGATGTTGGTGGCGAGTATTGAGATTGTAGAGATGAGGTCAGGGGCTGCTGCTATTTTGGTGCAGAGCTGGGTTATGCCTTCAAGGAAGGCTGGTGAAATGAGGGACTTTATTAACGCCCAAATCTTAGAGAGCAACTGTAGTGGCTGTTCCTGTTCGACCTGAACGGAACGTTCCTGTGCAGTGGTCTGGCCACTGACGATGTCAATAGTGTTGTTGGTATCTGCTGGTGCAGCTGTGGCTTGGACGGATTCGGCGGGTATGGCTTGGGCTGGTATGGCTCTTGGTGGTTGTACATTTGTGGCTTTTGATGTTGAGGGCAGTGGTGTTGTCTCTGCCTTCTCTGTTTCAGGTTGGGTTGGGGAGGGGAGGGGTATGTGTTGTGGGGTAGATACAACCTGTGGGGGTGAGGTTCTTTTAATAGGCAGAGTTGCCTTGAGGGGAGATCGTTGCGGCTTTGGTTTAGTGGTATTTGGGGGGGGAGGAGTGCGCCCAGTTTTTACAACCTCGGCTAAAGTCCTGTTGCCAGTAGGGCTTTCTACGTGGCGTGGTTGATGTTGTGGAGCAGGTGGTTGTGTACCCCGTTGGGGTTGGGCAGGGTTTGGAGGGCTTGTGGTTTCTGCTCTGGCAGGTGTCGGGGATGGTGGGGGGCTTACTGCTTCCGCGGGGGGAGCTGGAGGGGGGTTGGGGTTTCTCAGTGGCATTCTGGGAAGTGGTTCCTGCCTTCTGGGAGCTGGTGCTCGTTGGCGCTCCCACGCCTGGACGATCTTCAGTCTTTCTGGGCAGACCCTGAAGGAGGCTGGATGGTTGCCCCTACAGTTGGCACATATGGCCGGTTCTTCTCTTTTCTTTGTGCAGGCGCCAGAAAGATGCGGTCCTGCACATTTAACGCACCTGGGGGCGAGTTCGCATTGGTTTGCCCCATGTCTAAATCTCTGGCATAGATAGCACTGTGTGGGCCCACTTGGTTTTTGGTGTAATTCTATGGTAACTTTCATATGTAGCAGTCTTTCGACTTTGAATATTTTTCTAGCCTCCGCTGTGTTCAATAGGTTGACCTGAAAATTGGCCGTTTTTCTTCTTGGCGCTGATACTACGTTTCCAGCGTCATCGATTTCTGTCTGCGGCTTAGACATTTGGAATACGTCTTGCACCGGAAAGCCCTTCTCGGCGAGTGCATTCTTGACGTCCTCTGGGGTCCAGTAGGGCGTCAGTCTTTTAACGACGACCTTCAGAGTACTCTTCGGGTCGTCGTTGTACGTGAAGAATTCTAGATTACGCTTCCTGAATTCTTGCTTGAGGTATTGAAAATCCTCTGGGTTGGTAGCCTGGTATACGATGCTATCACCCTTGTATGTGGTGCTGAGGGCACCCGTTAGTTTTCCCTGGATTTGTCCTATCAAGGTCGTGTACCCTTTTGTCTCGAACACAGTGATAGGGGGAACCCTTCGGCCTCTGTTAGTTCTGTGGTTTCTATTTTGCGTGGGGCCCTCCTGCGCCTGGGGAGCTACTGGACTTGTTTTCTCCAGTCCCCTGTTGCCACCCTCTGACGTCGTCTGGGTGGCATTTGGCGTTGGTGCTGCGCTTTCTGCGTTCGCACTAGCATCTGTAGTTGGTTTATGGGGGCGGTCAGATTTCGTGATTTCGATTTCTGTGCCCTGGCTTTGTTGTGGCAGTACAGGATTTCCCTGTTCTGCTGTTTCGACATGTTTTGGGTTTTCTTTTGCTGAGGCAGGTGGCGTGTGCAGTTGATTTTCTTCCGCAATAGCGGGTTGCAGGGGCTGCACAGATTTTTCCTGTTTCTGAAGCAGCCTCCCGCTTCGCCGCAGACGTCCCTCGCCCAGTGATGAGATAGAGCTGGCGTCACTGTCGGTGGCAATGACAAGATTGTCAGAGTCCGAACTAGTGACTGAAGATGGTGATGGGGGTGGGTGGTCCATTGATGGAGAAAGAGATGATGATGAAGACGTGATAGATGTCGGGTCCACACTGTGTGAGTCGCCGCTTGGATGTCGATCTTGTGGGTGCCCCATAGTGGGGCAACCGTGAAATGAAACGGTTTACAGAGTTTGACCTATATTTCGACAATTTCGGTGCCAGTGACCTTTCCCTACACCTGGCAGGCGCGGGATACCACCAAGGGCCTCACAGTCAGTCTGTTTGACTATGTGGCTCGGCGGGTCCCTGGACTGCAGCTTCCCTAGCACCTATGGCACAGAAATTCTCGAACAATATCGCTGATTTATAGTCGCCAACTCGCGGCGCGATGTTCTTCTTTCTCCTCGATCTATCCCATGTCAGAACGAGCGCTCAAGTGGTCAGCGCGCCCCGCCGCCGCACCTTTACCAGCTCGCCCCGTTGCGGCCGCCGACCAATGGGCCGCGAGCGCAACCGG